>NC_142047.1:46793135-47430885 GCF_982192425.1 Myodes glareolus
AGCCCTGACCTGTCAGCCGTGACTTGTCAGGCCCCACGCCCTGTAGTCTTTAGTGACCTTAAGTCTCTTTTGCATTAATTAATTAATTCGTTTCATAAGAAAGCTTGGGAGTGCCACAGCACAGCTATGGAGGTCAGAGGAGAGCTACCAGGAGTCAGTTCCCTCCTGACATCACATGGGTCCCTGGACCAGAATACAGGTTGGCAGGCTCGGTAGCAAGTGCCTTCACCCCAGGTCCATCTCACTGTGCATGGATGGAAGGTGAGTGACCTGGAATCGAGGCTGGAACCACGCCTTTAGGAAGCTTCTGTCCCATCTCGAAGGCGAGCGGACGAGGCCCCAGTAGCCATTTACTCCTTGAAGTCCAGGATGGTACAGCATGGCATCTCTTTGGCGGTCACAATTTCCCAGGCAGCCACTGTGGTGAAGCTGTAGCTTGTTTGTCATGAGGTTGTCTGTCAGGCACTAGCCAGTCAAGTCCAAGTGCAAGGCAGCACGAGAGAGCAAAGCTCCCAAACCACACACACACACACACCAAACAAAAATCCATCACCACTATCAATAACAACAACAACAATAACAAACCCTCCAAAACAAAACAAAACTAGGTATGGTAGCTCACACCTGTAATTCCAACACTCAGGAGGCAGAAGATGGAAGGTAACTGTGAATTTGAGGACAGCCTGGGCTACATGGCGAGTTTCAGGCTGGTCAGGGATACATAGTGAGACCTGGTCTCAAACAAAATAAAATTCCCCAATGATGATATAAAGCGCAGGTCTTTAATCCCAGTACTAGGGAGACAGAGGCAGGAGGATTTCTATGAGTTTGAGGCCAGCCTGATCTACAGAGTGAGTTCTGGGACAGCCAGGACTCTGTTACACTGAGAAAGCCTGTCTCGAAAAACCAAAATAACAAAACAAAGCAAAAACAAAACAACAACAAAGACAAACAACCCCCCAAACAAACAAATAACAACAAAATCCCCCAAACCAAGGCGCCAATTCTCTAGTGTCCAGTTACTCTTTGCAACAAACATTGGGCCTGGCACTATTTTTATCTGTTTTGCAGAGAGGGAAACTGAGGCTGGTTTACTTAAGGCGTCTAAGGTAGGAAGAAATGCATTGACTTCAACAGTGTCAGCTCCGAGTGGGGGAAGGCAGTAAATGATGCAGGATATTTACATGCAGAGGTGTCCCCAACACCCTGATGTTCCTGGAAAATTTTTGTTCATCTAGCTAAGTGATTGCAGCTAGGTAGCTTATCCCGGGGCTGCCTCAGTTTCCCCCTAGGCGGGCAGAGGCGTGACTCAGGGCGTGAGCTTTTGGGGTGCTCTGGCGGGTCGGGACCGCCTTGGGACGGGGCGGCGCGTTGAGGGGGGCGGCCCCGAGGAGTCACGTGGCGCGACCGCTGCCAAAGCAGAAGTAGGAGCCCGGCTGAACAAGACGTGTGCTACCGGACAGTCCGGGCCCCAGGCGGCTGCTGCACGCGGGGACCCCTGTGGCCCCCCCACCCCACCCGTGGCTGGCAGGCCCAGGGATCGGGCGGGTGGCTGCGCTCCGGTGGCACGACCAGGTGAGTGGTCTGGGGGGACTGGGCGCCCGGGTACCTGCGTGCGCTCCGGAGGGACCCGCGAGCTGGCACCGCGCATCGGGTGGGGACTGCGACAGAGTGCGAGGCAGAGGGCGAAGGCAGGGCTGGGGTGCGCGATCCAAGCAGGTGGCCGGGTGTGCCCTGGGGAACCCTGCTTAGGGACAACCCGGCCCAGCCGCTGGCCACTTCCTCCCCCGGGCTGGCGCCACCTCTCCGAGACGTGTGTTGTGGCCAACCAGGGTTTGAATGAGAGACGCGGCTCCGGGTGCTGGGGTGACTGGAGCGTTGGCCTTCAAGACTCCTGCGGCTGAGGGTCCTGCTCTGGAGGCACGTTCCTGCTTGCGGGACAGCCCTGACCCTTGATTTTGAACTCGGGACAGTACTTCCCAGTAGTACACAGGTGGCTCAAGGGTCGGGGCGGAGCAGCCCTTTTTCCACACGCGATTCCCAAGACCCGCCCCTCGCGCACCTGTACTCAGAAATGCGCTTTTCTGTTCGACCTGGGGATCTCCAAAGGGTCGTTTGTCCCGCTGGGAACCAGAATTCGAGGGAAAGGTGGGTTGCATATGGACCCCGGAGGTTGATGTCCGTAGAGGCTGGGGCGGGCCCTTTCGGTACCCTGATCTCAAATTAGTGAGAGGCTGTCAGGGTGTGGGGGCGACACACCCGAAAAACAGGTGGCCTCCTCTCTGAGACCTACATTTGACTTTCAGTTCCATTTTTGTTACACAGCAGACAGCGAGGAGCCCCTCCGAGTCCAGTTTTCTCTCCTGGCGCTCTACTGACCCAGAGTTTGTTTGCTGGGACATTGAAAGAGGCGCCTTGAAGTTCCTGACCCTGGCGGCAAAAGGCCCTTTCTGGTGGGCGCAGGTCATGCATGGCCTCTGCTTTTGCTTCTGCGGGACACTTACAGGATGTTAGGGTCCGGGCTGGCCCTAGGCTGTTAGCCATTTTGCGCGGTTGTGAGCCTCAGTGTAGCAGCCCCTGGGGATTTTGGTTGTGGATCTTACTGATGCTTAAAATTGCTAGGTGCTGCTGCCTCTCAGGCGAGGCGAGGGAGGCGGGGCGTGTGAGGTCCTTTGGAGGAGCCGTGGTGACCGATGAAGCACCCCTTTGCGCCTCCTGGGTGAAGTTGGTGGGAAGTTAATGGTAGGAAAACTTCTACAAACATATAAGGGCTTTTCTGTATCAACATAAAGTGGACCGATCCGCGTGATTCCTCCCAGTCGCTCCCAGTGATCCTTCCTCTGGATTTACAAGCAACCTTTGTGAAATTTTTATTTTTTTAATGCATTGCAATAACAACACATTTATAACTCACTGGTTTGTTTCTTTTTATCAAAATAAATTACGAATTTCCCGAGATTAAATAGTTATAAACTCTTTTCTTGTCTTTTGAGACAGTGTTTCTCTGTGTAATCCTCACCCTGGTTGTCCTGGAACTAGCTCTGTAGACCAGACTGGCCTCAACCTCACAGAGATCCGCCTGCCTCAGCCTCCCAAGTGTTGGGATTAAAGGGTGGATCACCATCACCTGGCTAGAAGTTCATTCTTTTCCATAGCTCCTGTACATTTTTAGATTTTTATTATTTTTAAGACAGGGTCTCATTGTGTAGTTCAGTTTGGCTTTGAACTTTTTGATCTTCTTGCCTTCACCTCCAAAGCGCTGGGACAACTGGTGTGTACCAATACCCTTGGCCTGAGCATTCCCATTATTTATAAAAGGGTTCTCCCCTCCCCCCTCCCCAGAGATGAGGAGTCAGTGTTTCTTGGTTTTATGGTCCTGTGAGCATCTTCACGGATGTCTCTCTGCACAGGCATGCTTGCTGGATCAAAAATTTGCATAGTTATACTTTAGAAGATGCTTATAGGTGCCCTTAAAAAAGTGTCAAACCTGTTTTCACCTCCACCTCTAGGGGTGGACATTGCTTGGTTCTTGGGTTGGAACTTGGCTTCCCCTGATGCTTTAGGGTGAATGAAGATGAATTCCAGCAATCCTCCTGCAGTAGGAGGGACAGGCAACATGCAAGGGTTCATCTGAGCCAAAATCTAGAAGAATTCTTTTTGGGGTTTTGGCTGAAAACCAGCACTGACCCAAATGTGCAGAGAGTGTTCAAGAGAAGGACGCTCCCTGTTTCCTGTTTTGGGGTTCTTGTGTATGAGAAGTTGGTTACAAAGTGTGAAGGCCGTAGAAGTGTGACTGTGAAGTCTCTTCTTATCCCTCGGTCCCGGCCATGCTTCTGTGAGGGGAGGGTGGCTAGCCAGGCTATTTCATTATTTTGGGAAGAATAAAACAAAAGCGAAGAGGGAGTTGTCCTATGGCTAGGGTCCTGCTCTGGGATCACAGTCGCCTGGAGACCTTCTTGCCTTGGGTGCTAAGGCTTGGAATTCTACTTGAGCTGGACACAACCTGGTGGTCCATCCAGAAGCTGTTCGCAGTGTGGTGTTGCTTCAGGGCTTGAGAGCCAGGCTTTTTGTCTCCCTGGCAGTGGGGACCTGAGGAGATGCCTGATTGGAACATTCTGTACAGTTCCGAGCTGTGTGTTGGGGACCAACTTCAAGCCCTGGTTCTTCCACTTGTAAGCTGTGTGACCTTGGACAGACCAGTTCCCGACCCACTCTTTCAAGGGTTCGCCAGTTTTGTTAGGATTTGGTCAAATTCTGCCATAATTCTGAGTTCTAGAAAGTAGGCATTGAAGGATCAGACTCAAATGACTGTCTTCATGCTTTGTGTCAACGTGCGTGTGTGACCTCGGTAGCATAATTTTCTCCTCTCTGGATGGACTTTGAGTTTTCAAACCTCAAACTTTCCCTCCCTTCCCTCAGTGGTGGTGGAAATTGAACTCAGGGCTTTGCTCTTGATGAGCAAGTGCTCTACCCCTGAGCCATACCCTCAGCCCTATTTCCCAGACATTTGTCAGTGGAGTACCTGGGGTGACCTGGTGTGACATCTATGGGAGCATGGATTAACAGCTACTTTCCAGGGGACCTGGCAGCTTCCACATTGCTTCTGGTTTTTCTTTCCAAAACAACGAAATAGACTGGGAATCCTCCTTTAACATACCCAGTGGCTAACCTGGGTAACTGATAATATCGGTGTAGCAGTGTGTGAGGTAGCCCCTGAAGGGACAGGAGGGCTCAGGGTGTCCTTTCTGAGCTTGCGTCCTGGCCTGTATCAGAGCCTGCTCCCTTGGACTAAAAGACTGTGTCTCCAACAGGGTCTCTTTCTGTAGCCCAGGCTGGGCTTAACAAACCTCCTGCTTCTGCCTCCCAAGTGCTGGGGTTATAGGTGTGTGCCACCACGCTCAGTTTTATTTTGATAGGGTCTAGTATGGGTTAAGCTGGCCTTAACTGTGGCTGACCTTGACCTTCTGATCTTGCTCCCACCTCCCTAGTGCTGGGCTTCTAGACTTCACCATGCCCTATTTATGTGATGCTAAGGACTAAATCCGGACTCTGTCTTACTGTGCCTAGGGGGTGGCACTGCTGGACTCTGCCTTGGTGTGTTCAGGCAATAGACCAGGAACAGTGGCGAGAATGACTTCCCATGCCTAGTACTCCCACATAAACAGATATGTATGTGACGTGTAGGTGAAGGGGCAAAGGGCAAGGCCTGGGCCTCTCCCTGCTCCCTGGTGTTTGCATCCTAGTTCCCAGGCCAAGTGGAGCCGATACTGAGAGTGCCGGCTCCCCAGCTGGTACACTGTGGAGTATATCAACGTGCCGTGCCTAAACACTCATCCGTCAGCTCTCAGTTCCTAAAACCACACCGGTGGTCCATACCCTAGGGTAATTCAGCCCCATTTTACACATGAGAGGACTGAGACTCAGGGCAGATTGTCCAGTGACTGAGCAGGTTAGAGTCCCTAACAGCCCCTAGTCCCATGCCTGCCTCTCACTTCCAGTTCTTTGGCCTGGGATAGCTCTTTAGTGCTGCTTGGTAACCTTGGTGGATATGGAGTAACAACCGTGGGACCTGGCAGGAGGAGCTGAGGTTACAGACCCATAGAGCACCCTCTTAGTTGATTTTTTTTTTTAAAAAAAATTGTGTTTGAGTATTTTCATGCATGTCTGTTTATGTGTCATGTGAGTGCCTGGTGCCCGTGGAGGTCAGAAGAGGGGATCAGGACCCCCCGGAGCTGGGGTTATTGGTAGTTGTGAGTTGCCTGACGTGAATGCTGGGAACTGAGCCCAGATCCTCTGTAAGAGTAGCAGGTGTTCTTAACTGCTGAGCCCTCTTTCCATCCAACTCTTTCTCCCCACTGTTTTGAGATACTGTCTTGTGTAGTCTAGGGTAGCCTCTAACTCACTGTGTAACCGAGGTTGACCCTGAGTTGATTCCCCAGCTCCCTGCTTCCAAGTGCTAGGGCCTGCATCACCACAAGGGTCTTTTGTCCTTCTGTTGAGGACCTGAGGTGACAGGTAATCTTGTTGAGTGCTCACAACTCTATGAGGGAGGTAATGTTACCTTCCTTTGCATGGCTGGAAATGAGGCCCAAAGGGCGTGGTGCCCCTGGTACAGGTACAATGCCCCATCTAGCAGGCTCAAGGACTATGGGACTTTGGGCTGAGGAGTGATGGAACTGGATTTGTATTCTAAAATGCCGCTAGTCACTGGGCTGAGAATCTCAGAGGCCCAGGGCAAGAAGTAGGGTTCAGGGCCCAGAAGAGAGCTCACCATCCGTACTATGGTACTATGTCTGTAGTGGCTTTGGGAGTATGAGGAAGTCTGGACAATATTTGGAGCACTCTCTTAAGTCCCAGCTACCTGTTGGACTGCTCTGCTCCCAAGACCTCTGGATCTTCTCTGTTGCTGGAGGCAGCAGGTTCCCCTTGGGGCTTAGGAATGGCTAGAACTTTATCCTAAAGAAGGGATAGGTTGAGCTGGTGGTGGCATGCACTTTTAATTCCAGCACTCAGGAAGCAGAGGCAGGCGGATCTCTGAGTTCGAGACCAGCCTGGTCTACAGAGTGAGTTCTAGGACTACCCAGAGAAACCCTGTCTCTAAAGAGCAAAGACCACAGCAACAACGATTGAAAAACCGTAAATAAAAAAAGAAGGGATGGAATGGAACTGGAGGAGGCCAGGACTCCATCCCTGGGTTTGTTGGGGGGCTGCCAGGCCTGGGCATTTTCTGTCCTTTCTGCCTCGTTGTTATGCAGAGGAACCAGTTGCTGTAATTTTGTTGCAAGTGGATAGCGAGGAGTCTTCTAGCAGGTGAGCTGCACTAGCAGGTGAGCTGCACCGTTGGAGAGCGGAGGTTACCTAACTGAACTGCTTTGGTTATTCAAATTTGGACAGGAAGAGAGGAGGGTCACCCATCGAGCTATGGTGATTTGGTTATTCAAAGTTTGTCTAGCAGTTGGGGCTATGTGTGTCTGTGGGTCTCTGAGGCTAGCCAGGGACCCGCTCTCCACCCACTTCACTTAAATCTTTGCCTTCCGGCTGGCTCCACTCTCTGAGTGACCAAGGGCTCTCAGCACTAGAACCTTCAACCGTCCCTCAGTCCGATGGGAATGAGACAGGCTCTTGCCTCCTGATACTGACACCTCATTCACTCACCCACCTCAGTTCATTAAACTCAGTCCATTTTTTTTTTCTTTCTCCTGCTTCTTTCCCTTGCAGCCTCCGTATTTCTCCTGCTGCTTCTCTCTCTCTGGAGTGGCTGACCATGACCACCATGATCAACGTGGACACCCTTCCAGAATATGAGAAGAGTCAGATCAAGCGAGCCCTGGAGCTCGGGACGGTGATGACTGTGTTCAGCGCCCGGAAGGGCACCTCAGAGCGCAGGACAGTGCAGGTGATCATGGAGACTCGGCAGGTGGCGTGGAGCAAGACTGCGGACAAGATCGAGGGCTTCTGTGAGTACTTGCTGGGCCGCACAGTGAGGGCCATCGGCCCTGCCCTCCGGAGAAGCGCCTGTGTATCCTCGGGCCGCGCAGTGAGGGCCATCGGCCCTACCCTCCGGAGAAGCGCCTGTGTATCCTCCGGCCTTTAAGCTGTCTCATTTTGTCAGCATGAATGTTGGTTTGGTCCCTACTTTTAAAGACAAAAGTGTTTCCACTTTATGGGGGGTGGGGGTGGGGTGGGGTTGACAGCAGGTCGGGGAAGTTGATCCAGGGAAGTTCTTGTGAAATGACAGCAACCCCAGTTGGTCAACTCAGCCATGATATTGAAACAGCAGTGAGGTTCATCTGGTTCCCATAGCTGTCTAGCTGTCTGGCTTCTGAGGGACTCACTGGGGCCCCCGGAAGGCTGGAAGCTTGGTAGCCAAAAGGCTAAAGATTGATTGATTGATTTTATTGCAAACTGCAGCAGCAAGAGGTTTTTACTTTGGTGTTTAAAGGCACAGGGGAAAAAAAAAATCATTGGATGTTTTGTGGCCTTCAGATGACGTTCTGGTCCTGGCTGTGCCCTCCCTCATCCCTGTCCCCTTACACTGGGCTATGGGCTCAGTTCCTGGACTGTCTGAGGAGATGTCCTGTAGCAAACAGAGTCATGGCACTTAAGCAGTTTTCAGTTGCAGACGTGTGCTTTAATTGTATTTGTTAAGATGTGTTTTGTTTATTTCGGTCTGCATGTGTGGATGTGTTCGTGCCCACAGCATTTGTAGAGATGTCGGGGGGGTGGGGGGGACCATATGTGGGAGTCGTTCTCTCCTACGTCGGTTCTGGGGACAGAACTCAGGTTATCAGGTTTGGGGGGCAAATACCTTTAGCCACTGGGTGATCCTGCCAGTCATGCTTGCTTTAGAAGGGTCTCATGTAGCCCAAGCTAGCCCAAATGTAGCTAAGGATGACTTTCAATTTATGATCTTCCTGCATTAGCGCTCAGGGCTGGGATAAGAGGTGTGTACCACAATGCTGTTCTTTTTTTTTTTTTTTTTTAATTCAGCGCCGAGGATGGAACCCGGGGCTTTGAACACGTGAGGCAAACACTCTACCAAATGATCTGTCTATTGAACAGTTACCAAGATTCTTTTTAATAGTAATTTCTTTGCATATATGTGTGTTTTGGCATGTATGTGAAGGCCAGAGGACAACTTACATAGGAGTTGATCCTCTCTTTACCATGTGGGTCCCAGGGATCAAATTTCAGTCATCAGGCTTGGTGGCAGGAGTCTTTATCCACAGAGCCATCTTGGCAACCCCCTGAGTAGCTTTTCACTGAAAAACTATAAATGTACCTTTAAAATAGTAGCTCCCAGAAGGCTGAGACAGGAGAATTGTGAGATCTTGTCTAAAATATAAAGTACTCTTAGAGTGCCTTTCACCTCTGACCCTTCACCCATACCCTGTACAAGCTCTGTTGTCATACACACTGTGAACAATAGTAAATAGGGAAGGAAGAGATTAATTTCGGCTTACAGGTGCAGCTCATCACTGAGGAAAGCCAGGCCAGGAACTCAAAGCAGACATGAAGAGATGCATTGGAAGAACACAGCTCATTAACTTGGCTTACTATCTCTGGCTTGTCAGCTAGCAACCCTAGGGATGCCACCGCCCACAGTGGGCTGGGTCCTCCTACATGCATTTGCAGTGAAGAAAATGCCCCTCAGACAGGGTCACAGGACAATCTGATGGAGGTGATTACTTTTCCAAGGTGACTCGGGGTGGAGGAAGGTTGACAGATGAAGCTGATGATGTCACGCTCACAGGCAGCTTGTTCTGTCTTCTGCTAATGTTCTACCTTCATGGAATGGGTATTTAACTATTTATCGCAAATGGCAACTGCTACCTTCTGCTCCTTGGTTTCTTTTCGCCCGGGGCTGGCTCCTTATCAGCACACAGATCTGTCTCTTGCTTTCTGGGACCTGGCCACTTTGTAACAGTTTAACCCTAGTAGGACCTGTTGTGTAGTTCACTAGCTGCAACAAAGGTGTGGTTTTTTTTTCAGTCTTCTTAAAAAGTCCTTATTTTATTGAAGCAAAATCAACTTAACATACTTACAGTCCATGTTTTAAAGAGACAAATGTAAGCTGCAAGCCCAGGTGTGGTGGCTCAAACCAATAACCCCAGCCCTTTGGAGGCAGGAGGATTATGGGTTCATGAGAATGCTGGATCAGGTAAAGTGGCATGCACCATTTTTTTGGTTTGGTTTTATTTTTTTGAGAGAGTTTCTCAGTAGACCAGGCAGTCCTCGAAAGCACAGGAATCCTCCTGCCTCTGCCTGCTGAGTGCTGGAATTAAAGGTGTGCACCACTACCACCCAGCCATATTTTTAAAGATTTAGAATATTTTTTTAAAGATTTAAAATCAGGTTTTATTTTTAAAGATTTATTTATTGATTTTTTAAAAATTAAACCTATCCTTATAGGTGTGTACTTGTGCCAGTTTATGTGCACGGGTGTGCAGGTGTCTATGGACATCAGACGGTCCTCTGATGTGGGTGCTGGGAACTAAACTCAGGTCCTCTACCAGAGCAGTGAGTGCTCTTAGCCATGGAGTCTTCTCTCTGTCTTGGGTGGAGAAGTTTTTACGTGAACCCCACATGCTTGCTGTGAAATTCATGGGTCACATACAGAGGGAGATGCAGCCCTTGCTTCGTTTCCGCGTGCACAGGTGTGGGTGCCTGAGGTCTAGGGTACAGTGTAGCTTAACCTTCTAGGGCAGTTTGGTATAACGCCACAAAAGCAGCAGCTTCCTTTTGCACTTGAGCCCTGACGCCTTCGCTTACACTGCCATGGACTTCTATACCTGTCCATTCACTACCAGAGTTGAGTAATTTCTTAATAAGATTTTTAAAAAAACAATTTAGTGTGTGTGTGTGTGTGTGTGTGTGTGTGTGTATGTATGTGTGTGTGTGAGTGACAACATGTATGCCTCTTTCCCTCCCAACCTACTTTATTTGGAGATAGCTCTACCAGGTACCTGATAGGGCTGCGGCAGTTGCTAAATTAGATGCAAATGCTCAGGAGCCCACAGTGTCCTGCTGGGAACCAGTAGGTGTCTTGACTTCCTGTTTGCTGGCTTGGCCTCCTGTTTGCTGGCTTGACCTTTCTGTGTTTGCATTTCTTTCTCTGTAGATGGGACAATGTTGCCACTACACACACTGTGGCTGGGAGTGAGCGTTGAGGAGCCCATCAGAGGGGTCTCCCTTGCTCTACAGCACTTGAGAAACCCTGCGCCGTACTCCTCTGATTCTGCGGCCATTATTGCTGCTGCTTCTGCTTTCCCTATACATTGACGTATCATCCACCCTCCTTGCCTGGGTTCTCTGGTAGACAGAGGAGCCAGATCTAAAAGAGAAACTGGCATTGAGACTTTGAGCAGGCTGTGATAGGTGTTCCTGAGGGTGAGGGCGTCTGTGGAGAGTCAGAAAAGCCATCGAGACAAGAGGCTCCGCTGAACCCTTTGAAAGGAGCAGCAGGCCTTAGGACTGACTGAGGACAGTCAGTGCCCCTTCTGGTCTTTTGTTGCAAAGAGTGAGGACAGGGTTCATTTAAGGGCTCCTAGGCAACAGGATCTGCTGGCCACTGTGGGATCTGGAGGGAATGGGCGTAGGTGAGGGTTATATGGGCATGCAATATTAGGGTTCCTAGCAAGTGCGGTGTGACTTTTGGATAAATGTATTAGTTATTATTGTCTTAGCCGCTGTTCTATTGCTGTGAAGAGACACCATGACCAAGGCAACTCATGCACTTAATTGGGGGCTTGCTCACGGTTTTAGAGGTTTCATGGCAGGCATGGTACTGGGGAAGTATTGGGAACTGTATCTTAGAGAGAGAGAGAGAGAGTGAGTTAGAAATAGTGGGCTGGGTATGGGATTTTGAAAACCTTAAGGCCCACCCCAGTGACATACTTTCTCCAACAAGGCCACACCTTCTAATTCTGCTAATCGTATTAGAGAGTGCCACTCCCTGGTGACTCAGCATTCAACTATATCAGCCTATGGGGGCCATTCTTTTGTAGGGGTGCGGGGGGAGGTGAGTTTTCAGACAGTTTTTTCTGTGTAGCCCTGTTGTCCAGGAACTCACTTTGTGGACCAGGCTAATCTGGAACTCTCATAGATCCACTGGCCTCTGCCTCCCCAGTGCTAAGATTAAAGGCGTGCGCTCCACCCCTCCCTCCTCACCCTGCTGGGGCCAGTCCTATTCAGATCACCAGTTATATTTCTCACTGCCGAGACAAAATACTTGACAAGAAGCAATTAAAAAAAGAGAGCATCCAACCTGGCGCAGACAGTGATAGCGGAGAAAGCGTGGCAGCAGGACTTTGAGGCAGCTGGTCACACTGCATCCTGAATCGGGAAGTGGAGAGAGATGAGTGCTGGTGCTTCTCCTTCGAATTCAGTCTGGTATCCCAGAGCATGGGATGGTGCCGCCCACAGTTCCCACGCATCTTCCCACTAAGTTAACTCAGTCTAGAAACCCCCTCACAGATAGGTCAGGAGGTCTGTTTCCAGAGTGATTCGCGTCTTGTCAGGTTAACAGTGGAGATTAACCATTGCAGTAGATGTGACCACCCGCTTGTAGGCCTGCTGAGGTACCGAGTCCTGCCACCTAGGGCAGTGAGTGGTTTACAGTCACAGTGGTTTGCCTCACCCTCACCCCAAGAGCATGTGACAATGTCTAGAGCCATGCGTGGTTGGCACAGTTGAAGTCAGGGTACCACTGACATCCCATGTATAGATACAGGTATAGATATAGATACAGTGCAAGGTACAGGACAGCCTCTCCACAAAGAACTGTCTGGTGCAGTGTGTTAGTGGGGCTTCAGTGACAAGCTGTCTGAATACATGCTGGCTTTACTTCAAGCTGTGGAGTGTCGTGGGTATCAGCAGTTTCCTCTGGAAACGTCCGTAGGAGTTATCTCCTGTTCCTATTTGACATCAGACTGAGTATAGATTCTGCTGAAGAGAAAGGGGAAGAAGAGCAGAGAAAGAGGAGAGGGAGGAGGAGGGGACGGGGGGGGTGAGATAGAGGGGAGATTGAGTTCCTGCCCAAGAGAGAAGGTGAGGCAGAGACTAATGTGTCAGGACTGTGTGGTTAGTGCCATTGCTGGGTTTTGTATGTTGGAGGAGGCCGCTTGTTCTTCCCGGCCGCCCGGCTAGCTTAGACCTGAAATAATCACACAGAATCCATATTATTTAAATCACTGCTTGGCCCATTAGCTCTAGCTTCTTATTGGCCAACTCTTATATTAATTTAACCCATTTCTATTAATCTGTATATTGCCATGTGACTGTGGTTTACTGGGTAAAGTTCCTAGTGTCCATCTCTGGCAGCTCCATGGCTTCTCTCTGACTCTACCGTTATTTCTCCCAGCATACAGCCTAGCTTTCCCCGCCTAGTTCTGTTCTGCCCTTGCCATAGGCTCAAAGCAGTTCTTTATCCATTAACCAATAAAAGCAACACATAGACAGAAGAACCTCCCACACCATTTGTATTTGGTGACAGCAGAAAGCATACTGTCTATCTGGGTGTGGGGACCCAGTGGGAACCCAGCAGTGATCAGGGAAGGCCTTGAGCTACAGCAGAAGAGCTACCTTGTGTGGAGCATGAGGGGCAGGATTTGCAGCCGGCCCGCAAGGATGGTATATCGAAGCAGGAATTGTGGGAGCCATGAATGCAAATGAGCAGATGGTGGGTCAGATCTGGAGAGGACTCAATCGGCCTACTCCGTGTGGCTGGCCCGAGGCACTGGTGGTGGTCCTTAGCTGGTGTGTTTCTGGGTCTGGTGATGAGGATTATGGTGACAATGATGCTGATTGTGATGATTGTGGTGCTGATGGTGCTGATGGTGGTGGTGACTATGATGGTGGTGGGAGGAGGTGGTGGAAGAGACTGTGGTATAGTAATAAGGATGATTGTGTCAGTTGTGACCGTGTTGGTGACGATGATGGTGATGATGTTGGTGCGAGCATTCTAATAATGTTCGCTGCATGCTGGCCCCTGAGTAAACATATCCTGTACACCTATTTTTCGGTTGTCATGGTGACTAAACAGTAGAGATTACATTCATTTTATGTATGGGGAGATTAATTCCTGGGGACCAGTGCAAGGGTGACTGGTGGTCTCAAGTCTTCCGGATCTAATTTGCCACTGTCTCCTCACGGTGTTTTCAGAGTTCCCAGCTTGGCTCCAGCATGGTGACCTCAGTCACACCGCACTTCAGCAGGAGGGAAAAGCCACAGTCCCCATGTGCAGAGGCCACATACTGTGGAGTGCTGGATACACCAAGGGGGGCGAGCACTCCAGATCGTCCTCTGGGTGTGTGGGAGGACTGGATGGCTGAGGGGGAACCTGGACAGAGTGTGTAGATCGACTGCTGGAGGGGGAACCTGGGCAGAGTGTGTAGATCGACTGCTGGACGAGGGAAGAAAGGAAGGTTTTTGTGTCTCCTGCTTCTCTCTGAAGTCCATCCTTGGATGTTGTCCTGGCTAGTTTTATGTCAATTTGACAAAACCTAGGGTCGTTGAAGAGGAGGGAACCCCCTTTGAGATAATACCTCCATTAGATCGGGCTGTAACAAAGCGGTGGATTGTTTCCCACAAACTGATGGCTAGGCCCAATGGCTAAAGACAACACCTCTATAACTCACTGAACATCAGGAAATTGAACTGTTGCCTACCTAGAGTCTTCACCCCTACCGACTTGTCCATGCTTATGGTACTGGAAGGTATTCTGCATGCCATCAGCGAGGGAAGGCAAACATCAGCCCCGCTACAAATCCTTTTATCTAGAGTGGTGACCGGTGCAATCGTGGCACCAAAGTTGTAGGAGTAACCAACTATCATCTGATTGGATTTAGGGTTCACTCCATCAGATGGAATCCTTGCCTGATACTGCTTGGGTGGCTAAGAACCTGAGACTAGACAGGCCACGGGCCTAGGATGAAACAAAAATACTGTTCTGCTAAAGGAATGTAGCAAAAAAGACTCCCAGATAAGTGGCTCGTCCATTCATCATCAGAGAATCTTCCCCCTGCCTCCTGCAATGGAGGGGAACAAATACAGAGACCCACAGCTGGGCAGTGTGCAAAAGTGAGGACCTTGGAACACTCAGTCCTAGAAGGGATGTCTCCATCAAATCTCTCCCCTCAGGGTTCAGGAAACTCCGTGGAAGAAGAGGAAGACTGTAAGAGTCACGGGGATGGAGGATACCAAGGAACCAAGGCCTTCTAGATGCAAAAGAACTGACAGGCATACAAACTCAACAGAGGCTGGTAGCCTGCACAGGGACTGCGTAGGTCTAAGTCAGAGGGGGTCCCACGGCTGAGAGGGGAAGTGCACACAAACCCTCCTCCCTAACCGGGAAGCTACCTCCAATTGGTAAGCACTCATAAAGGAAAAATTAGTTTTTTTTCTAACAGAATCTCACTGGGTATAAAAACCACATGTCAGGGCGGACCCCATACCCGTCAGAAGATGGTTAACACAAAATGAACTAAATGGTATTGTGGGTTTTTTTTGTTTTGTCCTGCTCTGGTTTGTTTGTTTTTGGTTTATGCTAATTAATATTAATGAATGACTTAAAAAAGATGCCTGTTTGTTTTCTAATGAAAGAAGGTGTGAATTTCGGTGGGTGGATAGGATCTGGGAGGAGTTAGGGGAGGGGAAACTGCAATCAGAATATATTATATGGCAAATAATATATTTTCAGTTTATTTTTCAAATAACTTTTCAATAATGTATTTTTCAAAAATTTTCAATTTAAAAAAGCTAATAAAATTGAAAAAAAATAAAATATCAGGGACTGGAGAGATGGTTCAGTGGTTCGGATCACTAATTTCTTCCAAAGGACCTGGGTTCAATTCCCAGCTCCCACAAGGGAGCTCACAACTGTCTATAGCTCCAGTTCCAGGGCTTCTGATAACCTCACACACTCATCCAAGCAGGCAAAATACCAGTGAATATAAAACAAAAAATACATCATATATATATATATATATATATATATATTTTAAAAAGGTCAGGTTGTGTATTAGGTTTTTTTTTTTTTTTTTTTTTTTTTTTTTTTTTTTTTTGGCTGTGAAGAGACACCATGGCCATAGCAACTCTTACAAAGAAAACATTTATTCTGGGTTAGTCCATTATCATCATGACGGGGAGCATGGAGGCAGATGTGATGCTGGAGCTGAGAGCCCTACATCTTGACCAGAAGGCAGCAGGAAGTCAACTAATTGTTACACTGAGGGAAGCTTGAGCAAAAGAGACCTCAAAGGCCATCCCCACAGTGACACACTCCCTCCAACAAGTAGTGCCATTCCCTTTGGGGGCCATTTCCTTTGAAACCATCACAGGCTAGAAGCAAGCATTTTCTTAGTCAGTGGTTGAGGTGGGAGCGCCCAGTCCATTATGGGTGGGGCCGCCCCATTGGCTGGTGGACCCTGGTACTATATAAAAAAGCAGACTGAGCAAGCTACAAGGAGCAAGCCAGGAAGAAGCACTCCTCCATGGCCCCAGCATCAATTCCTGCCTCCAGCTTCCTGCCCTGTTGGAGTTTCTGCTTTGGTTTTCCTCAATAGACGGTGATTCAGGCTATAGAAACCAAATAAACCCTTTCCGCCCCAGGTTGCTTTCCTTTGCCATTGTTTCAGGTGTACAGCCCTGCAGAGAGGACCTGGGAGGCATTATCCAGATGCTCTGGTTCTAGAAGAATCCTCTTTTATTAATTAATTAATTAATTAATTTTGCACCTGCTGTGTACCGCTGGCATACCTCTTCTGCACTGGAGCAGCTGCCCTGGAGGCCATTGGTACTTTATTCTTGATGGTGCTGCCCTGCATTGCGCTGGTGCTGGGAACTTGTTTTGCCTTGTTATCCTATAACTTTGTCCTATCCCAGTCTCTGTTATTGTTCAGCGAACAGTCAGAGGACCTAGTCTGGGTCACACTGCCTGTTGCTTGTTTGTGCCTAGAGGTCCAGAAGAAACAGGACAGTAATGATCCCTAAAGACCCAAAGAATTCTCAACAGGGCTTGGACTTGCCAAATAGGCCAGGCTGACTGGCCAGTGAGCTCCAGGGGCCTTCATTGACTTCTCCCCCCTCAGTGCTGGGATTGCAAGTGCACACCAGCACGTGAGGCATTTTTATGTAGCTACCAGGGATTGAGTTTGGGCCCTCATGCTTATGCAACGAGCATGTTATTACAGAGCCATCTCCCCAACTCCAAAGGAAACCTGTGGTGAAACATTTTGGAGAGAATTTGCCCCCACCACCTGTCTATCTTGGATGTGACTGCAGACTGCAGCCCAGAAACAACAGAGCACTGTGTCACTGTGGACAAAGTTAGATGGTCTGGTGCCAACTGCCCTGTTTGTGGGCAGTCCTGGGCATCAGGACTAGACCTCACCCTGGACTGTGGGCTTGGGAAGGAGGAGACTGGCTGCTTAGAGGGGAGAGTCCAACCCCCACTTGTTACCTGCTCGATAGACTAATCAGGAAAGGGACCTACATGTACCCTTGGTTCCCCAGATTTGACCCTGAGTATATCAGTGTCTGGGTCTCAGAGACAGCACCTCTGAACTATCCTGATCTTCACTCACACAATGTGATTGTATTCTGTTCTTTTTTTGCTGTCTTCTCTCCCTCCTTTTTTCCTTTTCCCTTTTCTTTCTTTCCTTGTTTTAGGGTCTTGTTCTCCAGTTCATGGTGCCCTTACACTTGTAGAGAGTCTCCTGCTTCCACCTCCCCGATGCTGGGGCTACAGGTATGCACCTCCTGTCACCTGTAAAACTGGGGCTTCAGTGTTCTCATGGGTAAGACAGAGTGACAGTAGAGCATATTCGTCCCTAAGGTGTCACAGGGACTGAACTTGTGAGTGCTTGTAAGAAGAGATGGAAGGGTCTTAACAGGGCACCTCTCAGTTGGGGGCTGAAACAGCAGGCCACTTGCAGGTGCCAGTGCAAGAGATGTGGAGGGGACCCCAGGTGTAGCCTGCACTCTTTGGTGGGGCATGCCTCCTGCTGTGCTGTGGCTAAGTTGGGGGTCCTGCCAGAGTAGACCCAGGATGTGAGGCTGTGTGCTGGGCAGCCTGGCTCCTTGCTTTTGTCCTTCCACAGGCTGGGGAGGCCTGGGCTGTTGTGGGCTTGCAGAAGTGGCATGCACTGGTGGTGTATGGTTCTGCAAGCAGCTCCAGTGCTGTCGGTTCAGCACGTGGCTCTGCAGCGGTGAGAAGAAGCTGCAGCTTGCACCTCTAAGTTGTTCTGGTGGTCACGGGTGGGTGTACATGGAGGTGGGTTGACAGGCTCATGTGAGGGATTCTGTGCAGAGACCAAAGAAAATGGAGCTTAGTAATCTGTAGAAAAGAAAGTAGCAACCTTACCTTAGCAGCAGGAGGAGGGGCTAGCATGCACTCCAACTCCAAGGAGGGGAGGAGGCAGGGTGGGTGCCTTCCCTCCAGCTTCAGGAGCTGAGGGCTCTCTGGTCTCAGCAGCATCAGCAGCCTGTCCTGCTGCCAGCCTCATCCCCTGTAGAGTAATGCAGATGCCCTGGAGGGGATTCCTGTCCCTAAGGTAGCAAGAAGTACCGGCTATGTGTCCTGAGGGTTTGCTGTGGAAGTGAGCTCAGAGTCATCCCCAAGTGAACCCTCCCTCACCACCCCCTCCGCCAGCTCCTTGCCCCCACTGTAGAGAAGTTTCATGAACTCATCAGTAGAAGCATTTAAAAACTAAATGGGGTGAGAACATCCACTTAGTCCCTCCACCTGGGAGAAGTGTGTCGAGATGCCTAACTCTTTTTTTTTTTTTTAAAAATAATGTGAGATCTAGTGTTTTTACTAAATACTGACTTTTATATTATACTTGAATTTGCCTGTTTTCATCCTTGCCATCTGATGACAGTTACATAATGATAAACTAATTTAAAAACTGAGGCTGAGATCGAAGATCGTGTGGCAGATGTTCCATGGGGTAGAGCAAGGACTCAGGGCACAGGCCTCTCTCTCTGGTTCATTGCCCCAACTGTTCAGGAGGCGGAGGCAGGAGGATCCCAGGTTCTAGGCCTGCCTGAACTACAGAGTGAGCTCAGACCTGGGTGGGTTAGCACGCACCTGTAATCCCAGCACTTGGGAGATGGGGGCAGGAGAATCAGGAGTTCCTGATCAGCTGTCTACATAGGGAGCTCTTGAGACAGCCTGGGCTACATGAGACCCTTCTGTCTCTTCCTTCAAAACAAAACAAGAAAAAAGAAAGACACAGTAAATGCAAGGCCAGCCTGGGCAGCCTAGCAAGGCCGTGTCTCAAAATAAAAAGTTTAAAAAAGCGTGCGTTGGAGCGGAGGCACAGCTGGGGCTGGCAGGATGGCTCAGTGGGTAAAGGGCCTGACTGCCCGAGTTCGATCTCTGGGACCCACATGGTGGGAGGAGAGAACAAGCTTCCGCAGGCTGCCTCCTGACCTCCCCTTGTGTGCCATGGCATAAATGAAATAAATAAATGAAAAGGGTAGGGGCAGAGAGTGGCTGGGATAGAGAACGGTCAGTGGTCGGGCATTTGCTGTGCACACATGGAGCCCTAGAGCTAATCCCTAGTGTGCAGAAGAAACGGAGAGATTGTCGGGATCGGATGGCCTGCCTTGAAAGCTCAGCTCTTCAGTTTAGGAGGTTTGTTTCCCATCTGCAGAATGGGGTGTGAGGGTGCCCCCCTGCAGGATGTCAGGAGTCCAAGGGGAGTTAGCTATGTCCCACATGACGGGGTTGTGCTAGATGTGTGACTCCAGGCACGCAGGGTGAATAAGATGCTGTTCAGTTCATAGCCGCGAATCTGCTATGCCCCCTCCCGGAAGGCAGTCACGTTTTAAGCCCTGGAATCTTTGCGTGTGCCGCCCTACCTGTCGAAAGGCTCTTGGCAGAGGTCTTGAGATGGTACAATGATCCTGGGTGATGGAGCTAGGCTGTTGTAGTCACAGCGATTCTCACAGGTGTGAAGGTCAAAGTTCGACCGAGAAGCAGATGGTATTTTGTTGGCTTTGAAGAAAGGGGCCATAGGCTGAGGGATGCAGGCAGTTTCTGGAGACTGGAACTGTCGATGGAGCTGGTTTTGGAGCCTTTACAAAGAACGGGTCCTGCTCAGATCTGTGAGATGATGAATTAGAGAGTCTTAAGCTATGGGTTACAGCAGGATGGAAACTAATACGTTTGCCTAACCAGTGTGGATAAGCTGAAACGCTGACTTTGAGTCTTTTCTATCTTTATAAAGTTTATTTTTATAAAAATACAGCTAGGTCTTGTGCACACCCCTCCCTCCTTAGAGAAATTAGTATGGCAATTGAGTAGTGGTCCTTTTGCACATCTGTAATCCCAGCTCCTGGGCAGCAGAGGCAGGAGGGTCACTCTAAGTTTAAGGCCAGCCTGGTTGGCATATGAAGTATCAGGCCAGCCTGGTCTACATAGTATCAGGTGAGCCAGTGCTACATGGTGGCATCCTGTCTCAACAAAACAAAGATTTAATCCACAATAAACTTATATTTTGTTTGTCTTGCTATAAAAAACAAAAACAAAACCCACAAAACTCCTGGTTAATATGTAGCCCTCAAATAACTTGCATTTTGTCCTGTGTCTGATGACCATTTTTGTTGATTTTAGAAACTTTCGTCATAAATCTTTTCTATTCTGTGTGTGTACACGCGTGGAGGTCCAAGGACTCCAGGTGTCTTCCTTAATTACCCTCTCCTTTGTTTTTTGAGACAGGGTCTCTCACTGAGTCTTACTGACTCAGCTAGACTGGCTTCCTGTGAGCCCCAGGGATCCTCAGGTCTCCATCTCCCTGGCGGGGGTATTACAGGTGCGCCCTCCAAACCACCTCTTCATCCATCCATCCATGCATCCATCCATGCATGCATCCATCCATCTATCATCCATCCATCCATCCATTTGTTTAAATGCTGTTTTCTGGGGATCCGAACTCGGTGGCAAGCACTCTGTCTGTGGAGCCATCTCCCAGTTCCCCAGGCCTTTATTTAAACATATTTCACTCAACAAATTCGTGTGCTAGATGGGTCTTTCAGTGTCCGGTGGTGAAAATCTGCTCCGCGCCCGTCTATCTTCCGTGTTGTTTGAAGTGAGTCTAGTGTTGAGGTTTGTTTCTTAAACCAGTGTCCTACTTTTAGGATATTACGTAGTCTCGTGTTTTCCGGTGCCAAATGTTGATTCTGGAACTTTTTTTTTTTTTTTTTTTTTTAGTAGCTACACTTAGGCAAATTTTCTGTTTTTCATAGGATAGATTTCTAAACACAGCTGTGTGGTGGGCTTGGGCACAGTGTGGTCAGTTTTCCCCAGGAGGCTTGTACCTTTTCTACCCGTCACCCACCCTCGCCAGGGCAGACTTCAACTTTTAGAGACTTAAAGTCGAGCAGCAGAAACCGGGTGTGCTTCAGTCAAGTGTGGTGGTGTTGTGGAGGCGATTCCTTTCCGCCCTCAGGGTGTTTGTTCTGGCCCAGGCCTCCAGACCTCAGGACCAAGCCGGCAAGCTCCCCTTGGCTGGAGTGTTGTATGTGGAGCCTGCCTCAGCATCGGCTTGATGGTATGAGGGTGGGGAAGCTCTGGAGCCTTTCTTGTGGCTGAGGCGGTCAGCCCACTCTTTCTTTTAATCCACATGGGAAGGAGATGCCGTTTTCCAGTCTCCTTACCGTGAGAGATCTGATGTGGAGGTTAGTCAGGCAATCCTGGGTGGGCGCAGGCAGGCAGATGGAGTTCAGTCCCCAGCTGGATGTAGTTCGTACTTGTTTGTAATCCTGTTGCCGGGGAGTGGAGCAGGAATGGACTCCTGGGGCTTGCTGACCAGCCTCTTATCTCTGCAGGTGAGAGAGCATGGCTTAAAGATGCCAAGTGGCTGGCTCTTGAGTTTGACATCTGGTTTCTACATGCACACATTCGCATGCGTCACTGTACATACATGGACATGTCTGACCGCTAGTTTCACAAGATCCTTTTTTAGTACACTTTTATAAATGTGTGTGTGTACATGCAAACACGCATGGCACCTGTGAAGAGGTCAGAGGATGACTTGGGAATCTGTTTTCTCCTTCCACTGGGATCAAACTCGGGTCCTCAGGCTTAGTGGCAGGCACCCTTACCTGCTGAGCCATATCGCTGGCCCCTGGCTATAGTTTGAGTTGTCAACCTGACCTAATCTAGGACTACCAGGGAAGGACTTCTCCATGAGGAGTGGGTCTGTAGTAGGCTGGCCTGAGGGCATTTTCTTAATTGGACTAATTGAAGGGAAAGGCCCTCTTAATTGAAGGTGGATTCATAGGCTGGGCCGGGATTGAATGAATAGGGGAGTGAGCTGAGTACAGGGTGACCATCTGTCTGGAACACCTGCCACTGAGATGTCCTCATGTGGAGGGGTCATGTGGAGAGACTGTGACCGGGACCTTTGAACTAAAACAAACCTGTCCTCCCGTGATGTGCCATTCACCCCAGAGGCAAAACAGAGACTACGACAGGACTATAGATGTGAGTACACACAGAATGAGGCCAGCTTGACTTTCAGATGGGAGTGTGCTTCCAATAGTAGGGCCTATGAGAGTTGCCAAGCAGAGCTGACTGGAGTGGATGGTGGCTTGTTGTTTCTTCTCGCGTTGTCTCCAGTGGCTCCCGGGAGAAGTTTAATAGCCGTATGATGTTGGACCGGCCCCCTCCTGCCTCCTCCTCAGGTTAAGCCCCAAACGTCCTCTCTGTTCCTCAAACTGCCACTGAAGTTCTATTTATTTATTTACTGGTAAATTTTGAGACAGAGTTTCTCTGTGTAGCTTTGAAGCCTGTCCTGGAACTTGCTCTGTAGACCAGGCTGGCCTCGAACTCTCAGAGATCCACCTGTTTCTGCCTGCTTGAGTGCTGGGATTAAAGGCGTGCACCACCTCCTAACTGAAATATATTTTTTTAACATTTGCTTATTATGGATGTGTGTGTGTGTGTGTGTGTGTGTGTGTGAGAGAGAGAGAGAGAGAGAGAGAGAGAGAGAGAGAGAGAGAGAGAGACTAGGGACGGAACGGGGGGGGGTGTCTTTTGGTTGGTGGCTGCTCTGCCGTTGAGCTACACCCTCAACCCCAAAGGTGCCGTGTTTACAGGCAGCAGCTTACCTCTGTTTGCTTGGTACCTGTTCAACTTTGGATGTCGCAGGGGAGGTGTGGCATAGAACTCCTCATGTCACATTTGATGCTTCAGCCAAATGTGTCTGTTTAGTGACCATAGGCACCTCATATCTGTATGACCAAAGCTGTCTCCCCATTTTCTAACTGCCCCCAAGCTCCTCTGTCTGCCATTTGCTCAGTGGTCCGTGAGAAGAACATGGAAGAGGTGTGTCAACTCACACCAGCCCTGGGGCGTGTTGAAGGAGTTGATGGGGTGGCTGCCATGTGCTAGCCTCCCTCTGTGCACCTGTAACCAGGTGGTGCATCTGGACGGTTTCAGTAGTGTTTAGGCATCATGACCAGCTTGTGACTCTTGAGGGGCCAGATCATGTCACCAGGCTCTTTGGGGAGCTGCATCAGACAGTTGTCCCTAGTCACCTTGTACCCCAAACCTTTAGATTAAGAGATAGAAAAGATAAGCTCCAGGCTGGGAGAGGATGTTGGCAAAACACGGCTGACAAAGGACCTGTATCCAAAACAAGAAGTTTGAGAACTCAACAGAGGACAGGCAACCCAGTTAAAAGTGGGCCAGAGATCTGAACCCCTTCCCTGCCCCCACCCACCTCCCTGTCTTCCATCCTGTGGAAGCCACATCCAGCCGCTTCTGGGCCAGCCATTTTCAGATGACCTCAGTGCAGGTCATGTGTGCAGTTTAAAGTTTGCTAGCTAACACATTAAAAAAGGGTAAGAAGTAATGGATGAAACTATACATGTTATATTTAATTCAGTGTAGCTGGTGTTGTTTTAACATAGATACTATAATTAATGAGGCATTTAATAAAAATTATTTTATTGTTTTGTTTGTATGTTTTTCCTGCCTATATCTATGTGCACCACATGCATGCCTGGTGCCTGCTGAGGTCAGAAGAGGGCATCAGATACCATAGACTGTAGTTACAGATGGTTATGAGTCATTATGTGGGTGCTGGGAATTGAACCCGTGACTCTGCAAGAGCAACAAGTTATTAACCATTTGTGCCAACTCTTCAGCCCTGAGACATTTAAAAATCTTGTCTGCATGTGTGCCTGTGTACCACATGTGTGCCTGGCATCCATGGAGGTCAGAAGAAGGTGTCAGATCCCCTGGAACTGGAGTCATAAATGGTTGTGAGCACCATGTGGGTGCTGGGAACCAAACCTGGCTTTTCTGCAAGAGTAGCAAGTGCTCTTAACCACTGAGCCCTTTCTCTAGCTCCATTAATGAGACATTTTACGTTATTGTTTTTGGTCTGGTCTGACTTTTCAAAATCCACTGATTTTTATTTGTTTTTGAGACAGGGGTCTAATTTTTTAACCCATGATTCATGAAACCCAATATGCTTCTTCTGTCTTCACAGTGCTGGGATTACAGATGTTATCACACCTAGCCCGTGTGTGTGTGTGTGTGTGTGTGTGTGTGTGTGTGTGTGACTGTATCCGTCCCAGTTGCTCTCCACCTTAATTTTTTTAAAAAATATTTATTTAGGTTTTCGAGACAGGGTTTCTCTGTGTAGCTCTGGCTGTCCTGGGACTCACTCTGTAGACCAGGCTTAAACTCAGGATCCCGAACTCAGGGATCTACCTGCCTTTGCCTCCTGAGTGCTGGGATTAAAGGAATGTGCCATCACCACCCCACACTATCTTATTTTTTAAAATAAATATAATTAAATTTTAACAAAACCTTTTAGTACATGCAGAATTTTACATCTGAGTACAATGGTGACACTTTCAAAACTTACCATTTATACAAGTTGTTACAGAGTAACAACCAGTGGGTTAAATAAGTAAAATTAACAATTTTTTTAAAAAGTTAACTGTAAAAGGTTTGACTTATTTCTCTGAACACACAAAAATAAGTTAATTGTAATTTTCAGTCAAACTACCCATTAGAAATGTTTCTACTTTTTTTTTTTTAAATCCTGAGACAGGGTCTCTCACTGAACGTGGAGCCCACTTGATTGGCTAGGCTGGCCAGCCAGCAATGCTCAAAGACCCTCCTGTGTCTGCCTCCTCAGCACCGGGATTACAATCACTTGCCACCATGCCTGGTTTTGTTTTATTTATTGCATATACAGTATTTGGTCTGCATTTATGCTTGTACACCAGAAAAAGGTGTGAAATCTCATTCCAGATGGTTGTGAGCCACCGTGTGGTTGTTGGGAATTGAACTCGGGTCCTCCGAAAGGGGAGCCAGTGTTCTGCACTGCAAAGCCCTCTCTCCAGCCCGTGCCATGCCTTTGTATGTGCATTCTGAGAACCACACTCACATCCTCATGCTTGTGTAGCTAGTATTTTACTAACTGAGCCTTCTCTCCAGCCATTAACACGGTGTGCGCTTGTGTGGGTGTGTGGAGACTCGGGTTGTCCGGGATCAGTCACCCTCCACTGTGTGTGTGTGTGTGTGTGTGTGTGTGTGTAGGCAGGATCTCTCCCTGAACCCGGAGCTCACTATTTTGACTAGTCTGAGTAGCCAGCTTACTCCACTCTGGGATTACAGGGTTCTATATTGTCCTAGGGATCTGAACTCTGGGCTTGTTTATCAAGAACTTTACCCAATGAGCCATCTCCCAGGCTTCTCCCCAGACCCCGGTGTGTGGGTGTGTGTTATACCTATATCACATATCGGTTGTCTCAATTCAGATCAATTCTCTGCAGCCTCCTGTGGTGGATGAGAACCAGAGTGGGTGGCACAGGCCTGGCAGGTGGTCCCATTCCTGTTTGCCGTCGCCTGTCTCCTTGTTCGTCACGCTGTGCGGTGGTCTACGTAAGGTAGTTGCTATGGTGATTACACTCTAAACTCCACAAGGTCAGATGTGGATACACGTGTGTGGCTCGACCACCCCTAGCTTCTCTGGGAAGAGGAATGTGCTTCTGTCTGGAGGCTGTGTCGCCTGTGCAGGGTTGCCTTAACCTTACAGGGAGCGAACCCATGCTGCTTTGAGGTTAGAACTTGCAGAAGAAAGAGATGGGAGGGTACTGCGTCCAGTGCAAGGGGGGCTCCATGTTCCCAAACAGAGACTTTAGCCTATGGCCTACTGTTGGACCCTGACATCTATACATAGAGGGTGGGGCAGATAGAAAGAGGGAGGGAATGTTTTTCTGTTTAAAGTGGCTCCAAGCACAGTGTCTTCCTCTGTCATTTCTTCTTTATGTTACTCAGTTATCCACTGAATAGCCATTGCTAGGAGCTAAGAACTGTTTTGAATGGCTAGAAGGAGACACGGTGTTTATATTGCATCTCACCCTTCATTGGTGATGAGCAAGTAGACGTTGGCTACCACTCAGACAAGTGCATCATAGTGAAAATGAGGGTGCTTTCTGCTGCTTTAGGGGGACCCTGGGAAGTTCTGTACCTTTCTCAGGGAAGCATCAGCAAAGGACTGGCAAAGAGTGGTATCCACCTCATGTGTCAGTAGGAAAACCAGAGTGTGTGAACCATTGGGCTCAGCCCTTCAACTGATCACTTCCATTGTCGGGATCGTTGTTAGGGAATGGTTTTGATTCTCTGGAATCTCGGGCAAGGCCCGCATCCATGTTAGTCACCCCGGAAGAGAATGTATTCTTGGGTCTGGGAACAAATTGGGATGGCGCCAATTTTCTTTGGTAATGCAACAAACCCCACCAAACAACAGGCTCAGAAAACCCCCTCTGTGGGCCGGGGATATCAGGAGGGCTTGATGGACAGGTGTGTCTGTGCCCCAACTGGTGTTAACCAAAGACACAGTCTGCTGAAGGCTGGGGTGGACAATACGTGACAACAGAAGGTACGGGTCATTCTGCATGTCGTCTCAGTCAAAACAAACCTCAGGGCTGGTTCTCACAGTGTAGACCTTTGGTAGCCAGGGTAGCCGGAGCAGCTCACCAGGCCTTGACCTTGGAGTACTGAGCTGTCTAGAACACAGCTCTAAGGCTCTTTGGGATGCATCACTAGCATCTTGTTCTTTATGTGGCCTCTCCCTCCGGGGCAATCCAGTGAGCTTTCTCACATGCTAGGCTCCTAGGGAGTGGACAGAGAGCCCCAAGGTTTCTTGAGGTCTGGGCTCTGATGTACACCGTTTTACTTTTGTCTTGTCCTCTTGATGTCCAAAGCGGGTCACTAGACCAAGGAGCACAGTAGAGTGGTTTCAGTGGAAGGACCCAGGGAGGTACCGGCCTTGCTCTTGGGTTTCACTGTCTCATGGTGGCCTCCTTGACCACCGCTGACTGGGAGGGGCTGTCTACCCGCTTCTGTGGGGCTTTGAAGGGGTCCTGGGTCCCATGTCAGGTTTGTTGCTGCCAGAGCCTCAGGAAACAAGCTGGTAATCGACGTTTCCAAGCCTCACCTGTCCTTCAGGACGCGGCTGGCATATGTGGCGCATCAAAGAAGGCGTCGTGATTCTTTTGTTTCACAACTAGTTTGCTGTTATTTTTTTATTTTTACATTTTCATATAATCTATTTGGATCATATTTCTCCCTCCCCAAATTCCTCCCAAATCCTTGTCACTTCCATACCTACCCAACCCTCCCCCACTTGAAACAAAAAGACCAAAATGCTTTTTTTTATTTTGATTTTTTTGGGACAGAATTCCTCTGTAGCTTTGGCGCCTATCCTGGAACTAGCTCTTGTAGACCAGGTTAGCCTCAAACTCACAGAGATCCACCCGCCTCTGCCTCCCGAGCCTCCACCACGGCTCGGTCCCAGGCAGGTTTGAAAACAGCTTGCAACTGAGGATCATGTTGGATTTCTGATCCTCTTGCCTCTTCCTCCCTAGTGCTGGGATTGCAGGCATGCACTACTATGTCCTGTTTATGTGGTACTGGGGTTCGAATCCTGGGTCGTGCGCATGCTACGCAAGCCCTCTATCAACTGAACCATATCCGCAGCCCCTTCGCATGTCGACTGAGAACACACTGTGTGTCTGGCCAAGGCAGGTCAACCCTATTTGATAGTTCGTCTGGTGACTGTGACTTTGGGGGAGAGGGGCCAACACGAGCCCTAGAAGCTGAGAGGAGAGGGAAGTCCCATGCAGGGAGAGAAGGAGTAAGATGGAGCTGGCTGTCATCTCATCTCTGGTCCTTCCTCTCTTGGGACCTAGGCTCCAACACTTCCTCTCTGCGGCTGGCATGCCTGGTCTGCTCTTTGAGGGTTGCAACACCTGCTTCTTAGGGCTGCTGTGGGGACCGAGGGGTTTCTTTGCTCAGCTGTTGCCACAGTCCTCTGAGCCTCAGGGCTCCTCGTCAGGGAGGCCCGTTCGGGGCCGGCTCAAGGCTCAGTTGCTCCTCCCTTCCAGGCTCCTGCCTGGCTCCCCCGTTTGTCTCCTTCTTTTTGGGATTTGGCCATGCTATAATTACAACCTGTAAGGGTAGTTAGGGTTTCCCTCCCTCAGTCGGCCCTGGGAAGGGCTGTTTGTTGCTGCTGTTATTCCAAGGCCTGACGTGATGTCCAGCACGCTATACACTGAGTAGGTGGACTCCATATTCCTTGCCCCCACCTCCCTGGTCTCAGGGACATCTAGCTGCTGAAGTGAAGTGGAGCTCAATGTGTTCAGCAAGGGCTATGTTTCCAGAACCTTCTGTGGCCTGGACAAGAGCCAGGCCAGAGCCAACTATCCGGGAACACCCTTCCTCAGATGTGGCAGGCTTGGTTGGTGCTGTGGGTAGAGGAAATGTCTCGAATAGGTTGTGTGAGGATGCCCCTTGTCTTGAGTTTCCATGGAAACTATGGGCTGCCCAACCCATCTCTCTGACTCAGGATGAGGAGGAGAGGAAGGAACATCATGGGAGTTAGTGTGTAAGTGGCTTTTGTTTGTGAGACAGTTATTTTTTTTCTATTTTCTTGTGCATGTTGTATGTGAGTATATGTGAGTTTGCATGTGTGTAGGCATGTGTCCGTGTGTGAGTTCATGTGGAGGCCCGAAACTGATGTTGAGAATCAACCTCAGCCACTTGTTCTTGAGCTTTCAGATACAGACCAGCTAATAGAATTGAGGTGGGTTTCTCCATCACTTCACTGCCGGAATACACACTCCTGAAGGGTAACCCTGGGCATGCCACCGTCCCCTTCTATAAAACAAGGCACAGTGTCAGCCTCTTTACCACATTGCTATGTGGATGAAGTGAGTTAAGAACCGAGGAACCAGGCTGTGCACAGCCATGCGTGGTGCACATGCGAAATGAGTGGCCGCTGTGGAGAGGCGCGGAATGGTTTTTAATCTATTGATGTGTAGCAAACCTCTCCAAACTTTAAATCAGGTGTTTGAGAAGCTAGTTGGTCCCTTCAGGTAACCAGCAAGGACTACCAACAGGGGAACAGCTTGCTCACTTCCATTGCCAAGGGTTCGAGATATCCTGACTGCTGTCCTATTGTATGGGTTACATACATGTTCTTTAACTGGGCCCCATTCCCTACCCTGTTACATAGTCCCACTCTCCTACCTTGATCGTGTAGCATATGTTAGCTAAGCCTGCTTCCTGGTGATGCAAGACCTCCCCTCCACTCAGAGACCTTTCAAAGTCGGCACCCTGTTCTGCCCTGAGAGGCAGAAATTCTCCTCTCGAGTTCTTCTTATTGACTGTTGTAGACACCCGAAATCTCTTGCCCGAGGGGTGTTTGAACTCAGCCCCTCTTGGTCTTGAACCCCCTTCTTCTCCTTCCCTAAAACCTAACAGGAGGATGTTGGAGGGCAGTGCGGGTGAGCAGAACGACGGAGTTGTGAACTTAGAGGTACACAAGCCTTTGGGGAGGGCTCCGCTGACCTTCCTCTCGGTCACAGGTTCGCGGGCAGCTGCTGCCTCTTCTGAGGTGGCTGCTTTTTGTTTGGAGCTGGGTCCTGGGTTCCTGATGGGCTCCCCCAGTTACTCTGCACCCTGCCCTTGCTGGGCTGGCCCTCCAGTCTTTCCTCTGGGCCTCAGGAAGTGGCTGTGTAGAAAAAGGCATGGCAGAGGGTGGGGAGCTTTGGGTCACTGGTGCACAAAACCCCAAAATAGATTATTTTCTAAGTTACCAAGCCAGTGGGGGCAGAGACAAATGCTTTGCATAATTTCCTACCCAGAAGGAAAGGTTCTACTGCAAATAAGTTTTTGGAGAAAAAAAAAGAAAAAAGAAAAAAACCCCAAGAGACTTCAAAGGATCCAAGTGTTTGGTTCAGAGCATCACAAAATGAGAACCAGAGAGGCTCAGGTTCGAATCCCTGACCTGCCATTTTGCAAGCTGTGTGACCTGAATCAGGCTCCTTAGCTTCTCTGAGCCACTTCAATGATGAGGAAGATGAGAGTAGACCTTCCGGCACGTATGAAGCAGAGCCTACACTGCCCTGGACACGCTGCAGAGACACCGCCTTGGTGCATCTCTGTCTCTCTTCTGTTTTTCTTTCCTTCTCTCTTCTTGGTCCCCAACTTGTACTCTGTTCCAGGGAGCTTCATCAGCAAGGAGGGGATGGAACTAAGTCCTATATTTTTCTGAGAAGATACATCCAAAGCCCCCCCTCCCCTCTGGGTCACTGGGAAGGAGAGCGCACGCATGGGCAGTGACTTCCATAACCTCTTCTTCTCAAACCCCAGAAACCTGTGGACCCGGGATGCTCTTTGGCATGGGAGACTATGGGTGCAGTCAGGTGGGGCAGGCTGAGCCGGGGGAGGGTCCTGGGTTATCCAGGTGGATCCGGTGTGTTCGAGAGGTCTGGTGACAAACAGATCAGGTGGAGCAGAGGTTGAAGTGGTGCGTGGGTAGGGACGGGGTTGTGCTAAGGTATCTGGATGGGGCTGAGGCTTTGCAGCTCAGCTGTCAGAATGCTTGTCTCACATACACGAAGAACGTGAAGAAGGAGCAACATGAGTCTCTGGAGCCTCAGGAAGAAGCCGGGCTCTGAGCTCCTCGACTTCAGCCCAATGAGACTGACTTTCACATGGCAACTGGTTAGTGTGTTGAGGCAGAGGCAGGATCTTGAGCTTGTCCAATGCTTGCTAGGTAGCTTGGTGGCTGGACACTTCTTGGTGTTGCTGTCCCCAGCCTCTTCAGACGTGACGTCTAAGGCCAAGGTGTCTGGTGTTCTGAAGGTTGATGGGGCGCGGTGCGATCGGTAATTAATGATCCGCCAGACTAGCTTAATACAAAATATCCAGCTTTAGTAAACAGAAGGAAGACTTACACCAGAATCCCAACGATCCGTCAGGACGCAGAGAGAGAGAGACAGAGAGAGAGACAGAGAGAGAGAGAGAGAGAGAGAGAGAGAGGGAGGGAGGGAGAGAGAGAAAGAGAGAGAGAGAGGAGAGAGAGAGAGACAGAGAGAGAGAGCGCGTGTGCGCGCTAGGGGAAGCACACCCGCCAGGTTTATAGGTAAATTTTTGCCTTAAGGCAACACGCCCCACGGACAGAATGTGATTGGCTGAACTCCCCTATCAGAGGGTGGCCTCACAGGTGGGCTTTTTTGGCCATATGGGTTAAGCTAGTATCTGCTGTGGTACTGTTTCTTTTAGTTGGTGGCAGCCATCTCCCCATCTGGCCAGGCTTTGCACTGTTATGTCTTTTCTAGGGTCAGGGTCAGCTGAGGGTAGGGGTGGGAACAGGGTGCTCTTATGGCAGCGCCTCCCTTCCTTTACCCTGTGGCATAGACTTCAAGTTGTAAAGCTCCTGTTGGGTGTGGTGGCAAATGCCTGTAATTCCAGCACTGGGGACTCTGAGGTCAGTCTGGGCCCCACAGTGAGTTCAGGCTTGTCAGGGCTACAGAATGAGATCTGGTTTGTGAAAGAAGGGTTTGGGGCTGGGGAGATGGCTCAGTGGGCAAGCGTCAGGACCTGTGTTCGAATCCCTAGCACCTCCCTCTGTGTGGGAGGGATGGGCAGGGTGGCCGGCCCGCATTCCAGTGCTCAGAAGGTGGGGCGGGGTCCTTAGAGTGAGCTGCTAGCTAGACTGAGCTGTGCTTGTGAGCTCTGTGTTCAACGGAGAGATCATGCCTCAGTAAGCAAGGTAGGGAGTGATTGAGGAAGACCCCTAACAGCAGCTGTTCTTGCACACTTGTGTGTGCACACACAAACACACGTACACACACACACACTACACACATAAAAATATGCATAAGAGTGGGGGAGGGGCTGGGAGACGACTCCGTGGGTAAAATGTTTACTGAACAAGCGTGAGAATCTGAGCTCAGATCCCAGCACACATATAAAAAAAAAAAAAGCCAGTCACAGTGGCATGGTGTGTCAACTGCGCATGGAGGGCCTAAAGACAAGGTTTCTGGGGGTTTGCTCCCTAAGCAGCGAGAGAGCCTGTCTCAGAAGCTAACGTGGAAGCTGGGCGGTGGTGGCACAGCCATGGGACAAAGTAGCCATGGGACAAAGAAAGTAGCCCCTCCCTTAGGTGACCTCAGACAGCAAGGCTTGTAAGTTTTTGTTTGTTTGTTTTGGAGATGACCTTGAACTTCTGATCCGCCTGCCTCCACCTCCAGATTGCCCGGGTAACAGGTGTCAGCCACTACACCTGGTGGATGCTGGGCTGGGGTGGGGCATGCTAAGTGGGCACTCTACCAACTGAGATATAGTCCCAGGGCAGCCTTGGAGAAACCCTGCTCGTCTTTCAGGCTCCATTCTGGGGCTGGAGTGGCGCTCAGTGGTAGAGCCTTTGCCTTAGGAACTCAAAGCTGCCCCCACCCCCAGCCGTACAGTGAAAACGAGGGGTATCTCAAGAGGCAGACTTCTTGCTATCTACTCCCAGCTCTGCTTACCTGTGTTTGAGGTCTTGTGTGCCTCAGTTTCCCTTGGGCATGGTGAGAATCATAATTGCATTTATCTTTTAGGTGGTTTTTTTTTTTTTTTTTGGCTTTTCAAGACAGGGTTTCTCTGTCTAGCCCTAGCTGTCCTGGAACCAGCTCTTGTAGACCAAGCTGGCCTCGAAACTCACAGAGATCCACCTGCTTCTGCCTCCCGAGTGCTGGGATTAAAGGCGTGTGCTACCACGGTCCGGCTTTTAGGGGGGTTTTAGAACGCATACATTACCACATAAGAAGTGGTTGGAAGAAGGTACATCTGTTCACCGAGGTGGCATGGGGCAGCAGTTAGGATAAGACATGCTGTGTCCTATTCAGTACCAAACACCATGACAGGTGAGATTGTTTATTAAACATATCCTTGGTCCTTGAAGAATCCTGCTATTTCACTGGTGGGATCGAGTGTCAGAAGGCAGTAGGCACTTCCTGAAGTCACTCAGTTAGCTGGGCCTTGGCCGTGACTCTTCAGGGCAACTCTGGGGGCAACTAGAGACAATTTGAAGCAACTGGGGGTTTTCCAGAGTTCCTCTTCCACCTCCTATTCAAGTATTGCCATTCTCCTGCCGGATCAGACAATTGTCCACAGGGCGCTTGGCCCTGAATTTGACTGGATCTCCTCCTAGCTGTCCTGAGGAGAGTAGATTGCAGCCAGGGGACAGATGAGTTCAAAATCAACCTTCCAGGAGGGATCTACTGAGCCATGGCATGCCTGCTAGAGAGTGGACGCCATTCTTCCCCCTGCAGGTGCAGGCTCCACAGGCCTGTGGCTGGGGTGGCAGGTTGTTACGGTGAGATCTCACCCTTCAAAGTGTCGACTTAGTTAAACAAATAGACGAACACCTCTGTCTTGACCTAAGGGACACCCTGGCAGCCGCTGTGGCTCACAAGCTGCAGGCTGCTCCAGGCTGCTCTAGGCAGCTGAGCACGTTCACAGCTCTGAGCAGCTGGGTGAGCCGACTCTTCCTCTGCTTTCATCAGCCACAGTGCTGATAGGCGTGCGGCCTTGTTTGGTGGTGGTGGCGGCAGCAGCGGCTGCAGCCGGGGTCCTCTGAAGACAGCAGAAGTTATGAAAGTCACTTTCCTTCCCTAGGAGCCTTGTAGAGTTCAGCTGTGGAGGTTGACCAGCGGCTTCAGAGTGCCTGGTGAACGTTCTAGAACACTGAAGTCACCCAGTAAATATGAATCTCCTTCCTCTTAGCATGTGTTCTTTTCTTTTTATGAGTTGTTCGACTTCAGAAAACTAAAAAGGGTGCAGAAGGAGTCGAGAGAGGGAGAGAGGGAGAGAGAGGAGAGAGAAGAGGGAGAAGGTTCGTGCTCATCACCAGAGACCTGTTTGTAGGGTAGCATTGCAAGCTAGGCAAGCATCCTGACGTCTAGCTCACTGTTTTGGGCCCTGGTGTATTTGCTTTGTTTAGGCACACCTGGCCACCTGGCTTTGGTCAGGAGATGCCCTTTGGCAGGTGTAGGAGGGACCTCAGAGAAAAGCTTGTGTGTGCTAGTAGGTGTCAAGGCCCTGTGGCCAGAAAGTGTTCATTGGCTTTTTCTAAAACAAAACAAGACAATACAGGTAGAAAGAGCAGCAGGAAGAATGGCTGCAAACACGGTGGAGAAGCTGGGAGTATTTCATCAGCATGAGGAAAAGGCTGTGCTCATCTTCCCGGGCATCTTAACCCATGAGAATATTTAAAGCATCATATTTAAGTGTGCAGTATAATGGTTAATTATAGAACATACCACTTCAGGGCCATCAGTCAGATCTAGGCTGGGCCCTGACCAGATGGCTGCTGCTCTTAGGACCCCCTCTCTCCCTAGCTGGTCCCATCTTCTCCTCTTCCCTCTCTTCTCTTCCCTTCTTCCCTTCTTTCTTCTCCCCTTATTGAGTTAGGGTCCTCTCACATACTCTACGGTGGCTTTGAACTTGTTAACACCACCAAGGATCCTCCTGAACTTCTGACCCTCCTCTCCCTACCCTCTAAGTGCTGGGATGACAGGCATGGGCCAGCACACCCAGTCCTATGAGTTCTAGGAATCAAACCCAGGGCTCTGCGGATACTGGGCAAAGCATGCTGCTAGCTGAGCATCGTCTGAAACCCCTGCCCTCTTAGCATACAAGGCTTCGCCTTTGCTTATATGCTGTTTGGGACATTTTCCCAATCCTGCCAATGCAGGTAATTTAATATGTCCCTTTTGGCCACTGCAGAATGCCCCGTAGTGGGGAATCCTCTACAGCTTTTGTTTATTTAGCCTCCGACACATCGGAGCCAAGGGTCTTGTTTTTGCTCTGTTACTGCTTCCTATCACGTCCAGTATCAATGGGAGGAGTGTTCTTTCTCCAAATCCTAGCGGTAAGAAGTATTTACTCTTTAGACTGGGTTTGAAAACAGTACGATCTCTCCCCTAGGATTACACACACACACTCATAGACTTTCCTTTTTAAAATAATGTACTTATTTTTGTTCTATTAGCATTGATTGATGTTTTGCCTGCATGCATGTCTGTGTGAGGGTGTCAGATCCTCTGGAATTGGAGTGACAGACAGTTGCAAGCTGCCACGTGGGTGCTGGGAACTGAACCCTGGTCCTCTGGAAGAGCAGCCAGTGTTCTAACCATGAGCCATCTCTCCAGACCCAACACACTCACATCCTTAAACAGGATTTTTTTTAAGGGGGTGATGGTGGTGGTGGTTTTATTTATTCATATTTAAAATATTACTATTATTATTGGTGGTGTTGGTGTTCGTACTGGGGTGTGTGTGCATGCGTGTGTGTATGTGTGTGTGATCACGCATTCCACAGCACATCTGGAGGTCAGAGGGCAACTTTTGGGAGCTGGTTGTCTTTCCACCATGGGATCCAGGTATTAAACTCAGGTTGTCAGCCTACGTGGTGAGGTCTTCCACTGACCTTTGTTTTGTTTTTTTTGAGTCACAGCTTTGTTGTGTAGCCTGGGCTTGCTTTGAACTTGATATGTAGTCCAGGTTGGTCAAAACTCACAATCCTCCTGCCTCAGCCTCGCTCCCAAGTGCCGGGATTGCTTTCTGCTACTTCTACGTGGTCACTTGGCTGTCGTTAGTCTAAATGATCACTTCACCCTTCCTCCATGGCTGCCCAGTATTCATAGTGTGTCTGGGGTACCCCTTCTCTGCTGAATTCTATTGCAGACAGTGTTCTGTAGACACCTATAGACTGAGAAACAGCAAAGAAGTCTGAGTTTTAATAACGGGTGTGCCTGGGTCTGCCTGCTGCCCCTGACACCCCTGTCTTTTTAAATTTATTTTATCAGGGTTTCTCCATGTAGCCCTGGCTGCCCTAGAACTCACTCTGTAGACCAGGCTGTCCTCGAACTCACGGAGATCTGCCTGAGTGCTGGATTAAAGGGTGTGTGACACCGCTGCCCAGTCCACTCTGTCTTCTTCTGCTTCTGTGGCTTTCATTCTGTTATGGAGGTGGCTGGTATTTTATTTTGTTTTGTTTTGGAGACAGACTTTCCCTGTATAGCCTTGGTTGTCCTGAAACTCAACTTTGTAGATCCACCTGTCTTTGCTTCCTGAGTGCTGGAATTAAAGTTGTATGCCAACACTACTCGGGTGTTTATTTTAATTAATACATGTTCATGCTTTGCTGTTATGAAATACTTTAAATGTAAACATCAGCACACAGAAAACACTATAAACAGTATCATGCATTTACTAAGCTTGACCATATCTTGGTATTTTTATTATATATATATTATATATATTTGAGATCTGTCTGCCTATCTACTTCCCTCCCTCTTACCTTGGGTTTTTTTAGTTTGTTTGTTTGTTTGTTTGTTTGTTTGTTTGTGTCAGGACCAAACTCAGGGTCTTGTACACAGTAGGGCAATAAAGTAACACTCAATAAAAATGATCTATGAATGGTGTGGAGCTCATACCTGTATTCCTAGCACTCGAGAGGCTGAGGCAGGAGGATCACCATGAGTTTGGGTCCAGCCTGGGCTGCATCGTCAGAACTTGTAGAAAGGAGCACATTGCTCCCAGCTGCACCCCAGTTTTGTGCCTCTCTCTGTTTATGAACTTCTGCTCCAGGTGCCTGCTGGGTACTTCCACCTCAGCGCTCAGTGCCCAGGTCTGTTTCTTTCTGTTGCACTTGGCTGTGGGTGCCCTGCTGAGGGCCGGGTCACTCACTGTCTAAGATCGAGGTCTGCATTGAGCCTTTTGCTTCCCTGCGAGCAAGCATGTTATTTGCCAAGGTTGTAGGCCACAGCCAGCACAGGGTCCTGGAGGTGAGGCAATGCATGTCTAGCCCCACCAACACGTGCCCAATCCAGGTAGGTATGGTGGTTTGAACGAGAATGGTTCTGATTGGCTCATATATTTGAATGCTTGGTCTCCAGTTGGTGGAACAGTTCTGGAGAGATAAGGAGGTGAGGTCTTGTTGGAGGAGATGCATCACCGAGGGTGGGAGGGGTGGGGGGGGGTGGGCTTTGAGGTTTCAAAAGATTTCTGCAGTTCCCAGTGCTCTCACTCTGCCTTGTGGTTGTGGATAAAGATGGGAGCTCTCAGCTGTTCCTTTGCTCCACCATCATGGACTCTAACCCTCTGGAACTATAAGCCAAACTGAACACCTTCTTTTATAAGTTGCCTGGGTCATGATGTCCTATTACAGACATGAAAAAGTAACAAAGTCAGGGAGGAGGCTCGCTCGCTTTTCCACCAAATCCCCACTTGGTGGAAATCTGGCACGTTCTTGAATGTCTCGGTTGCAGACCGAAAGCTGGCAAGCCTTCCTTCCAGTGTGAGGGAGGGAATGGCCAATTTGTAATTGACAAAGACACCTGTTGAGGGTCACAGAAGGCTCCAGAAGACCCTATGGGGATAATGGACCACACTGAAAAGTCCTGAGAAAGGAGTGCAAGAAGCTACCGGTGTATGTGGGGGTATGGAGCTCGTGTGAGCAGATGTCCCGGCTGTAGAGGATATGTGCAGGTATAGAGTGACCCGAAGTCTCCAGGAAACGGTTGCAGTGTGACCAGCAGGGGATGGCATTGTTTTCCCTAGAATATACCTTCCATTCCTCCAGCTCAACACCTTTGCACCTACTGTTGCTCTGCCTAGAAGGATGCTTATTTTAGATTAGTTTTGTAAATGTATGTGTAGATGTGTGTGCCTATACGAATTTATGCATACCATGGTGTGCAGGCTTCCTTAGACACCAGAGGAGGGCGTAAGATTTCCTGGAGCTGGATTCTGAGCCACCTGATGGAGGTGCTGGGAACCGAACCCAGGTCCCCAACAAGCACAGTAAATGCTCTTAACCACTGAGCCACCTCTCAAGCCCCTCCTGTGTGTATGTGTGTGGCAGTGGAATGCATGTGTGTGGTTTGCTTGCTCATGCGTGTGCTTGTAGATGCCAGAGGGTGACATTGTCTGTCCGCCTCACCTGCTTCCATACCTTGTTTTCCAAGACGGAGTTTCTCAGCAATCCTGGCGTTTGCTGTTCCGGCTAGGCTGGCTGGTCTGTAAATCCCATTTCCCTTTTCTACCCCGGGCTGTATGCAGACACTGCACACATCCCTTTACCTGGGTGCTGAGGATTCACACTCAGGCCTCTAGGTTTGCACAGCCAGTGCTTTGCCGCCTGAGTTGAGAGCTGCAACTTTTTTTTTGTCTGACTGATCTATTTTATTTTTATTTTTTTTATTGTTTTTATTGAGTTATGCATTTTTCTCCACTACCCTCCCTTCCTTCCCTCTCCCCTTCTACCCTCTTCCGTGATCCCCACGCTCCCAGTTTACTCAGGAGATCTTGTCTTTTTAACCTTCCTATGTAGGGGATCTGCAACTTCTAGAATAATCTTTCTTAGATGTCAGCTTAGATGTCACCTCCTAAGGGTGACCTCCCTGATTACTCAGAGAGCCCTCCCCACTTCCCATCATGCCTCACCCTGCTTTGGTTAAGTTTTGCAGTATTTATCACTGTCAGATGCTATATATACTGACTTACCGAGGGCAGGGCTGGGATCTGCTTTGTCCCCTGCCTTCCAGAACAACGCCTGACAGCTGGGTCTGGCACCAGCATTGACCTGGAGAGCCCTTGAATGACAGACAGCATTGATTGCTTGTGTCAGGCACTCGCTGATCTTTTGGAGCTGAACTCATGTCTTTAAGTCCTCATGTCCCTGTTGTTTATGGTTTTCATCTTACCAACAGGAAGTGGAGACCGGAGGAGTGACAAGTGGCGTGCATGACACAGCAAGGTTGTTAGGGACCCTGGCCATTGTTGGGAAGAGGGAAGACAGGTTGTGGATCAGGTCATGCCGCAAATTAAAGCCATTGCATTTGTGGAGCTCAGGCTGACCTTTCTGACTGAGGGTGGTCCGGACACCCAGGCTCCACCTCTTGCCCTTGTCCTGCCTCTCTGAGAGGGAAGGGACTGCTCACCTCCCCACTGGCTGCAGCCGGAACTGCTGGGAGGCCACCCTGGTCTGCCTAGTCTTGGTTTGCAAAATGCTGAACCTGGTGGGGAAATGAAGGGTTGGCCTGCTAACCACAGTGGGGACTCATTTGCAAGAGTGAGGCTGGGGCTGGGCCCTGCCCTCCCCCTATCACAAGGGAGCCCTTTCTGCAGGCAGCTCCTCTGTAGGAGAACCCAGTGGGTCCCCAGTTGTGAGTGAGGGAGCTGGGAAGAAGTCAGACTCTAGCCTCAGTCCTCTCCTCTGAGGAATGGGCTGATCATAAAAGCGCGAGATGCAAAGGAGGGGGTTCTTCAGAACCCTTCATTCACCGTGAGTGCTTGCCCAGGAATCGCTACTGTTACGGTGTGGAGTTGGTGGACATTTTTAGAGACCTTCCGGCCCCTCCCTCACATGGCTTCTACTTTTCAGGAATAATCCTCAGATTCAGTAGCAGTGTATCTTCTACATTTCCTTTTGAACATAATTTAAATTTATTGATTTACTTCTGAGACAGGATCTGATATAGCCCAAGCTGGTCTAAGACTTGCTATCTACTTGAGGATGGCTTTGAACTTCAGATCTTTCTGCTGCAACCCCCGAGTGCCGGGATGACAGATACGGGGGCACCATACCTTGGGCCTGTGCACGCTAGGCAAACATACTCCCAACTGAGCTACATGCCTGGCCCTAACTATAGTTCAACTTCCAGGAGTCTGATAGAAAGCCGACCCCACGCCTCATCTTGACAAGACCTCCCTTCTGCAAAGCTAAGGATGAGGCAGAGGCCACCTGGTCCATGTGGGTGCTAGTCAGCTGGAGATGGCAGGATATGCCCCAGAAGTGGCTACTTGACTGTCCCTTGTGTGTGCAGCCTGATGCCGGGCCCCGATGGTCACCCAAGGACCTTGAGTGGTTATTGTAAATTGTGGCAAGAAGCAGGAAAGAGGAAGTCTGGGGAGAGGAAGGGGAGGTTCAGAGAGGCGGCTCTCAGAGCCAGGCCTGCATGTGGTGCAGTCGGTCCTGACTGAGCTGCCTTTCCGAGCCGCTGCCTTCAGAGCGGTCTCCTTCCCTCATCTCCGCCTTAAGGAAGTGCTCCCAGCACAAGGGCTCTGCGCTTCCAGAAGGGCTCATGGACTGAGGGAAAAACCAGTCTTTTTAAAGAAGGAGAGGGCCGAGGAGATGGCTCAGTGGATAAAGTACCTGCCGTACAAGCACAAGGACCCAAGTTCGGGTCCCCTGTACCCATTTAAAAAGCTGGCCATCATGGTTTTTAACTCCAGGGCTGAAGGGGCAGAGACTTCAGATCCTGACGTTCACAGACCAGCCAACCAAGCCGAACTGAAGAGTTTCAGGATTAGTGAGTGACCCTGCCTCAAAACGAGCAATAGAGGTCAGCTTCGGGCCTCTACACGTGTGCAAATGCACCTGCACACACACACACACACACACACACACACACAGCCATACTAACTAGTGCGTACAAGACCTACACATGTACATACACATGTACACACCTGCACCCAGTAGTACAGACAGAACACATATGCACATACCCACACGGACTAATGCATGCAACACACACACATACACACCACTCCAAAAGATAAAACTAGTGAGATCCGTGCCCCCTGCCCCCCAAGGTTTCCCAGTCCCAGGGAGCTACATATGCAGTGGCTTGGGTATGCAGTGGCTTAGGTGGGGGATAGGGTCATGAGGACTCCAGCCGATCCCCCAGAGACCCCGCCCTTCTTCTACATTTTTCCCATACTTCATCGGCGCCCTTTTCTTGTGGATGTATCTTGGCCTGATGTTCCTGAGCCAGTGTGGCCTTTCCCAGTGCAGCTGGAGACTTCTGAAACAGCGGGGAAAGAGACATCCCGCGTGACTTCGCAGATGCCTGGCTTTGGCCTTTGGAGTTTCCACTCACTCGTAGAGATTTCCCTAGCTTTAAGGAAAGGGCCTGACTGTCGTCAGTCTAAAGCGTTCACCCCAAGGTGTTTGGAGAGGCCTTGTGGGAGTCCCTTTGAAAACAGGGAGGCTGAGGAAAGGGCCCTTCTCATCCCGTCTTTGAACCTCTCACCACGGGGCGGTCTATCCACCACCTTGATTACTTTGGCATCCAAACCCAACCAGGTGGCCCTGACTTCATGGCTGCGCCTTCTGCGGGTGGCTCTAGATAAAGGGACTTTCTTCTCGGGGGCTGGCGGGAAGATGAAGGGGCTGGGGAGGCTGGAGCTGGCATCTACCTCGAGGAAGCCCTGTCTGTTCTCTGTCCAAGTCAGACGTTTCTGGTTGGCACTTGACCTTGGCAGTGCTCCGCATTCTCCAGGCTGTTGATGGGATGACCATCCATCCGTCCGTGGGTGTGCGTCCGTGGGTGTTCGCGTCTTGGCGCGGGAGCTGAGCTCTCTCTAGACCAGCAGGGATCAGGCAGAGCTTGTCCAACCTGCTCAGGCCGGTTTCCTCTTCTGCAAAATGGAAGAAGTGAAGAGTTTCACATCTCAGAGCTCTGAGTAGCAGGCTTGTGTGAAGTCTGAGGATGGTAGGAAGTCTTTCTTGGACCCAAGGTCCACTTGTCCTCTCCAAGAACCTTCCTTTTTATTTTTTTAAAAATAAACTTTTTATTTTTATTGGCCAATATTAGTTATGCATTTTCATACATGAATTTAGTGTTTTCTTTTCTCCCCCCCCCTCACATTCAGTCCCATATCTTCTCTTGTTCCCCATACCTGTCCTGTGCTCACCTTCTCCCTCCTGTCTTCATGTCTGTTGTGTGTGCGTGACATAGTCAGTTTAATTAGGGTAACTTATAGAGGTCAGAACTCGCACCCAGAACCATGAGAACCTGCCTGACCAAAAGCCACACCAGTAAAGAAAATGTCTCCCTACTGTGCTTGGTGGCACATGCTTATAATCCTGCACTCAGGAAACAGAGGCAGGTGGATCTCTGTGAGATCAAGACCAGCCTGGTCTACAGAGTGAGTTTCAGGACAGCCAGCACTACACAGTGTAACCCTGTCTTGGGAAAAAGATAAAGAAAAAAAGAAAAGGTCTCTCCTTCCCCAGCAACCATTTGCTGCCTATAAACCCTCGGGGAGGGGCATGGCAATGTGAGTTCCGCCCCCTCCATGGTAGAATGTTGGGCGCGAATCTTGTGTAAGTCTTGTGTAGGTATTTACAACTCTTATACAATGGCCGCCTCGTACTCAAAGACAGCAACGCTTCTCCCCCTCCTCTGGCTCTTACTGCCTGTCCCCTCTCCCATGATGTTTGCCTGAGCCTTGGAGAGAATGATGTGGATGTCTCATGTTAAGGTTAGGCACTCCACAGTGACTTATTCTCAGTCCTTTGGCCAGCTAAGAGTCTTTGCAGTGACCACTGCCCAGCACACAGGAACCAATGACCTAAGTAGTCAGTGCTAATCTATGGGTGTACATGTAATTATTTGCAAGGTAATTGGACAGGTATGTTTTGAAGGAGGCTGTCCCTTTACAGCCCCCTGACAGCCCATAGCCTCCTAGGTAGTGAGCTGAGGTGTGTTTTGGTTGATTTGGTTGTAGCTTACTCGGATTTCTATTGGGTAGCAAGGAAGAAGTCGTTGCTTAGGACTTGGATGGATTCTTCTCATGGAGTCTGCATTATTTCTCTCTCTAGAGCCTGGATTTGACCCTGCGGGTACAGAGACAAAGTGCCTTGCTCCCCTGGTCTCCAGGACAGTGCGGTTCTCGGCAGAGGGAGGTAGAGGAAGCCGGGGCCCCGTAGCGCCTCCTCCTTGTTTTGGGTGTTGGCTCTGTCTTGGAGTGTGTGACCTTGGGTAAACTTCTCGCCTGCTCTGAAGTTTAGTTTTCACATCTGCAAACGAGTGTCCTGATGACTCTGTCATAGGGCTGCTGGGAGCACAGAGCGGGATGCTTTGGCCAGGGCCTCCCCCAGAGAACTGGGTCTCAGTTGTCAATGGCAGAAGTATCAAGAAGCGTTCTGTGGGACTGTGGTGGTGTCCACACGTGCTGCTGGATGGTTTAATACAGTGGGGAGTCATTCTCTCACTCTGGAGGGTAGGTGGCTGGCCTGGAAGTGCTGGCAGGGCTGTGGTCCCCTGAAGACCTGGGGAAGCTTTGTGTTGCCTTGCTCACCTTTGGTGATGGCTGGCAGACGTTGGTGTGACACATTCTCTCCCATCTCTGCTGCTGTCAGTAGATGGTCCTCCACTTCCAGCTGTGTGTGACTTGGCTCAAATTTCCCCCTCCCCCCTTTAATATTGGCCATTGAAGCCAGGGCGGGCTTGGCACAATTTAGGCAAGCATTCTGCTCCGGAGCTACACCCCAGCCCTTGCTTCTTTGAGATACGGTCTCTTGCTATGTCTCCCTCTATATCCTAGGCTGGTTTGGAACTTACCGCTTACTTTGTAGCCCAAGCTGACTTGGAACTGTTGGTCTTCCTGATCAGCCCTCCTGAGTGCTGGGATGACAGGCATGCGTCACGACACCTGTCTTCTTTCTCCTCACAAAGGTGCTAGGCACTGGTTCTCATTCTGCCTACTTTAACATGATCCAGTCTTAACTTGGCTATATCCTCAAGGGCCCTATTTCCAAAGAAAGTTGTATTCATAGGTCCTGGAGGCTAGGATATACATTTTTTTTTTGGTGGAGAAGTGCAATACAACCTTTAGTATTAGACATTTATACTTTATCTCCAGGGCCACAAGGCTAGAGCCATCCTTACTCCGAATCCGTGGTATTCAGGGTTTTCATGCCTGGGGACTTTCAGTGGCTGGGTCTCCCACTGTCCTCTCATGATGTGGGCACTGGGAGAGTTAGTGCAGCTTCTTCAAAGTTACATAGTGAGTGAGTGGAGGTGGGACTGGACCCTGGCTCCCCAGGTCCTAGAGCCACCCCTATCCTGCTGAACCATTTTCCCTGTGTTGGCATGTGTGCACGAGTGCATGCACGTGTGTATGTGTGCGCATGCATGCATGCACATATGTGTGTGTGTCTGTAACAACCACAGGCCTGTTTGATTTCTGGAGCCAAGACTTTCTGGATGTGAGCAGCGTGAGAAACTTCAGGGGAGAGGATTTTGGGTCTTCTCTTCTCCCGTCCTCTTTCCCTGGCTAGCAGTTAAGGAAGAGTCCTGACTTTGGGGCTGGGGATGTGGCTCAGTGGTAGAGCACTTACCTACCAACCCTGTGTGAAGCCCCGCGGTCAACTCCTAGTACTGAAAAAAAAAAGTATGATTTGGAGTTAGATCACACAGGTTCCATTCTGGCTTGATCAATGTGACCTAGTGTGGGTCATTTCCTGTCTGCCTTAGTTTCCCCACGTGTGGCGCACTGAGGATAACGTAGCCTTACACATGAACACAAGTAACAGAAACACGCTGTGTTGCTCAGACTTGATGAGGGTTCCTTCCCCTTGCTCCTCTTTGGTTTTCTCTGGCACCAAGAGGCAGATTCTGGGAAGGAAGATGAGGAGTGTCGCTGTCCATGGGAGACAAAGCAGTAGAGAAAGTTCTCTGTGTCTGTGGTAGAAACAGAGATAAAGGTCAGTGTTCTAAGAACCTTCCTTTTCCTGTAAAGACCACAGAGCCCCAAAGACTGTGTGCGTGCGTGCGTGCGTGCATGTATGTGTGTACACATACACAGGGCCCCTGGTTGACCGAGGTCAGTGGAGGGTGCCTTTGAGCCGGGACCCCAACTTCCCACATCTGTGATAGCTCAGCATGCCCGGCCATCCTGGTGCCCGTCACTACTGCGTTCCTAGCTAATATCAGAAACCATGCCCTTTCCCAAAGACCACCCAGTGCCAGGCCAGCTCTGGCCCTCCTGCAGGCACTTCCTCTGGGTTCCAGCATCCTCCTTATCAGGAGGCCACAAGAGCATCTATTTCTGGCCTTGCTGGAAATAGTTTGGTCCTTAAAGGGTGGAGGGCGGAGTCAGCTTCAGGAACAGAGAAGTAGCCAGTGGAGGGATGAGGACTCAATCCTCTGTGCCTCAGGGTCAGGTGTCATGGCCAGGTGTGTGTGTGTGTGTGTGTGTACTTTATATAGCGCTCTCTACCTTATTTTCTTTTAAAGATTTATTATTATACATGTATATGGGTATTCTGCTTGCCTGCATTTACAAATGCTATGGGCATGTCGTACCTATGGAGGCCAGTAGAGGGCACTGGAGTCCCCCGGGAATTGGAGTTATAGATAGCTGTGAACCACCATCTGGGTACTGGGAACCAGACCCTGGTGTAACAAATGCTCTTAACCTCTCAGCCATGTCTCCAGTTCCTGTACCTTAGTTTCTGAGCCTGGGTCCGTTACTGGATCTGGTGCGCCTGACTTAGCCTGACTGGCTGGCAGGCTGCACCTGTCTGTATGCCAAGTGCCAGGGCTACAGATCCACACCACCGTGCCTGGCTTTTCCATGGTCACCAGGAATGGGACTCGGGTCCCAGGGATGGTTCAGTTTTATAGCACGCGGCATACGTAGAAGTTTGTATCCACAGGAAGAGACTGAGTAGTTAGTGTGTTTACTTAAGGAACTGTTTGCCCTTAGCTATATATATAGCCTCAACTTCTGAGTTGTCTGCTGAAATGTCTGATTATTATTTTTTTAAACAAATCTTTTATTTTTTAATATTTATTTATTTATTAGGTACACAATATTCTGTCTGTGTGTGTGCCTGCAGGCCAGAAGAGGGCACCAGACCTCATTACAGATGGTTGTAAGCCACCATGTGGTTGCTGGGAATTGAACTCAGGACCTTTGGAAGGGCAGTCAATGCTCTTCACCGCTGAGCCATCTCTCCAGCCCCCCTGGCTGATCTCTAAAAGACCTCTTCTGCTGTGTGGACAACACAAATGGAGAGGATATAATCACACCTCGGTGGTATCATCTCCCAGCCTGGACCCAGACTGCTCTCTGAGTCCCTGACCCAGCCCCTTCTCCAGATGACCTTGATGTGACCTCTATTTCTATCGATGGGACTTGCACAGGGACGTTGGCTTCCTTCTCCTCTGGGCTGAGATGTCTCTGTCAGTGACCAGAGGAGAAAGCTCCTCTTCCTCCCTGAAATTGGCCAGGAACTGAGCTGGAAAAAAAAAAAAAAAAGAGAGAGAGAGGCGGTGGGTAAGAAGCAACACAGTATGGTGTAGCTCAGGCTGACCTCAAACTTACTAGTAACCGAGGATGACCTTGAACTTCTGATTTTCCTGCCTTAATCGCCCAAATGCTGAGATTGCAGGTGTGCATCATTATGCCCGGCTTATGATCTGCTTGCTGGCCTGGAACCCATGGCCCTCCCTTTGCATACTAGGCAAGCACTCTGCCAGCTGAACTGCGTCCCCAGTCCAGACACAAGGAGTGGAAGACACCAAAGTCTGTCAGGGTCATGGGCTCTATGCTTGGCAAGCTGCCTGGAGAGCAGACTTGGAACTGTACGCTGATCTCTGCCTTGCCTACTCCGTCTCCAGCACTCTTGGGTGCTCATGGGTGGCCTGTAGCCTGTCCTCCCCGAGCGGCAGAAAGCAGACAAGGCAGGTGGCTGTGGAGGGGTCAGTCGAACCAGAAAAGGACAGGAGGCTCAGCATGGCCGGACTTAGCCCAGGTTCACCATCAGAAAGTGTCCCTGCCTCTGCCTTGACAGAGTGTGGCTGGGGCAGAGGGCGGGGTGGCGGGAAGTTTCTGTCACCTTGAACTCACCCAGGGACTGACACTTCTGCAGAACAGAAGCATTCACAGCTACGTGGACGAGGTTCCTGTGGGCGTGGTTACCAGCATACTCTACATGGAAGGAAGCAGGAGGCCTGGGTGATCTCTCACCTGGGCTCTTTGCACAGTTTCTGAAACAGGTGTTGTTGTTTTTAACTAAGAACAGCCTTTCCTCTCTATCCTTAGTGCTTGAGATTGTGTGTGTGTGTGTGTGTGTGCATGTGTGCATGCATGTGCATGCGTGTGCATGTATGTGTGTGTACTTATGCATATGGGGGTCAGAGGACAACCTTGGGTATCCAGTGAGCCTCACGGAGTCTCCTGTCTCCATCTCCTCAGTGCTGGAATTATAAGCATGCATCACTACACTGGACTTCTTTATGTGGTATCTGGGGGCTTGAACTTGGGTCTTCATGCTTGTATACTGGAGCTATAGCCCCAGTTTCCAAGTAATTTTTAATATCTAAGACTTCGTTCAGAAGGCTATATCCAGCTCTGCATTTACTCACGGAACAGTGGCAGCCAAACCAGAAGAAAGTGACCTACCCCGGGCCACACAGCCAGGAGAGAAAGAGCTGGACTTTAAGCCTAGGTCTTCTAGATGCTTCCAAATCTCTAGGCTGCTCTGACTGCTGTGGGCTAGATTGGTCTCCAGTGTGTGGCAAGACACAACTACATGTGAATCAGCCTGGCACCTTTGGTTTCTCTAAGCAGGGTCCCTAACTGCGGTGTCACAGCCCTGGGTCTCCTTATGCAAAGTGAAGCCAGTGGAGGGAGCAGTTGAGAGGTGGAACAGAGGAGCATCTGCCCAGTAGCTGAAGTAACTTTGACAGACACCTCCTGGGGCTGTGGCTTGTTTCCTTTGGTTCACAGAGTAGTGGAACAAAGTCAGTATCTGTGTAGAACTGAGATAGGGAGATGGCTAAGCCGGGTCCCCAACCCCACAGAACGGTGGAAAGCGGAGCTGGGGTTTGAACTGGGGTCTTTGGGCTCCCTCACAGGCTCTGTCCTCTCTTCCCAGCCTGAGCCCATCTTCAAGGCTTGGGCTAGACAAACACATGCGCACTCAACAGGCTTCTGGGGCAGAGCCTCGTCCGTCACTTCATCCTGATGTTCCTTGTGCTGGCTCGTTGGGGTGCTGGGACTACATGGGCGGGCAGATGATGAGTTGACAAGGAGGGTCACAGCACGTGTACGCAGCTGTCCGGCTCTCCCTCCGTCTCCCCCCTCGACTGTGTCTCGAGACTATGTGAAGATTCTGTTTGTTGGCAGATAGTGCCATTTAAGGTCAGGCATGGGAAAGAGGGCCACCTTCTGGGTGTGAGGGTTTGGAGGATACCCCAAGGGGACCCTCCAGGAGGCTGGAGATCAGGAAGGGGAGGAGCAAGGAGACAAGAAGGCGTTTTGTTGTCTTGTTTTTGAGGCAGAATCTCAGGGAGCACTGGGTGGTTTTGAACTCCTATTCTTCTTGTCTCAGTTTCCCGAGCATCAGGCTAATAGGTATGAGCCACCATGCTGGTGAGGAGGCTGATGTATGAGAACAGATTGTCACATCTCAGACAGGGCAGCCAGAGGCGGATGATGTAAGGCAAGGGACCGAGAAGAAGAGTGGTAGTGGGGACATCCCCCCCCCACACACACACACAAGGGTGGGGAGAGCAGGAAGTGGGAGACTGGTTAACTCCAGGAACCAGGGTCGGGAGGGTATCTGGACCTGGGGAAGACCCAAGGCAATGCCAGGAAGGGGCAGGACATGCAAAGAGCAGGCTTCGCTTGCGGCTGTTATCTTGTTTCTTCAAGCAGGAAGCTCAGCCGCGGAGCCCCACCGCACAAGAACACACAGTCCGAGCTCAGCTGCCCTTAGCCTGCTTCGCAAAGGCAGGTGGTGGTTTTGCTAACTGTGCCCTAGGCAGAAATCCCCACCAGCACAGACAGTGACCCCTGACCATCCTGCCCCATATCCTTCCCATTATTGGTAACTGTTGTCAGGCAACGGGGAGGGGGGTTTCACCTGCTGTGCCTCCTTGTGCTGTTGTAGACACATGTACAAATATAGCTGTTTCTCCTTGGCTGGACTGAATATATTTCTTTGTGGTGTGTGTGTGTGTGCGTGTGTGTGCGCGCGCGCACGCACATGCGTATGTATATGTGCGAGCATGCCTGTGTGAGGCCAGAGATCAACATCATTTGTTTGCCTCTGTTTGCTCTCCATCTTTATTCTCTTTGAGACAGAGTTTCTCACTAAGCCCAGAGCCTCCCATTTTGTCTAGGCTGGCTGGCTGGCGAGCCCCAGGGACCTGCCTGTCTCTAACCCCCAAGGCCAATGTTACAGATGCATGTAGCCACACCCAGCTTTTATGTGGGTGCTGGGGATCTGAACTCAGGTCCTGATCCTTGCATAACAAGCGCATGACCCACGGAGCCATCTCCCCAGCTCCTAAATCTGTTACGTTTCTGAGAACATGAAGAATGGCAACTTTGTGGGGCTTCACATTATATCCCATTATCTTCATAATACAAAGGGAGCAGGACTGTCACTCAGTTTGAGCACCCGACCCGTTTCCCCAGCATTGATTAACACTGAGACTAGACTATGTAAGACGCTCCATTCCCTCTCCACAGTTAGAGAGCATCTACTCAAAAGCATTCCAAATTCTTTGATGCCGTAGTGACCTTTCTACTGGGCATGTGTTATGATTTGGATAGTGAGTGCCCTTTCCCATAGGGCTTGCTTTCCCAGTTGGTGGTATTTTTCTTATAGAAGGTTCTAGAAACCTTAGGAGGCGGATCCTAGCCAGAATGTTACTGGGGTGTACCCTCGAGAATTGTATCTTGCCTGGGTTCTTGTCTGCCTGTCTGCCTGCCTGTCCATCATGTGTCTTCCTCCCCACCACCACTTTGCTCTGACATGACATTCCCATCATGAGGGAGTAAAACCCGAGACTGGGTTGCATGTGGAGACACAATGTCGGAAGGGCTGAGAGATGGCTCGTTCAGGAAGTGCTTGCTGTGTAAGCATGAGGCCCCGAGTTTCATGTGGAACCAGGTCACAGAATGCACATCTGGAACCCCAATGCTGGGAGATTAGAGACTGATCCACGGGGCTCCCCAGCCTACCATCTATGGGACTGATGAGCTCCAGATTCAGGAGAGATGGCTCCATGGTTGCGAACACTGACTGCTCTGGAAGAGGACCTGAGTTGGGCTCCTGGAACCCACAAGGTCACCCCTAACCACATGTAACTACAGGGGACCAAACGCCCTCTTCCGGCCTCCACAGGCACTGCATGCGTGTGGTGAACAGACATGCATGTAAAATAAAAATAAATTCTGGAAATGAAGAGGAGGGCTAGAGAGATGGCTCAGAGGGTAAAGGTGTTTGCCCCCAAGCCTGACACCCTGCATTCTATGCCAGGGACTCACATGGTAGAAGGAGACAACTGGCTCTTAGAAGTTGTCTGTATGCTATAACATACTTAGACAAACAAACAAATAAATGTATGTTTAAGAAGAAAGATGTAGAGCAATAGAGAAAGATGTCTGATGTTGACCTCTGACCTTTATGTGCACCATGTGCACCCTCAGGGGCATCCTCCACCATGTATACACATGATCGTGTACATATCCATGTAACACACACACACACACACACACACACACACACACACAGAGTACAGTAGTGGTTCTGAGCTACTGTTTTCTTCTGTGCTTTCTCTACTTTGTGTTGTCATGGAAACGGTAATGAGACAATCTGTCAAAACACCAGCTGAATTTCAGCTCTGTTAGTGTAATGCCAGGCTGATTAGATGTGAGCATGAAGAGTCAGAAGGACCCAGGGAGTGGGCACCAGCTTTGCTGCAGGATCATCTTTAACAAGCAGAGCGGTGGGAACGTGCCTCCCTTGCTGCCTGCAGATGTAAGCCCTCACTGTTTGCATTGGTGCCTGCACTTGACCCTCCTGCTGGAGGTCTGAGGTCTGGAGGATGCATTTTTGGGCAGATAACAATGTTGATACCCAGGTAGTGAAAAGTAGGAGTGTCAGAGGACAATTCGTAGGAGTCACTTCTCTCCTGCCATTGTATAGGTCCTGGGATTGAGCTCAGGTCATTAGCCTTTATTTACCTGCTGAGCCATCTTGCTGGCCCTTCACTGTATTATATTTATTTATTTAGTCATTCATTCATTCATTTAATGAATACATACATTCATTCATTTAATGACTCCTGTCCATCCTTGCTCAATTGTCTTAATGATTTAAGAATGAGTAGGTAACCCACACATGCAAGTTTCTACACTTTCGTCTAACTTACTAGGTGTTGTTAGGTGTAGACATATACCTGTAATCTCAGTATTTGGGAAGCTGAGGCAGGAGGTTTGTGAACTTGAGGCCAGTCTGGGTTACATATTGAGATCCTATTTGAACCCCCCTAGCCTTCCCCCTGGCGATGGTTGGGTGCTGTCTTAGTTGGGAACACACACACACATACATACACACACACATTCATTCCATCCTCAGTAAAGTCCTGTGTCCGAGTTAATGTCGCGCCTATACTTGACAAAACAGAGGCTGGCAAAGTGACATCACTGCCTGAAGCCACTGCTCTGATGGGGAGGTTGTGTGACAATTTCAGGCCAGCTGACTCAGAGTCTGTCTCTCAGCCTGGGTGTCAGCTGTGTCATGTCTTGTGAATTGGATGGCCCCAGGAATGTGGAGTCTTATCCCAGTCTTGGGTCAAATCAGTTTCTGTGTTGCTCTGTGCCTGAGGTGGCCTGAGGTGGCCTGAGGTGGCGGGGTCGCTCTGTGAGATGTGCCTGCCTGCTGCAGGGTTCCTGCTGGGCATGCCACTAAAGATGTCACAGCAGTTTCTCAGCTTTGTAGATAGGCCTGTCTTAACAGCACACCCCACAGTTGATGGGGGGGGTCTTCCATCTTCCTGGGGGTTCTTGGTCACTGAAAGAGAATGACCAGGCAGGAGAAACCCTTCAGCTACTCACAGACTTTATCTACTGTTCATCCACAGGCCTGGGAAGTGTCAGCCATGGATGTGAAGGGCTTGACCTTGTATACCCGTCACTGAGACCTGGGAGGTGACCTCTAACCTCTGGGTGCTGGACTTGGTCTGGGCTTGAAGTCCTTTGTTATCCCAGTATCCCTAAGAGTGTGATGGATGGGGAACTGATTTCTAGCTTACAATCCCCACTCCACCCCCCCTCCAAAATCCAACACAGGTGTCCAGTTGATCAATTGCCCAAGATTGTTCATAGCAACTTTGTCACCAGAAGCAAGTGTTTATCAGTGGATAATGAATGGGAAGAGAAAATGAGGTATACAAGTGTGCCAGAAGTATTACCCATATTCACGACCGCAGTGCCAACTCATGCTCTGGCACAAGCAGACTTTGAGAAGGTGGGCCTTGAGAAGGTCGTACCAAGCATGGAGCTCCAGATCAGAGACCCTGTCCTTGGTTCCATTTCCATGAAATGCCCAGAACTGGTGGCTCTCTAGTGATCACAAGTATATTAGTGACAATAGTCATTACTATTAGGGCTACTGTGGGCATGAAAGACGGTGGAGGGGATGGGGAAGGGTCCAATTTTCCCTTTATGTCACAGAATGTCCCCAGATTTACTGTGTGGATGGCCGTGCACATCTGTGAGGATGTGCAGCAATCGGGGGCCAAGGGAAATATCTTAGTTAGGATTTCTATTGCTGTGAAGAGACACATAAGTACAATAACTTTTATAAAGAAAAAGTGTTTAATTGGGGCTGGCTCACAGTTTCAGAGGTTTAGTCCATTTTTGTCATGGTGGGAAGCAATGATGCTCATCTCATGGTGACCAGGAAGGAGCGTGGAGGAGAGAGAGGAAGAGGGTGGAGAAATGACTTACTTCCTCCAGCTAAACCCTACCTCCTATCTAGCACCGCTTGTAGACTACTAGGTTCAAAGCCTGTCAGTGGACTAGATGTCACCTCCATGGCCCCATTTCTGATCACTGTTTCCTGTGTCAGCTCCAAGCTGTGGAGAGGAAATGGAGCATCTTACGTAGTCTAGTCTGAGTGATAATCAGTGCAGAGGAAACGGGTCGGGTCCTCAAACTGAGTGACAGTCCTGCTCCCTTTGTATTAAAAATATGATGGGATACATTTCGTCTAGACTGGCTGGCTGGCGAGCCCCAGGGACCTGCCTGTCTCTAACCCCCAGGCCAATGTTACAGATGCATGTAGCTATACCCAGCTTTTATGTGGGTGCTGGGGATCTGAACTCAGGTTCTGATGCTTGCATGGAGCATGGAGCCATCTTCCCAACCCCTAAATCTGTTACATGAGTGTGGGGGTACACTTAATGTTCACATCAAAGCACCTGTCTTAGTCAGGGTTTTTATTGCTGTGAAGAGACACCATGACCATAGTAACTCTTACAAAGGAAAACATTTAACTGGGGCTGACTGACAGTTTCAGAGGTTCAGTCCGTTTTCACCATGGTGGGACAGGGTGGCACACAGGCAGACATGGTGCTGGAGAAGGAGTTGAGAGTTCTACATCTTGATGTGCAGGCAGCAGAAGGAGACTGTGTGCCACACTGGGCAGTAGCTTGAGCATATGAGACCTCAAAGGCTGCCCCCACAGTGACACACTTCCTCCCACAAGGCCACAGCTACTTCAACAAGGTCACCATTCCTAGTAGTACCACTCCCTGTGGGCCAAGCACTCAAACACTTGAGTCTAAGAGGGCCATTCCTGTTCAGACCAGCACAGCACCTTTCCTCCTCCAGGGCTCATTGGGGGTGGCAGATACCTGGTTGGCTTTCGGTTTACTGTTCACACTCAAGAGGAGTGGGCCCTGAGCTCAGATGGGACTCTGGTGCAGAGATGAACTCACAGCTGTTTTCTAGGACTGAGGTGCTGGGGTGCCTGGGGGCAGGGTGTGTGGCTGGACCGCCACTCTTCTGCAGTGATCTGGGGATTCTTGTGTTTGCTTCCTTTCAGTGGATATCATGGAGATAAAGGAAATCCGCCCAGGGAAGAACTCCAAGGATTTTGAGCGAGCCAAGTCCTCGGTCTCCCGCCACAAGGGAGATTGCTGCTTCACCATCTTCTACGGCACCCAGTTCGTCCTCAGCACGCTCAGTTTGGCAAGTGGGTGCAGATTTGTCTGCTCATCTCCCTCCCTGGGCCTCCTTTTCCTTCTGAGAGATCTCTGGGAGAGGATACTCGTATCTGTATGTCCACTAGTACGTGTTCTCGACACTTAGTCTTGAGTCCCAGCCCTGCTGATTTCTAGTTGTGTCTTGGGCACAGCATTTAACCTTTCTGAGCAGCAGTTAGCTTGGCTGCGAACTGGGGGGGAATGACGTGGCTTTCTGCTTGGGACATTGTGAGAAGTATGCTGTGTGTCGGCCTGGCTCAAGCTGAGGTTGAATAAGGTGGTTAGTGTGGTCACTGCAGGCTAGGCTCTGCTGGACAAAAATGTCACTTGCTTTCCTGTAGCAGCTGCTGCACAGCAAAGACTGGTCTGGACGGACTGTCCTGAGACCTTGGGTGCGTATGCAGACAGAGAGAACACACACATATACATGTGCACACATGTACATAGCACACAAGGATGCACGCACAAAACACACACATGTATGCAGCACTTACATATGCCTGTATAGAATAGAGTATCATGCATTCATGCATACACACAGAACATGCATACACATAGCACACACATATATGCATGTGCATACATGTACATAGCATACATATACATTCAGGCACACAGTGTACATATGTATGCACACAGCACACTTATACATACAGAACACAAAACTACACATGCATGTGCCTAAACATACTTAGCATACATATACATGCATGTACATAGCGCAGCTATGTATACATACACATGTATGTGTGCATGTATGCAAAAACACAGCACATACACATGTTTACAGCACATACTTGTGAACACAGCAAATATGTACACAACATGCACATGACACACAGATAATACACATATGCATGTACACACCACACATGCACAAGCACACATACCTGATTCCACATAGCATATAAACACATATACATGCATGTTCATACCACAGATGCCTATGTATAGCACACACTTTGATGTATGCACATAACACACATGGAAATACACACACAGCACACACATGCATGCAGTGCATTCACATGCATACAGGATACACATACTACACAATGCTTGTACATATGATATAACATACAATATACACACAGCACATATGTACATATAACACACATTTGAGAACATATAGATTCACATATGTGGGGATGAGATTTCTGGCCATCCTTGTGGTGTGTCCATCAAAAAGCTGAAGAGTGAGCTGGGGTTATAGCTCAGTGGTAGAGATACCATTCACAAGGTCCAGATTCCAGCCTCTAGTGGAAACAAGTCACCCAGGAGTTCACACACCCTCCACCCTCTCAAGCACGATCAATAAAAACTCAGAGACAGATATTGGGGTTCAACCTGAAGGTCAGAAAAGCAAAACAGCCAGCCACTGACTCTTCTCTCAACCTCAGTCCGAAAATGGTGATCTTGCCTCCAGGAAACCTCTGAATGAGACTGAGCCTGAGAATCGTCTCCTCCTGTCGTAAAATCCGCTCTAGGGCTGGGATTAAGGGTGTGCACTGCTACTACCCAGTTTCTGTGGCAAGATACTGGGATTAAAGGTGTGTGTCCTTGCTGCCTGGTCTGTAAGTCTGGCCAGTGTGGCTGTTTTTTCTGATCTTCAGGCAAGCTCTGTTTATTAAAATACAAATGAAATGTCACTACAACCCTCTCTGTCCCATTCCGTCTACAGCCGACTCAAAGGAGGATGCCATGAAGTGGCTCTCTGGCTTGAAGATCCTTCATCAGGAAGCCATGAGCGCATCTACTCCCACCATGATTGAGAGGTACACACCTTCCTGTTCTCTTCCTCCTTTCTTCTGGGGCCTTTGGGAATATAGACCAAAGGGAGCAAATGGGACGGACATTCAGGCTTCACGCTTATCACACCCTGTATGGCAGTACTGGCTAGTGGCTGAGGACTCTCCAATGTTCCAGATGAGGGTCCCTCTCCTGCTAGCCTTGGCCTTTGGTGTGTGCAGGGTACCTCAGCCAAGTGGAAACACCCATTGGTGTATGTACTTGTGCATGTGCGTATGAATCTTTCTGTGTATATCTGCGTGCATTTAAATATCTGTGTTTCTATATGCCTATTATGTGCGTGTGCATGTATATGTGAGAGTATTTGCATATGTGTATATATTTGTTTATCTGCATGTGTTCACAGTGTATGTGTATATACATGTACACACAGGCAACACAAGCACAATGCAGAGACGCATGTACAAGTATGTGTGTCTCTGTTGTATGTGTGTGTTCATGTATACAGGTATGTAGGCATCTGTGTGTGGGTCTGTGAATACGTGTATGTGTGAAGGGTAGGTCTTTCTCCTGCAAGGATTTAATGATGGATGAAGTGTACTGAAGCCGAGTCTGGAGACAGCCACCCCACGGTGGCAAGTTCAGCGTGCCATATGTGCACAGGGTTCCGGACTGGGTCACTTTCTCCTTCACTTTTCAGAGTGACATGTATGCACAGGGTTCCGGACTGGGTCACTTTCTCCTTCACTTTTCAGAGTGACATGTATGCACAGGGTTCCGGACTGGGTCACTTTCTCCTTCACTTTTCAGAGTGACATGTATGCACAGAGTTCCGGACTGGGTCACTTTCTCCTTCACTTTTCAGAGTGACATGTATGCACAGGGTTCCGGACTGGGTCACTTTCTCCTTCACTTTTCAGAGTGACATGTATGCACAGGGTTCCGGGCTGGGTCACTTTCTCCTTTGCTTTTCTTCTCAGATGTTTGGGAATTAGTGGCAGGAAACTATTCTGTATGGAGACGCCACTTTATCTCATGCGTGAGCGGGCCCTCTGGGTTTAGAGAGGGGTCTTCAGCCATAGGGGAGGCTGGCTCCCACACTGCCTTGTGGAAGGGGTTGGGACCCTCTTCTCATTTTGGTGACTTTGCCCTCATTCCCTAGAGCTCTTTGGACTTGCTGTGTTCTCTGACGTTTTTCTCCTTTTGACCCCAAATCTCTTTGCAGTTGGCTGCGAAAGCAGATTTATTCAGTAGATCAAACCAGAAGAAACAGGTAAGGACGATGAACAGACGATTAACTGCTTGGCAGTTTTCTTTGAACTCCGATACTTGCTTGTTTTAGTGTCTGGGGAGCGCGTTTGGTACATGTCCTGAGACCAAAGGGCTCTGGGTTCCCAGGTAGATAGAACCTCTCTCCCTTTCCTCTCTCTCTTCTTCTCTTCCTCTTCCCTCCCTCTTCTTCCCTCTCCCCCTCCCCGTCCCTCCCTCACTGTCTGCCTTTTTTCCTTCTTCCCTCCCTCCCCTCTTCCCTTCTTCTCTCCTTATTCCCTTCCTTCTTCACTTCCTCCCTCTCTCCTTCCCTCTCTCCCTCCTCTACTTTCTCCCTTCCCTCATTTCTCCCTCCCTGCAGTTCTCTGTCTCTACCTTTCCCCTTTCCCTCCCTTTGCCCCCTCTATCTATACCTGGTATTGAACCTAAGGCCTACTGGATGCCAGGCGGTCAGTCACTCTACCTCTGAGCCAGGACCCCAACCCCTCACTGGTGGATTCTAGGCAGGCACTGTACCACGAGGCAATGCCTCTAGTAGCCTTCTTCCTTTTTCTTTTGAGACAGAATCTCACTATATTGTCCAGGCTGGTCTCTCTGTAGCTCTGGCTGGCTTTGAACTTTCAGTCTTCCTGCCTCAGTGCCCTGAGTAGCTGGTCTGAGAGACCTACACCTCCAGGCCTGGATTTTTTTTTAAAACAGATTTCAGCTTAGGTTTTCCCTTAGGTGAAGGCAGTGCTAACCTAGGAACTATATCCCTATTGGCGGATGTATAGTGGCTCCGGGCTGCCAGGAAAGCCGCCGCGGGGTGCTTTTGTGTGAACTCGGGCACCAGGTGTGAGTTGGGGGTATGTCAGCTGTGGGATACCAGCCGCCCAGCGTGTGGCAGAGGTGGTGGCAGTGTATAGTTCCAGCTGTGGTCCAGTGTGGTCCCCTTGCTCCACTCCCTCCGCTGCTCTGGTCTTTGTTCTTTGTTAGCCTGAAGGATGGATAACCACGGGATCTTTTGCGTACATTTGCATTTCTTTCTGTGCTGGTGACTGCCCGTCTTTCTGTTTACTTCCTGGTTCTGATTAACGATGATGAAGCGATAAAAGCCACTCAGGGGCTGGAGAGATGGCTCAACAGTAAAGATCAATCTTTGCTCTTGCAGAGGACCTGGGTTTGTTTCTCAGCACCCACATGGTGCCTCGTGATCGTTCATGATGCAGTTCTAAAGGATCCAACACCCTCTTCTGACCTCCATAGGCACCAGGCACACATGTAGTACACATACATACACACAGGCAGAACACTCACACACATAAAATAACTGAACCCCCAAAACACAACCCAAAATCACCCTTCATGGAGCTGTGGCGAACATAGCAGCCAGACAGTGTTAACTCTATAATCCTTGTCTCACATTTGATCTTTTTTGTTTTAAACAAAAAAAGCTTATTTTCAGACTGAAATGTGGCTTAGTTGGTATAGTGGTGCTTGCAACCCCGGCTTCCATCCCAATGTGAATGGACGCGTGGAGTGTGGAGTGCCTGTCATTCTAGCGCGGGGTAGGGGGGTGGGGGAGTAGGGGGGTGGAGAACACGAAATGAGGCAGGAGGGTCAGAAAGTCACGGTCATCACCTGCTGCATAGAGAGTGTGAAGCCAGCTGAGGTCACACGAGGCCCTGTTTCAAACAGACAGACAAACAAACAAACAAGTTCTTTTTATTTCTTTTATTTTCGGTTTCGTATTTGAGGCAGAGCTGAAAGACACCCAGCTCTCCCGTTTTATCCCTGTGTCGTGAAGGTGACTTGCTCTCACTGGGCATCGCCTTCATCTCCTGTCCACTTCTCTCTCGTGTTCAGTGTACCCAGCTGGGGCATCTGTGACCTGTAACCCCGATGTCCATGCGTTCTTTCTTCTGCATCTCCCTCCCGTCCATCATTTCACGGTCACTGGCACCTGACTGCCCTCTGGTGGTCCCAGGGTGGAGCTAGAGGGTGCTATGAACTATTCCATGCTGAGGCCTTAGGATGCATTCTTCTCTGAGACTGGGCTGCTCTGGATACCACTGTCTCCATGGTGATGGAGTGATCTCCTTCTGTCTCTTCTTTGGGGCAGAGATGGACGCCTGTCCCTTGCGGAGGATGGATTCTCCAAATCCTGTCTAGAGCCCCATCTTCCCATCAGCCAATGGAGGGGGGACCTGTTTCTGGCAGTGGTCCCTGGCTGTGCCTCCTCCCGTTTCTCCCCCAGCTCCTTCCCAGCAGTCCCTGCTGCTTGTCAACACTGAGAATTGAAAGGCCCCACCCTCTCCAGGAGACTCCAGGGATATTTGAAAAGGAACGTTGACCGAAGTGTTTCTTTCAGGAAGAGCAGAAAGGGCTGTCTGGCCAGTTTCCCTCCCTTTCCTGTCGCCTACGGTCGCTGACTAAGCCTGGTTTCCCGGCTGAAAACCCAGGAGCTGCCAAGGGCAAGAATGGACTGGCCTAGCTCGAACTCCAGGCGTTTTCCTTGGCCCAAGCCCTGTCCAGCTTCTCGGTTTCTCCTGGGGCAAAAAGGTAGCAGCTGGCTTTTGAGGGAGAACTCGCTCGCCAACAGCCACTGTGTGAAGCCCATCACGTGCCTACTAAGTACTCCCAGCCTACCCTTGAGCTAGGCTCCTATCTTACAGTGAAGACACGGAGGCCCAGAGATGTCAAGTCACTTGCCTAAGGCAGCCCAGTGTGCTGAGGATGACGGCCTGTTTGTAGCCGTATCATACGTTCTTACCTATAAGTGGGCTTTAAGTGCACAGACCTACAGGGTTAATTGTGTTCAAAGAGTTGTACATCTATTGCCACATTGCATCTCCAGCGCTGACTGTGAGTTCCATCTCATTGTCACGGTTCTCCTTAAACTCCTGCTCCCCAGCCCCTCCCTCCCGGGCTCCTGGGAGTCATTGCCCTGTACGATTCTGTCCCTTTCGGTGCCTCCTATAAATGTAACTGTAATCCATTGCCCCTCGCGCTCTTGCTGGTTTGAGTCCATTTGGAATAAGGTCTTCAGGGTTTAGCCACACTGGGCAAAGCCCTCTCCCGTTGAGCTGTACCCCAATATCTGCGGCCTTCTCACTTTTTCTTTGAGACGAGGTCTCGCATGGTTGTCCAGGCAGCAAGTCTTGTCTTAAACTTGTGATCCTCCTGCCTCAGTCTCTGGAATAGCAGAATTGCCTTCTTTTCTTGCGATTGAATACTCTCCCGAAGCTTGTGGACTCTTGGGCTTCCTCTGCCGTAGTGACTCATGGTGCCCATATGGGGAACACCTGCTGGGGTGCCCGCTCTTCCTGCTGGGGCAGTGGGGCCTGGTTAACATTCTGAGAAACTCCTTCCTGAGCCGTTTTCCGTGACGGTGGTGTCCTCACACAGTCCCTCATGCACCCTCACACACGTCTGTCTGTCTCTTCCTCATCCTTGCCAACGCTCTCTTTCCCTCCTTCTTTGCCGCCCCCCCACCCCATACCACCGAATTTGCATAAGCGGAACAGACTTCCTTCTTCAGCTCTGTTGGGACGGAGGGAAGACTGTTGGGTCTGCAGGGATGCGGGAGGCGGAGCACTGCAGGTGGGAGAGGGAGAGCTCACTTAGCTCCTGGATGCAAATAGGTTTCGTGTGGTTAATAGTGGAGGCCACACCTGTGCGGATTCCGTTGCCCTGGCCAGCGTTTTGGGTATGGGATTGTTTTTTAGAAAAAGAGGTTAATATTTTACGTGTATGAGTGTTTTGTTTGCATGTATGCATGCGTGTGTGCTGTGTGTATATCTAGTACCCAAGCAGTCGAGGTAGAGTCCATTGGAACTGGAGTTACGGATGGTTGTGAACTGCCATGTGGGTGCGGGGAACTGAACTCAGGTCCTCTCGAAGAGCAGTTGGTGTAACTTCTCCCGTTCCGGCTCCTCCTTTTGACACAGGGTTTCACTAGGTAGTCCAGGGCTGAGAAGGAAGTCCTCAAGCAAGGGGAATTCTCAGCCCCTTAAGGGCATGGTGAACTAGCCCCCTGCCTCCTCTACGGAGTTGTAGATGTGGGGGTACAGACCCAAAGAATTTTTATTCTGACATATCCTTGGGAAGTGACTTTGGATCCCCAAACGGCCTCAGGAAACAGACCCCTTCAGCTACACAGTGGATGTAGGAGTTGCTGAATACATGGGCCATTTAATTAGTCACAGATACAGTGGATGGCCCAGGACCTCCAACACAGTGGCTGTGTGTGTGGTTGGCTGCGGGTGTGCTGACCCACACAGATATAGAACATATGCATCACCTAGTAAGTTCTGTGAGGTTATCAGGTTTGGTGATGCATACCTGTCGTTCTTGCCCTTAGGATGCTGAGGACTATGTGGTGAGAGCCAGTCTCAACACACACACACATACACACACACACACACACACACACACAGACACAGAGACACACACACAGACACATAGGCACAGAGACATGCACAGACACACATAGACACATGCACACAGAGACATACACACAGACACACACACAGAGGGACACAGACACACACACATAGACATACACAGGCACAAACACACATTCAGACACACACACACAGAGACACAGACACACACAGACACATACAGACACACAGAAACACAGAGACAGACATACAGACACAGAGACATGCACACTCAGTCTCTCTCACACACACACAGACACATGTACATAGACACACACTCTCACACACAGACACTCTCTTTCTCTCTCTCTCTCACACACACACACAAACACAAACACACATGGGGGGTGGGAGGAGAGGGAGACGGGAACAGACAGACAATAAGCAGTACTCCAAAACTACAGAGAAACCCTGTCTCAATATACATATATAACTGCTTGTGTGATATTGGGGGTAACTGATTATTCTTCCTCAGTTTCCCTATCTATGAAAAGCCACGATGTCATCCAGACTGGATGTTGGTTTATAGGATTCAGTGAGGTCACATGGGAAAGTGCCTGGACAGGGCGTGGCTTACAGAAAACACTCCACATTAAATCTCTATTGTCATCATTATTACAAAAAGCTGTGGGCGAGAGATCGTTTAGCATCAGGGTGGCAGGCAGATTCCAGGATCTCCACTGGGGATGGCTATTCAAGGAGTGGCCTTGAAGAATTCCCAGGGCCCAGCTCAGTCTTCTGGTGATCTGCATGGTTGATGATGTCTGCATGGAAGGGGTGTCAGCTGCCCCTTGGGGAAGTTTGGCTATTTTTTGTTTTTTAAATTCCCAGAAGAGATCGCTTTGGTTTCCATTTGACCCAAGGATAGAATCTGAGTTACTGGTTTCTGTCCAGGAAGTGGATGCTGGGGACTGAGAAGAGACGGATGGAGGACGGACGGATGGCTGCAGGGAGTGCAGGCAGCAGGCTGGCTCACGCTCCAGGGGGGATGCAGGGACTGCCCACCAGCTCTCTGGAATGAGGGTTCTGAGAGTCAAGTCTCCTTTGTATGTTCGAACCTGTCACTGGGTCCTGGGGGCCCCTGGCATGGGACGGGCCTGTGAGGAAGACGCTCTCTCCATCTCCTGGGAGTGGCAGAGGCGGATGCAGCTAAGAGCTGCTGCCTTCCCTCCTTCTAGCTGCCGGGAAGTGCTTGGACTGGATGTGTGTTGTTGGAGGTGGGGGAGGGGAGGGAGTTCTGGAAGGGGCCTCAGTTGTTCCTAGCATGAAGAATCTGAAAGAGCCCTTTGGCCACTGGTGTCTTTGGACAGGTGTCGGGTTGGAGTGTTTGGGTTCACTGTCCTGGGTGCCCAGGTTCCCTGCACCGGCTGTGTGAGTCAGACCCTATGCAGCTGCCTTGACTCTTGGGTCCCCTCCTCATTCTCAGCTTCCAGATGTGGGCATGTCCTTTCCTGGGCTCCTCCTGGGGACCTCTGACTTCTTCCTCCTTTACCTGCATGGTCTCATTCTTTCTCTCCTGTGTCTTGCAATGTGTCTGTCACCTGCTGCTTCCCTGTCTTCTTCCTGCCCTGGCCAAAGGGTGTGTCACTTACCCTGCGAGACATCTTCTGTAGTCCACTGGCTTCTATGCACAGTCAGCCTTCTTGGCTCACTGGGGGTGTCCAGTGGTGGGAGCCTGCGCGGGGGGGGGGTGTCTCTGCAAATAGCACAGCCAGCAGCGTCGTGAGGCAAGAGGGAAGTCCAGTTCTGCAGGACTCAGTAGCTGCTGCCTGTTCAAACGTTGAGAGTCTTAACACCAGGCAGTTTATTTTAGGCATATTTAAGTACAGCACAATTTGGTAAGAAGATTCCTGGTGATAAATAACCCAGTCCCGTGTGTACGATACAGCTTAAGGCATGACCACATTCAGACTTCTTTGTAAAGCACATGTGACCCCTTCCAGAGAGACGGATTTCATAAATTGAGGAACAATGCTAAAGATAAGAGTCAGGGGGGGTGACCGAGATAAACATCTGGGTCTGGGGAGCCAGGTGTGGCCTGCCGTACAGGTAGTGCAGAGGTCACTAGGCTGTTAACCACTCCCAGCCTCCTGGGCAGAAAACAGGTTACGCATCTCTTCCCTGGAAGAGACAGCCCTGTGTGTTAACGTTCCTGGATCCGCCAGTGGTGATCTGTGTGCACAAGGACCTCGTGCCCACTGTCAGAGCCTTGAGCGCTGTTTGTTCAGGAGGGGAGGGCAGCCCTGTGTAGGCCGGCCTGATGGAAGGTGTGGGAAGAAGTCTGGCGGAGGCTGCAGCGGTGCGTGGAATCGCAACGTACACGCGGCTCTCCTCGGAATATTAGGACAAAGGCCAAACTGACAGTACGGGACAGGTGTGTGCATTTTCTGCCCACACCTGGGACAGGGTCCTTCTTTGAGAGTGCAGCCCTCTTTAGCTCTGCTAAATGCTTGGGTCTCTGGCCAGAAGGACCCTCTGTCACCCTCATCTCTGGTGTCCAGAAGGTCACTGACTGTGTCTGTTCTGGGTGGCCTGGGTTGCAATGACTCTGGTCTGATACCTCCTCAGACAGCAGGCCTCTCTGAGCTTCAGTTTCCCCGTTTCCCCAGTGATGGCCCTAAGGCTGCCTCATGATGCCTTAGAAGCTGGAGAAGACGTAGCTGGACCTCAGGAAGCAGAGCCCTACCCCCATGGGCCCCATCAGCATCACCTTCATCGTTCCCACCTCTCCTCTTTACTGGAAACTTCCAGAAGCGCAGGAGCAGCTTCTGGAGATTCCACTCTCAGGTGTTCTGGCTTGATGACTGTTGTAGAATTTGGTTTGGATTTAGGCTGGCACTGTCCACCCCCATCCCCTTAAGTCACAGCCCCCACCTACCCTGAAGCCTGGGTCCAGAACTTGGTGTTTTGTTTGTGTGTCTAGGTAGAGGTGAGTAGGGTAGGGAGGAGCCACGGCTTGGGTGAGGACGACACAAACTGCCTGGCACATAGCAGTACTGTCCGTCTTTCTGTCTGCCCCTTTCTGGTTCACTTCACTTTGAAATCCCATGAGCTTTGTTTCTGAGCTTCTTCAGGTGCCTGATGCTCATAGTGTTTTACCCATATCGGGTCTCCCCCAGGACTTGCCTCCAGAGCTGTCTCCCACGTGACCCTTGTCTACCATCTTTGCCGAGGGGTAGGGACCAGCCTCATCAGATTGTTCCTTCCTTCCGCCCCCCTGGTATCTTATTTCTTTTTCTTTTTGGTTTTTCGAGACAGGGTTTCTTTGTAGCTTTGGAGCCTGCCCTGAAACTAGCTCTTGTAGACCAGGCTGGCCTCGAACTCACAGAGATCCGCCTGCTTCTGCCTCCCAAGTGCTGGGATTAAAGGCGTGTGCCACCACCACCCGGCATAGTATCTTATTTCTTATTAGTTTTCTCATGGAGGGGTGCCAAGGTGGGTGTCGATAGGGTTGTGCCACCCTTCCCACCCAACCCCGAGGCTGATGAAACCAAGGTCTTCTCTTTGCAGCATCAGCCTCCGAGAGCTGAAAGCCATCTTGCCCCTGGTCAACTTCAAAGTGAGCAGTGTCAAGTTCCTCAAGGACAAGCTTGTGGTGAGTAGCGAAGCTCAGCCGGGGGGACTCGAACTCAGACCCGCTTAGTGCCTCATTCACAGACCCATGCTAGCCTGGGGCTCTGTGGATTGGAACCCAACCAAGTCCAGTGCCTCTGGAGCGCATCAACCCCGGTCCAGCCAGTGGAGCCCTTCTGAGGACTTGCCGAGGATGGACCGAGAGGAGCCTATCTTGCTGGACTGTGTGACTTGGAACATCTGTGTGTTTCTGTCCCCACTAGTCTGTCTGTCACCATTCCCAGGACCTTCCTACAGCCTCTTACCTTAGCAACAGGAACACACAGGCCCATTGTAAAATGCTGTGGCAGATACCTTCTAGCGGGTACCAGAGGTATCTGCCGTTGTGTTTTGTATGTAAGCCCTAGCAGCAGTCTCATTAGGCCTGACTCTTTTTTTGTCCTCTTTCTCCGACTACTCATTCTTCCAATTGTCTGTCCTTGTCTGTCCTTCCTTCCCCCACCCCTGAAGTTTGCTGTGTTCTCCTGCGCTGGAACTGTGGGTGGGGCAGCCGGTAGAGTCTCTCTGCCCCTTGAATGTTGGGATGCAGTGGAGCGAGGCTGGATGGAGCTGGTGAAGGTGCATCTTTCCCACCGCAGACAGATGCTGTCAGGGAATGCACACTGGATCCCAAGAGCCCCTTCAGGAGTCTCACTTAACTGTGTTTGTGCCAGCTGCCCTTCATGGGATTCCCCTTACTGGACAACTGCATTCCTTTGGGTACCCGTGAGCTTCTGGGACAGCAGGCCATGTTGATGCAGACTGTGCTATCCTTGAACCTGCCCTTTCACCCCGTTCTCCACTCATTACAGCAGAAAGCGGATCCGAGAGATTGAGAGAGAGAAGAGAGACACGTCGTTAATCCCTATACGATTCTCAATCTTGCTTTCTTTTAAATCCAGTGTTAAATTATATGTATGTGTGTGTATGTACGTGTGTGGGTGCATTTGAAGGCAGAGGCATTGGGGTCCCTTGGAGGTGCAGTTGCAGTGGTTGTGAAAGCCACTTGATATGGGTGCTGGGAACTGTACTTGGGTCCTTTGCAAGAACAATACATGCTGTTAAACTGAGCGGCAACCTCATCCATGCGGTCTGGCTTTCTCAAGCAGTTGAAGAGCCAGGCGTGTTGAAGATACTGTCTTGGTTTCTGAGACATCCTATGAGGGCGGCGATAGCGCTGCCATTTTCCAAATGAAGAAACCGAGAGTCTAAAAAAGAGTCCAGTGAGTTGATTAAAGCCATAAAGCAACCGATTAAGGCTGACCTCTGACTTTTGACCGAGTAAGTTAGGTTTTTTAAATACATTTTTCTTAGGGATAGGATGATGGCTCAGCCAGTCAATTCCTTGAAGACCTGAGTTTAAGTCTTAGAACTCATGACAAAGGAGCTAGGTTTTGGGCTGGTGATATGGCCCGGAGAATGAAAGTGCCCACCTTGTAAGCTTGGCGGCCCGAGTTCGATCCCTAGAGCCCCTGGAAAGATGGAAGGAGAGAGCTGATTCTGCAACATTGTCCTCCGACCTCTACATACAGCAATGTGGCATCCTGCCCATACCATACATGTGTGTACACACAGAGTAGGCATGGTTGGCATGTTCTTGTCATTCCTATGCTGGAGGGACTGAGAAAGATGGATCTCTGGGACCGGCTGGCCAGGCAGCCTATCATTCTGGGTGTGTTTCAAACCAGTGAGAAGCCTTGTTTAAAAAAAAAAAGATGACACAAAAGAGCCAAACCAAACAACAACAACAACAAAAACCCCTCCAAAATGGTAGATGCTGGTTGAGGAATGAAAACTGAAGTTTTCCTTTAGCCTTCACACACACACACACACACACACACACACACACACACACACACACAGACTTTCTGCCTAAACACGTACACGTTAGTCAGAAATGTGTACTTGATCAGTATATCTGAATTTGGCAATCTAAAAGAAAGTATACCCCCCCCCCCCCAAAAAAAGGGAGTCATCCCCTGTGGCTCTTGAAAAACTGGCCAAGACTCTTCCCTCCTGGGGTTCCCTGGGTCTCAAGGGTGGGCACTCTATGTATTCTCCCAGGCAGGAGACTGGGGAATCACTGGCATTTGGGGTTCAGAGGATTGCGGGTTGACTCCAGCCATTCTGTTTGTGTGCCGAGGGTGGAGGGCGGAGGGCGGAGGGCGGAGGTGCGATGGTGGACACCTAGCTGTATGCAATCATTTTTGCCTTTTATACTTACAGGAAATCGGTGCCCAGAAAGACGAGCTCAGTTTTGAACAGTTCCATCTCTTCTATAAAAAGCTCATGTTTGACCAGCAAAAATCGGTAAGAGGACTCTGTCTTGTGTTTCTGAGTCGGGTGCAGAGCTGAGAAGCCCACAGGAAGGGTTCTGCTTCCCACTGAGTCAAAGAAGCACAGATGAGTGTGGCGGTGGATGACTTTAGGAGCCTGGCAAATTGTCTTAACCATGCAGAGCTGTGGGGACAGTATCGGGGGTAGGTGGGCCTTGCTGACCATCCTGGAGGGAATTCTGTGGCCAAAAATTTGATCAGGACTTTGAAGGGCATGAAAGAAAACAGTATAACTCACACAGCACTATCAAACCATTCTGGAAGAGAGTCAAGCAAAGTTATTCATAGCCATCTCTGGATTTTATATTTTCATTACTTCAGTTATTTTTGAGACGGGATCACTTATAGTCCAGACTGGCCTCAAACTTGCCCTGCAAAGTTGGCTTTGAATTTCCAGTCCTCCTGCCTCCAGCCCATGAGTGCTGGGATTATAGAGTGAGTTGCCCCGGTCAGGTTATAGAATCAGGGTGGTACCCAGGGCTTTGTCCATGGTAGGCAGGCAGTCTAGCCACAGAGCCAGCCCCCGACTTCTCCTTTTCTTAACGTAGATGCATCAGGTTGTTTTAAAATAAAGATGCACTTTCTTTTTTTTATATTTATTTATTTATTTATTTATTTATTTATTTATTTATTTATTTATATTATGTATACAATATTCTGTCTGTGTATCTGCCTGCAGGCCAGAAGAGGGCACCAGACCCCATTACAGATGGCTGTGAGCCCCCATGTGGTTGCTGGGAATTGAACTCAGGACCTCTGGAAGAGCAGGCAATGCTCTTAACCTCTGAGCCATCTCTCCAGCCCCCAAAGATGCACTTTCATTTTGATAGGAAGATGGCATTTGGCAACTCAGTTTTGCTGAAGCCACCAGATTGTTTATTAGGCCTAACTAACACTGGCTAAATTCTAGGGCCCTGTCGAGTGGCCTCCATGGAGGCTCCACCTAGATGAGCTTTGTGTCTTTGAGACATGAGAGCCACATTCGTCTCTCTTCATCTGGGAGGTTGTTAGTGGTGTTCGTTGAGTGAAACACAGGATTAAGTAACCATCTCATACATGTTTGCATGTTGTGTCAGCCAGTTCTCTTTCCGTCATTGTGTGGCTTCTGGGGACTGAACTCAGTCTGGAGGCTTGTATGGCTTGCTAGTTTGGGTCTTCATTGGGTTCATTTGGCTTACTCATCCCAATTGTGATGAATCACTGAGAGAAGTCAGGGCGGAAACCTTGGAGGACTGCTGCTTACTGGCTTATTTCCCATGTTCAGCTATCCGTACACAGCTCGGGTCCTTGTGCTCAGGGGTGGCACCTTTCATGGTGGATTGGGCACTCCGACATCAACTAGAGTCTTAGTCACTGTTCTGTTGCTGTGAAGAGACTCCATAAACAAGACAACAACACTTATTTATTTATTTTGTTTTTCGAGACAGGGTTTCTCTGTAGCTTTGGAGCCTGCCCTGGAACTAGCTCTTGTAGACCAGGCTGGCCTCGAACTCCCAGAGATCCGCCTGCCTCTGCCTCCCGAGTGCTGAGATTAAAGGCGTGTGCTATCACTGCCCGGCTTGACAACACTTATTTTTAAAACAAGCCTTTCATTGGGGTCTTGCTTAGAGTTTCAGACTATTAGTCCATTATAGTTATGGTGGGGAGCATGGCAATAGGCAGGAACAGGGACTGGCAAAGCCCATGGCCAGTGACACACTTCCTCCAATGAGGCCACACCTACTCCCACAAGGTCACACCTCCTAATCCTTACAATCAGTTATCCAACTGGGGACCAAACATGCAAAAATATGAGCCTCTAGGGGCATTTTTATTCAAACCAGCACATTCCACTCCCTGGCCGCCATAGGCACACAGCCATTCCATCATGCAAAATGCCTTTAGTCCAATTCAAAAGTCCCCATGTCTTTCAGTCCCAAGACTGCTATAAAGTCCAAAGTCTCTTCAAGGCAATCTCTTAACCATTACCCTAGTAAAAATCAAAATAAAAGAGCAGACTATATACTTTCAGTATACAATGGCCCAGAATATATATTACCACTCTGAAAGCAAAAGAAACACAGTGAGGAAACACTGGACCAAAGCAAGCCCAAGAACCAGCTGGGCAAACTCCAAATTCTGCATCTCCATGTCTGCTGTCAGAGTCTTCAGATCTCCAACTCCTTTCAGCCTGTTGACTGCAACACACTTCTCTCTCTTGGGCTGGTTCCACTTCCTGTTAGCAGCTCTCCTTGGCAGGTATCCTACAGCTCCGACGTCTCCAACATCTTGGGGTCTCCGGTGAAATCCAGGCTTCACCTTCACAGCTTCATGGGGCGGCCTCTCTGTGGGCCTCCATGCAGGGAAACCCCTGATATCTTCTTGGCCTGAGAGGCTTTCCTTAGCTGCGGATGGAGATTCCACAGCCCCTTTCTTGTATTCTTGACTCTGAAGCCAGAACCACATGGCCAAGCTCTCCTGATTGATGGAACATGGCCCTCCCATCCAATTACAGCTGCCTCCGTTTCCCTTCATTGCTTAAGTGTTCCTTTAATTCTGTTTCACAGGTCAGAAGCGAAGCTAAGTGGGTCTCGCCCTGGGGCCATTGCTCCTTCATTCCATCCAGCCGCAGGCTTTTCTTTAAGCCTTTTCTCTCCTTGTGCACAGAACTTAGCTCTGTTATACTTCTGGTGCTTCTCTCCTCCTCGCGTCATACCCTCTGTGTTTTCCTTTGTCCAGCTTGCTTCTTTTCAGTGTAGATCTGCCCAAGAATGATAGCTATTAACCACATGACACCGTCAGTACTAGGCTGTCCTGAAAAGCCTTTGCCAAAGCCATTAATCCAAAACTCTTCAGTGTGGCACCTGGTAGATTTCTAGGACAAGGACAAATGACATCCGTATCCTTTGCCAACATAACCACAAGAACGATGTCAGGGCCACTTACTAATATTCTTCCCTTCTGAAACGTTTTAAGTCTGGTTGTCATACTTTACATTCTTCCCAACACGGCTGTCTTCCATGTGTCTACAATGGCCCACTAAGCCCCCACTTAAAGCCTTCAGCCTCTTTCCTAATCCAAAGACCACATCCCACTGACAAGCAGTATAGTCAGGCCTGATACAGCAGTACCCTGCTCCATGGTGCCAATTCCTGTCTTAGTCTGTCTTCTATTGCTGTGAAGAGCCGCCATGACCATGGCAACTCTTAGGAAAGAAAATATTAATAGGGGATTGGCTTAAAGTTTCAGAGGTTTAGTCCCTTATCATCATGGCAGGGAGACTGGCAGTACACATGGCACTGGAGCCTGAGAGCTTTACATTTGGTCCTCAGGCAGAGAGGGAGGGAGGGAGGGAAGGAGGGAAGGAGAGAGAGGTGGTGCTGGGCCTGCCATGGGCTTTTGAAACTTCAAAAAGTCTATTCCCAGTGACACACCTCTCCCTACAGGGCCACACCTCCTAATCCTTCCACGCATTTCTTCAGCTGGGGACCAAGTATGCAAATATGTGAGCCAATGCAGACCACCATAGCCAGCAGCCAAGAAAATGCCCCCACAGATATACCCACAGGCCAATCTGATAGAGACAATTCCTCAATTGAGGTTCCCCTTTTCCAGGTGACTTTAGTTTGTGTCAAGTTGACAAAAACGACACACACAGTAGGTGCTTTCACCAACTGAGCAATCTCCCTGGCTCTAGTGAGTGTTATGTATGTATATTTATATATCTAGATATTTGGGTTTGCTGGGTACAAGAAGGGCAGAGGTTGTCTTCCAGCCTAACCTCTGACCAAGCCATGTTGTGGAAGCCATTTTTTTCTCCCTCAGTCTTCTTTGTGGGCATTGAGTTAGACCCCTGCTTATAAAGGGTTAAAACTGTGTAAAGCCACCTTTAAATAGGAGCCTGCAGCAGCGACAGCAGAGCCTTGTGTTTCTTAAATCAGGTCAGAGTACTTTGTAGAGTTCCAGTCTTTAACAGTCATTAGTCCCACACACAGTGACAGTGTGTGTGTAAGCGTTGATGGTGACAGCTGCTGTCTTAGGTAATTGGCCCGAACTATCCAAAGCTCCATTTGTTCGTTCAAGCTGTGGGGCTGGAGCTGGAGAGTTTGGTGGTTATGAACGCCTGGGGCACTTGGAGAGGAGTTCAGTTTCCAGCACCCACAGAGGGGTGGTGTGCAACCACCTGGAACTCCAGCTCTGGGGGCTACAGTGCCCTCTTGTGGCCACCAATGACACCTGCACTCATGCACATATACCCACACACAGACAAACACACATGAATAGAAAGAAAAATTAACAGCTAACTAGTTGTAAGGTTTACCATAGTGTTCCTGGAAAGTTCAGAATGTCATCTGTTGGACGTATGGCGGCAAAACCCAAGAATAAGGTCTGCCTCAAAGCTGCTTCTCCTGCCTGTGGGGGTGGTGGTGGGTGGGATCGAATTACACATGAGCTATATTTATTCCTTTACTCTCTCATTGGTGCTGGGAACAAACCCAGGACCACATGTACACAACACATGCCCTTTGCCACTCTCTCCCATGTTCCTACTAGGATGTCCCATTAAGGACACTTCAGGTCCTTTCTGTCTTGGTTATTGTTCTATTGCTATGAAGAGACACCATGGCCAAGGCAGTCTCGGTCTTATCCCCAGCCCGAGGTGTATTTCAATTTTAAACTATTTCATGTTGAAGTGACCTCACTATGTACCCCAGGCTGTCTTAGAGCTTGCTATGTGGCCCAGTTTGGCCTCAAATGAACTATTCTCCTATTTCAGCTTCCTCAATGCCACTACACTTTCCATAGCCTGAATTTTTTATTATAATCTTTTTATTTAAAGTGTGTGTGTGTGTGTGTGTGTGTGTGTGTGTGTGTGTGTGTATGCTTGTGTGCCTGTGAGAGGAGAGAAGGAGAGAGAGGGAGACAGAGGGAGAGGACTGGGAGGGAGGGAGGGAGGGAGGGAGGGAGGGAGGGAGGAAGGGATGCTCCCTCTTCTCCCTGGGATGTGCTAGGTGGAACCCTGTGGAAACATTCATGTTGAAGACTGCCCTCTGGTGTTCAGAATACCACACTGAGCCTGAGTCTGCCAGGGTTTAAGCATTTGAAAATTAACAGCCTCCATTTAAAACCTAGAGTTTTGGCTTTTCCTCCTCCTCCTCCTTTTCCTCTTTCTTCTCTTTCTCCTCCTCCCCCTCCTCCCCCTCCTCCCCCTCCTCCTCCTCCTCCTCCTCCTTTTTCTTTCTTTCTTTTTTTTTTTTTTTCCTTCAAGCCAGGGTTTCTCTGTGTAGCCCTGGCTGTCCTGGAACTTACTCTGTAGAGCAGGCCGGCCTCGAGTCAGAGATCCGCCTGCCTCTGCCTCCCAGGTGTTGGGATTAAAGGTGTGCACCACCATTACCCTGCAGATTTTTGGCTTCTTAGAACCACCCACCCGTCCATATTGGGATCTCTCCATTTCTGGGTCCACAGTTCCCTGTAGCATCCCATGGAAGGAAATGAATGGCTGCCATCTCCTTCCCAGGCTGGCCCAGCAGTCTCTCTCAATTTATGTTCACGGACAGCTGTAATCGCCCCCGTCGATGGGTGAAACACCCCCAGTCCAGCTGCTGTATTTTGTAACTAACTCCATGGTTTTAGAGTTTGAATAATGCCAGCTCAACCTATACTGGCAGTTTTCACTGACTTGCCAAACCATCCTGCTTCTGTACAGTCAATGCCGTCTCCAACCACTAACAGATCGTTCTGGTTCCTGAGCTCCGGGGAGGGGGTGGGGGAGTTGGGTTTCCTGGAGTTGTTATGGAGACCTATGATCCTCACATCTGTATCTAGGGAGCGGGTACTTGATCATTCCGCAGCCCAATGGTTTCTAGCTTTTAGTTGCCTGTTCTTCCTTATGTCTAACCACCTGCCGGCATTACAGCTCTTAGGGCTTAATGTTGGAAGATTGGGCAACGGCAGGAAGATAAATTCATATATAGGTGTTAGTAATATGAGCAAAGCCGGCAGCCGACAGTCTCTTAGGCAGGTCACATGACAGCACGGTGCCAAGCCCGTTACATTTTCGTCCTTCTCGGTGCTTTGCTGGAGGTTGTGTGCCCCTGGCACATTTCCCAGCTGACTTTGATGCCCAGCCTCAGATGCTTCCTGTTAATTTTTAAAACATCAGCGGTGAAAACGGTTTCACTGGGAGAGCTCCGTGGGTAGAGGGGCTAGGCTGCCAAGCCTGACGGCCTGAGTTTGATTCCTGGGACCCACACGGTAGAAGGCATGGACTGAGTCCTGCTCGATGTCCTCTGACCTTCACACGTGTGCACCATGGCTTCGTTACTTCATTTGTGCCCTTTCTCTCCCTCCATCTTCTTTCTTCTTCTCCTTCCTCCCTCCCCACTTTCTCTTTCTCTTTCTCTTTTGAGGTATAGTCTTACTATGTAGCCCAGGCTGGCCTTAAAGTCAAGATCCTCCGTCTCATCCTCCCCAGACACATGCTACTCCCCCCCCCACTCATTTCCTTCTTATAGGGTCTGGAGGCAAATCTTGGCTCTTGTGTCACGGCACTCATGAACACGGACACAGAATGGCTGCTTTGTCACGGCTTCTTGGCCTCGTCCTGGCCCAGCCTGTGACAACTCCTATGGTTAGAGAACATTCTAGGAAAAGTAGAAAACTCTTGGGAAGAAAAACCTGGTGATAGGGCCTGAGAGGCCACGTGGGGCTGGGCTTGCGTGTCCAATAAGAAGGCCATGGCTGTGCACGCCTTTGATACCAGCACTTAGGAGGCAGAGGCAGGTGGCTCTTTGAGTTCGAGGCCAGCCTGGTCTGCAAAACAAGTTCCTGGACAGCCAGGGATACACGGGGAAGCCTTGTCTCAAAACCAAATCAAACCAAACCAACCAAGCAAACAAAAACAACAAAGAAGAAGAGAAGTAGGAGGAGGAGGAAGAAGAGGAGGAGGAAGAAGAGGGAAGAGGAGGAGGAGGGGAAGGAGGAGGAGGAGGAAGAGAAGCCATCATTGTCCCGTGGTTTCCCATTCAGCTTGTACTGACTTGAGTGTGGGAAGGGAAGGGTCCACACCCCTGAGACAGCCTGGAGGAGCATTTTTGGAGTGATGCAGATGATTCTAGCCTGAGGTAGTCTGTGTGTTTGAGGGGGGGGTGGTCCTGAAGTAGTTCGCAGCGACTCTGGTTGGCATCTGTCCTGCTGACTCTGTCCTTGGGCTCCTAGAGACTCATGGCTCCCACCTGCAGAGTAGGAGTGAGAAACCACAATTGTCAGTGCGCAAACCTCCAGCCCCGAGGAAACTCCAGCTCCCCTTCCTCACTCCTGTGAACTTGCTGTCTCCTCTCTTCCTTTGACATGGCCCCTCCCTCTCCAGTTGGGGTCTTTTCCCTTCTGCAGCCTGAGACAAAGGTGGCAGTTCTTACTGACTTTGAGCTGCCAGAGAAAGCGAATTAATGTCGCCATTATTTTAGCCATTCATCTGACTTTTGTGACAGCTGTTTGCTGGCCCGAGAGGGTACTATGAGTGACACAGGCCCGTCCTCTGACCTCGCTGACATCTTGCTGGGCTGGACAGACTCACAGATGTCTGGAGTTATCCAGAGCCCAGTGTCCACCCAGGCTCCTTGTTGGATTAGATTTGATCATAGAGTCTTTTTTTTTTTTTTAAGATTTATTATCTATCATGTATACATATACAGTGTTCAACTGCACATATGCCTGCAGACCAGAAGAGGGCGCCAGACCTCATTATGGATGGTTGTGAGTCACCGTGTGGTTGCTGGGAATTGAACTCGTGACCTCTGGAAGAGCAGTCAGTGCCCTTTAACTGCTGAGCCATCGCTCCAGCCCCTTGATCACAGAGTCTTACCCAGAAATGCCGTCCACACCCTGCGTGGCTGAATCAAGGACCATATGAGGCTAACAAGGTCCTTGCCCTTCCCGCAGGCCCGCCTCCTCGAAAGAAACACATGAATGGGGGCAGTGTGCCTGAGTTGGAAAGACTGGCCCAATCCTCAGTCTGGTGACGAGGTTTGTGACATCTATTCAGAGTAAATGGCACACCCTGAAGTCCCACTTTCCCAAGCCTGTGGATGGCTAGAGGGCCTGGCTGGAGGATGCGGAGCTGTTCACGATGTGTCTGTCGCAGGCTGGTGACCATAGGACCATTTCCTCCTGGTGGACTATTTCTCACCTTTATACAATTACAGGCTACTCACCCGGCAGCCAAGGCAGGATGAGGGTCTGCCAGGCTGTTAACTAGAAACAGACGAGGAGTGTGTGGCTGTGTGCATATGCACATGTGTGAGCACAAGTGTGTGTAGGTACACGTGTGTGCATATGCGTATCTCAGTGTGTGCATAAGAGTGTATGCACATGTGTTTACATGCAGCTATGAGTCTGTGTGTGAGGGCATATTTGTATGTATGCATACGTATACGTGTGTTCGCATGCACAGTGCTCAGCCAGTGAGCCGGTGCAGATGGGAGCCAGGAGGGAGGCTCTCCTCAGCCCCATGTCACACATGCAGCTGATGTTTCAGAGGCCGTGAGGGCAGTGCCGACATGGCGCTGTGTTCCTTTGCTGCTATTGGGATTGAACAGTAAAAGGATCATCTGTAAACACCAGCGGTCTGGAACACAGCAGTGTGTAAGTTACCACTGACACTAGCAGTCTGGAATACAGAAGTGCGTAAGTTACCACTGACATTAGCGTTCTGGAATACAGCAGTGTGTAGGTTACCACTTGAGGCTGGGACCACAGTACCTGGACAGAGGAATGACTAGGGAAGATCAAGTTTCGGCTCAAGGCTTCAGTCCTTCGTGGTGGGGAAGGCACCCATGGAGGCAGACACATGTGACAGAGATACCTCATATCATAGTGGACCAGGCAGCAGGGATGACCAGGCTGGAACCTTCTTCATGAGCTAAGCCTGCCTCTGAAAGATTCCATAGCCTTCTAAAACCACCAGCGGGAAAACAAGCCTTCAAAACATGAGCTTGTGGACATGGTTCGGATTCCAGCCATGGAAAGCGGGGCAGTTCTGATGTGGTGTGCATGTGTGTGAGTGTGGTATAGATGTGTATGACATATATGTGTGATGTGTTTGTGTGTGATATGCTTGTATGGTGTGTATTTGTGTTGTGTGTATGTGTGCTATGTTCATGTGTATGTATGTATGTATGTGGTGTGTGTGTATATGTGTCGGGTGTGCAGTGTATGTATATGTGTAATTTGATGTGGTATGTATGTGTGTATGTAGTATGTGTATGTATGTGTATATATGTGGGGTGTGTGTAGTATGTATATTTGTGGTGTGTATGTGTGTGTAATGTGTGTATGTGTGGGTTGTGGTGTGTATATATATGGGTGGTATATATGTGAGGATGTATGTAGTGTGTGTGTGTGTGCGCGCATGTGTATATGGTATGTGTGGTGCTGGGGATCAAACCCAGCTAAACAAGCACTCTACCCTGAGTTGCATCTCCAGTCTTTGATTAAAAAAACAAGAACAAAACCATTTTGAATGACATTTATTTATTTATTTGTGTGTGGCAGAGGATGAGAGAGGGTGTGTATCATGGTGTGGTTGAAGAGGTCAGAGGGCAGCTTGTGAGAGTCAGTTCTCCCTCCACAGTGTGGGCCTCAGGACCCAAGGTCAAGCTGCCAGGCAGGCTCGGCAGCAAGTGCTGTCCCTGCTCAGCAATCTCTGTTCCTGTCTTTATTTTCTGGTGACAAGGTCTGTCCGTGTGGTGTGTGTTAGTCTTGATCTTACAATCCTCCTCTCCTGTCTTCGCCCCCGAGTGCTGAGATTATAGGTGGCCACCACCGTATTCAATACCACATTGATAGGTACTATTCATTTTTTCTTTCTTTTACATCCATTGAGATGATGTCATTTCTGTCCTTGGATCAACCTAGGCGCTGTGGGTTTGTTTTTTTTTTCTTCCCCTGTGCTGAACCATTCTGGCTGTCTTAGTAACATTTCTATTGCTGTGATAAAACACCAAATACAACCCGGGGAGGGAAGAGTTCATTCTGGCTCACATCTCTCAGGCCACATTCCATCACTAAGGGAAGTCAAGGCAGGAACTCGAAAGGCAGGACCCTGGAGCAGGATCTGAAGCTGAAGCCATGGAGGGGGCTGCCTTCGGCTTGCTCAGTACACTCAGGGCCACCTCCTTAGGGGTGTCACCTCTCACAGTGGTCTGGGCCCTCTTTAGTCAATCATTAGTCAAGAAAATGCACTAGAGACTTGCCGCCAGGCCATCTCCATGGAGGGGCATCTTATCCACTGAGGTCCCTCTTCCTAAATGACACTAGCTTGTGTCAAGTTGGCAAAAAACTAACCAGGACACTTGCTTTGGTAATTTTTTTTAAAAATGTAACTTTTTCTTTATTATTATTTAGACTTATTGTATTTTATATGTTTGAGTTCTTTGCCTGCATGTAAGTATGTCACCATGTGTGTGCCTGGTGCCTGTGGCATTCAGAAGAGGGTGTTGGATCCCTTGGAACCAGAGTTACAAATGGCTGTGAGCTGCCATGTGGGTGCTGGGAACTGAACCCAGGTCCTCTGCAGGAACAACAAACACCACCACCACCGCTACCACTGCCCCAAACTGCTGAGTCATCTCTCCAGCCCATTGATAACTTTGGAAAGAAGTCTTGGTGCCATGTGGAGCTTGGTCTGATACTCTCATTTTCTGCCTGTTTCTCATTTCAGATACTTGATGAATTCAAAAAGGACTCCTCCGTGTTCATCCTTGGGTGAGACACCTCTGACGCTTTGCTGCTCAGGGCTGTGTCCGTGTGCCAAGCCGGCCTCTGGTGGTGGGGGCGGGTGGGTGCCGTGTGCCTTTACTGACCCCAGGTTTGTAGCGCAGCGTGGGTGAGTGAACAACATCCGTGGGATGTGGAGTGTTGTGAGGAAGGTCTAGGAGTTTCTGAAGAGAGAACTGTGAACCTCAGGCTTCCTTCCTGATGCTTCAGGGAATGTGACAAACCATTAGGTTTCTCCTTTCCCCTTGCCCTCCCCTCCCCTCCACTCCTCTCCCTTCCCTTTTCTTCTCTCCCCTTTCCTCCCTTTCCCCTCCCCTCTCTTTCCTTCTCTCCCCTCTGCTCCCCTTCCCTTTCTTGTGTCTCCTCTTCCCTACCTTTTCTTCTCTCCTCCTTCCATCCCCTCCCCTCCCCTGTCTCTTCTCTCCCCTTCTCTGCTCTCCTCCCTTCCCTCCCCTCCCGCCCCCCCTCCCTCCCTGTCTCTTCCCAGTGTGTCGCTTCCTTGTCTCTTGCTGCTCTGGTCTCCCCATTCTATCTGTCTGAGGGCTCCTCAGACCTCCTACAGCTCTTGAATGCTGTCCAGGACCTCTAAGAATGTCCTGTTGGGTCTCTCTTTGAGCCTCTTCTGTCTCTGTTTCGAGATTAGCCATGTGCTCCGTGCATGGGGCGGGGCCTCAGGATGGAGTGGACCTTTGCTTGCCAATGTCCTTCTTTCTAACCACCCTGTCACTTTCTCCGAGGGCAGGAACACAGACCGGCCTGATGCCTCTGCTGTCTACCTGCAGGACTTCCAGAGGTTTCTTTTACATGAACAACAGGTGAGAGGATTGCAAGATGTGGCGTCAGGGACACAGTGCTCTCCCGGACACTTGCTGTCGCAGAACAACCGTGGCCTCCCTGGGGGGGGACATCAAGTTCCCTGTCTCCTATGCCACTTTCAATGACCTTGCAGTGCCAAGGAGACTCTGCCAGAGCAGGACAGGGGCTTGAGGGCTTGAACAAAACATCCCTCACCTGACTGGTGTCAACTCTTCCCCTGAAGCCACCTGAGAAGCATCTTCCAGGGAGGCTATCTCTCCTGGGTGGGAGGACGTAACTAGCTGACCAAGCCTCGGGTCCTCTGGGGGATGAGATGGAAGTTTCCACAGAAGCTGCAATCTACGACACACTGGCTCCCTGCGTTGAGGCAGTCACAGGAGTTTCCTGTTGGAATGTCATTATCTGATGGCACGTGTTCACTCTGTGTGTGCGGATGTTCTTGGCTGCCATGATGTGCCTGGTAGACAGATGCTGTTAAATGTTCCCCTGTGATACACAGCATGACCCCGTGACCCCATACAGAAGGCCCACATTTCCCACCAGCAGCAATGAGGGGGAGAGGCTGTGACAGGAAAGGGAAAACCTGCAGTGGCCAGCTGTGTGGCATTGAGCTGGATTGCTGTGTGTGGCATTCCAGCCACAATAGCCCCAAGTTCTATTAGCAAGTGCCCGTGCCTTTGGGTCAAAGGTTGTGCCGTGCAGGGAAAGGAGAGAAAAGCCATCCAGCCTGTTTGAGGCACCTGGGTCAGCCAAAGTGTTTGCATCAAATATCCTGCACTTTGAGTTCCTTGTAGTAGTCCAGAAGCTGCTGAGGACCGAACCCACGGCTAATGCTTTACCACTGATCTGAACCCCCAACTCCAGTCCGTGCTTTCTTTTAACACCTCTCCTTTCTGGGGAACTCACGGCCTGCTGGTTGTTTTGGTGTCTGCGAATCAGAGAGATGTGTTAGTTCACCACGGGGCTGGCTGTGGTCCCTCAGTCCTGTGCTGGCGAAGTATGGCCTCATCACCCCTATCAGTCTGACTTTGGGCTTCTTTTTTTTTTCTGACATTCCTCCCCGCCCCCAACCCTTTCTACCCAACCGCATACTCCTCTCAATCACAAGGAAACACCGTGTAGAATATCTGAAACCCAGAGGGCATCGGCAAGTATTCGGTCTCTGCGGCATCTTTCATCTTGTTGCTTGTGGATATTTGGGGTTTCAGAGCGCGGAGAGGAAAATAAACCACCAGATGCTATGGGTTCTTATTTATTTGTTTAGAAGGAGATGCTTCTGGAATGTTCAGCATTATGCAGAATCTGCTAGTGGGATTATATTTGTCGATCTGGGTAGTACTACATGGCTGGGCCCTGGAGGACGGGATGCATGGTGTCCATCTAGGTCCCTTTGCCTAAGTAGAGTGATTAGAACTTGATCCTGTTACTAATGAGTTCTCGAGATCTGGGATCCTCTTGAGGTTGCCTTGAGACCGTGTGCCCTCTCTATGTGACAGTAACATTATGTGACTTGCAGGATGGTGCAGACTAGAGGACCGTACAGGGATGGGACTGTTTGAATAAGCTATCATGAACTGGAGGCTTCCCGCAGTAAAGAGCACACACTGATTCCATATGGTCCTGGCCCCAAACCTGTGCCCTCCATAACTATTGTACCCCCCCCCCTTTCATGGATGAGGAGGCACAATGGAGACAAGCAACTTGTCATCTTGACTGAGCCAGGGGACACACCCCGATGGGCTGACTGTATAGCTACCTTTCTCATGGCAGTGACGAGAAGAAGCAATTTCGGGGGGGGGGCAGAATTCATTCTGGCTTCGAGTTAGAGGGCTCTAGTCCACCGTAGTTGGGAAGAGATGGCGGCAGGCAGGAACAGCATAGCAGGGGCTGCAGGAGGCTGGTCACATTGCCTCAGTAGCCGGCAAGTAGAGAACAGGAAGTGGGGCTGGACTATAAAACCCCAAGGCCCACCCCCAGTGACCTACTTCCTCTATCAAGACTCCCCTCTCCAGAAGGTTCTGTGGCCTTTCCAAGACAGCACCGCCACCTGTAAACAAGGTGTCCATGCCCATGAGCCTGTGGGGGATATTTTGCAATCAAATCACAACATCGGCATAACTCATCATGCTCCCTGGCTGCTTCACGCTGACACCCAGAGGGAGGGACAATGGTCTCCCATTCACAAGCTGGTGGTTGCTTTACTTTCAAAGATGAAGTTTTATTGGGGGTGCAGTCATGCTCATGGCCTGTATTGGGTCCGTGACTCCTTTCTCACGGTGATGGCTGTTGAACGATGATGGCAGGGAACACCGTGATCCAAGGTCAAGCTGGGATGGGGCTTTGGTGTGTGGGCCTGGATGGCAGGTAGATTTGAACTTGGATGATGGTTCAGTCTTTGGTTACCTTGACCACATTCTGAGAAGGATGCCTGTCGCTTTGGTGATTTTGTGTTGTCTCTGTCATCTTGAAGGAACTATGGGCTCAGGATCTGAACAAAGTCCGGGAGCGGATGACCAAGTTCATTGATGACACCATGAGGGAAACCGCAGAGCCCTTCTTGTTCGTGGACGAGGTGAGTGGGCTGGGGCTTGTCGCGTGAGCAGTACCTCTGTGTCTTCCTGTGTCCCCTTCAGAGGGTGTCATTGTCAGGTGCTCTGAGACAGACTCCTGGGGAGTGGTTTTCGCTGGGTGGGGACTATGCCCACCTTTCTCTTTCTTGAGTCTCTCCTGAGGGAGTTTATTGATTTCACCGCTAGAGGGCGTTCGCCACCAGGGAGAAACCAACCAAACAGAACAAATGCTTAGATGGATGGGCCTGGAAGTCATTTCTCAATAGCACTTGACCTTGTACAGGTGACAGAGGAGGACCAGAAGGGATGCGGGTTATCACCTGCCCGGTGGGGTAGTCTGATTTATAGCCGTGAAATGTACTTCTGAGTCAGTCAGTGTTTCTGAGTCTTTTTAAGTGTTAGGAGTGGGTAGATGGGGAAGTTCCTAGCCCCCTCTCCCCCCACCCCGGCCTCCCCGTGTGTGTGTCGGTTCTTGTCTGCCACCTTTTTCGAAGCAGTGTCTCTATGGCTGTGGCATATGCCAGGTTCACTGGCTCTGGAGCTTCTGGGGTTCTCTTGTTTCCAGTTCACACCTCAGTGGAGGAACATGGAGGTTACAGTGTATACTGCCACAGCCAGCTTTCGTGTGGGTTCTGGGGTTCAAACCCATGAAACCTTCTTAACCCATAGTTTACCAACAAAGTCATCTAGCCAGCCCCTCCCTCCCTCTCCCTCTCTCTCCCTCTCTTTCCCTCTCTCTCTCTCTCCCTTTCTTTCTAAGGTGCTAAGAGTTGGGATAGGAAATTCTGTGCCCTCTTCTCTGTTCAGTAGCCCACATTTTTGAACCCAAGGCTTCAGAGTTGTTAGCCAAGCACTCTGCCACCAACTCATCCCCTAGGCCCCTTCTACTTTTCGTTTTGAGGCAGGTTTTCAGTAAGTTGTTCAGGCTGGATTTGAACTCATGGTAGCCCAGAGAAGCCTTGACTCTGATTCTCCTGCCTCATCCTTCTGAGTATCTGGACCGACAGACTTGAGCCCCTAGGCCCAGCATCTTTCCACCCCTTGATGTTCACATATCTATAATGCTCTGTCTCTGATGCCGAGTGTTGGACTCACCCACGGTTAGTCGCTGATATGACGTGACACTCCCGTGTGGGCACCTACTGTTTTGGCAGCAGCGGACATTTTGGGATACACGCGAAAAAGGGAAATGATGTGAAGGGTTTACGTTGAGAAGGAGGGATGCAGTCTGAGCCATCTGTACTGAAACCATGGAAACCTGAGGTCTGTGGACCAGCTATTGGTCCCATGTGTCCAGGTTGTCCAACTGTATACACTAACTAGTGAGAAACAAGTAGACTCCAAGTCTCCTGTCCCACCCCACCTCCACCCTCGTGTCTCTTTCAGTTCCTCACGTACCTCTTTTCACGGGAGAACAGCATCTGGGATGAGAAGTACGACGTGGTGGACATGCAAGACATGAACAACCCCTTGTCGCATTACTGGATCTCCTCTTCCCACAACACGTGAGTTTCTGAGTGAGCCCAGGCTGAGAGTGCACTCGCAGCACTGAGAGTGATCCAGTCAGCCGGTGCCCCATGCACAGCCCTGACAGAGCTGGCTGTGAAGGGCTGGGGAGGGAGGACCACATTGTTCAGAGGGGTTGGGAGAAGGGTAGGAGACGACAGCGCTCTTTCCAGCGTGTACTGGAATGCTTCTGCGTCCTCTGTGACCTTCTAAAGCAAGTTCGCAAAGCTGGCTTTCTGTGATTTGATCATCTTCGATCATCCTGCCATGGAAGCATTCACTCAGCCGGGGAGCTAGGGTTTGTAGAACATCTACCCTGGGCCAGGCTCTCTGCCTACCAGGAGTGAGGATTCCTCAGTGGAAGAGGCAGGGGGAGTCACATTCTCAGGTGCTCGGGGAGGAAGGCGTTCACTGAGTGTCAGCTCCGAGCACGGGCTGGTGGCTGGACAGAGGGCCTGGTGGGAAGGAGGGTTTCATTCCAAAAGCTTCATGGGCAGAGGTCCTGGAGCAGAAGCAGAGGGGAGGCATCTAAGGCTGGAGTGGAGAGGCTGGAACGAGAGTGGCCTGATAGACGGCCAGCCTGAGCAGAAGCTTGTAAATCACAGGGCAGCAGGGCCCCTCCGGCCACTTCAGCTAGAGAGCGACATGTTCTCCTTCACTTCTTCGGATAATTTTGCTGATTGGAAAAGAGGAGGATGAATCGAGAGAGTGAAGGGATGTTGCCTTCTGACGTCATTTCCGGACGAGGGTGGAGTCTTTGACTTTAGGTTGGAAAGTGCTATTCATGGACACCTCCCTAAGTATCTTTTCATGGGGCAGACGGGCATGAGCCAGACCCACAGTGCGTCATCCCCTAGGTATTTGGGAAGGGGAATTCTTTTCCAGGTGAATGGGTAGGAAGTACGTCTTGAGTTTGTCTTAGGACAGTGGATTCTCCAAGCCTAGAGACAGCTAAGGAACATCCTGAGAGGGAGGGCGGCCTGGGGAGAAGGCAAGGATACAACAATTTATATCTTTCAAAACCTCAACAACAATCCTAAATAACCTAAGCAATAAATGGGCTAACGAAAGACTGGATAAGAAAATGTAATTCATATGTAATGTGTGTATGCGTGTGTGTGTTACATGTATATCCAATAGAATTTTACGAAGCTGTAAAGAAAATGAAGTCATTCATTACATTTGTAAGAAAAATGGATGGAACCATAAATCATTATGTTGAATGAAATAAATCAGACTCAGAAACATGACTATTATTTGTTTTGAAAAAAAAAAACCCAATCCTATTTTATGGGAGTTTTTGTTGACTAGGTTTATGGCACCACACATTCTACCAGGAGTTGTTGAGCCTCCTGCCCGTGCTGGCCTTGAGCCTCAGGGATACATGGAGCTGGGGTCCATTTTTTGGCACCCAGAGTCCAGTGAGCAGCGACAGGGACGCAGCTTACTCTCTGCTTCCCCATTGCTCCTGACACACTCAACCCAGGTCTCCAAGAAGGAACACAGCGTCTTCATTGCATTTGGATCGCTTAGGTAGTCACTGTGTACATCTTATTGGTGGCCCCAAACCCAAGGCCTCAGGATGACATGTATGTGGTTCAGACCTTAGCCTGTGTGTTTCCAGATCAGAAGATCTCAGGCCCATGGGGCTTGGGCTCAGATGGTCTCTGTTTTAGAGTTTCTGTTGCTGCAAAGAGACATCACGACCACAGCAACTCTTATAAAGGAAAACATTTAGTTGGGGCTGGCTTACAGTTCAGAGTTCAGTTTAGTCCATTACCGTCATGGTGGGAAGTATGGTAGAATGCAGGCGGACTTGGTGCCGGAGGTGCTGAAGTTCTACATCTGCACCCTCAGGCAGCAGGAAGGAAAAATGAGACACTGGGCCTGGCTTGAGCATCTAAGACCTCAAAGCCCGCCCCTGTGACACACTTCCTCCAACAAACCCACACCCACTCCAACAAGGCCACATAGCCTAATGAAGCCACTCCCTAATTGCTTGGTGGGGGAACATTTTTGTTTTAAACGACCACAGTTTCCCAGCATGAACTGTGTAAAGCACTGACTCCCTCCCTGATGCGGCTCGTTCTGTCCTTCAGGTACCTCACCGGGGACCAGCTGCGTAGTGAGTCCTCCACAGAAGCTTATATCCGCTGCCTGCGTGCTGGTTGTCGCTGCATAGAGCGTGAGTGTGCCGTCCTGACTCTGACGGCGTGACGAGCAGAACCATGAATCTCAGCATTTGTTTTTTGGTGTTAAAGACTTTAATATTGGTGGGAGAGCAGGGGAGGGAGACAGGCTGAGGGGTCCTTGTGCTGGAGGGAGAGGGGGAGGGAGACAGGCTGAGGGGTCCTCGTGCAGAGCCATTCTAGGGAAGAAGATGATGAGGGTTTCCCTTAGATGATAGTTGTCTCGAAGCAAGAAGTGTTGTCTATCTGGGAAGGAGGTTGGGACATCTAGAAAGTGTCCTGATACACTAGGCAGCTGGGGGCCAGCATCAGGGGTCACTCTCTGCTAAGAGGAACACAGATACGTCCCTCTTAGCACGACACACCCAGGGGCCACATGTCTACAGGTGAGGCTTTGAGAGCCACCATGAAAGGGACTGTCAGGTCCAGCTGTGGCCAGGCAGGTGGCAGAGCCTTGTTTCTGTCTGCCTTTCTTATCACCTCTTTGGCTCTTTCGTGTGTGTGTGTGTGTGTGTGTGTGTGTGTGTGTACACGAGCATGTGTGTTTACATGTGTATCACCGCGTGTATAAACACCAGAAGTTGGTGACAATCACTGTTCAGAAGGAAGGGTCTCTCAGTGAACCTGTAGCTCTAGCCTAGCTAACCAGCTTGCCCCATGGATCCCTTGCCTCCACTTGCTCAGCATCTACATGGGTTCTGGGGATTTGAACTCGGGTCCTCATGCTTGTGCAGCAAATGCTTTATTCCTTGAACTGTCTGTTCAGCCAATCTTTGGGGCTTTCTTTCCCAGCCTGGTTAGTAGCCTGTCACTGTAACAAAACCCCTGGGATTACGAATTCAGTGATGGAGGAAGGCTTCTTGTTTTCTTCCGGTTTTGTATCTTGGGTTCAGATCATTGTTTGGGGCTTCTGACGACAGGCCACAACAAGAAAATGTGGCAGGGCCAATGCTTCCACCAAACTAGGAGAGGAAGAGGGATAAGCTGGGCTCTCACCATCCCTTTCAAGGATAACCCCCCTCCCCCACAGTGACCCAAGGACCTCCTTCTTTGCCGTTTCTAGTACGCCTTCAGGAACCAAGCCTGGTAACATTTTCCTCAGTCATAGCCATGTATGTGGCTGAGAAAACGGTCCAGACCACAGACCATGACTCGAGCGTTTTCAAACCTGCTTGTCCTGTGCCAAAGTGGAGTGGCAGTTACATATGGGCCTCCTGGGTTTAGGTTTTTCTCTCTGGGAAAGACCCGTGAGGAAATGAAGCCAGAAGCCCCCAGCTCCTGTGTCCTGGGGTTGTTCAAGCCCCCATAGTTTTATTTCCGCTTGCATAACTTACTACAAATCTTTAGGAAACTGACCCATTGAGCTGTGCTGTTTCTACTGGTGAGAGGGGGAGCCTCAAACAGCTGACGTGAGAAACTAGAACCTGTTGGGAATATCTTCTGGAGAAAGATGCATGGGAAGGAGTGTTTTAGGGAAGCATGTTGTGTTCTGTGAGCCGGAAGATACGGCCACCTGTGTGCAGATAAACCTGGGTCCGCCCTGTAACGGAGCTGGTGCGGGTCCCTGGGTCTAACCTCATGTCCTCAGTCCAGCCACATGTCCTGTCTGCCTGCTCCCTCTTGGTGGCTGTGCTTCCTGGTGCTGAGCACCCGTGTTTTCTCCCCAGTGGACTGCTGGGACGGGCCTGACGGGAAGCCCATCATCTACCACGGCTGGACACGGACCACCAAGATCAAGTTCGATGATGTTGTTCAGGCCATCCGAGACCATGCCTTTGTTACCTCCAGGTCAGTGGCTGATTTTCCGGAGGCGTGTCTGTAAGGGGAAAGCTGATAGGGCTGGACACCAGACAGACAGACAGACAGACGCAGATACACACATACACACATGCATATACACACTGCCCAGTTCTCCTAAACCCTGGGGAGCTTGGGTTTCATTTGACTAGTTATTGGCAGGTGGCCTTTGTAGCTTTATGCAATGATAGTGGTCTTAAAAATTATGTTTATTATTTTAATTATATGAGCGTGTGCGTGTGTGTGTGTGTGTATGTGTATGTGTGTGTGAGCTCAGGTGCTAGAGTAGGCCAAAGGCCCTGGGTCCCAGCTGGAGTCACAGGTGACTGTGAGCGGCCAGATGTGGGTTCTGGGAGCTGAACTGGGGCTCTCTGGAAGAATATTATGAACTCTCCACCACTGAGCCATCTCTTTAGACCCTATGAGACTAAGTTCTAGATGCTTTTTTCCCAGTTTGAGCTTTTGTGGTTCTTTGCCGTGTTACCACATCTTACCAGGCATGGTGATGACTGCATGGACCTCACAGAGCCGTAAGACTAAAATGGCATGAGGCATGCTATGTGCTTAGTGTTGCGCGTGGTCAGCATTCAGTAAACAGGCTCAGATGTTTTTGAGGCAATTCCTGGAGTTGCATAGGGGTGAGGCTGGACTGGGGCAGGGCTTCTGTGAACGTCTTTTCCTGTTCTTCAGGATGCCTTTTAGTTAGTCTGCAGGGCTCACATGTTCCCTTCTCCACACAGCCCTTTCCTGGGCATCCCCTCCTTCATCAGCCACTGAAGCCCCGAGGGACCCTGTGTTCACAGAGACGGTATAGCAGCTACTCCGACTCTTGTCAGCTTCCTGTCATGATGAAAAGATGCTGCTTTCATGGATTTATAAAGAGGGGGAGCTCATTTGGGATCATGTTTTGGAGGTTCCAATTACTGACCTATTACCTGTCCTGCCCCAGTGCCTGAGACATGGGCGTTTGCTCATCGGTGTGGACAGTTACAAGGTTCCCGCTTCCTGTCTCCTGTCCGACTCTGTCCTCTGCCCCCTGCAGCTTCCCCGTGATCTTGTCCATCGAGGAGCACTGCAGCGTGGAGCAGCAACGTTACATGGCCAAGGTGTTCAAGGAAGTGTTAGGAGACCTGCTGCTGACGAAGCCCACGGAGGCCAGCGCCGACCAGCTGCCCTCGCCCAGCCAGCTTCGCGAGAAGATTATCATCAAGGTAGGTATGCGTGTGGGGGCCACTGTCTACCGGGGCAGGGGGTGGGCATCCTCAAGGACTCAGTGCCAGACTCAAGATCTCGCCTTCTTTACCTTGTCTCTGATCTTGGGCCAAACCTTGATCATTTAACCTCTCGGTGCCCCTGTGCCCTTCTGGAAATGGGGTGAGTGTGATATTGAACCTAATTATCTCATTACCTTGGTAACAAGGAACAGCTGTGAGCGGATACGTGCAGAATCCTCAGCACCACATTCATCCTCTCAGTTCTAACTTGGGATGGGGGCGGGGGTGGGTTCCATCCAACCTGGGCTACCTAGTGAGACCCAGATCTTAGAACAAAACCAAACAGAGCTCATTTATTCTTGGGTAAACCTCACCAAGGTGTGAGCCAGTCTTGTGTGAGCGTTGGAGGGGTTCCAGTGGCCCAGGTCCCATTCCTGCCCTTGGGAGCTCTCAGACTATGTGGGGTATGGATAGCTGCATAACAGGGCGTGAGTCGCAGCGGGATGCTGAGGCTGGTGTTCCTTTTCTGTGGAGGGGATGCGTGATTTTATCTGCCCTCGGGAGCTTCAGCCTTTGCATATTTGTGTTAGTGTAAAGAGAGCAGATAAATAGAGGAATAAAGCATGCACGAAGTTATATTCCTCATAAGAGGTAGAATATTCTAGGAGCTTCGGGCTTGGTTCCCAAAGGGCTTTGGGGACCAAGGATGCTAACATCCTCCTCTCTCTACAGGGCAGAGGTTTTCAGTGGGGCTTCCATAGACCCCCTAAGAAGTGAGAGTTAGTATTTTGCAAGGGGGAAGGGACATGGGAGTTTGGGTGGGGAAATACTGCATCTTACTGACCTACAAGTGTCAGTAACATTTTTTCCCCCTTTTACTCAGTCCCCCACCCTCCCTTCAAGCCCACTGTACAGCGTAAGAAAACAGAAGCGTGATTCCTGCTGGAAAAGAGGCAGGGATGGGAAGGGAGAAGGATGGGCTAATCTTAGACTGAGTGGCAAGCAGGGTACCCCTGAGGGAGGCGAGGTCTCCAAGAATGGAGCTGAGATTATAGGGAATGCTGAGCCGTCAACGGATCGGAGGTGGCAGAGAGCAGGTGCATGCTGGGTGGCTGGTGGTGGGTGAGTTCTTGCGGCTCAAAGACTCTGAGCTTGGGTCTTTAGCGACGAGGGCTCTGTGCACTTTCCCCCCTTCAGCATAAGAAGCTGGGCCCCCGAGGTGATGTCGATGTCAACGTGGAGGACAAAAAAGACGAGCACAAGACCCAGGGAGAGCTGTACATGTGGGACTCCATTGACCAGGTGGGCCTGCGTCCCCCCTCCCCTCACCCCCAGAGCTGCGGGTGCCGACTCTCAGCTGCCTGGATCCCCCCAGCCCCCCAGAGCTGTAGGTGCCGACTCTCTGCTGTCTGGGTTCCCCTGCCCCCACCCCAGAACTGTGGATGCTGACTCTCAGCTGTCTGGGGGTCCCCCCCCCCAGAGCTGTGGGTGCCGACTCAGCTGCCTGCCCCCCCCCCCCCAGAGCTGTAGGTGCTGAGTCTCAGCTGTCTGGGTCCCCTGCGCTCCCAGAACTGTGGGTGTTGACTCTCAGCTGTCTGGGTCCCCCTCACACAGAGCTGTAGGTGCTGACTCTCAGCTGTCTGGGTCCCCCTCACACAGAGCTGTAGATGCTGACTCTCAGGTATCCTAGGCTCCCGCCATAAAATCTGGCACTATCCTTGCCTTTGCCCCGTGTGGAGCTGTGTGCCTTGTCTTTTTACTGCATTATAATGCCTTCAAATAACTTCTTATTCAATTTAATATGTACTTAAACACAGACCAACACAGAAGACTGCCATGTTCCCTAGACTCATGATTCTCAGGATGCATCACGACTGAGTGTCTTTTACCCCTCGTTCTGCCTTGGCCTTGTAGGGTCCTTTCCCAAACAGGAGCATCTGCTGTAACCACAGCAACCAGAGCATCCGCAGTGCTGTGATATTGTCAGCTTGCTGTGGACCGTATTTCTGCTTCACCCCTTGCCCACTGTGTTAGGTAGACATTTGTCACAGCGACCAAGTGCCCCTCTGAGAAAGCCGCTTGGGGAAAAGAGGGGTTCTTTTGACTCTTGATCTTGGAGGTTTCAGTCCGGGCCACTTGCTTCTGTGTTACTTCGGTGTTGGTTCATTGTGAGGCAAAGCATTCCGATGGGGAATGTGTGGAGGAGCCAAGCGGCTCGCCTCATGGTGGATGGGAGCTGATAAGGGATAAGAGATCAGCCCTTTAGAGGTACGGCCTCAGTGGCTCCTCCTTCAGCCAGCCCAAGCTTCCAACTGCCTATTCAGTTAGTAGCTTATCAATGAATTGATTAACCCCTTCATGAAGTGGGTGCCCAATGACCTAGTCCTCCCCCAAACCCTTATCACTTATAAGCAACCTTTTATTACAGAGTCCTTATAGGAACAGGCATTGGTTTGACCTATAACATTCACTAATAATGTCCTTTTCCCAGCATCTATATTAGCAATCCTAACTTGCGGTTGTTGCCTTCTGATCTGAAATTGTCCCATCCCGGATCATCATCATCTTTATTATTATTATTGTCATTATTATTTGTGGCGGAGTAAAATTTTCAAGCTTTAATACTTCTCCCACACCTCCTGGCACCCAGATTCACTTGAATTTATCCCATGTCTGTTCTAGTATCCTATAAAGAAAATGAAATAGAAAATAAATATGAGATAGATAAAATTTAAGTAAATCAGAATGAAATGTCACATACACACAATGGAGTCTTAATTCAGCCTTTACATCTGGAGATTGGGATTTTAAGAGATAAATAAGAATATTGATGCTTTACCTCATATATTTTTAAGCTCAAGAGTTTTAAAAATACTTATTTATCTGGCAGCTGGAGAGATGACTTGGGTGGCTAATAACATTTGCTGCTCTTCCAGAGTACATGAGTTTGGTGCCCAGCATCCATGTTGGGTAGCTCACAACCATTTGTAGTTCCAGCTCCAGGGGATCTGCTGCCCTCTTCTGGCCTCCATGGGCACTGCACTCATGTGGGATACACATAGACACACAACACACGCACACAACACATCCCAACCAACCAACCAACAAAAAGCCCTTTCAGAATATATTTATTATGTATTTATTACATATGTAAATATAAGCATATTTAGATTTGCATAAGTGTTTCCTGTGTGGGAGTGATGTAGAAATAGACGAGACCCTATTTGACCAGGCTGGTCTCTAACTTACAGAGATTCACCTGCCGCTGTGTGCTGGGATTAAAGATGTATACCACTGTGTCCAGCAAAACCCATTATTCTATACAATAATTTAAAGCAATTAGTGAAATGTAAACATGTTGTTAGGTCAGTTGGCTGAGATGGTCCAGAAAGGCTTACAACAGAGCAGGTGAAAGGCTGTGGATGCAGCTCCGTGGCCGAGCCCTTGCCTAACATGCACAAGGTCCTGGGTTCGATCCCCAGGACTGAGGGAAAGTTAGGAGTATTGGGGAAAGCTGTTCATGAGGGGGCATAGTCTCCTCTTCCCTGAAAAACTGCACACTGGCAGCGCAGCAGAGACTTTTTATTCCCATCTGCTCCTAGACGCTGATTCAAAAAGTCCTGAGAAGTCCCTAGAATCCAGAAGTAGATGTTTTAAAGAGCAGATCTCGTAAAATCATCATAAATGTGAAAACTGGGGCAGAGCAGTCCCCAGTGAATGCTGGGGTGATGTCCCGCAGGTCCCTAGAGTCAATAGGGCTGAGACCTTGGGGGAGACTAACGGCAGCCTGGCTCTCTAGAAATGGACTCGCCACTACTGTGCCATCGCTGACGCCAAGCTGTCCTTCAGTGACGACATTGAACAGACTGTGGAGGAGGAGCTGGTCCAGGTAGGTGGAGACCCGCCCGTCCTGACCTTCTGGAACTGGGCTTGTCCTTGGAGAATCCCCACCTGGAGATTTAGTGTATGACTTAACACATCTGGCCTGGCCAAGCATCCTCATCCTGAAGGAGTGGCTGCTTTGAGTAGCCAAACTCAACTAGCTCTTCCTGATTGGCTAGCTGGCCCTAGGGCTTAACCAATAAGATTCAAGGTTCTTTCCTGCTCTCTATAGGGCCTGACTGGCCCAAGATCTAGGATATCTGGGCTGGCCAAGCATCCTCATCCTGCAGGAGTGACTGCTTTGAGTAGCCAAACTTAACTAGGTCTTCCTGATTGGTTAGTTGGCCTTAGGGCTTAACCAGTAAGATTCAAGGTTCTTCCTGCTCCCTATAGGGCCCGACTGGCCCAAGATCTAGGACCAGTGTTCCCTGGGGAAGGTGATGGACCCCGCCCGTAGTTCTGCCCTCCGTGTTCCCTCCATCTTCTGCCCATCTTTGGGCTTTTCTTGAGTCCAGCCCAGTGTGAGCTCAGGCTTCTGGTACTGGGACTCCTAAGTCCGTTAGGACTCCTGGAAACGTCCATCAATGAGGAGTTGTCAGGAGAGGGCAGTGGGCGCTGTCACAGGCTATAATGACTCCTTGTGGTTCAGGACACTCCTCCCACGGAGCTGCATTTTGGGGAGAAATGGTTCCACAAGAAAGTGGAGAGGAGGACCAGCGCGGAGAAGCTGCTGCAAGAATACTGTGCCGAGACGGGGGCCAAGGACGGCACCTTCCTGGTGCGGGAGAGCGAGACCTTCCCCAACGACTACACCCTCTCCTTCTGGTAAGCCCCCTTCCTCCGAGACTGGTGGGCGGGAGGTGGTGTGGTCAGACTGCTGTCCTGCCTGGCTCTCATGACGTCCCTGTCCTGTTCCCGACAGGCGGTCTGGTCGGGTGCAGCACTGTCGAATCCGGTCCACCATGGACGGTGGGGTCATGAAGTACTACCTGACAGACAACCTCACGTTCAACAGCATCTACGCCCTCATCCAGCACTACCGTGAGGCACACCTACGCTGTGCAGAGTTCGAGCTACGGCTCACCGACCCAGTGCCCAACCCCAACCCACACGAGTCCAAGCCGTAGGTTCTGGGATTGGGTGGGAGGTACCCCACCCACACGGGTCGCACCTACCAGGTGCCTATATGGGGTTCTCATTCCCAGCGGCCCATTCAGTTTTGCCCTGTGGGACATTTGGATTCCTGGAGAACACCACGAGTCCTCTTCCTGCCAGCCAGACTTTTGTCCCATTCTCTTTCTCCTCTCTCTTGCTCATTCCTTTATTTTATTGATGTGTGGGGGGGGGGGGGAGGTCTGTGTGCGGGTATTTTCATGTGCAGTGCTCAGGGAGGCCAGCAGAGGGAGCTGGAGACCCTGGAGCTAGAGTTATACGAGGTTGTGAGCTGTCTGACATGGATCCTGGGAGCTGAACTCAGGTCCTCTTGCAAGAGTAGTGTGATTTTTTTTTTTAAGTTAAAAAGTTATGAGTAGTTTTGCCTGCATGTATTTATGTGTACTGTATGATGCCCACAGAGGCCAGGAGAGGGTGTCAGATCCCGTAGATCTGGAATCACAGGCAGTTAGGAGCCACTGTGTGTGTGCTGGGATCATACCTGGATCCTCTGCAAGAGCCATTAGTGCCCTTATTTGCTGAGCCATTTCAAGACAGTGTTTCTCTGTGTATTCCCAGCTGTCCTAGAATTTGCTCTGTAGACCAGACAGGCCTCGAACTCACAGAGATCCACCTTCCTCGGTCTCCTGAGTACTGGGATTAAAGGCGTGTACCAGCACTGCCTGGCTTTTTTTTTTCCTCCAGCCCCCACTTTCTCTTTTCTTTTCTCCTCCCCATGGCTTCCTCTCCCTTCCTTCTCTTTCAGCACCCTGAGGTCTGGAGCTCTGATTTCAGAGGCTGGGTTGAGCCTTCTGTGTCCATGCTTGTCAGGGCTCCTTCTTGTGGTCAAAGGGAACCGAAGAGCAATCACGAGGGCCTGTTCTTGTCATTTCTTTATCCACTAAGGAGCATTGCAGGCCATGCCTGGCAAAGAGGTCAACACAGTCCAGAAATGCAAGGAAAATCTTTAGGCAGGTGGCCGCTAACATTTTTGTTTTGGAGGCAGCTGAATAATTTATATTATTATTATTATTATTATTATTATCATCATCATCATCTTCATTATTATCATCATAATAATTTCCTATTCATACCAGTTGCCTTTCAAAACCTGACAACTAGTAGCTTTAGTAACCAAAGTCTTTCTGAGCCTTCCCTGTGTTCCGTGTCCTGGATGACCCGAGGCACACTGTTGTAGTTCTGCCAGCCTTTGGGGCTGGGCAGGTGGGCACGGATGAGTGGACTTATTCTCTTAAGTTTCACGTAGACCTTCTCATATTCCTGGGGGGAGGGGGTTCTGCCTTCTCTCCAGACATGTTGGCTCAGTCTCATAATCTCAGCTGGTTGGAGGCTGAGCGGTAGGCAGATCGCAAGTTCGAGGCCAGCTAGGGTTATACAGCATGTCTGAAGAGAGCTTAGCAAGATCCTGCCTCAAACGAAATGAAAAAGCATAAAGCCGATGGTGGAGTCAATGGGAGAGTGCTTGCCTGGCGTGCATGTGACCTTAGATTCATCCCCAGTGCGGCAATAAATAAAATCAAACAGGAAAACTGAATAGGAATCACTGTCCTTGGAGGTGCATATGGTTGGGGACGTCCCAGTGTAATTTCTATGTCTGTTTCCTTGGTCCCTGCCTGGTGGTGTTTTGTCTCCTGCTGGCTGTCGGTCTGGGAGGGTTCTCACCAGCCTGTTGTCCTGTCCTGGGCACAGGTGGTACTACGACAGGCTGAGCAGGGGGGAAGCAGAGGACATGCTGATGCGGATTCCCCGAGACGGAGCCTTCCTCATCCGGAAGCGGGAGGGGACCGATTCCTATGCCATCACCTTCAGGTAGGTGCCATCTGATTCAGGTAGGCTGGCACTGTTGGGTGTGTGGGGGTTAGTGCTCCCCAGAGGAGGTGGGGGAAGGATAGGTATGGGACCCAAGTGAAGGGAGTCTCGGGTGGAGACTGAGTTGCTGCTCCGTGTCCTTGACTGCATTGCTAATGGTGAGGACAGCAACAAGAAGGATGTTCATCCCAAGTACTAGGCACAGTCTGTCTGTCTGTCCATCTGTCTGTCTCTCTTACACTCCCTATGGTCATTCTGTTCTAACGTCTGTATTAACTTCTAGCAACCCTGGGATTTAGGGGGCTGTGACCACCGTCTTTGTTTACTTTCTTTCGTAAAAACTTTTATTATTATTGTATGTGGGCATACATGTTCCGTAGTGTCATGTGGGGTCAGAGGACAGTTTTTGCAGAGTTGGTTCTTAGTTCCACTCTCCCTGGGTTCTGGGGATTGAACTTAGGTCGTTAAGCTTGTGTGCCAGGTGCTTTGCCTGCTCAGCCATCTCACACGGCCATCTCGCCCGCCCATCATCCCATCCTTCTTTTCTTCAGTGGGAAATGAGGCACAGTGAGAGTCAGTGGCTTGTTCAAGCATGTGGGGGTGGGGCTAGAAACTGGACGTAGACCTAGATCTGGGCTCCCCTCCCAACAGCACCTACTCCCTTTGTTGCCACTCAGATGGTCCAGATTTTACCCTGGCACCACGGTCTTCCCTCTGCACAAGGGTTGGTGTTGGGACCCCGGTCATCAAGTGTCCCCTCCCTCGTTCCAGGTCTTCTCAGTGTTCTGCCAATGGCAGTACCTTATATATTTGTATAGCTATGTCTCAGACCCTGGCTGATCTGTAGTGGATTGACTCAGTTATTCTAAGAATGGAAATAGAATCCCAGAGATGTTAAGTGACCTGTGAAGCACCACACAGCTTTGGCGTTGACTGAGTCGGAATGATGGTCCACTTCTACAGCCTGTGCTGATCCTTACAGGGTCAGCTGGTAGCCAGATGAGGCCTGTGGAGATCTTTGGGCTAGATAACATCCAGCCTATCCGATGTTAAAGACTGACTCTGAAGTTCATATTTGGGGGGTAGCAGTAATAATTCTGAGTCCATGGTCCTGTATAGTAGCTTCCAGATGTGCACAGCTGCCATGGGCTATCCAGTTTGGTGCTGCCCCTTGCCAACTCCCTTTCAACAATTTTTGTCTCATATCTATCTATCTATCTATCTATCTATCTATCTATCTATCTATCTATCTATCTATCTATCTATCTCTGTCTATCATCTTTCTGTCTTTCAGTCTGTCTATCTATCTTCTATCTATCTCTCTATCTATTATTGTTTGAGATAGGGTCTCACTATGTAGCCCTGGCTAGCCTGGAACTCAAAGAGGTCTGCCTGTCTCTCTCTTCCTGTGAATGTGGGGATCAAAGGTGTGTGCCGCCACATCTTTTTGATACTGGCTATTCTGACCTAAGAGAGGTAATGGCTCATGGTGGCTTAGATTTTCATTTTTATTGTGGTGTTAATGTTTTCCACTTACCTGTTGCCCATTTACTTATCTTTTGATTAATGTCTGTTTAGAAACTGTGCCCATTTTCTACCAGGTGTTTTTAGTTTGCTTTTGTTGTTTTTGTTATTGAGTCCCTCGAGTCCCTTAAACATCTGCACCCGAACAGATGGCCATCCCAAGTTCAGTTCACAAATAGAACTTTCCAGTTCTGTTCTGTTTGTGACCTCGTTGTGAAGATGGTTGTGTCTTGGGCTGTACAGACGTGTCTCGGTTGGATGTAATCCTGTTTGTCTGTGTTTGCTTTTGAACTCTCAGAGATCTGCCTGCCTCTGCTGGTTTTAAAGACGTACGCCACCAAACTCAGTTATTGTAAGGTAGGAGTGTCACATACTTGACTTTGTTTCTTTGCTTAAAATTGCTTTGGCTGTTCAGGGTCAATGCCACAGAAACAAAGTCAGCCAGCACATGCTATTTGTCCGTATTTGTAGTGTGGCGTTTTGGCTCATGTATGCACAAGTCATGACAACCTTGGGGCAATTAATGTGTTCATTGCCTTAGAGTTCTGAGAGTCCTGTCATTTCTTTATGTTGTATACATGGAGAAGGTTTTTATTCTTTAAATTTATTTGTCTTTGTTTGCTTGTTTCTTTATTTCTGTGTGTATTTTGCCTACATGTATATCTGTGTATCACATGTGTGCCTGGTGCCTATGGAAGTCAGAAAGAGAGTCAGATCCCCTGGAACTGATGTTAATAGACAGTTGTGAGCTGCCATTGAACCCAGGGGCTGAGAATTGAACCCAGGTCCTCTGGAAGAGCAGGACCTCCCCAGTCTATACATTCTTTGCTGTGAAATTAGGATTGAGCTCAATTTTTCTTACTCTTCTAAATTAGTAAGACCGAGGAATCTGTTGCCTGTCCTGTTTTGAATCTTTTCTGCCTCATGTTTCAAACAGATGAGAAAAAAAAACCCTTAACTCATTTTGGAAAAAGAGTCTTTGTAACTCTGGGCTACTGGGGACAAGATTCAAGGACTTGGGAACTGATGGAGGTTTTAGAGCCAGGTTCAGAAAGCGGTTTGTGGGAGTACCATGAAGCAAACAATTTAAGGTTCACAGACTGCATGGACCCTGCTACAGCTATGTAAGAGAAGACCACAGCATAGACTCAAACAAACAGTGAACATGGTTCAATAAAACTTTATTAAAAAAGACAAAGGAAGCCAGTTTAGCTTGTGGGTCATAGTAGGGCACCTCAATCAAGTTGATTGAAGAAGAACTGGGTGTTGATCATCATGTATGGATTCTTCCAGATCTGAACTGAAAATATCCCACTGTCTTGTGTTCCATAGGAGGACTGAATTTTGTCTGTTTCAGTTCTGTAAGGGTGAATAACAAGGTTGTGGCCAGTAGGTGCTTCTTACAGGGTGATTGCGTAGCTGCAAGCATCCTTGGTTGCTAATCCTTTGTGGTCCTCCCTCTTAAGGGCCAAGGGCAAGGTGAAACACTGTCGCATCAACCGGGATGGCCGGCATTTTGTGCTGGGGACCTCTGCCTACTTTGAGAGCCTGGTGGAGCTTGTCAGCTACTATGAGAAGCATGCACTCTATCGCAAGATGAGGCTGCGCTATCCCGTGACCCCTGAGCTCCTGGAGCGATATAATATGGTAGGTTGACTCCCTTGGGAATTGAGTTAGTTATTGCACAGACTAAATTGTATATATGCAATATGCACACTTTCATGTACATACCGTGTGTCTGGTATGGGATGTCCTGGGGATGCCAAATTGGCCACAGCACACCAAGACACTGCCCTCATGCTACCCACAGTCACACAGCCAATGTCAGATGGGATGCATGCTAAAGAGAAAAGGCTGGGAAGGCACGGGAGTGTATGAAGAGATGGGGCAATGGCTGCAGTTTTCAGAGGTTCTAAGGAGAAGATCTTATTGAGAAGGAGCAAGCCGTGCAGACATCTGGAGGAGGAAGGACTGCAGGGGCAAAAGCCTTGGGGGGTAGGATGCGGGCATGAAGTGAGCTCCCCTGGAGTGATGCGTGATGGCGATGGGGGCTGAGAGGTGGGTTCATGTAGGCTCTGACGGGCCATTGTAAGGCCCTTCTCCTGCTTGTTGTAGCATTCTGAGTGCAGGAGAGACCCATCCGGTTGCTTTATCATCTCACTTCTTGTCAGACGGTTCTCTTGATTTCTTGAGAAGAGATGGACTCTGAGGGCTGGTTAGCGCCAGCTGTCAACTCAATACAGCCTAAGAATCAGCGGGAGGAAAGTCTTAGGAGAGAAATTTTCTAGGCTAGGTTGGCCTGTGGACATGTCTCTGGGGGACCGTCTTGACTGTTAATTGATGTAGGAGGGTCCAGCCCATTGTGGGTAGCACCATTCCCTAGGCTGTGAGTCCAGAACAGGTCTGAGAGAGGAGAAAACTGGCTGAGAAAGCAAGCATGGAGGTGTTTTTTTTCTCTACGCTCTTGACTGTGGATGGATGAGGTGATTTGAGTCCCTGACGTCCCCATGATGCTGGACGGTCCACCTAGAGTTACAAGAAAACTCTTCCTTCTCTAAGGTGGCTTTGGTCAGGATATTTGTAACACAGCAACAGACATCAGTCTAGGACATAGGCCCTAAGATCCTGTGCCTCTCCCAGGGGCCAGGGAGTGTGTATAAAGTCTGCTTTGAGGAAAAGCGGGCTCTAGAGGAGAGAACACAGTGTGCCAGAGCACGGCGTTTTGGTTAGCATGGGCTCCCCTGGAGAGTCCAGACCTTTATACCAAGAGGAGGAGACTCTATGGTGGGCAGAGGAGTGGTCAGGGGTGGCGCTCTAACAGGACAAAACCGTGAAAGGGTGGCAGCTGTGGCCCTGGGCAGAGGGACAGGAAGGCTGGGGGAGGGGCTAGGGCAGGAGAGGGGCTTTGGCGGCTGCTGTTGCAAGCATTCGCATACCACTCCAGGGAAAAGGCCTCACTGGTCTGTTTGCCAATCTCTCAAGCCACAGATGTGCTGTCCTTGGGCAGGGTATCATAATGCCATCCTAGCACCCTTTGGGACCTGAAAAGGTGTCTACAACCTCAAGCCTGTTTGCAAATTTGGGGCAACTTCTTTGAAGCGTCTTGCTTTCTCTACCTCTGAGCCAAAGAAAATTTTATGAGGTTCCAATTTTTCTTTCCAAAGAACAGGATGTCCCGAGGAAGCCTGCAGCCTGGCTGTGGACATGGGCCATTTCAGGAACCTAGGATGCCACATTTCCTGTTTGGGTGGTCCTAGGAACTGAACCCAGGGCCTTGCACATGCCCGGCAAAGGCTTCTTCCTCTGAGCCACATTCTCCGAGCCATTTCCATTGACTTTTCTTTGCTCTTTTTGTCTTTCAGGAAAGAGACATCAACTCTCTCTATGACGTCAGCAGGATGTATGTGGACCCAAGTGAAATCAACCCTTCCATGGTAGAGCACCATTCCCACCCATTAGACTGAGAGAGAGTCCCTGCCCCACCACTGGGCTCCATAGCAGTTATAGCAGGGAACGTTCTGGAACATCTGGCCGTAACTAAAATTTCTCTTGACACATGATGATGGGCAGCCTGCCATGTGGTTCTGTAGAGGTTAATAGAATCTCATTCACATGCAGCCGTGCCTTGCTAGAATCCCGAGTTTCCGTGAACCACCTTTGGGCCAAACAGCTTCTAATTAAAAATCGTCCATAATTTTTTTCCTGCTTACTGACTGAGCCTGAGGTGTTTATGAATTATGTCTGGTTCGCTGACCTCCTTGCAAGGCAAATGCTATCTCAGATTCCCACCCTGCCTCTGTCTCATAGATTCATGTAGGTAAAGGTAGATTTTGCTTTTTGCCCCCAGCTCCTCCTCGCTTTGGTTCTGTCTCAAATTTGGTGGGGCGGACCGGGCGGGGGAGAGAACTATAGCGAATTTTTTTTTTTTTGGTCTGGTACACGATTAGGGTACAGCTCTTGCTGGTGGGTTCTGTTGAGATCCAAGACTGCAGTTCCTTTTCTTTTTAAAAAAGAAATTCCCAATCCCTTGTGGATGGAGATCTAGAGTGAGAAATTAAGGCATCAGCAGGGATGTGCAGAGGTTAGCAACAGCTTCTCAGAGGGAAGGCTGCGCCATGGCGAGACACTGCTTGTCCAGCTGTGTAGGCTTTAGACATTTATCCAGCGCCCGCAGAGGAATGGCGATCTGGCCTCCATCTTCCTTACAGGGTGATAGACTCCGTCTATGCTGAAGGGCTTGTGTCTCTTTCCTTGTAAACATTGCTTCACAAATCGGGCTACTGTCTCAAAGGAGCTTCAGGCAGATGCTAGGGGAGAGCAGGGGCCGTAAGAATGATGTCGCAGTCCCCACTTCCCACCCTGAGCTGGAGATGGAACCCGAGGCCTCCTGGATGCTATCTAGGCTGGTGACTTATCACCCAGATACATTTCCAGTGGCACCACCTCCTCCCGACAAGACGGTCTAGATGAATTGTCCTGGCTGACCTGGGTATGTTCTCAGAACTAGAAGGATAACATGCAAGATAGCACGTGATAACATGTAAGGTGTGTTGAAGACAAGTGTCCAGCGTGGTTCTAAGCACTTAGCCTTAGTTAGGTCCTCATGCCAACTCCACAAAGTAGGTACTTTTTTGGTACCCGTTTTATAGATGAGGGAACTGAGGTTATTCAGTTATTACTGAGTGCACTACAGGCAGCTGGATTGGAAGCCAGCTCTCTTGGCCGTGTTCCAAAATGGCCATGCAGTGGCTAACTCATTTCTGTGTAGTCCGAGGTCCTTTCTTGCTGTCCCAGAAAAGCAGCCTCTCTCTAATGCCATTCAGTAGCACCTCTCTCCGCCACAACTGTGCCACCCTGTCACCATGAGCCCGGCTCTGGCCCTCACACCCAGAATGCCCAGGGGCAAGAGAGCAAGACTAGTCTGGCCAGTATCCAGGTGGAGTTCTCCATGACAGAGCTGCTAGAAGCTGCATGGCCGTCTATGGAATCTGGTAGAGGAGGGCAATAGCTCGAAGTCATTGACCTAGTTCTAGGCTCAGCTATTTGTTAGTTGCTTGGCCTTCGACAGGCTCTGCATCTCTCTGAGCCCCAGCTTTCTCATCTGTAAAAAGGGCACGATAGGAGCAGCTCCCTGTTGAGGTGGCTGTGATAATTAATGGAGCCAGTGGAGGGTAAACGGTTCAGGGTGACACTCCATCACTCCAGAATGGCAGATGCCTAGGAAATGCAGGGTGTAGCCTTTTTTTTTTTTTTAACCATCACATGAACTATTTCATTGAATTTTCTCTGGAATCCTGTGGAATATATAAAATTTTGATTGCCATTTGAGATGGGGAAATGGCGGCTTAGCGGGTTCCAGCTAGCACAGACTGGGATGGGCAGAGCAACAGTTCCAGCTTCCGGGGCTGATCAGCATCTAGTCTCCCGGAAGCAGTTTTCCTGAGTCCTGTCTCCTTTAGCAGGGAGGCGCTGAGGATCTAAATGGACTTGGCAGTTTTAGAGTGCTCCCCATTAGTGTATCCATGCTGTGTGGGCGTTCATTCTTTTCATGTGTTTACTAGTGTCAAGCAGCAGGCACCAAGAAATGTCCTTGGAAATGTTGCCCCACATAAATCCTGTTTTTCTTGCTGCCGATACTAAGCCCAGCTTTTGTTGTTTTGCTGGGGAAAGGGTGGGGGATGTTGAGACAGAGTCTCATTGTTTAGTTCAGGCAGGTCTTGAACTTGTGATCCTCCTGCCTCAGCCTCTCAGATACTGGAGCTACGGGTAGCACCACTACACCTAGTATCTCAGCTACTCTTGAGAACTGTCCATGCTGTGTAGATGGTTTATTGGGGGAACCATTTGCCTAAGGAGAAATAGTGATCAGGTTCCTAGCGTGTCTAAGAAATAGTGTATGATCTTCTAGGAGAGTCATTGAGTACAGTAGCTCTTTGGGGACTTCTGAGGTGGTGGTTGTGGCTTAATCTAAGAGGTTGTGTTGAGAAATTAGCAGTGTTGTACCTTGTCCATGGACCCTTTCTCCTTGTTGTTTGATTACTAGTCTCTCTCCCACTTCCTGGTAACTTTGCGTGACTTTGGTTCCTATGCAATACCAACTCTTGCCAGCAGATGGCTCTGTAACATTGGCCGCCAACATCTTCTGTTTCCTAATGAGACTATGATGGTACAGGTTCTGCTTCCCCGTGTCTACTCCTGTCTCCCAACTGCCCCTTTTCTTCCTGTTTCCCCCAAAGCCTCAGAGGACTGTGAAAGCGCTCTATGACTACAAAGCCAAGCGCAGCGATGAGTTGACCTTCTGCCGTGGTGCCCTTATCCACAACGTCTCCAAGGAGCCAGGGGGATGGTAAGTCTGCGTGGGGATGGGGATCTTGGAGGCTAACTTGGCTGGTCTTTTGTGGTGACTCTGAGGTTCTGGGCAGAGCTCTGAGCTCTCTTGTCTCACATTCAAGATTGCTTTGACCTGTTGTGCTGAGTCCCTGAGATGGTTTTTCTGTGCATGGGTCCTTTGGAAAAGTAGATAAAAAAAACACTGTTGCAGTGGCCAGTACGTCATATAATATATTGACCAGCGCATCATATAATACAGTGGCCAGCGCATCATATAATACAGTGGCCAGTGCATCATATAATACAGTTCATATCACCATAAACTCTCTGTATTGTTACAACTGCACCTTCTGTTTGTTGGGGTCTTTTTGTACGCCAGGCACTCTGCTAATTGCTACGTTGCCTAATCCAATCTTCCTGACAGTCCTGTGGAACGAAGACTGCTTTGGGTCCCAATTGGCCGACACAGCCATTGAGACTTCCCAAGGCAGTGTAGTTACTGTGCAGCGATTACACGGCCTGTATGTGATTTAAAAAGAAAAGAAACCTAAAATGTTTAAATGTATCTATGTGTGTCTATTTGTCCCTATGTGCACTACGCAGGTACTCAGTCCAGCCCAGAGCATCAAAACCCCTGCAAATGAAGTTACAGGTGGTTCAGAGCCACTGCGTGGGTGCTGGGAATTGAGCCTGGGTCCTCTACATGAGTGCCTAGATTCATCCCCCTGAGTTCCTCTCTCTGCTCGGAGCCCCGCCTCTTCCCTCCTGCCTAGTTATTGGCCATTCAGCTCTTTATGAAACACAGGTGCCTTAGACAGGTAAAACAAAGCATAGGCACATCTTCAGGCAGTGTAGACAAATACCCTGCAGCAAGACCCTCTTTAATTCCAAACCAGTTCATACCTGGCTCCCGACATCAAAGACAGATCAGCGGGTGAGGAGCTTCCTCCCTAGGTCTCTCTGTTGATGCCTCTGTCCCCACAGAACCAGCTTGTGCACAGTGGTGCCCTCTGACCTCCTGTCCCCGTGCAGGAGCTTGGCAGCACCCAAGACTCTCCCCTCTGGGTTAAACAGTCAGAAATCAGACTCTCAACTCAAGGCGATCCTCCACAATTCTTTTGCCCCTGGATCTGGGGAATCCCCAGGCACAGTTGGCGCCCAGGGGAGGGAGTATGGGTAAACCTTGGTGAGGACTCCCGAGTCACATTGTCCTTCAGCATGTGGGAGGCTTTGTCATGCCCCATGCCTTCCCTCAGCTCCGATGTGAACTTTCCTAAAACTCCAAAGCTTTTGTCTGGGATAAATTAAAAGGCAGCATAAATTCATCTGCCAAGGGGCTGTGGGTAAATGCCAGCTGCCACTTGTTTCCTTCTTGAATGGCAAGAGGGCCACCTAGTTGTCTGTATCAGATCAATTGGGGGTTGATCAATCAAACCAATTGGGGGGAACAAATAATTTTTGTTCAGGCAGAGACATTTTTGAGAGTGAAAGTAGCGTGGATATTAAAAATTACATGTGGATAACAGTTATAAAGTTCTTGGTCCTAGAATCCAGGCAGCCCAAGCTGAAGATGGTCTGCAGAAAGGAAATAATGGGGGTGCAGAAAGGGCCAGCACTTGGCAGTCACAGTGTGGATGGTGCCACATGGCCTTGCTTTGCTTGTTCAGGCTGGAGAGGTTAATTAAGTGGTTCCTGCTACTGCAGGGTATGGATCTTGTTTCCGTGTGGAAGATCTCAGACAATGGGGAAGGCAGAGATGTTATGTTAGGTTAATGTGTGTCTGCTGGGACAGTGGCTGGCCCAGGGTCCAGAGATGCACAGAGGGGCAGTGGCAAAGGGTCCCTTTTGAAATGGATTTGCTGCAAGCTGCTGGGGTCCCGAAAGCAGCCAGTCCCAAGCAGGGATGGTGCACGAGACCACTCGGCAGGAAGGTGGCTGGTCCCCAGCCAGCCATGTGGGCAGTTGGCTGGTCCCCCAGCGAGCCATGCTGTAGATCCCTCAGTAGCTTGCGGCCATGTGGGCAGCAGGCGGGCAAGAGGCAGACAGATAGGCGCACCATGCAGACTGAAGTTAGACATTTATTAGGTGGGTTATGGAGGGGAAGGGAGGAGGGGAGGGGAGGAGAGTAGAGAGAGAGAGAGAGAGAGAGAGAGAGAGAGGATGAGAAGGAGAGAGACAGGGAAGAGGAGAAGTGGGGAGAGAGGCAGAAGCTGCCTCTTCGAGGGGAGAGGACCAGGACCAGAAGCTGAAGATCAGCCTGCCTCAGTGGAAGGGGGAGGGAGTGGGCGTGGCTTGTCTCTTAAAGAGACAGAACAGTCATTACACCTAGAGGAGATACTGCTGAGTCCTAGGTAGTTAGCAGGCTTGGTTGTCAGGTTAGTAGCCTCTTATCGGGCCCAGTAGCTGAGACTTCTGAAGTACATGTCAGGTTTGGGTTGCAGACAGTCCCTGGGCTCAGACCCAGTGGGGCTGTGATGCCAGGCTATGGAGGCCGGACTTTGGATGGAGAACTGTTATGTGGTGTGGCTAGAAGTGCTTTTGATAAGAGCCTCTGGCTGCAGAAAGCAGCCCAGTGGGTGGCTTGTTTGAAAGGAGGCCCTACTCTCAGGAATGGACTGGGCTGGGAGCATGGGGGTACCCAGTGTGGTAAGGTCACAGCACATCCACAGATGGATCACATCCCGTGCCGCTGGCACTGTGAGGAGGGTGTGGGTGTGCCTACCTAGCTGAGTGATAATAAGAACACTGTTTATCTTGCTGGGCATGGGTCCCAGGGCCAGCCTAATGCTGAGCGCCACCCCCAGCTTCTCATTGGCAGATTCTGGGTAAGTGTCTGTTTAATACTGAACTGTTGAGCTGAGCCTAAGAACGAACATTGTCATATCGCTGTTGTGTGCTGGACGCTGTTCAAAGCATTTGGCATACAGAGACCTAGACAGTTCTAATAAAATCCAAGTGGCTCCAGCATTGTCCCATTTTACAGATAAGGAGCCTGCAATACAGAGCACTGGTGTAGTCACCGAAGAAACTGGGATTTCTTTTTTTAAAAGTATTTATTTTCATTACTTTTTACATATGAGTAAATATATGCCTCTCTGTGTATGTGCCTGAGAGTGCAGTGCCCATGGAGGCCAGAAGAGGGCAGAAGAGCCCATGGAGCTGGAGTTACAGTTACCTGCTATGGATGCTGAGTCATCTCTCCAGCCCCAAGCAACAAAGGTTTAATTGCAGGCCATTTGGCCCCAGAACTTCCTCACAACCTTCCCACAAATGGGGCCGGTGATCTCTGGAAGGGCCTTGGCCCCTGTTAAATCTCTGAAAGCTTCACATAGTGTTGCCAATACCAGAGTCCAGTCAGGAGTTTTCAGTCATCCGACCATAAGTGTTTTTAAAAGGCACAGACTCCCTTGGACATGCTGTTGTCACACACAGATCATGACAGCCCTCTCCAGTCACATGGCCACTCCAGAGGTGAGTCGGCTAAGTCCTTGGTGTCCGTGCTTCTCCACAGGTGGAAAGGGGACTACGGGACCCGGATCCAGCAGTACTTCCCATCCAACTACGTTGAGGATATCTCAGCAGGTGATGCTGAGGAGATGGAGAAGCAGGTATGTCTCTATCATCTATTGCCGAGGCCTCTGGAGGAGTCCCCGGAGCTATCTCGGTGTGGGGGTGTCTCTGCAGAGTTTGGCAGTGGAGCAGGCAGAGTGATGCAGACTTTGGGACTGGCCCCAAGTTGTCGTGGGTGGAAGTCTCCGTGACGAGCCGGTTGTGTTTTAATCAGGCGGTCCTGGGCTGAAAAGCACAGGAGAATTCCCATGGGAGTGGAAATAGCCAGACAGGGAATTTGTCCTCTGCTCAAAGCGATGTGCAAATGAAACACGTTCGGTTTAGGAAGCCAGACATGCAGAACGTGCTTGGCATGAGGAAAAAACCGTGCCTTGCTGGAAGGTGAGATAGGGCCTTCTGGTGAATTTGTAAGCCAGGCTTCGGTACCTAGCCAGCTGTGATCAGGATGCTCTCAGTAGAAGGAGGTGACCCCTTGACTCCACCAGCCTGCCACATCTGTATGTGACGTGGACATACAATCTTTTGGAGCCCATAGTGTTTATTCCCTAAGGGTGGCAAGGCAATCGGGAAGGGCTTCCTGGAGGAGGGGACATTGGAGCTTTCAAAGTGAAGCTGGGGTTCATTCCCAAGCGGTGGGCATAGGGAGGCACAACCTAAACCAGAATGTGGTGATGGGAAACCAGTTGTATTCAGGATGCCTGGACTGGGACAGGGACAGGACCCCTCCCTGCCTCTCTGTGTCATCATGAGGTTGGCGGAGGATGCTGGAATAGTATAGCAGTGGCAGCAGCATTTCCATCTTAGCTGGACCTCAGGATGTTTCCAGGGTGCCACAGGGAGTTGGCCAAGGCTTGGAGAGCCTCGGAAACCAGATGGCGGACTCCAGCTGTTGTTTTCCAGAGGACACGGGGAGCCACAGAAGGCTCTTGAGCTGGAGGAGCAGCAGGCCAAATGGTCTCGTATCAGATAAGGGCTCCGCCATGGGGTTTGAAATTTGTCCGAGAATTCACAAGGTGTGTTTCTGTGGATCGGAAAATGTGGCGCAGGGACTGTGGGTGCCTCTGCGCTGCTGGGTCCCCGTCCTCTGTGCTGTGGTATTAGTGCCCTCCCTGCGGACGCTGTAATGAATATGCATTTTCAGCAACGCCACAAGTCATGGTGGTGCTAAATGGCCCGCTCTGGAAACCGGTTGTCATTTTATTATTCTGTTTATGACTACTGAGAATTGGGTTTTGTTTCTTCACAGATTATTGAAGACAATCCCCTTGGGTCTCTCTGCAGAGGCATATTGGACCTTAATACCTACAATGTTGGTATGTACATGTTTTCTTAGTCCGATGCCATTCCAGATCCACCCACGGCACCCTGCCAAGCCTGACTTCAGGACTAGCCCAAGCAGGGAGGTGGCTGGTACCAGTCCTGTGCCTCCAAACTTAGGTGGCATGGTGCCTAAAGTCGAATGCATGGGAACCGATGGGGCCCTGAGCCCGCTGCTCCCATCTGCTCACACAGGCCCGTCTGGCCCCTAAGAGCACCGGTGACTCAGCTGTTGTCACCCTGTTAGCATCTGCCTGTGTCTGCGTGCTTTTCAGACAGCTCAGCTGTTTGTTGGTCAGGCTGTGGTGGATCATGGGGTTGGAAGTCTTGGTTTCTAAGCTCCTAAGGCTGAGTGCCTGTCTCTTTTCTCTGAACCTGCCAGAAGCCTGTTCTGCCCTCAGTGTGTGTGCCGCCAGGGATATAACAGTGTGGTCTGTGGAGAGAGAAGCCATGGTTTGCACGCGGCAGCTCCCCGTGTTCAGGGCCTGCGCACATATAAGTGGGTGCATTGCAGCTTCCAAGGCTGTAGCTGCAAGTGCACAAGGAAGATGGTCCAGGCATAAGGGCCAAGCTCCTTTCTCAGCTGAGCTCCGAGTTTCCACTGCCCACTGATTCTTGAACTGGATCTCCTTTTTCTTGGGGAGGCCCAAGCATGGTCCCCTCAGATTTCCGTGATAGCAGTCCTGAGATCCCCTTCCCAGTACGGCCAACACTTTATGTCTGCCTTTATTTTCTTCTCCCTTTTCCCATCCTATGACTCTGGCAGGGAAGGTGGAGGGGTTTTGCTCCAGATGAGAAAATGGGTAAGTCCCTGGCTACTTCCCAGATTCGCCGGGACTCTGTTCTCACCTTTGTAGCTGATGCCCCGTGTTGCCTCCTTCCCTGTATTGTCCTGTTAGAAGACACGACACTGTCACTCGGCAGTAGGGGCTTGTTATCAGGCTGGATCTGCCTTTTAGCTCTGCCAGTGTGACTTCCCAAATGTTGCTGTCTCTTGTGCCTCAGTTTCTCGAGCTCTCTGTAAGATGAGTGTAGCAGGTCTCGTGTCCCCGGGTCCCCCTGAGGTTTGCTAAAGGCTGGAAAACACACAGTGTAGTCATCTGCTGGGGATGTCACCTCGGAAAGTGCAGCCACCAATGCTGAGCAGATCAGGGTAACAGTAAAGTTCCTCACTAAAGTTACCTTCTTTACTTGTCGCCTGCCAGACACCATGATATGCACCACCTAGTGGTCACATGGTTCCCAACCTTCCTCCATCCTCCCATGGCTGCCTCTCTGTCTGGGTCTCCACTCTTCCCCGCTCCCTTCTCTTCTAGGGATGTTATTCCTTGGATTTAAGATTTATCCTAGGTACAGCACATTTTACCTTGAGATAGTTGGTACATCAGCAAAGAATTCCATTTCTGAATAAGTTTACATTTATAGGAACGGAGGTCTGACATATCTTTTTGGAGGTCACAACTCAGCCCAATGCTCACCTTTAGCACTAACACATACAAAAGGTTCAGATACTGCCTGCTGGGAGTCAGGGATCCCCATCAGCCTGGACTGTGATGGTAGCCGTGGCAGTTCTGGTGAGGTCTCTAGAGAAGAGGTCTCTGTGGTCAGCTATTGGGCCCATCAGGACTTTCCTTACCCTCTCTCTACAGTGAAAATCCCCCAGGGTAAGAACCAGAAGGCATTTGTCTTCATCCTGGAACCTAAGAAGCAGGGGGACCCTCCTGTGGAGTTTGCGACTGATCGCGTGGAGGAGCTGTTTGAGTGGTTTCAGAGCATCCGGGAGATCACGTGGAAGATTGACACCAAGGTGAGTCTAAGCACGCTGGGCAACAGGGTGCCTGCCCATCCCAGCCTATGCTGCTCTGCCGAGGCCAGGCATAGGTTCAGAGGCCATTGTTATATTTCAGAGGGACCCTGGATTCTAAACTCCGGTGTTGGCTACAGGAGGCACTTAGTGGCACCATCTCTAATCGAGGGGCCAATGATGACAGAGTTCTGACTTGGGACAGGCAGGGTAAAAGTGGGAACTTAGGGTTAGGCCAGCAGCTTACAAATCTGGTCTTGACATTGGCTGTGTAGTTCAGAGTTGGGGGTAATTCTGTCTCTTGGGATGTATGGACTAACCTAGACAATATCCCTAAAGCACTCAGCGTGGGAGGCTGGAAGCCAGTGACCTCCCAGACGCTGACGCCCTTCTGAAAAACATTCTCTCAGGAGGCTGCTAGAGTCTGGAGCTGTGTGAGAAGATAGCTCTGTGTAGGAGCCTGACGGCATTGTACAATGGTACAGTGGGTGTGTGGAGGGGGCTCCTCCTTCCCCTAGTCCGTGTGCTGGGCTCTGGTCCAGAGGAGACTGTCTTCTGCATTGAGCTGGGCTACGCGAGTCCCATGTATGGGTGTGGAAGCCAGAGGAGGGTGTTGGATGCCGTCCTCTATTTCTCCTTCACGTAGTCCTTTGAGGCAGGCTTTCTCCCTCAACCTGGAACTTAGCTTTTTTTTTTTGGGGGGGGGGAAAGACTGGCAACAGAAAACCCTAGCAATCCTCCTGCCTCTTCCCCACCACAGTGTTGAGGTTGCAGCTATGAAAGGCCACACCTGGCTTTTTAGGTGGGTGCTGGGATCTGAACTCAGGTTGATAAGGGTTGCACAGTGAGCTGTGCTAACCACTGAGCAATCTCTCCAGCCCATACCTATGTTCTTTTGAGAGCATCGGCGGGGCTGTTCTAGACTACAATGTTCCCTGGATGGGAACAGCACGGTGGAGAATCTTCAGAGGATAGAGGGAGGGGATTTGTCCTCAGGACAGGAAAACACCCATCCCTGGGTGTTTAGGGGGTGTTTAGAGAGCTGCCTGGGTGAGTCAGGAGTACAGCATGGTACAGGTGCTGGCTCAGCGCTGTCTTGGTGTCTGTTTCCACAGGAGAACAACATGAAGTACTGGGAGAGGAACCAGTCCATCGCCATCGAACTCTCTGACTTGGTTGTCTACTGCAAGCCAACCAGCAAAACCAAGGACCATTTGGGTAAGTCTCCCGAGACCCAGCGGGGGTGAGGTGAGCTGGCGTTTGCTGTGAGGTTGGTGCTGTTGGTACAATGAGGCGAGCATGTGCTTTGCTTCCTAACGGATCCAGACGGAGGCCCTTCTGGTATTCCCCACAGCCAGGACATTGGCAGTTCTACACAAAACAAATTATAATCTGCTCAGAAGGAAAGTTTGCGGGACATTCAGGTCTCTTTTGATTGCCTGAGACTCTCTTTGTTGTGCCAGACGTTGCTAAGGGCAAGTGGTACCAGCTACGATGTGATTGTCACTGCCCTTAGTATCTTGTGTGTGTGTGTTCATAACATTTTTGAGCAAACATCACAACCAAGCCAATTTATTTGGACTTAGGGATCTAGGTTCTAGAGGAATAAGAAAGAGGAAGAGAGGGGGGGCAGGAGAGAGAGAACCAGGAAAGGCATGAGGCTTCAAAACCTCAAATTGTCCCCCAGTGATGTACCTCCTCCAGCAAGACCACACTTGTAACATGAGGGCCTGCTTGTAGGGGTTTCTGTCCTGCCACCAGGTCCCACAGCCTTTTTGCCCCAAAGAAAACCACACAGGGGTCTACATAAGTTATAAACCGATTGGCTTATTAGCTCAGGCTTCTTATTAACTCTTATAACTTATATTAGCCCATTATTCTTATCTATGTTAGCCACATGGCTCGGTACGTTTTTCAGCGGGGCAGGTCACATCTTCCTTCTCCGGTGTCTGGGCAGGACTGCAGAAAGAGCTTCCCTTTTCCTAGAACACGCCTGTTCTCATTGCCCCACCTCTACTTCCTGTCTGGTTGTCCCGCCTATACTTCCTGCCTGGCTACTGGCCAATCAGTGTTTATTTAAAACATAATTGACAGAATACAGAATTGCCCCGCACCACACACTTCCTAAACCTCCCCTAACAGTGCCACCAACTGGGGACTAAGTGTTCAAATACACAGGGGTCATTCTCATTTATGTCCCCTAGTCTCATTCCCATTGCTGTGATACAATACCTGGTCATGTCACACTCGCGATGAGCCTAGAGAGAGAATAAGCTAATCCATGCCTAGTACGTAGCTAGCGTCCTCGGTGCTCACACAGTCCAGAGCCCCAAGCCAGGGAACGGTGCTGCCCACTTTCAGGTTGGGGCTACCCACATCAGATACGGCAGTCAAGACCACCCCCATAGGTGTGCCAACAGGCTGACCTGATCTAGACAGTCCCTTGCTGAGATTCTCTGCCCAGGTCATTCCAGTTTGTGTCAGACTGACAATTAAAATGACCCATCATGGTAGGTGTCTGTGTGTGTGTGCAGATGTAGTTGTGTGTTTGGAGACCAGAGGCCAACCTTGGCTGTTGTTCCTCATATGTCCATCTTGTTTCCTTTCTTTCTTCCTTCCTTCCTTTCTTCCTTCCTTCCTTCCTTCCTTCCTTCCTTCCTTCCTTCCTTCCTTCCTTCTTCCCCCCCCTCCCTCCCTCCCTCCCTTCCTCCCTCCCTCCCTCTCTCCTTCTCCTGCTTTCTTTCTTTTTTTGAGATGGTCTCTGCCACTGGGCTTGGAATCAGCAAGCTGGTAGACTGGCTGGCCAGCAAGCTCTGCAGATCTGCCTTCTGCAAGCCCCACATACTGGGATTGCAAGTACACACTGCCGTGCCCGGCCTTTCCCCATAACTTTTGGGCTCAAACTCAAGACCTGTTCCTATACTTGGCACTTTACTGAGGGGCAATGTTCCTATCCCCACAACATCTTTTCAAGAGAGTACTGGTTTCCTTTTGTTACCTGGGTCTCTGCCATTGCGCCCAGAAGCAAGGATGACCTTCTCCTCTGTCTTGGTCAATGTTCTGCTACTGTGAAGAGACACCATGGCCGTGACAACTCTTCTTTTTTTTTTTTTTTAAGATTTATTTATTTATTATGTATACAACATTCTGCCTCCATGTATGCCCTCATGCCAGAAGAGGGCACCAGATATCATTACAGATGGTTGTGAGCCACCATGTGGTCACTGGAAATTGACCTCAGAACCTCTGGAAGAGCAGCCAGTGCTCTTAACCACTGAGCCATATCTCCAGCCCCCCGTTTTCTTATAAAGAAAACATTTAACTAGGGCTGACTTACAAATTCAGAGGCTGAGACCATTTTTATCATGGTGGAAGCATGGTAGCGTGCAGGCAGACATGGTGCTGGAGAGGTAGCTGAGGATTCTGTGTCTGGATCCTTAGGCAGCAGGAAGAGAGAGAGCCCTTGAAACTCAAAGCCCATTCCAGGTGACAAGATTCCTCCGACAAGGCCACACCTACTCCATTGAGGCCACACCCCCAAATAATGCCTCCCTTCTGGTGACCAAGCATTCAGATCTATGGGCCTATGGGGGCCATTCTTATTTAAACCACCACCTTTTCTCTGCAGAAAACCCAGACTTCCGAGAAATCCGCTCCTTCGTGGAGACAAAGGCAGACAGCATTGTCCGGCAGAAGCCCATCGATCTATTGCGGTACAATCAGAAGGGCCTCACGCGTGTCTACCCGAAGGGACAGAGAGTTGACTCTTCAAACTACGACCCCTTCCGCCTGTGGCTGTGTGGCTCCCAGATGGTGGCACTCAATTTCCAGACGGCAGGTAAGGGACTACGGTAGCCAGCCTGTCCAGGCCAGGCAGTGACCCCATCACAGCTGGTAAAGTCAGCTGGCGGCTGGTGAATGTGGTGTTTCTGAACAAGTGGTTGGACTGGCCCAGCAAAGCTGAACTTGAAGGTGGGTCGTGTACAGTGCCTGAGCTGAGTGGATACCTGATTGAAGACGGCTTGGTGCTCATGAGTGACAGAAGCGTTATCATTGTGGCTTAGGAAGAAAACACAATAACTTCTTTAACTAGTAAGTGTAGCAGTGGCTTGCACCCTGAGGCTTGGCTGAACCCAGGTGTTCTACGGCTGCCTTAACCCTCCTCTTTGTGTGGTGTTTTCTTTCTGAGGGCTTCAGGCTCTCTCTCTCTCTCTCTCTCTCTCTCTCTCTCTCTCTCTCTCTCAACTTCCATAGTAGGGAAAACCCCCATGCACACAAATTCTTGGACTCCACTCTTTGCATCCTGTGGATTTTCTTATAGCTTCTTGGATTCCACAGAAGGGAGCTGAAGTTCATTTAACAGCTGGCCCAACCCAGCTCTAGGCATCTGTAGGTCAGGTTCCATCCCTGTCTACCATAGATGCCCCTGCCTCCTGGGTCTTCCCATGAACCTTGTTCCAGGTCTTAGTGCCCAGCTGCGGGCAGACATCCTTTACTCACGGGGCGGTTCCCAAGAAGCTCTCACTTAGATGAACTGCCCTGAGAGGGTCCACTGAGCGCCTGCCTCCTGGTGCTTGTCCAAGTTCCTCCTCTAGACTAGGTGGAAGCATGGGCACTGCCCTCTGGTGTGATTTCACCAGAAACTCTTCTGATCTTTGCCCATCGGCTGAAAACAAATGTTAAATTGTACTTAGAGTCAAGGTGTTGAGTAACATTAGCCTTTTCCCCCCTCACCAACTCAAGGGATGTTTGCCTTGGTTTTCCTGCAACGCAGTGGGTCCTCTTGCCCAACGCATCCCACCAAGCTGGCTTCTTTTTTTTTTTTTTTAAAGATTTATTTATTTATTATGAATACAGTGTTCTGTCTGTCTGTATGTTTGCTGGCCCAAAGAGGGTACCAGATCTTATTGTAGATGGTTGTGAGCCACCATGTGGTTGCTGGGAATTGAACTCAGGACCTCAGTAAGAGCAATCAGTGCTCTTAACCTCTGAGCCATCTCTCCAGCCCCCAAGCTGGCTTCTTATATGCCTTTGAATATCTGCCTGTTATTTGAACTGAGACGACTGACCATTAAAACACATTTATTATTGCGTGTGTATGTGTGGACGTGTATGCCATGACAGACATATGACAGTCAGAGGACATCTCTCCTTCCATTTTTATGTGGGTTCTGGGGACCTCACCCAGGTCATCAGGCCACCTTGGATTCTAATGATTTACCTGTCAGTGTTTTCTAAGTGCTGGGGTTGGAACTTGGGGCTTGCGTGTGCCAAGCAGGTGTTCGACACCCCTTTGTAGTAGATTCTAATTTAGTAAAGTTTAGAAGATTTTTTTTTTTCTGATGCGGGGTTGTTTTTAAATGCTGTCCATGTTTTCTTGGAGTCAGTGTTCTTTTCAAACAGTTGAAATCATCATGGGAAGGCCATGTAACCCGTGCTCACGAGCGCCTGGAAGCTGGTGTTCCCTGGCTGCCCCGTAACATCCCTGCTCTCTCCTCTCAGACAGGTACATGCAGATGAACCATGCGCTGTTCTCACTCAATGGGCGGACAGGCTATGTCCTGCAGCCTGAGAGCATGCGGTCTGAGAAGTATGACCCGATGCCACCCGAGTCCCAGAGGAAGATCCTGATGACGCTCACTGTCAAGGTAGAGTGCACAACGGGGCGGGTCTCCTTGGACAATACTGACACTATCAGCTCTGTTAAGCCATTGCCATCTCGACAGCACTTCAGGCTCATGTGGTTCACCAGGATCATTCTGGAGTGACCCCTTTTAAACCCTTCCAGTCACTTGCCCTTGTCTGGGTGTGAGATGTCCATTTGTAGTACCTGTGAGGTCAGCCTCTGGCCAAGAGGGGTGTTCATCTCCCGTTTGCCTTGGACTTGGAGAGGCCAGAGCTTTCTTAAGTTAGTCCAGTCCTTAGCATTTGGGGAAGATATGAGAGAGAGTTTGGAAGACCCAGGAAATTTAGGTGAGATGGGCTGGGGATGTAGCTTTGTTTTTAGGAGTGCTTGTCCAACATGCATGAAGCTCTGGGAGCACCAGGGAAACAGAGGCAGGAGGATTGTCATGAAGGTGAGGTGAGGCCAGCCTTGTCTACATAACAGGTTTGAAGCTAGCTCGGGATAAATGAGACCTCATTTTAGAAATGCAAAAAGCAAAGGCTTTGTAAGAACCTTTACATAAGGTTCTTTGTAAGAACCCTTAAATAAGGGTTCGTTATAAACAGAGCACCACACTTTTCTCGTCTGGGAAATGCATTGTCAAGGTAGCCACATACCTGTGCTCAGGCGAGTCTTTCTGACTGAGTCACATGGCTTCGGCTCTGGTCAAGGTCTGGGAGGCTACTGCCCCTCCCTGTCATCAGGCGATGGTGAGTGGATCAGTATCCAAGCTTCTGGGTGCCATAGTGACTTCTCCACGGGATAAGGCTAGCTGTGAACTTGTGCAGTCTGACTCTAGAATCCTAAAAGAATCCACAAAGCACTGCTGTGTGGATCCAGGAGAGTTCCAGTCCTTGCCTTCCGTGTCCTAGGTCCTTGGTGCACGCCACCTCCCCAAACTCGGGCGGAGTATCGCCTGTCCCTTTGTGGAGGTGGAAATCTGCGGGGCCGAGTACGACAGCAACAAGTTCAAGACGACGGTTGTGAGTAAGTAACTGGCCCTTTCTGTTTGTGCGGGTGTGCCCAGGTACTTGCGGAGGTCAGAGGTCAACAATCAGATGACTTCCTCAGACATTCTCCGTCTTGGTTTCCGAGGCAGGATCTCTCTGTGAACCTGGAGCTCGTCAATTCAGCCACATTGGCTGGCCGGTAGGCTCCAGGGGTCTGCCTGTGTCTCCCCCAGCACTGGTTTACAGACATGTGCTTGGCTCGGACACAAACGCTGGGCTCTGAACTTGGGTCATCCTGCTTACAGCAGGCACCGGGCTGAAGCATCTCTCCAGCCCCGCTAGTCCTTCCGCTTGAAGGTTAAGGGAGGAGACTCCTAAGTGGGTTACTGTTCCATGGGGATTTTATGATGTACTTTTGCTGTTGTGCACCCCCCCCCCCCAATCCCTGCTTCAACCTCTCATTGAGGAATCAGAGCCACCTGCCTAACTGCTAGACACCCTCAGGGAACAGCTCAGGTACACAGCAATTAAACTGGCCTTTGATAGGGTGGCAGGTTTGCTGTGAGTCTTGCCTTATAAGGCTGGTCATCCATGAGAATGCCCAACACTTCTGAGACCCCCTAGCTCACTTTCTTCTTTAGGCCAAGGGGTGAGGCTCACCTCCTCTCTGGGTGCCCTCCCCACACTGAATTCTGTTCTACACCTGCCCCGCTTCCCTTCCCTTCTCCTATCCCACAAAGTGAATTGGGTGAAGTGGCAGTGTGTTTCTCTGCTCACAGAAGGCTGGCCTGCAGCTGGATTACTTGTTGGGAAGGAAATAACAAATACAACCCTTCAGGGCTTCTTACACCAGGGTGTGGATGCGAATTGATTTACCAGACTGTGGAGGGATTTGAAGCTGAGGCTGCAGAGGCTGGCTTACCCTGAGGAGGCAGGGCATGTGAATTGGTAACAAGTTTTGGTCTTTTCCAGACGACAACGGCCTCAGCCCTGTCTGGGCTCCAACACAGGAGAAGGTGACCTTTGAAATTTATGATCCAAACCTTGCGTTCCTCCGCTTTGTGGTCTATGAGGAGGACATGTTCAGTGACCCCAACTTCCTGGCTCATGCCACATACCCTATTAAAGGGATCAAGTCAGGTAAGGAGCATTAGCAAGGATGTTCCATGTGGGGGAGCCAAGTTCTTTGGTCTGTGCTGCAGGCTGTCCAAAGAACACGCCAGCGTCTTTCCCGGCTCAGGTTAAGCCACAACAAAACCAGTCAGGCGGGCAGTAAGCACAAGGGTGGGGAGAACGTGGAGAAAGGCTGAGTCCTGTAGTTATCAGTGAGCAAAGCATCAGCTACTCCATCTTCAACCGGGTACTGTTTGATTTCATTGTGAGATGCCTTGGGCAGTTTGTCTTCATTAGCAGGTGAAGAAATACGTTCTTCCACAAGCCATGCGTGTCGCTGGCCAGCATCCTAAGGATGAGGCCCCGAGCAAACACAGGGCCCAGCTCTCTTAAGCATTCTGAATTTATCGTATTCTACTAGACTTGGAGGTTGACCTAATTCTTGGATTTATTTTTATGCCAAACACAATACAAAACCCCCTCCTGCCCTACGAAGGCCCAGTCAAAGCAAGTCACATAAAAAAAAAAAAAAACCAAAAACCAAAAAACCCATATATCTGGGCATCTCTCAGCCCGTATCAGAGAAGCCTACTTTTGAGGTAGATGGTTATAAATGCAGAGAATAAGAGACCGTGGGGTGCTTGGTTCTGTAACATCTATGTCACCCCTCCTCAGGGATTATTGAGGAAGAGGAGATAGATTATCAGACCTCCAGACAAGACGGGTATAATATCAAGCCAACCTAAATCACAGCACAGATGGGGTCAGGGCTTATGAAGTACCACTCCTCGCTGAGGTGTTGTTAGCAACTGGTGGCTGCTGGGAGAGGAAGAGCCCCATCTTTTTCAGGGAGTCGGCCCCTGAGAGACTACCCAGCCCAGCTCCAGTAGATGGTCCCACACCTGTGCCTAAGTATATCCAGAGGGTTTAAAAAAGAGCACATGAAGTTGGGGGGGGGGTGGTAGGGAAGAACTAGGGTGGATTTGAACAAAGCACACTATGTATGTATATGACATTTTCAAACAAAAGTATGAAAAAAAAAAAGAAAAACAACCAAAATTTGCTGTATTGAATTTTCCCAAGTGCAGCTAAGACAGTGTCTTCCCAGACCTGGAAGTTCTCGGAAGTGGCCATCCTTAAGTGATACGCTTTCTCTCTGTTTCTTCCTCCCTGGATTTCACATATGATCCAACACACAGGCCAGCTTCATGGCGAATGTCTTCCTTCTTTATCCCCAGCATTGCTGATTCATAAGACAGACCTTACAGATCCTTCCGGATTCCCCAGGAGGCCACTGTTTCCTGGGTTCCCAGAGCAGTCATTTTTCAAGAGAAAGAAATTACTATCATTTTTTGTCATTTCTATCAAATTACTGTCTTTTGATGTTTGGAAGCCTGGGCTCTATTCCGTGCTGAACTGGGCCTTTTGAAAACTTGGACCATGCCGCCTCTTCTCTCATAAATTCTCTCAGCTTCTCAGTCATTTCCCTCACTCCTTGCTAGCCCCTCCTGTAAGAAGATGCTAATTGCTGGCTCCAACAGGGGATGCTCCCATTCAGCCCAGTGTGGAGCTCTGACATCAACCCGACCCCTGGGCAGACCTGGGCAGTGCTGAACAAAAGGGTCTGGGCCCCAGCTGCCCATCTGCCTGCAGAGGACCCCAGCACCCGAGTGAGTCTCGGGAGATAGATAAGTAAAACCTCATTTGTTGTAGGGAGGGGCCTGCTTGTTCGTCCCTGCTGCCCCGCTAGCTTAGCCCTGAAATAACCACACAGAAACTGTGTTCATTAAATCACTGCTTGGCTTATTAGCTCTAACATCTTATTGGCTAACTCTTACACCTCGATTTAGCCCATTTCTATTAATCTGTATCACTACATGACAGTGGCTTACCAGGAAAGATTCAGCATGTCTGATTCTGGTGGCTCCATGGTGTCTCTCTCGACTCTGCTTTCTTCCTCCCAGCATTCAGTTCTGTTTTTCCCCACCTACCTAAGCTCTGCCTTATCAAAAGGTCAAGGCAGTTTCTTTATTCATTAACCAATGAAAGCAACACAAACAGAAGGACCTCCTACACCACTCATTCCTACTTAGCAGCTTAGAAAGAACATTTGAATACATTACGATAATAATAATAGCCAACACCCCGAGGTGGTAAGCACATACTACAGATGCTGTTACAGTCAGCATCAGAGCTACTGGACTCTGTGGGCTATGTGCTTTTTCAGACTAGCCCAGTATACAGGGTTCAAAAATGATGCTCCCTCCTCTTCTTGACAAGAAGAGTAGCTTTGGGAGAATCTTTGTAGTTCTGGTCTTAGTACCCTCATGGCATTAAGGAGCTAGACCAGCTGGGTCCTGACCCTCTTGCTCTTCCCCTAACCCTACCATCCTTTGAAAGATGGGGGAGGTCACCCTTGGGATGAAGTTGGAGTTCACGACACATGGTCTTTGCTTCTTGCTAGGGAACCAGTTCCCCTAAGATGATTTAGCCCAGAGACTGAGAAAACCAACAAGGAAGTATCAAGGAAGATTAATACTGGGAGCCTCCGTCCCATTCTAACCAGGAGAGAACCACAGCAAGGATGGTCTCCCTTTCTTCGCCAGCTCCTAGCATATCTATATTCATGAGAGACAGGAAATAAAATGAATAGTCCCTTTGTGCAGATGGCTTCCAGGGCCTTCTAAACTCGAAAATAAACTTTGCCCATTGTTAGGATAGCTGCATTTAAGCTTTCAAATTGGCTGGGCCCTGCTCAGGAGGGAGACAACACTTAACTGCACTCAGCTACCTTCATTTCTTTTTATTTAATTCTCACAGGAAGCCCGTGAGGGCTTGCTTATCTTTTTCTCTTTTTTTTAATTAAATCATTTTTACTTTTAAAATCTGAGTACTTCAGAGCCTAGAGATTTGAACTAACTCATTCAAGGTCACAAGCTGGTACTTGCCCTGTTGTTTTGCCCTCTCTATAAGCTGTCCTTGAGGGGACTCTTATTTCAAGTGGGTACTTAAAGCACCCCCAACATTGACTTTTCTTCATTTCCCTTCTCCACGTGAAATAAACAAAACGAAAAACAATACAATGTTTGTATTGTTGGTGAAACTGAGAAATACCTTGACTCTAGGTCACACGAGAGCTTCTCAGAGTTGGGAAGGAAGACGGGGTATGGGCAACCAAGGACAGAGCCTATGCCTCCGCTATCAGCCAGTCCTGCCCTATGGCTGGAGTCCACAGCTGCCTGGCAATGTCCTGGGCTGCCCCAGAAGAGCCTGAGGCCCTGTTTATTCTCACAGTCCGTTGACACTGAACTGTCTCTAGGTCAGCCCATGAGATGCCCAGGAGCTGTACCTTAACAGTGCTCAGAAGGGATGATAGCTCCAGAGTCTGCTCCTGCACCCACATCTTAGCAGGACTCACAGACTCCATTAAGCTTGGCCAGTACTGGGCTACACTGCAGGCCTTCTGTGATTATCAACCCAGCCAGAAACCAGAACAACCAATGAACTGGCCACCACCGAAAGCCCCATCACGCATCAGGTGGAAATGGATCAGACCACTTCAGGACAGCAGTATCTGATTAACTCAGAATGTCCCCCAAATGCTACAGTGGGGAAAGTGTAGCCCCAGGAGGTTTTATACCCACCCCCAACTAACAGACATCTAGAAACTCAAAGGACAGTTCCCTTTAAAACGCACAACCAGTGAGTCTTTGCCACATGAACGCAGGAGAACAAAGTCAGCTAACTAAAACATTCACAAAGAAGTTCAGCCAAAACGACAAGGGGAGTTGTGCGACTTAACATGTTTGAACACTTCCTGCATATGGATTTTTTTTTTTAATCAATGACCAGCCGGGTGGTGGTGGTGGCACATACCTTTAATCCCATTGCTCGGGAGGCAGAGGCAGGTGGATCTCTGTGAGTTTGAGGCCAGCCTGGTCTACAGAGTGAGCTCCAGATGGTGAATGCTATTACACAAAGAAACCCTGTCGTGGGGGAAAAAAAAAAAGGACCAAAGTAATACTGAGTTTTGATTAGTGGGATGCATGTTGCTATATTGGCGTCTTTGTCTTGCTTGGAGCTACAAAGAAGATGGATGTGAAAAAATATAATAAAAGGGGGCTAAAAAGCTGGCTCAGTGGCTAAAGGTGCGTGCCACTGAGTCTGATGACCTGAGTTCAACCCCTGGGACCCACGTGGTGGAAGGGGAGAAATCAATCCTACAGATTGTCTACTGACATCCACCTATACACTACAGCTGCAATGCTTCCTCCCAAAATAAGTCAATAAAAAACAAAAGTATACGGTAAAGGATTAACAATAGTATAGAGGTATCGGCCTATAATCGTCCCTCACCATGGTCTTCTAGCTTTGTGAAAAAATTTAAATTATAAAATGTCAGAAAAGCATCCCCAAGCCTTTCTTTGTAGGAGAATCATGGTTGTTAAGCAGGGCATAGGGCAGCTGGCTTTCAAGACTTCCTCCCTGCCGCAGGGAGTTCCAGTTCGCTTGCTTGTTCTAAAAGAAGTCAACAGGATGCAAAGGTTCCCTACCACGTTGGTGTAGAAGCAATAACAGCTTTAAAAAAAAATATAAAACCGGGAGGAAAAAAGGGAAAGCACAAGGTTGGGTGGTCATGCCCCTGCCTCCTCCTGAGCAGCAGAAGAGGAGATTCAATAGATGCTGTTTCAAGGTGTTAAGACGGGACTGGTGAGGTGGCTCCCCGGGGAAAGGTGCTCAATGCCAAGCCTGATGACCTGGGATCAACCCTCAGGAAACATATGGTGGAGGGAGAGAACTGGCTCCCCCACACTGTCCTCACCTTGGCACATGCGCGTGTGCACGCACACATGCATATAAACAAGCACAAATTTTAAAAAATTGATAAAACAATGGGTAGTGTGGATCTTCCCTGAGAGGAGGCTGACATATGGATGGAGGAAGGAAACGGGGGTGTCTCTAATGTGTGTCTTGCTTATCCTGTAGGCTCAGCAGATGCTATGTAAATAAAAAGCTTTCAGGGGGCCAAGGGGTAGTAAGAATGGGTGACTGAGACAAAAGGTTAAATTTAAGCTGCGAGGGGCTGTTCACTGGATCTGTGCTTTTTAAAAGGCACACAAGCATCTGCTTAGAGTGGTGTGCGGTAGGCTAGGGAGCGAGCGGTTCATGTTTTCCGTGGACTTTCACACAAGACAGTCAACGAGCTGTCGAGATGAATGGCTGCAAACGTTATTTAATGGGGGTGAGGGGAGTCGGCTCCAGTTCATCCTGTGTCAATCCTCAATTAGAAGACACGTTTCGAGGTCTGCCGCACGTGGGTCCTGCTTGTAAATAAAATAGGAAGTGGGTTCTAGAGAGGGTGATCAGTACAGCTAGGGCTGCAAAGTGATAGTAACATAGGAGAGCACTGAAGATAAGCCCACCCCCTCCTGTGCTTTGTAAAGACCCAAGTGGAGGCAATGGGTTGAGGATTCATTATAGTCCTGAGTCTTTCAACTTCATGAGTATTTAAGGAATTAATTCACAGTCATATCTACTACCCTAATTGCAGTGAGGGGTAGTATGTAGATTCTTCTTTCTAAAATTACATTGATTTGTTGTGTGTCTGTATTTCGTCAGATTTAAATTTAAATTATAAAATTTAAATAATAAAGCATGAATGGGAGCTGTTTCTCTCCCTCTTTCATATGGGAGTCAGTTTGTCAGGCATGGCAGTGGGTACCTTTACCTACTGAACCATTTTGTCAGCCCAGTTTTGATTTTTTTCTGAGCCAATCATTTCTAGTTGGCAGGTGTTTTTTAACTTTACTCATAGTCCCATGTGGGTGTGTTTGTTCCGAATGTTAGTCCTTCTCTTTGACCTTAGGATGGGAACTTGGGCATCCGGATTGTAGGCCCCAGCATGGCACACTGACCTCTCTACCCTCTGGATGGCCATGCCATTTCCAGGCTATCACAAGAAAGCCAAGAGCTGATGTTCATGGCCCGCCATTGGCTCTTCTCTTTGTGTCTCTGCTGCAGGGTTTAGATCAGTCCCTCTGAAGAATGGATACAGTGAAGACATTGAGTTGGCTTCCCTCCTGGTTTTCTGTGAGATGCGGCCAGTCCTGGTGAGTGGGGGACGCTGACAGGTTGGGCATGGGTGGGAAAAGGATAGAAGTGCTGTGGATTGATGAGTTGAAACCCTTCCTGGACCAGTCGAGGTCCTGAGCTTTCCCCCTCAGCATCCTTTCTGGAAGAGTGCTATAGGATTCTACAGGGGGAGGTCCTTGGAAGAAGTTACTTGTCACCAACAGCCTGGGCAGAGGATTCTCTTCCAGAAGAGTTCATGCTCTCAATATGTGTTGGCCACCTGTTGGCCTTGGGTCCAGCTTCAATGACCCGAAAGAACATTTGATGACGTCATCCTGGCCTGTGTTGGGGGAGGGTGGATCCCTGATTCCCATGGGTGTCATGATTCCATAACTCTCTGCACTAGAGGGGCCTTCATTCTGGTCCTTTTTTTTTTCTTCTCCTTTGACTATCCAGCTTGGTTTGTTGTATTCACTTTTTATCACCATGACCAAGTCCTGACAAGGAACCACCTGAGGGAGGAGAGTTTGTTTGGCTCACAGTTGGAAGTGATCCAGTCCTCTGTGGTGGGGAAGGCACAGAGACTGTGGGGTGGGGAGAGTTTGTAGGGCTACTTGCTCAGGAATTGGGGAGCAGAGACCGGATGGGAAGTGGGACTGAGCTATAAAAATGTCAAGGTCCGCCATTAATGATCCACTTTCTCCACGGCTTCCTACCACCAGCTGGGAACCACATGTTTAAACACATGAGTCTGTAAGGGTCATTTTGCATTCAAATCATAATATGTAAATGTGACAGAAAGATCCTGACCTCACTGAATAATACTGAAGAACACAATGAGTTTGTACCAGGCTCCGATAGATGCTACCCCATGTAGCAAGGATTTTTTTTCTTTTATTGAAAATAGATTTTTTATACAATATATTCTGATCATGGTTTCCCTTCCCCCAACTCCTCTGAAGATTTCTCCCTGTCTTCTCTCCCATCGGAATCCACACCATTCCCTTGGTTAGAAAACAAACAAGCATCTAAAGAACAATTATAAAATAGGATAAAACAGAACCAAACCAGACTAGGGCAAAATAAACAAACAGAAGAAAAAAATGTCAAAGGAAGAGCGGGACATACAGACATACAGTCTCAGAGACACACGTATTCATAGGCAAAGGAATCCCCTAAAATACAAGGCTAGAAGCCATATATATATATGAAAAGGGCCTATAAGATTAAAAACAATATCTTGTCAAAACTTAATGAGACAAACTCCCAAGATGCCCTTGAGTCCATTTTGTGTTCTCCATCTACTGCAGGGCATGGGGTCTACCCAGTGAGACTTCATTGGTGACTTGGGTCCACTTCTCTCAGCTCTGGGACCCTATCTGGTGCAGACCCATGCAGGCCCTGTGCATGCTGCTCACAGTATCCATGAATTCATATGTGCATTGGTCCTATTGCATTTAGAAGGTCTAGTTTTCCTTGGTGTCCTCCATCCTTACTGGCTCTTACAACCTTTCCATCTCCTCTTTCATGGGGTTTCCTGATCCCTGAAGGGAGAGATTTGGTGAAGGCCTCCCATTTAGGACTGAGTCTTCCAAGGTTTCCTACCCTCTGCACATTGCAAAAGACCTCAAGGGTTTTAAAGATCTCCTCTTCAGAATGAATTAGACACAAGTCAGCGTGTCATAAATAGGACCAAGATGCTTAATAAATCTGTTAAGACACAACCTTTTCGTATGATTTCCAAAATCCCCAAGGGGCTGGGGAGATGGAGTGGCTGGTAAAGTGGCCACAGGTGCAAAGACCCGAGTTCTGATCCTTGACACTCACCCAAACACCAGACATAGCAGGGCAGGGACTGGGGAGGAGAGGACTCCTGGGACTTGATGACCAGGCTAGCCAGTCAGTGAAACCCAGGTCTGTGAGAGACCCTGTCTCAAACAGTATAGTGGAGAGAAGCTAAAGAAGACACCTAACATTGACCTCTGCCTTCCACACACATGTACATACACAGCCTTATGCTTATGTGCACAGAGACATACACACATGTTGGAGAAGGGACCTCTTGTTGATTCCTGGCCACCTGGCTAGCTTAGACCCAAAATAATCACACAGAAACTGTGTTAATTAAATCACTACTTGTCCCATTAGCTCTAGCTTCTTACTGGCTATCTCTTACATATTAATTTAACCCATTTCTATTAATCTGTGTATTGCCAGGCGGCTGTGGCTTACCCGCTAAAGTTCCGGCATCTGTCTCCAGTGGCGGATTCATGGCTTCTCCCTGACTCTGCCCTTCTTTCTCCCAGCATTCAGTTTAGCTTTCCCTGCCTGCGTAAGTTCTGCCTTGCTATAGGTCCAAAGCAGTTTCTTTGTCATGGTACAGAGGGAAATCCTACACGCACACATACATTTACACACACACATACATACACACACACACACAAACAAAAACCCCTCAGTACAGATCATATTTGGAGGGAAAAGAAAAATCAGTATTGAGTTCATTTGCTTTCTTCATTTCCTAGGGGTGTGTGTGTGTGTGTGTGTGTGTGTATGTTCATTCAAACCAGTATAAACACACACACACACGCACATGCACACACTAGACTTTGGCATCCTTCAGATTTGGCACCAGGATAATCTTTGTAGGATGTTCGGTAGCATCCTTGCTTTTTGTCCACTAGATGCCAGCAGCACCTACCTCATACAACAGCACAAACTCTCTCCAGGCATTGTCCCCCGTCTTTCAGGTGACCATATCCTTCTCTGAGAACCGCCGCTTGAAAATGAGATTCTAAGCACCTTTCTATATTAGATTCTGCCATTAAGTAGATTGGCCATAAACTCAGTATTCCTCCAAGTCAGACGTTTAGATGGAACCCATTTACCCCTCAGGCTCTCAGGCCCATCTCCTCGTAGGTTTCCCTTCACTTATGTCTGAATTATTCGCTTAGGCTCCATTCCCAGATAGGGAAGGAGTGGGACCGGATAATTTCGCAGGGTGGTAGAACTGCAAACTGAAGCCTTGAAAACAAGGAAGCCAGAGGAGGTATTGCTGAGTCAGGCGCCCTGCCCCACCACCCACTGCTGGGTGTGGGCTTCTTCCCTCCTTTGCCTGGGGGAGCTGAAGTTGTGCGGGCCCCTCTGTGCGCATAAAGTCCATCTGCAGTCAGTTTCATCGAGGCACCAGGCAGTAAACACGGCTGCGGAAGGCAGGAGGCTAGCACTTTGCAAAGCTGTTGTAAACACCCCGGAACAGTTTTAAATAAATTATTAGGGATCACTGATAGCCGAGAGATGAGGAGATTTGAAAGAAAATTGTGCTTCGCTAGCCTTGGCTTCCTTGAAGAAGGATGCCTGATGTGTGGGGGACCCCACTGTTGAGTGCAGGAGATTAGGGTTGGGTAGGAGGTTCTGAAGGGAGAGGTCCTCTCTTCTAGGCTGTTCCTTCAGAGATGTACCTGAGTGTGTGCACTTTTCCTCTCAGCGGCTGCCTCCTGAGCCTTTGTTTAATTGCGCATCTGTCACCTGGTTCTGTACCACCCCCAGCTGCCAGTTGGCATTTCCATCCATGCCAGGATGAAGGCCTCTCTCAGAGGTGGTATAGGCCACACGCGCAGCCAGCGAGGCTTCCTCCTTGACGTTTAGGGTCCAACCTTGCTGGATGTGTCACTGTAACCTCTGGGTGCAAGAGCCAGCAAGACTTTTCTGAGCAAGGGATGGATCCATTGAGAGCCCCGATGGAATTTTCCCGTGAAGTATTTGTTGAAGGAGAGCTTAAAGGGTCAGAAATCTGTCAATAAATACTTCAGATCTCTTCCATAGAGGCACTTTCCACGCCGCAGTCGCTTTAACAGTCCTCAGTCTCTTACCATGTTTGCCAAATACGCTTTCAAAGGATATTTTGGTACTGTTATACTCCTTGCTGTATTTAATTTGGGGAGCAGGGTAAAAAAAAGAGGGAGGTAGAACATCCCCACGAAGAGCCTGTTAGTAGCTCGCTGTTTTCTTTGCCCTGTCGTTTTTTTTTCTTTTTTCCCCTGCACGTGGTGTTTGTGAAGTTGAATTCACACATGTGCCCTTCACCCCTCGCAGATGGCTTGAAGCAGCTCTTGTCTGGTGTGTGGTTTTCAAAGCCCGCAAGGCTTTGTTTCGTCAGCGATGGTCCCCGAGTTACTCGGACCCTCTCTTGCTGCCGGCAGCTTTAGTTGTCGGTAGGGTTTTAGTCTTTGTTGACTCTGTAAATAATAAAGGTCATCACATAACTTCTTTTTGATTAAAAATATTCCCGATGGCTAGCTATTTGGCAGTGGGATAATGGAGCAAAGAACAAGAAGGCTCACCGCTTTTTTTCTTTGTGGCAGTGGTTCTCAACCTGTGGGTCGCGACCCCTTCGGGAATTGATATCTGCGTAACAGATATACTGTGTAGCAGATATTTATGTAACGATTCATGACAGTAGCCAAGTTATAGTTAGGAAGTAGCAGGGAAAATAATTTTATGGTTGTTGGCCACTACAACATGAGGAACTGCTCTAAGGGCCCCAGTGTTAGGAAGGTTGAGAACCGTTGCTTTAGGGGGAATATGTTCTGAAGGTCAGCAGTATCTCTAGGTCAGCCTGTTAGAGCCAGTCTTGACACTTAGTGGAAGGGCTCTCTGCCCAGGTGACTTGCGTTTGGGAGATGCTAAACGCACACCTGGCCATCAGGGAGTAAGCAAGCTGCTGGTACCTGGCAGGGATCTTTGAGAAAACCAGTTTCCCCAGTAACCTGGTTTGGGTTGGGCTGTGTTTTGCTCTGGGCTGGTGGGAGCAAGGGACAAGAGGTAGTGAGATCCCCAGGAAGGCCAGCTTGTTACAGCTGATACAGGTCAGCCAAAGTGTGGATTCTTTGGAGCAAAGCTATGATGCATTGGTGGTTTTGAAAATCATGTAAAACAACAGAGGAATAAAAATGCTAAAAGCCTCCGGTGAGGCTGGGAAAGGGGCATGCTTATAAATCCAGAATTCTGGAGAACCAAGAGCTGAGCTGGTCTGGGAGTTTTTGAAGTTGAGAATTATGCCCCCTGCCCCCATCTGCTCATGCTGGGGAGGGATCTGAAGATGTAGATTAAGCCCCTCCTTGTGCTGTACCGGCTCAAGGTTGGTCATGTCAGCTCCAGAGAGAGAGATATTGCTCTGCCTGCCTCCGCAGATCCAATAACACAACACAGGTACTGATGGGACAAAGTCCCAAGCTGCAGTAGACAAAACTGGCACCCACAAGAGGAAGAAAGGCCCACTGTGCAGCTGGAGTGAGCAGTGAGCAGTGAGCACCGAGACAGAGGTCACAGGCCCTGTGGGGAGCTACCTGGAGAGGATTCTGGAACTGGAAATGAAAAAGGAACCCTGATCACTTATCTAATGAAAATTTCAACGTCAAGAAAGAGGCCTATGTTTAAGACAGAGTGGCCGAAATCCTTCAGAATTCAGAACATCACCACTCGAGATCGAAACTGTATGGGGAATGACAGGCTGGGCCATGCATCAGGCAGTTGGCAGAGGGCAAGTCTCTCTAGGGTCACTTGATTCAATGGGATGAATAGAAAATGGCAGGCAGAGCCAAACAAAGTATATTGAACTCCGAGGATGAAGAACCAAGCAGCCAAGCACACTAGAGTATGTATAAGGTAGAGTCTACTATCCGACTTGTCCTCATTAGCATTGAAAATTGAAGGATTGGAACATGGCCCCTGCAGGCTCGCAGGAGGAGTTAATGCAGTGCCTAGCTGCCCACCTGTCAGGACAGTGAAATGCTTGTGCGGGACTGGGGAGGTGGCTCCATTGATAAGGTGTCTGCGTTTGGGTTCCAGTTCCCATGTAAAAGTCAGGCTGTATGGAACACATCTATAACCCCAGTGCATTCTGGGAAAAGTAGGACAGGCAGATCCTTGGAGTTCATTGGCTGGATAGACTGGTTAAGCTCTGGGTTCTGTGAGAAACCTTGTCTCAAAAACAGACAAAAAACCAACAATAACATAACAATAACAAAACAAAAACAAAACCTTCCCCCCTCCCCCCAAAAAAAAACCCGGGTGGCCAGGCATAGTGGTGCACACCTCTAATCTCAACAGTCAGCTTTAGGAGAGGCAGAGGCAGGTAGCTGTGTGAGTTCAAGATTGCGTTTCCCAGCCAGCCAGGGCTCTGCCGTGAGATCCTGTCTCCAACACAAACAATTAAGGTGGAGAGGGATGGAGAAAGCTACCTGACCTTGACCGCTGGCTTCTGTGCACACCCCACCCTCCACAAACGCGCAAGTCTGAGTTTACAAGAATTTCACCTAAAGAACACCCCTAGGTGGCCCCCATACAAAAGACACTTCTAGAGCATAAAGTGCGGCGGTGAAAAAACCAGGGAAATCTGTGTGTGATAGCGTCTCATGGGCTTGAGAATGCTGGTGAAGGTCTTGTGAGGCTAGCAAGTAAGTGTACACGAAACCGATACGCTATAATGAAAAGATTCTCTCATCGGAAACTACACATGACCAGCACAAAAACCAGGACAAATAAGCGACCTAAAGGTCTCACCCCTGATGGCCGGGGACTGGGCTGACAGTGCCCTGAAGAGGGAAGCATCATTCTGATATTTTGATGTAAAAGAGAAATGCCATTTTAAATGCGATGGGTTGAAAACCCAGCTCTATTGGAATACATGAGGCCCTCAGGGGCTGCAAGGAGAGGAAAGAAGGCACAGAAACTTAACCAGGAGAGTAAACAAACAAAGGGTTGCGTCAGAACAGGAATCAGGAATCAGAATGTATAGTAACCACAGTGACCTGGGTAAGGAATTCCGTTTAACTGGGCAACTGGACTGGACTCTTATTAGGGCAGGAATCCAATAATGCGGAATTTTCAAGAAGCCTAAACACAAATTACAAAAGGCAGAAATTAGAGCATTGGAAATGGAAGACTAAGGAGAAAAGCAGTAGTGTAAAATTAAGTACTAAAGGCATCCAGGCACAGTGGCACACGCCTGTAGTCCCAGCTAGGATGTGGGCTGCGGCAGGATCACGCGAGCTCGTCACCCAGCCTCAATCACACACTGAGACTCTACAAAGTACAAAATCCTATAAAGCATCAAGAAGAACAATTTGGAATGATCAAGAATGAGTTTCCAAAAGACATGGTAGGAAGACGTTTGTGAAGTCAGAGCTAATTCGGATTCAGGATGCATCTTTGAGCCCGCTGAGGTCCTCAGTGGGTAAAACTGCTTGTTTCGAAGCCGAGGACTGAATTCAAGCCCCTGGACCTACAGGCTGGAAGGAGAGACCTGACTCTCTAAGTTGATCTCGACCTCCTTGCTTGCCCTCTGGCAAATCTCCTGCTCCTAAGAAAATAAATGTAAAAACATAAGAATATGTTTTCAGAGTCCGGGTGATCCTGTGCCCACAAACAATAAGCCCCGTGTCGTTCAGCGTCAGAGACAAACCTCTGCATTCTGCAAATGGATAAAAATCTCTTTACTTGGGAATCTCGTGAACTCGATTGCACTCTGGGTCAAAGCAAACCTTCCTGTACCTTTAAATATGATGACTATTTGAATTGCCTGTGACACCATCAGGTTAGAGAGATGTTGAGAATACTTGGTATTTGAAACAAGAACTCCCAGGGCTGGAGAAATGGCCCAGCGGTTACTGACTGCACTTGCGGGGGGACCTGGGTTTGGTCCCCAGCACACACAGGACAGATCCCAACTGCCTGAAACTCCAGTTTTAGGGAATCCAGGATTCTCTTCGCAGGCACCAGACATGCACATGATACACATGCATACACGCAGGCAAAATATTCACACACATACGATAAAAATAAATCATAAAAGAGAATATCCTAAATAAGAAGCAAAAATTACTTGAAAATTACGAATGAAATATATGTCACACCCTGTGCAGGCAAACCTAATTTTCTCAGACATTGTATATGTCGAGGATTTGGGGAAGCGAATGAAGGCTTGAGGCAGTCCTGCATGGTGCCCTTTACTCTCAGCTCATGATTGCTGTGTGTGTCCCTACCCCATCTGAATATATTTCAGTGTTCCAGCATGTGGTGGATTATTAAGGCCACTGTGAAGATCTGTGATCTTTGGTCTTTGCCGTCGTGGCTATTTGGGGGCGCCGCGGGCTGCTCCCGGGTGAGATTCTGGACTGATAATTGTGTTCTGACTGTTCTGTGGACTGGCCAATGTCCTTCCCTGCTTCTCCTCTGGTCTCCTCATCCCCCGGGACACAATTAAGAGCATCAGTTAATAAAATATCCCAGTGGCAGGATCTGTCACTTTAAATCAAAAGCTAGGAATGACTCAGCTTAGTGAGGAAGACGTGTTGAGAGCGGAGACAGGGCAGAAGCTAGGGCTCGCATATGAGTTAAGCTGGGAATGCAAGGGAAAGGCTCTTGCAGGGAAAAGCTACTCCCATACATGCAGATGAGACACCTTATTTCAATATGGAGAAAGCCCCAGTGGTCTGGTTAGAAGATCAAGGCAGTCATAGCAGTCACTTAACCAAAGCCCCGACTCTCCACAGTTCTGTGAAGGGCGAGGGAGGTGAGAAAACTGCAGGGGAAAAAAATTAACAGAGTCAGCAGGGAGGTTCATAGCCTTTAAGGAAAGAAGCCAGCTCCGTGGCGTCACAGTGGGAGATGAAGCAGAGGGTGCTGATGCAGGGCTCACAGTGATTCATCCAGGAGAGCCAGTCAGAGTCCCCCGGCCACGGATGAAGGAGGCTGTGTGGCGTAGTCTCTGTGTAGATGAAATAATCTTCCCTTGAAAGCGATGGCGGCTTCCGTAGCTACAGAGAGATGTCAATGCCAAGCTTCAAAAGACAGTCTGCCTTTGGCTAGGGGCTAACGTAGCTGGCGGCTATATGTGAACCGCTAGTTTGCCTTTCTAAAAACCCCGAGGATTATCCTAAATCGACTCTGCATTCCGAAGCCTGGGTGACGGCGCATCCATTCATGACATGATTTACTGAAGCATTTAAGCCTGCCGTTGAGACCTCCAAAGAGAAATCCCCTTTCCAAGTATTGCTGTGCGTTGACGGTGCGCCGGTCACCCAAGGGCCTAGCGGAGATGGAGGACAAGATTAATGTTCTCATGCTTGCGGATGCAACACGCCTTCCGCAGCCCACATATCAAGGAGTGATTTTGACTTCTGAGGCTGATTATTTAGGGAATTCATTTCCTAAGCTGTGGCGGCTCGAGGTACGCTTTGCGTGGAGAACTTTCTAGAAAGGATTTGCCTTTCTAGAAGCCACTTAGAATGCTGGTAATTCTTGGCAGGTCCGAAAGGCAGTTGGCAACAAGTGGATTGCCGTTCCCATGGATGACTAGCAACTGTAGGTGGGCCTTGGTGGGAAGTAGAGCCAGAAGACCCGCCCTCAACAAACCACTACAGCAGTGGTGGTCCTCAACCTTCCTTGTGTGCGACCCTTTAATCCAGTTCCTCATGTGGTAGTGACCCCCAACCATAAAATTGCTTTCATTGCTGCTTCATAACTGATTCTGCACTGTTAAGAAGCATACTGTACATATCCGTGTTTCCTGGTGGTCTTAGGTGACACCCCCCGTGAAAGGATCGTTCCACCCCCAAAGGGGTTGCGACCCATGGTTTGGGAACCGCCACGCTACAGTCATGTGATAACATTAGGATGGAGAAGTTGTGTCTGAATGAACCAAGAAAGAGCAGCTCTGGCGGAGATGCTGTGTCCGCTGGTGAGACGGCAGCAAATGGATGGAGGAGTAGTTAGTGACGCAGAGGTGGGGTTCACAGGAAGTGCCGCTGTGTATCACAGCACCTGCTCCTCACCTGCGCCCCACTTGTAGCTGTTTATAGAAGTGCAACACAAGACAGGCAGCGTCATGAGGGTGTGTCTGTGAGAGCAGGTGCCTCTGGGGCTAGAAGAGGGTGTTGGATTCCCGAGAGCCTGAGTTAGGGGTGACTGCGAATTGCCCCATATGGGTGTTTGGAACTGACCTCTGGTCCCCACGGGATCAGCAAGAACTCTTAATGGCTGGGTCTTCTCTCCTTGGTTTTGAGGTAGTCTCTCAATCCACCAAGCTTACTAATTAGGCGAGGCTGATTGACCAGTGAGCCCCTTGAATCTACCTGTCTCTGCCTCCCCAGAGCTGATAAAAGGTTTGCCCTGATCTTCTCAGGGTTTTCACATAGGTTCTGGGGTCGTCTTCATGTTTACAACTCAAGCATGTTGTTGAGCGAGCATCTCCCCGGCCCTTTTAAGTCCCTTGCACAATATGAAATCGTTTGCTCTCTGCCACCTGTGTCCTCACTTGTGGCACTTTTTCTTCCCTGGGAACATATCCCTGCACTGGCAGCCATGGAGTTAGGTAAAAAGCCAGAAGGCGATCTGACCAAGTGACAAGCAGATTCAGAAAGGGGTGCAGTACCTTTGTGTTTCAGGGTTTCATAGAAAATTGCCATTCGGAAGACCAAGGGCCTTAGCTGCTGCTAGCTTCTGCTGGAGGAGATGACGGTGGCGCAGAGGCTGGAGCCGACAGGAGAGACTCCAGTTTCGGCATTGCCATAGTTACCTTTGGTTAAATTAGGCCCTGGACTCCGGGAGTGGTCCCCGTTGCACGCTCTGTGAGAGCCCAGGTGTGTTTCCCACGCTGGCTCAGACAATGTCCCTCACAGGGTTGTTCTGCTTCCTCCCCTCCAGGAGAGCGAAGAGGAACTCTATTCCTCCTGTCGCCAACTGAGGCGGCGGCAAGAGGAGCTCAATAACCAGCTCTTCCTGTATGACACGCACCAGAACCTGCGCGGAGCCAACCGCGATGCCCTGGTGAAGGAGTTCAATGTTAACGAGAACCAGCTGCAGCTGTACCAGGAGAAGTGTAACCGGAGGTAGGTGTCAGTGGGTATCGTCACCCCCATTCCCCTATGTGTGCAGTCTTGGCGCGTCTAGCAGTGACCTCAGCACCAGGGGCTTCTTTTTATAATGCATCAAGCACCTGCTGCTTCCCTTCTGAAGAACCTGTTTTCTCCACGGATATTTCAGTCTAATAATGACAATCTATGGTGAGCACCAATTGTTTGCTCTGTTGTACTGGGGAAACCCAGAGCCTCATAAATAGCTAGGCAAGCACTCTCCTATTAAGCCACAGTGACTACTAACTTCTGAGTTATCCTTACTGAGTGGTCAGCTGTAGGCTAAGCGGTTCAGATCTGAGCAGAATTCTCCCCAGAGGAGTCTTCTGGTCGTGTCCCAGACACGGGATGGGTGGGAGAGGCAGCCAGTGGTCCTGCATGTTCTTGGACCAAGCATCAGATGAACTCATCTTCAAAGAACACGTCACGAGCTCCTCACCCAAGGTGTGTTCCCGCTGGATCCTTGGAAAAGCTGTTGTCACCTTATTTACCAAGGAGCAAGTGGAGATTTCCCGAGTCTCCGGGTGTGCGAGGAGCCCAGAGCCGCCTCCACTCGGCCACAAGGGACCTGTTAGGTAGGGTGGATCATAGCCACTGATGGGATTCAATCTGTTTCTTTTCAGGCTGAGAGAAAAGAGAGTCAGCAACAGCCGGTTCTACTCCTAGAAGCCGTGTGTGTGTGTGTGTGTGTGTGTGTGTGTGTGTGTGTGTGTACGTGTATGTGAGCGCATGTGCACGAGTATGTCTGGGTTTGGGAGAGCTTTATAATCAGCCCCCAGGAAGAGTCTCATCTGTGACTGCCATTGTCCTCTCTCCGAGCCACTTTTGAGATGACATTACTGAAGACACCCCTATGGGCAGAAGGAGTTGGCGCATTTCCTGCTGTGTTTTTTTTTTTTCCACCTCGGACAACTTTCTTAACTTATACTCCTGATAGAGGATCCCCAAACTGTGTTTCTCATGTTTGCCCTCCCCTGTCCCCGGCCTCATTGAATAAAGACAACCGTTTCAAGCCGTTAAGCTTCCTCTACATCTGTACAGCGAGCAGGGATTCCTCTGTGGTGAACAAGCTTCTGCCGATGACCCAGGTAATTGACTTCCTCAGAGGATGAGTTGAGACATGGGGAACTAATTCATTAGGTTTTGAAGGATTTTCGCTAAGAGGCAAATGACGACAATTAAGGCCATTGGATTCCACAGGACCCCAAAGGTGCCTGGTCAGGGGCTCAGCTCAATGTGTGTTAACTATCACCAGCATGGAGGTTGGCTAGACAGATCAGCATGGAATCTGCTCTTAGGACAGTTTCTGTCTCGTGGCTAGTGGTATTGTAGGGTTGGGATACCAGCTTCTTGTGCGTCCTTGCTGTGGCCCCCCCCCCCCATCACACCCAGGACCCCCTGAGTCTGGTGGGAGGCGGCTGCAAAGGTCCTGGGGCTACAGCCAACAGCAGCATCGCTAGTTAAAAAGAGGAAGCTGACAGGTTGGTTTATAGGAACATTTCTCTGAGTTATTGAACTTGCTGGTGCATCAAGCTAAGTTTTGATGGCAGTGATGCAGTGATGTCAGGATGGTGCAGGAAGCCGATGGTCACTCCAGAGAGGCAGGCGCACCCAGTGCATGGTCACCTGGATGACATCATTTCGGTACTTTCAGGAATTAACAAGGCTGTGTATGTGTGCATGCGTGTGTATGTGTTTATGTATGTGTGTCTGTGCGTGTGTGCGTTTTGCTGGAGTAGAACTCAGACTCATGTGTTATCCCGCAAGTCCCCAGCTTTATCAAACTTTCAAAGGAGAAGCTACGCAGGCAGTAAACAGCTTCTCAGTGAGTGGAGAATTGACTTGGGAGAACAGGTGTAGCCACGAACAGCTAGGAGCCGCGGGCAGGTGGAGGAGGGAGCCAACGGCAAGCTGCTTCCTGGCAGAGTGGAACCTGGGGTCAGAAACCCACGGGACTCTCTCCTCCCCTGGGTGATAGCCAGGATGCCAGGCTTAATGCGCATGCGCGCGTGCGTACGCACGTGCGTGCGTGTTGCTGGGGGAAAAGATGAAAAGTTAGTTCTCTCTGACCAAAGGACCTTCATTTTCCAAAAATTTCCTGAGCAGGGCTGCTTCATTACCGACTTCCAAGCCAAGGTCAGGAGCCTCGGAGGAAAGCAGCTGTTACTGGGTTCAGGGACCACATCCAGCCTTGAGCTCCTGAAGAGAAAGACCTCCCGCAAAGCCAGGACCGAGTTAATGGCAGCCCGAGGAGGAGTGTTCCCTTGTGACTCCTCTGATCCCGACTTTGTATTTTATTTGATAATTGACAAGGAAGGAAAGGAGTCCTCATTATAGCGGAGTAGAAAGTAACTTTGATGAAAGGTTGGGAGAAGGCTGCGGGGAAGGACTTGCCACGCTCGGTAGCAGTTTTCCCACTGGCTGGGACCAGGTAGTGGCTAGAACTTATTTCTCCCATGTGGCAACATCCTGGCCCCGTTCTATCACATTGCTACCTCTACACAGCAGAGCCTGGGCTGCTGCCACCCCTTGCTCGGCTCCCCTTGCCACCTTAGTGTTTTAAAAAAAATGCTAAGGCTGGAGTCTTCTATTGCTTAAAATGGATATTTTTGCTGCTGTATCAAAGAAAGTGAGAGGGGGCAGGAAGAAGGCAGCAAGAAGCATCTCTTTGACCATGGAGGCATGACGTCCATGGAGAGCCACACCCTGCAGGGCAGGGGTAGGAAGGAACAGCTGTACCAGGGAACTGGTAAGAACATCCTCCTTCTTGTCCATCGATAGAGACCGCTTGGTGGGGTTCATCCATCTTGAGCTTGATTGGGTCATAACTGTCTAGACAGCAGACCACGGGCATCTTGGGTGACAGCAGCGCTGGTGACACCAACCATGCACACTGTTAGGTGACACTGGTTTGCTCACCATCCTTGGTGTATGATTTGGGACATTGAGAAAATACAAAGCTGGGGTGGCAAGGTCACTGGGTGTGGGAGACTTCAGTAGATAAAGTTATACATTTGTGTGCCGAGAGGTTTGGATGTATGGTAATTAAACAGGCTACAGAGCCTTGCACTTCCCAAGGTGATTCCAGGACCCTCTGCTTACCATGGTGCATGGGTCCAGTCTTGTTGACAGAGGTTTCTGTCCCGCCCAGTCCCAAAGAAACACACAGAGGGCAGGGCGGTGGTGGTGCACGCCTTTAATCCCAGAGGCAGGTAGATCTCTGTGAGTTCAAGGACAGTCTGGTCTACAAGAGCTAGTTCCAAGATGGGTTTCAGAGCTACAGAGAAACCCAGTCTCAAAAAACCAAAAAAAAAAAAAAAAAAAGGACACAGAGGTCTACATTAATTATAAACTGGTTGGCCTTTTTGCTTAGGCTTCTTATTAACTCTTACATTTTAAATTAACCCATAATTCTTGTCTGTGTAAGCCATGGGGTTTGGTACCTTTTATTAGTGAGGCTTTCTCATTTTGCTTCCTCTGCGTCTGGGTGATGACTGCAGACTGACCCTTTCCTCTTCCCAGAATTCTATTCTGGTCGCCCTGCTTATACTTCCTGCCTGGCTGATGGCCAATAAACATTTTATTAAGCCAGTGCAAGTGACAAATCTTTACGGGGGACAAGACCATTGTCTCACAGTACAGTCTACTGTAGAAAGTGGTGGAGAGAGATTTCTTTTAACTTTTCTTTTTAAAATATTTATTTTTAGTTGTGTGCATTGTGTGTCTATGGGTTAGTATGTGCACACAAGTGCAGTACCCACAGAGACCAGAAGAGGGTGTTGGATTCCTTGGAGCTGGAGTTAGACCACATAATGTGGATACAAGAAACCAAACCCAGGTCCTCTGCAAGACCAGCAAGTGATTCTCCAGTCCCTGCCCTCCCAGCTGCTCCTTTCAACAAAGCTGCACAACAGAATCTATCCATTGATGTGCTTCCTGACCAGGTTACATCCTAAACTCAAGTCACCATGGCCAGGGGTCTTAAAGCAACTGAGTCCATGATTCTAGAACATTCTAGAACTTTTCAGGCATCGCCTTGCAGATTCTAGGCTAGAATCTGCCTAAACAGAAGGTTTGTTCTCACCTTCAAAGAGACAATACTGTAAAAGATCAAACAACAGAGTCCAAGCCCTTTCACACATGAGCCCCAAATGGTGGTTCCTGGTTCTTTGCTACCCCGAATGGACTGACCATCCAGTAGATTTTTGTCTCATGTTTCCAATGAATCTTTTTACGATGCTCAGTGATTTCTGCGTTACAACTTGTATCTTGTATTTTTATTGATCAAGCTCAATTAAAAATTTTTTAAAACCTTAGAGCCTCATGATTCATGGAGAATATGTAAATTTTGCTTAATAGCTGTAGTTAAGCGGCATGCAAGCCCAAAGTAATTGGACTCTAGATTTGAGGGGGGAAACAGGGTGAAAATAAAAATTCCAGGAGGAACAGGGAAAATAGGAAGATCCCCTATTCAAAGTTGCCTGTGTGTGTCGGTTTGGAAGGGAGGGTGTCTGTCAGCCACAGCCCCCTGACGATATCTGAAAAGAATGTTGCTTCTATTTGAAGATATGATGTTTTAGATGTTGGCTTAGAAATTTTCACAGGACACACAGATTTGTAAAATGCGTGTCAGAGATGGTTGAGAGATGGCATTTTAAGGTTGCTGGTCTTGGGTTACTAAGTTATATTCTGAATTACATGAAGCAGCTAGAATGGCTACAAGGAGCCCCAGTCCTTCCCACATAGCAGAAATGTGGATTCTTCCGAACGCGGGCAATACTGGACTTCTTGGAGGTAACTCCCAAACTATGTCCTAGTCATAAAAATTAGTATTCCAGAAAGCTGTAAGGCGACCAAGTTGGCATCTAGAAGTCGCTCATTGATTTGACTTGGGTTGGGTTTTATTTAAACATTTTAAAGGGATTTTGTATTGATTTTTAAATTATGCAGATTTGTGCCTCCAGTGCAGGTTTGTTTATGTCAGCGAAGTGTCTGAGGAAGTCAAAAGAGGGCATCAGAACCCCTGGAGCCGCAGTCCAGGCAGTTGTGAGCCTCCAGATGTGGGTACTGAGAAACAAACTCAGGTCTTCTGCAAGAACAGCAAGTGCTCTTAACCACTGACATCCCCAGCCCTTGTCTTGGGCTTTTAAGTTTCAAAACATCTCCTTCAAGAGCCACATCCCATAGCAACTGTCTCCCTCAGAAATACCCACATTTCTTATTTTTGCCAGGCTTTACAAAGCTGCACATGCAAACTAATATCTCGCTATTAAAGCTTAATTTTATATGAATAACGTGCTTGTGCATACATAGAGAATTACATGAATGAGATACGTAGATATGGCTTATTGTTAATGTTGCATTAAATGGTTACATTAGAAGGAATAAAAATATCTGATAAAAACAGTGTCTACCAGACATTTCCTAACCTTGCCATTCTTCACGTTTTATGCTCCTAAATGAAAGGAAGAAACAGTTCACCCATGAGAAGGGTAAAGTCACACTTTCCACTCCCAACCCCTTACAAAAAGTTTCTCTATTTTCACATTTTTTTCTCTAGATGAAAAGTCACTTTCTTTCGCTAAGATTCACTCTTTAGAACCCCACAGTTATAAATAAACACATGACTCTCTCTGCAATTGTTGTCCTTTGGAAGGTTTAGAGCTAGAAAGACAGAATAAGGTTGTTTTAATCCTCTGTGTTTCTCAGCAAGGTGGGGGAGATGCTAGGGATGCCGGCCATGACATTTCCTTGCCAGCTGTTGTGCCTGGCACACAGGAAACTGTTGTTTAGCCGTCAGCAATCAAACTAATCACTCCAGTCAAAGACTTTAGAACACACCGTGATAAACCTTCTGGTAGAACATGAACAAGGCATAGTCACAACCAAAGAGGAAATTAGATCTAGACATGATTGCCTTAATTCAAACACAGGAACTGATGTCCCAAATTTCACCAACCCATTGGCAAGAGTCTGATAAAAAAAGTCGCTACTGGTTCATGTAGTTGGAGGCTGCTCGTTCATTTCTGGCTGCCCAGGCCACGGAATAATCACTCAGAAACTATATTATTTGTAATACTGTTTGGCCAATAGCTTAAGTGTATTTCTGGCTTATTCTTATATCTTAAATTAACTCATCTCCATTAATCTATGTATTGCTACAAGGCTGTGGCTTACCAGCAAGGTTCTGTCCTGCGCCTGTCTCCGACAGGGCTACATGGCCTTTCGTGACTCCACCTTCTTTCTCCCAGCATTCACTTTAGTGTCCACCCCCCCTCCAGCTCTACTCTGCCCTCTCACAGGCCAAGGTAGTTTCTTTATTCATTAACCAGTAAAAACAACACACACAGAAGGACTTTCCACACCAGATTCAAAAGAGAACTCAGAACAATATATAGACATGCCATAAACAATCTAGAATACCCAAGTGTATAGGATTCCCAGCTTTCCACTGTTTCCACAATTTAAGTCTTTCTTGTCCATAGACACATAAATTGGGTCCTGTGGACACTCAGTAACCTGTTGCTTTGTGAACAATGAACACTGGTGTGATACTTTTAATTGTCAACTCCCCACAACCTACAGTCACCTGGAAAGAGTCTCAGTTGATGAAACTGTCCAGATCAGCTTGACACATGGGCATGTATGTGGGGGGGTTTTCTGAATTGACTGATGCCCATTGTGGGAGGTACCATTCCCTAATTAGTGAGATCTTGAATAGTGAAAGGAGCCATGTGTTTATTCTCTCAGTTCTTGACTATGGAAGCTTTACGTTCCTACCTTGAATTCCCCACAGTTATGGACTGTAACCCAGAAGTCTAAACCAAATGAGCCCTTTAGTCCCCATCTTGCTTTGGTCAAGGTGTTCTGTTGCAGACACAGAAATGAAACTAGGCTAACTGGTGTGGCCTGTTCTGTGCCTACCCAACACATTTATCTTAGTGTTGCTCCTGGGCTTGACATCTGCCTTACACTACACATAGATGGGTCGGCCAGGGCCACATGGCCAAACAGAGGTGTCCACTTGACCTTTCGCAAAGAACTAAAGCAACATGTGTCCAGCTATTAAGGGGGGAGGTTATGGGGGAAAAACGGAAATCACCAGTATAAGGATGCAAAATAAGGATATAAAATCCAGAGACCTGGGGCAGCAGTACGGTAAGGCAGAGGCCATCACCTGCTATCTATCCGTCTGGGATGCTCCACAGCTGGGCAGTTCCCTTCTCCATGAGTCAGGATGATAGAAAGGGTTCAGTAAATTATCATTGCAGATGCTGGCTGTCCTGTGCGCTGAAGGGTCTCAACTGCTGCAGACTTACTGTCTTAAAGGGTTTGAAGTCTCCATAGTAGCATGACTTTGGAAAAGGACTCTGCTTGACTTGTGATGAGCCTGCAAGGTCAGAAAGCCAGGAGCCCTCTTAGGCAGGGAGCTATTGTATATTTTTAACTTCTGAAGACGTCAGGGGCTCCTGAAAATCTCATCCCTAGGACCCCACAGACGTTCTGCTGAACTGGCTCAGTGGATGGCTGTCCCCGGAGCTAGAGGTGACTCAGCACAGTGACACTGTTGCAGACACTCTAAATGCTGCGGCATGGGGAACATGCCTTCATGCTGTCCTAAGAACTGCATGTCATTGGCCTGCCCTCATGACTGGTGTGTGACCAGTCACGTATGGTTTTGTTTGGGATAGGGGTCACAAGGAAGCAGATTGGAGCTTGAAGATGTCTTTCAAACTACTACATTTAGACATTAATAAAGAAAAAAAAGAATCCCTAAGGTATTAGGAATACCATTAAAAGATCAGATGCTTGTAATGTTAGCATATTCAAAAGGAAAGATGCTAACTTTAAGAGCAAAGAAAACTTATTGGCCAAACATAGGATACACATGTATGAACTCATCAGTTAACTAAAAAGCCACTCAATGAAATAATAGCAGAAAACCTGCTAACTCTCAGAAAGACCTGGGCACTTACAGAAGGACTTTAGAATCCCAATAGAGGGACCGGAAAACATGCTCAGTTGACAGACTGCAGCCAAAAGTTCAGGGAAGAATTTTAGACCCCTCAGGAGTAATTGACAAGCCTCATTTAAGGACACCCCTGTTAGACTACCAGCAGATTTCTCAGCAGGGACCCTATGGGCAAAAAAAACATGGTATACTATTTTTACATTTTGAGAAAAAATTAAAAGCAATTGCCAATCAAGGTTAATATAATCAGGAAATTTATCCTAAGAACTGGAGGGGAAATGCCGTCTGTTCAAGGAAGGGAGATACTGAAGGGATTGAAAACCAACCTTTGGAAAGATGCTTTTCAGAACAGATAAATGAAGACCTTCCAAGAACTGAGGAGACTCAGGACTCCAGACATACATTAAACACTGTGCCTGGGGGATTCCTCCATGCAGAAGTGAAGAAAGAGAAACATTATTATGAGAGCCAGTAATGTCAATGCCAAAAGATTTGATTTTGGTGTGTGTGTGTGTGTGTGTGTGTGTGTGTGTGTGTATGCAGTGCCCCCCAGAGGCCAGAAGAGGGCGTTAGATCCCTGGATCTGGAGTTACAGGTGATTGTGAATTGCCCAGTGTGGGTGCTGGGAACTGAACAATCATCTGCAAGAGGATTATGTGCTCTTAGCTGCTGAACCATCACTCCAGCCCCAGGTAATTCATATATAAGCTTATTTATATGTTATTCATATATCACCAATAAACCTAAAGAGAGATGTTAGCTCCGGTAAATGATGCATCAGAGCTAAACTATACTACAGATCAAATACATTCAACATACATTGGCAGAGCATTCTGTCCAACTGCTGCAGAATGCACATTCAAGTAACACGTGGAACTTTCTCTAAAATAGACCACATATTAGGTCACAAAACATCATCCTGGAGCCTGTGGAGGGAGACCTGCTGGGAACAGGACTTCTAAGAAGCATGACCTCTTTCTCACTAGATCTGGCCTTGGGCGGGACTGTGCTTCCCGAACAAGCCGAATAGGAAGAGTAATAGGCATGATGTGAAGTCCAGTGTGTTGCCTGGAGCTGTTGAATTGATGCTACAAACCCAGGGACAGCCCCTGTAAGGGAAAAAAACTACCCAGGGACAGTCACTGTAAGAGAGAACTACCCAGAAGAGCATTCAAATCACATATCCAACTTTGAGAAAATGAACAAAATATTTATCATTAAAAAACGAAACCCCAAAATGCTTTGGGGCTTAGGTGTACTGACTGTACTAAAATACCAACTTCCCCTTGAATTCATTGAAAATGACTGAAAACCATGGAAATGGTCTCCGGGTTGCTGACAGCACACTGTAGAATCGGAGAGCCATTTTTGCTGTGACCTCAAGGTTGGTACCGGGAGTTTTATCAATGTATCATTGTGCAACACAATTTGTATCAGTATTTATTTTTCTGCAGAATGACTGCTTGTGGGAGGACTTTCCCCAAATGGTTACAGTCTGATATATGACTGTGGTTAGCTGTTTGTTGTAGATACTTCCAGGAACTGGGCAGCTGGGTTTCACCTTGTATCTTTCCTTGTATTTATCTGTGTTTGATGAACTATGGCCTTGTGCATCCGTTTAGATTATCACACATCAGAGGACTCTCCTACCAGCCAATCTGTAGTTGCTGGCTACATCAGAGAATCATTAACATTTTGTTTAACTAGGGAATTCTACACTGGCATTTCAGTGTTGGTTGGATACTATTGCATGCACAATTTAGGGTTTATTTGTGCATTCCACTATATAGGTACAAGATACATTTCCCCCCTCAAATCTGGCTTATAATTATTGAATTTTAAATTTTAACTCTGATATGTGTGTGAGAGTTTTGTGTGCATGTCTGTCTGAGCATCATAGGCCTGTAGAAGCCCGTAGAGGGCACCAGATCCCCAGAACTACAGTTACAGATGGCTATGAGCTGCTATGTAGGTGCTGAGAACTGAACCTGAGACCTTTGAAAGAGCTCTCCTTGCTCTTAACCACGGAGCAATCTCCCCATTCCCTGAAGCTATGATTTCTACAAAGCACCCGCTCCTCACTTGGGTCAGCAGTGTAGCTTACAGCAGGTTGAAAGCCTGGCATGGCCTCCTTCCTTTCTTATCCCACCATTGTGTGGGGCCAGTCACCTGATGGATTCTGTGTACAGACAGCTTCATCACTTGGGGTGGCGGCCGTGCCCATGCGACCGCTGGTAGGAGCTAGCTCATCTTATCCCTCTTCCAGGCCGGAGGTACCAAGGCTCCTATTGAGTCTGGATCACCCCACTCTGACCTCAAAGTCACCAAAGGCCTCCAGTCTTGAGCCAGCAGTCACCCTGGCTCACAGGAACAGCAGAGCCTCACTGGATAGGCCACCCTCCCAAAGAGGGCGACTGTCTCTGATGAGGAGACTGTGCCCTGGGGCGGGGCTGGTGCTTTGTGGTAGCTGAATTGCTCCTCCCAAGTGAGGACAGTCGTCACTCCTTCAGTGACCTCGCAGAAGCAGAATTGGGTGACAGAGCAAGTCAGGTGTTCCCTCTCCCAGCAATGATTAGTCATGCTTAGCTCTTGAACCCTGCCTCAGTTTGTCAACTGTTCAAATCTAAAGTTCAGGTCAGTTCCCTGAAGATGGACTTGGGGGTCCCAGGGCCCCGTTCTCATAGCCACATGGATTAAGTCTCCTCCTTCTCTCTAGTTAGTTGACTTCTATTGACGTATGGGAATGGCTGGCTGAGCCCAGTCCACGGGACTCCAGGAGCTTGGCCTTTTGCCCTAGAGCTCCAGGCATGGGGTCAAGGAGGAAGAGAATGTCAGAAAGTTGTCCTGGTGAGCCAGTGTCTTACAAACATACATGCCAAACAAGTAAAAGACCCAGGGTGTCTGTCTGCATCTCCCATAAACTCTTGGGGTGCTATAGGTGGGGGCCATCTGGAGATGGGTGCTATGAACTGAGCTTAGACATCTCCTGGGTCACAGTAGCCCACATCTTCCCAGGATAAGGCTCATGGATATTTTTCAGTATTGCCTCCACATGTGTGCCTCATGAGGCGGTCTTGGGGTGACCCTGAAACACCTGAGAGGCACAGACTGTGACATGGGAGGTGGTGGGAGTGCCGTTCTCCAGAATCAGCCTTCAGAGACCAGGGATGGAAAGTTCTGCGTGTTTCCGTGAGCGTTCCAGGACTGAGGACACCAGGAGACAGATCATTTGACCCCAAACATGAGCTGAGCTAGGATGATGTCAGTGGACACACCAAAGGGGACAGGAAGGAGCCCACAAGGCCTCAACACCCCCCCCCCCATAAAGAACTATAGGGAACTGATGAAAATTGAGAGTGAGAGAGGTGGTCACCCCCAGGGAAGAGTATACCAGCTGGTTGTCCAGTGCCAAATGGTCATCCTTAAAACATACAAATGACATTATATAGACTGAGCAGGTCATAGTTAGGAATATCCTATATGCGTGTGTGTGTATGTGTGTGTGTATGTGTGTGTGTGTGTGTTTACATGCAATAACAATAAGAGAAGGAACCAGAACTTTGAAGGAGAGTGGAGAGGGGCATATAGCAGGGTTCAGAGGAAGGAAAAGGAAGGGAAAAATGTAATTATAATCTCAAAAATAAACAAAATATGAAGGAGAAGAAAAGAATAAGGGGGCAGGGTGGGGTGGTGCACTCCCATGATCCAGCCACTTGGGAGGTAGAGGCAGGAGGATCCAGAGTTCAGCTATATAAGCCAACTTGAGGCTAGCCTGGGCTATGGGAGACCTTGTCTCAACACCAACCAACCAATCAATCAAAGAATAAGGGACAAAAACTCTCAGTTATTGACAGGTCCCCAGGCAGGCACATTGAGGTGAGCTTCGTGGTTCTCCCACTCCTGGATGGTCACCTCACAGGAGCGGCAGAGGGGAATAATCCAAGTTGCCCCACACTGCCTGTCGGATCATCCACACAGGTGCCCATGCTACTTGTGAAAGTGTGCCTTGCCGACAGGACGGGCGTGAGCCCTGCAGGAGGGAGCTGTGTTTCCTTTCTCCGCGGGACCTCTGGATCAGGACCAACATCCAATAGAGGACAAGGGCTTCAGGTCATTACCCTGACCGTGGAAACCAGCCTCAAAGTCACTTCCAGCCACATAGCTCATAGCTACAATGTCTGAGCTACAAAGTCCCCATCAGCTGACAGAGGCGACCACTCTCGCGGTATGACTAACTACTTAGGACACAAACCTTATTCCCTGTTGTCTTACCACGTCTGTTTGAGTTATTGCAAGACCTGCAGACAGTGGTCTTTTCATGGATATATGTACTGTGCTCAAATCCACCAAGCCCAGCTAAAGAGGCCACAGGGAGGTTCCCCAACAGGGCTCAGCTGGATACATACTCAACACGATGCAAGGACTTGACACCACACTTCACATCTCAAGGAGAAAGTTGCTTACTGAGAAAGTCATTACGTACAAGCAGAAGGGAGAGCAATCCCAACAGACACAAAATTCTTAACGCAGAATTGTAAAAAACACAAAAAATAAGGTAACATGATGTCCACCAAAACCAGGTAAGGACGACAACGAAAAGAAAACCCCAGATCGACCTATATTAATGACAATCGGTGTGAAAAATCTTTAGCAAAAATATGTGCCGATTAAATTCAACAGTACAGTGAAAAGCTCACACATCATAATCATATTGGCTTAATTCCAGAAATGGAAGGAGGTTCAAGACACTCAAATCAATAAATGTAATACAGAAGAATAAACAGCCAAGGATATAAACCACACGATCATCATAATGCATGCCAGAAGAACATTTCATAAAATTCAACTTCCCTTCACGGTAAAAGTCCTGAACAAATTCTGCATAAGAAGATCACACCTCAGCATAGTATAGGCTTCTACAAGTTCACAATGGTGAAGAACAGAATTACTGTTCTGCAGCACAGCAGGATAGCCACGGTCAGCAACACGCCCCTGCACATGTCAAAGGATTTTGTTCCCAATACAAAGAAATAATCACTATGCCAACAACTGTCATCTACGCCTTAAATATAGTAAGCGTGTAACAAAACATCCCACAACCCAGAATATAAGTAATTAGTGTGCCAATAAACATATTTCAAAGCAAAGCATTCTGAATACACAGAAACAAGGCCTGGCCCAATGCATCATTTGGGATTGACTTCTGAGCCCTGTGTGAGTTCAAGTCAGGGAAGAAACAATAGGGGCGTCTCTAGTTTTCAGAACTTGGAGCAGAAAACTCTCAATTACCGTTTGTCCTCTAGATTGGTCTCTCCAACTTTAAGAAAAGTTCCCACTTTCAGTGTAGCTCAAAGCAACATTGGATGGAGGCAGTCAGAGCCAGAACAAATGAACTAGCAACGTCTTGCTGCAGAGAATCGTTGGGATGCTTCCGTCATACCTGTGTGCTCCTCTTCTCCCATCCAGGCTCCATCCCAGCATCCCTAATTGTGTGCCGAGCATCTGTGCCTGCCTTGAAACTTTCTCACATCCCACCAGTTCCCTTATCCAAACCCTTCTACTGCTCTCGGAGGAGCCATTCTTAATTAAGGACCCATGTGCAGGATACAGAAGGCTTGCTTGTCATTTACTCCGTACACATCCCCTGGGGAGAGAGCAGGAATGCATTAACTCCACTTTACAGATAATTGCCGTAAGTTACACCGAATGTAGGAGGTGGATCCTAGGGACTGTGTCGATTGCTCAGTCGGGAAAGTTCTTGCTGTGCAAAGATGAAGTCACGAGGTCAGTGCTCAGAGCCTACACAAAGCAAACTGGAAACAACAGGAGTAGCCACATGTGCTGTTAATCCCAGTGCCGGGGCACTGAAGACAGAGGATCCTGGGGTCTGCTGGCTGACCAGCCTAGCCTGCTGGTTGACCTCAGGTCAGTGAGAGATCCTTTCTCGAAAAGCAAGATGCATGGGGAATGACATTTGAGGTCGTCCCCTGGCTTCCACATGTGCACACATGCACACACGCAGAAGAGGTCCATAAGTGCTAGCAAACGACCAACCCTCACTGCCATAGAATTCTTTTCCATACAGAAGGAAAGCCACAACAAAGAAAGTCTCCAGCATTCTGGGAGCTCTGAAAGTGGTGCGGGAGAATTGTCTGTATTCTGTCAATCATATTTTGAATAAATGCTGATTGGCCAGGCAGGAAGTATAGGCGGGTCAACCAGACAGGAAGTAGAGGTGAGGACAGGAGAATGCTAGCATTCCTTCTGTTCCTGCCCAGACCACCTGGAAGCAAGATGTAACCTGCCCGGCTAAGAAAGGTACTGAGCCACGTGGCTAACATAAATAAGAATAATGGGTAGATATAAGTTATAAGAGTTAGCAAGAAGCCTGAGCTAATGAGACAATCAGTTTTATAACTTATGGAGATCTCTTTGTGATTTTCTCTGGGACTTGCTGGTTGTGGGATACGGGACGGGACTGAAACCCCAACAAGCCGGCCCTCATGTTACATGAAAGAAGGTCACATTTCTGCACAGTGTCAGTATCTAGGGGAAGCGATGCTAGCTGGATGCCGTATCGCCAATCCTTGCAAGGTTCTGTCATGTCTGTGTCCCACCCTCAGAGCGGTCCAAGACTGCAGGGAAGGCAATGTCTACCAGCAGTGAGTGATACCCGGGCTCTGCTCCCCCAGACAGCAATTCAAAGCGGAGGTTAGGGCACAGGCAGCATGTGCCAGCACATGGTTGGGTGCCAATGGAAGTCTTAGAGCACGCCCAAAGATGGTCAGACTAGACTCCAGCATGCCACACCCCCCACAGAATAAATGTTTCTTCAGCTTCATATACGTCTTCCCTGTCTCTGCTGTAGTCCCATAGCTTGATTGTCACGTATCTTAGGAATCTGTGGAGGGCAGAAGTTCTTGATACAGATGCTCATCATTCGCAGCAAAACAGTTTGTCTTTGCTGCCAATGCGGCTTGTGTGACGTTTGGCTCTGAATTGTGCCATACCGGAATAATCAAGCCACTTCAAAGATGGCGGTTGAGAGTTTTGGGGACCAAGTGGGTATAGTTCAGTTAGTAGAGAACTCCCTTAGCACATATGAAGAAGCCCTGAGCTCCATCCTTTAGCACGTATGAAGAAGCCCTGAGCTCCATCCCTTAGCACGTATGAGGAAGCCCTGAGCTTCATCCCTTAGCATATATGAAGAAGCGCTGAACTTCATCCCTTAGCATGTATGTAGAAGCCCTGAACTCCATCCCTTAGCATGTATGAAGAAGCCCTGAGCTCCATCCTCAGCTGCATAAACCAGCTTGGTGGGCCATGGCCTCCTAGCACCCAGGAGATGGAGGCCAAAGGATCAGAAGTTCAAGGTCATCTTTAGCCACATAGTGAGCTAAAGACTAGCCTGGACTACATAAGACCACATGAAGAAAGAATGGCAGTGTGGGGATGAGGCTGTTAGATTTCTGGAATTCACATATACCTGACCCAAATGTAAGCTTTGGCCTCTTAGCTGGGCGACACTGGGCAAAGCACACTGTCTCCCCAAGCCTGAGTCTCCTCCCATGGGAACAGGTGGCGCTAATGTACCTGGTTGTTACGGTACTGAGAAAACCCAGTGAGCCCGAAAACCATAGCGTGTCATACAGCATAAGCTTCCAACAAACAGGAGCAATTACCCTGTTGAGAACGTAGAGCTGAGCAGTTAAGTGAACAGAGATGATGGCCTGACATCTGTCATTATCTTCATGTCGAACACGTTGAGCAAGCTCAGTGCGAGTTTGTGGGAACAGACTGTGATCACCCCCAAAACACAGTGAGCAATTCCTTGTGAAAGCTGGCCAGTGTTGAAAAAAAAAAGCCGTGTTATCTATTTCAGACATGAATTCCTAGGAGCTGCGAGGAGCACAAAAGACACACACTTATAACAACAACAACAACAACAACACATGTATATATAATAGAAGTTTTTATTGTGAGGTTCCATTGGAAGACAGGCGAGAAAGACATCGAGACTATTTGCCATGATTAAAATTCTAGATGTTAGAAATGAATATTTTAATTACTCGCATGCTTCTGAATAATAAACACTGTAACTATCTACAGATAGATCTCTTGTCAGATCACGTTGCTGTTGTAGTTTTGTAATGAGTTGGGTTTGGCTTCAGTCACAATTATGTGTTTTTTTTCCCTTGGGGAGGGGGATGTGACCTATTTTTCTTTTATTCATTTATTTATAAAAAATTTTCATTTCCTCCCATCCTCCCAATACCCTCCCATTCCCCCCACTCCCTCTCCTCCTCCCTCTCCAGTCCCAAGAGCAGTCAGGGCTTCCTGCCCCGTGGGAAGTCCAAATTCCTCCCCCCTCCCTCCAGGTCCAGGAAGGTGAGCATCCAAACAGACCAGGATCCCAGAAAGCCAGCACATGCAGACGAAACAAGACCCAGCGCCATTGTCAATGGCCTCCCAGTCAGCCCCCATGTCAGCCACATTCAGAGAATCCAGTCCGATCACACGCTCCTTCAGTCCCAGTCCAGCTGGCCCTGGTGAGCTCCCACCAGACCAGTCCCCTTGTATCAGTGGGTGAACGCACCCCTCGCGGTCCTGACTTCCTTTTTCATGTTCTCCCTCCTTCTGCTCCTCATTTGGACCTTGGGGGCTCAGTCCAGTGCTCCAATGTGGGTCTCCGTCTCCATCTCCATCCATCGTCGGATGAAGGTTTCCTCCAATCCTGCCTTCCTTGCTCACGTTCTCCCTCCTTCTACTTCTCATTTGGACCTAGGGAGTTAAGTCCAGTGTCCCAATGTGTGTCTCTGTCTCTATCTCCATCCATCGCCAGATGAAGGTTCTATGGTGATATGCAAAATATCCATCAGTATGGTTATGGGCTAAGGCCAGTTCAGGCACCCTCTCCTCCACTGCCCAGGGAACAATCTGGGAACCTCTCCTTGGGCCTGGGAACCCCTCCAGAATCAAGTCTCTTGCAAACCCCAAAATGGTTCCCTTAGTTGAGATACACACCTCCCCTCTCCCACATCCATCCTTCCTCCCTCCCCCCATCCCATTCCCCCAAGCCATCCCCAATCCTCCCCCTCTCCCTTCTCTCCAACCATCTCCCCTTACTTCCACCCCCCCACTCCCCGTGCACCCAAGTTTGCCTGGCAATCTTGTCTAATTCCAATATCCAGGAGGATAACTATATGATTTTCTTCAGGTTCACCTTCTTTTTTAGCTTCTCTAGGCTCACGAATTATAGGCTCAAAGACCTTTAATTAAGGCTAGAATCCATTTATGAGTGAGTACATACCATATTCCTCTTTTTGGGTCTGGGATACCTCACTCAGTAAAGCGTTTTCTATTTCCATCCATTTGCATGCAAAATTCAAGATGTCATTGTTTTTTACCGCTGAGTAAAACTAATGAGTATATGTTCCACACCTTCTTTAACCATTCTTCTATTGAGGGGCACCTCGGTTGTTTCCAGGTTCTGGCTATTACAAATAGTGCAGCTATGAACATAGTTGAACAAATACTTTTGTAGTATGATAGGGCATCTCTTGGGTATATTCCCAAGAGTGAAATTGCTGGGTCCTGAGGGAGGTTGACTCCCAGTGTTCTGAGGGACCGCCACACTGATTTCCACAGTGGCTGCACAAGTTTACATTCCCACCAACAATGGATGAGTGTTCCCCTCTCTCCACATCCTCTCCAGCATAGGCTATCATTGGCGTTTTTGAGTTTAGCTATTCTGACAGGTGTAAGATGGTATCTCAAAGTTGTTTTGATTTGCATTTCCCTGATCGCTAAGGAGGTTGAGCATGACCTTAAGTGTCTTTTGGCCATTCGAAGTTCATCTGTTGTGAATTCTCTGTTCAGTTCAGTACCCCATTTTTTAATTGGGTTAATTAGAGTTTTAGTGTCTAGTTTCTTGAGTTTGTATATTTTGGAGATCAGACCTTTGTCTGATGAGGGGTTGGTGAAGATCTTCTCCCAGTCAGAAGGTAGCCTTTTTGTCTTACTGACAGTATCCTTTGCTTTACAGAAGCTTCTCAGTTTCAGGAGGTCCCATTTATTCATTGATTCTCTTATTGTCTGTGCTACTGGGGTTCTACTTAGGAAGTGGTCTCCTGTGCCTATGTCTTGTAGACTACTTCCCACTTTCTCTTCTATCAGGTTCAAAGTGGTCAGATTAATATTGAGGTCTTTAATCCATTTGGACTTGAGTTTTGTGCATGGTGATAGATATGGATCTACTTTCATTCTTCTACAGGTTGACACAATTATGTGTTTTAATGACAAAGTATATTTCCTGGTTTCCGGTGACGTACTCTCCAACAGGCTGAAGCACGGCAAACATGGCACCATTTTCCTTCCTTCTCCCTTGCTAAAGTGTTAGGTTATAGTCCTAAAGCTGGCCTCTAAGGTTTGTTCCCTTATTTGACTACTTCCTTATGCCTGACTAAAACTTCAAGGTTCAGCCATCAAAACTCCAAGGTCCAGCAATCAAACTCCATCTTTTGGCTATACTGACTACAAGCAGGATTTACCAAATCACCCTAGCACAGACTTCCCCCTTTCTCCTTAAAAACCCACTCCTGAAGAAACACCTGCTGTGGTCTTTGTCCGACTCAGATGCGGCAGCTGTCCTCCGCCCCACCTAGAGTTTCTGAAACATCAGACGGTGACAGAGCTGCAAAGTCTGGAGATGCTGTGAACTGGCTGAGCCCATTTTTAATTTTAAAATTTCTTTTATTTAAAATCTCCTTCCCTCCCTCCCTTTCTCCTTTCTTCCTTTTTTTTTTCCCATTTCAAGACAGGGTCTCTCCATGTAACAGCCCTGGCTGTCCTGGAGCTTGCTCTGTAGATCAGGCTGGCCTTGAATTCACAGAGATCTCCCTACTTCTGCCTCCCAAGTGCTGGGATTAAAGGTGTGCACCACCTGGCAAACACTTACCTTTCAAGCTGGTCCTCTGGTTTCTCTTCAGATTGTATAAACCTTTTGCCTTAATTTCTTTTCTAAATTCACTCATTTCTACTCCATGTGTATTGGTGTTTCGCCTGCACACATGTCTATGTGTGAGTGTCAAGTCCCCTCGAACTGGAGCTACAGATAGCCATGAGCCACCATGTGGGTGCTGGGAATTGAACCCGGGTCCTCTGGAAGAGCAGCCAGCACCCTCAACAGCGGAACCATCTCTTTAACCCCTATTTTTTCATAGTATATATTTTAATCAAATGTTTCATCTTCCTAGCTCTTCCCTGCTCTTCCCCACCTCCCTACCCACCCAACTTCACGTTCTCTTTCTCTCTCAAAAACAAAAACCCAAAAATCAAAATAAAAAAAACAAACAAAACAATAAAATGCCCAAATGAAACAAAAACCTGCAAAAACAAACAACAAACATGGGGTTGGTTTCTATTGGTCACTGTTCCAAGGCATCTCTTTGCTGCTAGGGCAAAAAGATCAGGCTCAAACATATGTGCTTGCAGGAAACTTCTGGCTGAAGGGAAGGACTCTCTGGGATGGCCAGAGATAGAACAGGCCACAATTGGATAGAACAATCCATCCCTGCGAACAGGAGGTGATATGAGGTGTAACATGAGGGGACTGGGCCTGCTTGTTGGGGTTCTCTGTCCTGCCCAGCCCCCCAGCTGTTTAGCCCCAAAGAAAATGACACAGAGGACTCCGTAAGTTATAATGCTGATTGGCCCGTTAGGTCAGGCTTCTTACTGGCTAACTCTCACATCTTGATTAACCCATTTTTCTGATCTATGTTAGCCATGTGGCTCAGTACCTTTTTCAGTGGGGCAGCTCACATCCTGCTGCTTCGGTGATCTGGGAAGAAGTGGGAGGAATCAACTTCCTCCTCTCCAGAATTCTCCTGCTCTCCTTGCATCATTTCCACTTCCTATCTGGTTTTCCCACCTACACCTCCTGCCTGGCCAATCAGCGTTTATTTAAAACATGATTGACAGAATACAGACAATTCTCCTGCATCATTTCCCCCTCTTTAAAAAAGAAAAAACAAAGGAAAATATCCATAGTCCATATTTTGGGAATGTGGGCGTAGTATTCCAGGCTACTTCCAGCTGGTTGGGGGCGCTGATAATCTTATGGGGACCTAAAGAAAATTTAGAATTATGATCAAGTCCTGTGAGTCTTGATCATCTCAGGTGGCAGTCTTGAACCTGTTCTGGATGAAGAACTCAGACATCTGGGCCATCTGTTCCTACCGGAGATTGCTCAGGTGGTCTCCCTTGGTCAAAGATGATTTTTCTTAACTCTGAATAAATCCAGAGCCTCTTATTTTCTGTGGAAACAAAAGCAAAATCTCTTCTCCAAAGTAACATACCTTTTGCCTTCAATTTTGAAGCCAAGGTATTTTCAAAATACCTATCTTGGATTAATTCTGCAGCATTTATAAGCAAATATTTTTTAGCAGCTGTTGCTCCTTCCTCAGCATTTAAACAATTCAAAGAAAGCATAATAACATACAGTATCAAGATTCTCTGCGTATTTTCCATCTTTACGTGGCTTTATTTTAACCTCTATTTCTTTTATTTTTACTTTTAACTTTTGGCTTTTTGAGACAGGTTCTCTGCATATCTTTGTCCTGGAACTTCCTCTGTAGACCAGGCTATCTTTGAACTCCCAGAGATCAGTCTGTCTCTGCCTCCCAGGCTACTCTTTCTTTCTTTTTTTTTTTTAACTCTGAGAACTTTAACCTTTAGCCTGTATATATTTTTAACAAAATGTAAACTATTTAGAGGTTATTTTACTCTTTGAATCTCTCTTTACTGTATATCTCTCTTTTTTTGACCACATGGGTCTTTAATTTGCTAAGGAATATGGAGAAAACAACAGTCAAAAGCTCTTAAGGCGTTTCAAGGTCCTTGCCAGGAAGCAAGCTGCAACAGTGTTTCCATAGTCCAGACTGCCTGCTTGAAAGAGTCAGAGTTTTTCCTGGCAGGACGGCCCAGAAAGTCGACATTTTAAAACAGCGCAGCTTTTTTCCTGCTACGGCTGAAATGTTTTACTCTAGTCTTTCCCAAGCTTTCTCAGGCTTTCTGTGGATGCAGTTATCCACGTGGGTGCCATTATGTAACATGAGGGGGCCTGTTTGTTGGGGGTTTTTCTGTCCTGCCCAGTTCCCCCAGCTGTTTAGCCCCAAAGAAAAATCAATCACACAGGAGATCTCTATAAGTTATAAAGCTGATTGGCCCATTAGGTCTGGCTACTTATTAGCTAACTCTCTACAGACAATTCTCCTGCATCAATGAGGCCTTAGGGACCCCAGGTCCTTTTGTGAATCCCTTCTGAACCTTCACACACTCAGCCCAGGGGTACTAGCACCTGCTGAGCCAAGGGAAGTCCCACACAGGATTTAGGAACACCTCAGAGCATTTTTCAGCGGCATTTGTATTTGCTGTCTGAAACCATTTGTCCCTTCTTGGTGGAAGATAAAAAAGCCACCCAGTGGGGCTGAGGAGATGGTTCAGGTGTAACCTGACCTTGAAATTGTGAGTCCTGAGTTTGGCTCCTATAATCTCTGTAAGAAGCCAGGCATGGCAGTGTACACATCTGAGCTCAGAGATAGGCGGATACCCGACGGGCAGTCAGTGTAGCCCACTTGTGAGGGTTCTAGTCACCGAGAGACCTTGGCCCTCAACCAAAATGCAGATGACATCCGAGGAAGGATGCTCTAAGTTGTCTTCTGTTTTATACTCGTGTACACACACAAATACACTAATGCGCGCACACACACGCCCCTCTGGAGGCAGCTTCCTAACCAACAGACCTTCTGCCTCCCAACTGTAAAATAGACGTGCAGTTTCCTGGCATCACTTCCAGTCATCCCCTACCCCTCATTTCCCAGGTCCCCACAGGAAAGGGTCCGTTCCAGAGCTCGTGCAGCTGCCATTTTGTATGGCATCCCCAAAGCCTGCATTTCTTACTCGACCTTGAGTGTTTTTGCTGGGTAGAGTTGAGAGTCTCAGGTTTAAAGGCAAGGGTCCTTAGGAAGTCCGTGGTGGTCTCAGGGGAGAGACTAGCCGGCCGTCAACGCACACACCTGTTCAGCAGCGTTTGCTGCTCACGGGATAGAAAGACTGTTCTGGTTCCTGGGGCAGGCCTAGCTCCTGCCACAACGGGGTGAAGGGGAAGAAGATGTTATGTCCGTTTTCCTAGAGAACAAGAGAGCTAGGCTGTTCAGTTGGCCAAATCAGGCTGGCCTTGAACTCACAGAGACCTCCCTGCTTCTGCCTCCCGAGTGCTGGGTTTAAAGGTGTGTGCCATCTGGCAAACACTTACCTTTCAAGCTGGTGCTTTGCATAACACAACCCAAACATGAAGCTAGGAAAGATCCAGTTCAGGAAGGAAACCTCAAGGGAGTGTTTGGTTCTACAGGTGTTATCAAAAAAGGCCCCCTTCGCCAGGAAGAGTGTAACGCGGAGCTCAGGTGTGCTCCCCCGGGCCCAGGTGCTTAGGAGCCATGGAAACCCTAAGACACATGCTTTTCTTGTTCCCGGAAACCTGACTCCAAAAGCCCCATGCAGAAGAGGAAAACTGACACTCAAGGGCTAGGTGACTCTGGCTGGGTTTGCTGAAATCAGGAGGATCATGGGGCCACTGTGACGTCAGCAAGGCTCTTCTCTACCCCACTTGTTAGCTGTACTTCAGGGTGACCCAGCAGCCCAGACGCCATCAACTGAGCTCCGGTCTCTCCTGAGGGGAAGCCAGGGAAGTGCTACATGCTTGTCCTCCTAATGCAGCAACCTGGTCAGGGAGGGCTTATCTCCCGAGGGAGGCCTGGGCCTCAGGTGCTGGGAGAAAGGCTGGAAGGAGAATGCTGCTGAATGGTTCTTCTTGGTTCAGTGACTGCATCCATGAGAATGAAGGTCTTCTGATTGGTCAGGTCTGCATGTGATGATCATGCCTACGGAAGTGGCAGGACTGGCCTTTTGTCATCAAAGTCCTTTGTCCAAAGCAAGGGGTGCTAGCCAGTTTAGCCTGCTTGGTGAATTGTAAGCTTGTAAGAAAGAGGCCCTGTCACCAAAAACAAGGTGGATGGTTTCTGCTGAATGACATACGAGGTTAACTTCCAACCTCCACATGCATGCATCCGGTGCATCTGCATACATACACACACACACTCACACACATACATACATATACATACACACATACTCATACACATACACACACTCACACACATATACACACATACACACTCACACATTACACACATACACACTCATATACACACACACTCACACATGCACATACACACACACACACACACACACTCACACACATATACACACATTCAAAAAACGGTCAGTCCTATTTTCCAGACACAGACAACCAAGTTCTCCGGAGGCTACAGGTGCACGCTAACGACAAAGAAACATTGATGATGTGGGTCTCATAGCATCAAGTTTAGGGCATTCCCTGAAGAATCCAGGCTCTATTCAAGGGAACCCGTGCAGGCCCCTTGAATCTTCTCAAAGTTTCCCAGAATAACTGTGTGTGCTATCCACTGCAGCAACCCACTTCACTACTGCTTTCCTGGAGACAAAACCTCGGCACCATAAAGACTTCCTTCTTCCCGCTCTGCTCCTGGGCAACTGCGCGATATAAACATCTTCCGCAGCAGTTGGTGGGGCAGCCAGACCATGCTGCCATGGTTCCCCATGGGAAGCTGCCTTCAGAGCCCACACCCTCCCCATTAGGCAGCACTGTGGTGGAGTTAGAGCGTGATTTCAGGTTTCAAAGTGCAGAGAGCTTGAGCTCCGCCCTTAACTGTCAGATCCGAGCTTTGCCCTCAATGTCAGTCTGTTCCCTCACACCAGGATGTGGCAGACACTGAGCACACAGGGCTGTGGGCTCCTAGGGAACACTCCAGACATTTCAGAGAGTTCAGTAACAATAGGCCCTCAAAAGAGAACACTCCGGAAGGACCGTACGGTGACTGTACTGTGAAGTGGTGGCCTGCGCGTGCTGCAAATGTCTAATTTAACCTCCAGAGGGGTCCTATACAGCAGGCTGTCTGTCCATCTCTCTGCTTCAACACAAATATGACCCGTGGTCACACAGGGAGGGATGGTCTTGTTCCACAAAGGGCGGGGATTTTAGAGGACCCTAAAACCTATGCTGTGTACAGCCAGCAATTCCCTGGAGTAGCCACTGCCCCCTGAGAGTGGTCTGTTAGGGATACAAGCCAAACGTCAGTTTGGGCCATTCCATATCAGTCTGAATTTCACTGTTCTATGCACACACAGTGTATGAGGTGAACACGGGTTCCTCTTTGAGATATCCAAGTTAGAATTTCTAAACCAACTAATGCCCTTCCCTGGCTCCGGGGTGACTTCCTGCTGTACACAGCTAGGGTTCAAGGGCACAGAGACCAAACTTCAAACTTATCTTTGTGTCTTCTTGTCTCCCAACAGGGTCAGTTGGGGCAGAGGAAAGTCATGAATAGTTAATCCAAGAATCCACCTTTTCCCTTTTTTATTAGCATGTATTATATATGACATTCTCACACATGTATAAAATGTAGCTTGATCATCTTCACCCCTCCCCATACCCTCTTTGGTCCCACTCCCATTGATTTCTTCCCTCTTTCCTCCTAGATTCCATTCTAAACCATCTCTCTCTGTCTCTCTCTGTCTGTGTCCCTGTCTCTCTCTGTGTCTGTTTCTCTGTCTCTGTCTCTCTCTGTCTCTGTCTCTCTCTCTCTCTCTCTCTCTCTCTCTCTCTCTCTCTCTCTGTGTGTGTGTGTGTGTGTGTGTGTGTGTGTGTCCCAAAGAGCTTTATTAGGACTGCTCACAGGATCACAGGGCAACTTAGCTGTGACTATACCACTAGAGAAACACTCTCTCTCTCTCTCTCTCTCTCTCTCTCTCTCTCTCTCTCCCCAGAAACTGCCAGTGGCACTCAGCTCCTCTCCCTCCCATGGAAAAATGGTGACAGATCCTATCTTGCGCAGTCCAGAAAAGGCAGTCATAGCTACCGTTAGTTCTGAGGACAGAGGTCATGTCACTCTTGGAAGACAGACTCCAACGCTCCTCGCCTTCTACCAGAGTTTGTATTCTTTCCACTGCTCTTGCTACCGAGTCCCCTGAGACTTGGAGCGGGTGATACAGATGTCCCGTCTATGGATGAGCATTCAACACTTGAGCATTCTATGAGCACAGACTTCTCCTAGGCGCTTTGACCAGGTATGAACTGCTGACCACTACAGAGAGAAGCTTCTCTGATCCCAGCTAAGAGCAGCCCTAACCTATGGGTATAAACCTAAACATATAGAAATCAGTTTTACGGGCACAACTTCTCTACCTAGCAGAATAACAGTAGTAGGTCCCACTTGGTTATGACTTATTTATTAACTTCTGGACAGGATTACAGCACCAGGAGCACCCTGTCCCCCCTGTGAAGAAGGTCTCCGATCCAATTAGGAAGTAGTTGGTTAGTCCCCTAATGGAATGCCACTATTGCACCAAAGGTTATACACTGCCTGTCATTGGTATTGCAGTAGGCATGGTTTACAGCGAGCTACTGCTCTCCTCTAGCAGTCTGCACAGAACCTTCTGGCACTATGAAATCTAGCAAGCTCTTCCAGCTTGTGCTGCAGTTAAGGTGTGTGGTGCCTTCTGTAATAGGGCCTTACGATCTAGTGCTGGTGGTCAGCCGGGAGCATTGGCAACAGTCAACATTGTTTTGGAAATGTTAGGGGCATCCCTGACCAACAGCTCATAAGGAGGTAACCCATCCCTGGCCATGGGGTTTAAAGACTCATTGTTAAGGAGTAGTTTGAAGACCCAGGAGTGGTACCAAATGATGCAAAACATCTTAAAAAAAAAAAACCTGCATCCTTGAAAACCACCCCAGAGAGTAGGCTCAGCTCCTGCGTGTAGCCTTCTTTTCACACTGACAGAACCGTGGAAGGAGGGAGCCAGGTAAGAAGGGAGAGAGCCAAGAGTAGGACCAGAATTCCATCCCACAGAATGAACTCTGAGTCTTGACCTCCAGACCTTCTACTGTGACCGCGGTCTTTAAACCACTCTACCACCTCCTGCAGGTCAAACGCCTGAGGCTCATAGCCTAGCTCTTTCTTGGCTTTCTCCAAGCTGAAGTAATGGGTGACACCAGTTTTATAAACTTCTGTGCGGGTGAGGAAAGGCTGGAAATTGTAGAACCTGCCCAGAACGAAGTGGGCCATCTCTATTAGGAAAGCGAAGCCGTAGATGAGGGTGAGGGGCAGGCGGGTGGATGGGAATGTGTAGCCTAGGCCCTCAACCAGGGGCCGAAAAAATTCAAAGTTATTCACAGGTCTACCGTCTGAGATGAAGTAGGGCTGCCCAGAGGCAACATGGCCCTTATCAGCTCTCAGAGCCTCGGAGGCCAGGATGTGAGCTTGCACCAGGTTATCCACGTGAACAAACTCAACCAGGTTATCGGGATCCCCGTACACAAATCTGAACAGGCCCCTCTCAATGTAACTCACTATCCTGGGGAGGTGCCTTTGCTCTCCGGTCCCATAGATGCCGGCTGGCCTTAGTGCACAGGTTCTCAGGACACCATTGCCTTGCTTGAAGGCCAAGCCATTGGCTTCCAGAACCTTCTTCTCTGCAATGGATTTGGTTCGGGAGTAGTGATCTGGGTGCAGATGAAGAGGCAGGTAAGGCAGAGATTCATCCCCATTTCTGATGACCTGACCTCCGAAGATGACGTTGGATGTGCTTGTGTAAACTAACCGGGGCACTCCTCTCTCCAGGCAGGCCTGGAGGATGTTGTTGGTGCCACCCACATTGACCTCTTCAATCAGGGTTCTGTTCAGTTGCTCCCTCCCAGACATCCCGTAAGAGGCGATGTGAAACACACACGCAATGTCATTGTCCTGGAAGGCTGTCTCCACGTCTGAGAGGCAGCGGATGTCTCCACGGACGAACATGATTCCCTCTGGGAGGTTCTGGGCAGGTTGGCTGATGTCAAACAGAACCACACGGAGTCCTCTCTGGTTCAGAGCACAGCCGAGGCTGAAGTGAGAAAGATCAGGGTTAGGTCAGTGTCTAGGGAAAGAGTACGAAGTAACTTGCCAGTAAGGTAGGGCTCACCCGAGTCTTGTTAACTTATCCTGGGTCACTTACCTTATGTATTCATTGCTACAGGTCTCATGTAAATTTTGAAAACAAAACAAAACAAAGCAGGAATCCTCTCAACTCTCAACGACATAAATGACAATGTCACAGGTGACAGAATGCCGGCTGTGGTGTAAAAGTGAACCATTTCCCAGAGGCTCAGGTCACGGAGTCTTTGGTCCCTAGCTAGTGGCAGTGATGCTGTTTTGGAAGTTTATAGAACCTTAAGGGTTGGAGCCCTGCTGGAGGGCAGTGGGCCACCAGAGGGCAGGCCTTGAGGATGATAGACAGACCCAGCTTCCTGCTGGCTTTGTGCTCTTGGGTTTCAGGGGCACTGTCTCACATTCTCCCCACATAGGGCTGCACCCCATTAAATCACAAGTCACGCTAAACTTTCCTCCCTTAAACTGCTTCTTGCTAGGTATCTGGTCACAATGATGAGGAAAGAAATGAAGAGGACTTTATAAAAAAAATTATCTTTGGCGAAATGAATAATCATCAGGCCCCAGTTTGCAGGTTTTAAAAACGATTTTTCTTGAAATGGAATAAACCTGTGCTTTTCAAGTTTCAAGTCTGAGCAGGGAGCCCCAGAGTTAACTTTTGGTTTGGCACTATACCAACATGTCAAAGCCCATGAGAATTGAAAACTACCCAGTCAAATAATTAACTACGCGATGATATTTTGTAGACGAACTTACCGGAAGCCAAAATATCCGCCTCCTCCCGTTACGAGTACGGTTTCCTCTGGGTACCTTGGGGAATCCATACCAGATGGCAAAGGGACAACCAGACCTGCAGGAAATGCCATAACATTCTGACCCTGTTTAAACACGTTTTACCTTTGTTCTGAGCTAACAAGAAGAGAAAGGTAACTGACTTGCTACTCAGTGGTATCACGTGTACCCATCGTGTGAGAATCTCTGGTGACATGGCCAGCACCGAGAAACCCAAGCCAAACGACAGAATACGCTGGTGCAGGCTACACTTTGAGACACATGGCTCCAGTCACACCTGTGCTACTTTAGCTACGCCCCCCCTACACTTCTTGGCTTCCAATTCCTCCCCATATAATAGAAACATAGACGCGTCTTCCTTGCCTACTTGACAAAGTGAGTGTTAAACAAACAGAGTGTGGGTGCTTTCAAAACCACGGACCCCTTTCGAACAAAAGGCATTACTGTTGACTTCTGGAACTGATCGGGGCCTTTGGGAAGAACTCATTTAAAAGTGGTTGAGAGAAGGATTTCTTCCTGGCACAGAAAACCCAAGATAGAGCGCAGAAGAAATCTCCGGCATCTTCAGTATGCTCTGCTTGAGGTTGGTTTATTAACTCCATACTTAAAAACAGAGAATAAAATTCCTTTCTGTATCTAATCACGCCCTCCACCTTGGATATCTTTCAAACACTTCAAGGGAGAGCGCTCAGTGCATTTGACAGGGTGGGAACCTTGCTTCGGTCTCCCTCCTTGTCTGTTTACTCTCCCGCAGATTCATCTCAAGGTCAGGGACTACTTCCTTTCTAGAACGTAACAACAGAAATGGGCAAGATGTCTCATTCCACATAGGTGAGAAATGGACCCAGGAGTGCACACGTCTCCTAAGGCATGGGAACAACACAGTCTTCATTCCCCACTTTCTTCCCTTCCCTCCCTCCTTCTTTCCATTCCTCCGTCCCTCCCTCCATCCCTCCCTCTCTCTCTCAATGGAGATATTTGGGTATGCTTAGATAGGTAGTCTACAAGTAACCAAGAGTTCAACCACCGCCCCTTCCCAGCCAGGTGCCCATCCGTGACTTTGACCACTGCGATTGCAGATGGTTTCGAACAACAAAGAACACAATACAGATGTTAGTGGAACAGCGTGGGCTGGGCTGACACAGGAAGAAGGGCACACACGCAAAGAGCTGTGTGACATCAGCGTGAGCACACAGGTCAAAATAATAATACTCACGACACAAGGTTGTAGGCAGCAGCCGGGGAGACTGGGCAGGTGCCTTAGCCTTGAGATGGTTTTGTGAGCTTGACTGAGACACTCTGCTTTCTCTAACCCGTACTTTCCTGTAAGCTGTCAGGATGTCTTCACGCTTCTAGAAGAGCAACAGTATATAGCAGAGAGAGTGAGGACAAAGAGAGACTCGCCACTAGTGTCACACAGTTCACCGGGCACTTTATGAACACATGAGCTACTTAAAAAGCACCATTATCTCCTAGTTTGCCAGTCGAGAGTAAATAACTCTCCCATGCACACCCAATGGATAGTTGGCACCGTGAGCCCATACTCGTAATCTTAACCCCTGAAACATGAACTTTGAGGAAAGAGAATGGTGTCTAGGTTCTCTTTAGTTATATGACTTTAGATCAGTAAATGGCTCTGAGCCTGTGACTTCATCTAAAAAGTTGAGCTGAGGACAAGCTCACAAGTTTATAAAGACAAGATGGGATAATGCAGACAGAACACCCCAAACATACCACATGGGGCATGCTCACCCCATAGATGTCATTTTTTGTTTCCTTTCTTCCAAGCTCTGATGTGTGTCTATTCAGTATTTCTGTCCAGCCATGATTAGAGCTCTCAAGACACAGGGTTATAGAGGGCAACATGTGCTAGAAATCTGTGTGTTGTGTCTCTAGCCAGTGAGGCTAACAGGATTAGTCATGGAGAGTGATCACAATTATAGATAAGGCTCACCAACAGTGTCAGAGGTGTGAGGCAAGAACCATTCAGAGATCTGGGCAAAGCAGTGTGGAGGATGGTGGCTGGGTTCCATGAAGCAAGTGCCAACATTATGCTACAAGAAAATCCATGAAGACCATACATGAATGAGCACCTTTTTAATATATCAAATGGTGACCTTATAGCAATATGTGCCTAAGAACTTTAAATCTTTGAAGAAAGAAATGAAGAAGACGCCAGAAAATGGAAAAATCTCCCATGCTCTTGGGTAGGTAGAATTAACATAGTAAAAATGGCAATCTTACCAAAAGCAGTCTACAAGTTCAATCTAATGCCCATTAAAATCCCAGCAAAATTCTTCACCGATCTCAAAAGAACAATACTCAACTTCATATGGAAAAGCAAAAAAAAAAAAAAAAAAAAACTAGGATAGCCAAATAATACTGTACAATAAAGGAACTTCTGGAGGCATAGCAATTCCTGACTTCAAACTCTACTACAGAGCTACAGTACTGAAAACAGCCTGGTATTAGCATAAAAACAGACAGGAGGACCAATGGAACCGAATCAAAGACCGGGATATCAATCCACACACCTTTGAACACCTGATTTTTGACAAAGAAGCAAAAAATATAAAATGAAAAAAAGGAAGCATATTCAACAAGTGGTGCTGGTATAACTGGATATCAACATGTAGAAGGACGAAAATAGATCCATATCTATCACCATGCACAAAACTCAAGTCCAAATGGATCAAAGACCTTAACAGAAAACCAAGCACACCGAACCTCATAGAAAAGAAAGTGGAAAGTACACTAGAATGCTTTGGCACAGGAGAACACTTCCTAAATATAACCCCAGTAGCACAGACACCAAGAGAAACAATTAATAAATGGGACCTTCTGAAACTGAGACACTTCTGTAAAGCAAAGGACATGGTCAACAAGACAAAATGGCACCCCACAGAACAGGAAAAGATCTTCATCAACCCCACATCGGACAAAGGGCTGATCTCCAAGAAATACACAAAGAACTCAAGAAATTGGTCATCAAAAGACTAGATAATCTAATAAAAAATGGGGTATAGACCTAAACAGAGAATTCTCAACAGAAGAATCTAAAATGGCTGAAAGACACTTAAGGAAATGTTCAACATCCTTAGCCATCAGAGAAATGCAAATCAAAACAACTCTGAGATTATATCTTACACCTGAAAGAATGGCCAAGATCAGAAACACTGATAACAACTTATGCTGGAGAGGTTGTGGGGGAAAGGGAACACTCCTGCACTGCTGGTGGGAGTGCAAGCTGGTACAGCCCCTTTGGATATCAGCATGGTGATTTCTCAGAAAATTAGGAAACAACCTACTTCAAGACCCAGCAATACCACTTTTGGGTATATGCACAAAGGATGCTCAATCGTACCACAAGGACATGTGCTTAACTATGTTCATATCAGCATTGTTTGTCATGGCCAGAACCTAGAAACAACCTAAATGTCTCTTGACCAAAGAATGGATAAGGAAAATGTGGTACATTTGCACAATGGAGTACTACACAGCAGAAAAAAATAACGTCAGCTTGAAATTTGCAGGCAAATGGGTGGATCTAGAAAACATCATACAGAGTGAGGTAACCCAAATCCAAAAAGACAATTATAATATGTACCCACTTATAAGCGACTTTTAGACATAAAACAAAACAAAACAAAACAGTCTACAAACCACAATCCCAGAGAACCTAGACAACAAAGAGGAACCTCAGAGAGACATACATGGATCTGATCGACATGGGAAGTAGAAAAAGACAAGATCTCCTGAGTAAACTGGGAGCATAGGGATCATGGGAGAGGGTAGAAGGGGAGGGGAGAGAAAGGAGGGAAGCTGAGAAAAATGTATAGCTCAATAAAAACAATTAATTTTTTTTAAAAAATGAAAAATAAAAACAAAATAAGAAGTTTATTCTTTAAAAATATGTGTCTGTATGTGTGCATGCATACACAAATACATGTATTTGTTTATTTCTAATTTTTATGTATGAGAGTTTCGCCTGTACGTATTCACGTGTATCATGTGCACGAAGTACCTGTGGGGGCGAGAAGAAGGTGTCAAGTGTCCTTGAACAGGAGTGAAGACTGTTGTAAGCAGCCATGTGGGTGCTAGGACTCAAATCTGGGTGGTCCTCTGGAAGAGCAATCAGTGCCCTTAGCCACGGAGCCATTTTATCTTTTGCAATGCTGGGTTAGAGCGCAGCTCTCACACACACAAGGCGCGTGCTCTACCACCAAGCCACAGCCCCGTCTTCTTTTCTGAGAACAGAATGCTCACGCTCAGAACTGCAGAGCCCATGCCAGCAAGTGTCAGCAATTCTGCTGTGGAACACCACATTCCGCGACTTTAGCCCTCCTCCTGGGGACGACTGACTGATGTGTCCAGACTTTCGACCTTCACCTCCATCACTTGTGTCAACAGCCCGCTCTTCTCCCAGAGACCTTGCGTTTGAGTCTTGTGGAGCGTCTCTTCTTCCTGGCAACATGCCAGGCTCCCAGGTGCGCCCTGTTCTCAGCACAGTGTGATGCGTGGCTCTTGCAGGTCCCAGCCGGGTGTAGCTTCCTCAGAGAGGCTTCTGCTCACTTGCCTCGGCTCACCTTGCCCTCCAGTTGCTCTGTACAGCGCCTTTTCCATGGCGTGTTTCATGGCTAACTGTGTGCCTTTAATCTGACCCACTCCTCCTAGGTGAAAAATCTACGAGAAACAGGTCCTTCCTTTCCGCTGGGGTATTCCTTCACAGAACCCAGAAATGGGCAGATTCCCGATAAATATTCGCTCAACTTCTGGATGATTCTTAACAACACAAAGCATAACCAGTTTAGCAAAGCTGTGACAGACTCAAATGAGCAGGGCCCTGAGGTGTCAAGTAGTCATTGTTGTCCACGCTGTTTAATGCTTCTTTTAACTTCCTAAAACGTGCTGAGTTCAGAACGAGACAGATGCCAGCCTCAGGGACATCGGGCCTTGGCACTGTGGCACTTACAATGGGAACACAGACTTCTGCTAACGTCCAAAGAACGTTCTCAGGAGACTTCTCAGGAGAGCTGTATTATGGCTCATAGCTGCTGTAGGAGTGTAACACTTTGGCCAATTGGCTCAGCATCATAGGACATGCAGAGCATTGTGCTAGGGAGTGCAGGGGCAAAGCAAGAGAGGAAGAGGCTGTGGGGCTCCTTAAAGGGTACACTCTCAATGACCCAACGTCCTTCCTCTGGGTCCCACCTCCCAAAGGTTCTACCACATCCCCCCGCATGAGGCCATAGGTAGGATGGAGCTGAGACCACTGAAGACACTGAAAACCCAAGTCATAACGCAAGACCAGAGGTGAGACAGAATTACTTTTCTGACTGATCCACAGGCCAAGTGCTGCAGGAACTTGGAAAATGGTGGCTGACTCTAGTCAAGGAACACTCCCAGGAAGAGGGAGCTCGGAGCCGAACTTGGACCACAGGAGGATTCAGGAATGCCAACCCAAAGTGGACAGTCATCACTGGCTTGGGACACATCACAAATAAACGGAAGTCTCATGGGGAAGGCTATGCTGGACAAGCGAGTGGGAATCCGCAGTGACTGAGATGTCACTCAAGGTCATGGTGTGGAGTTATACTTGGGGAAGGAGGAGAGTTGAAACTGCCATAGAGAAAGCCTTGGGTCCCCTTCTGGGGAATCTGACCTCCATTCCGTAGATAGCAGGAAACTTTTGGTTTATAGCGCAAAACTGACAGGGAAGCCATGTTTTCTTAAAGAAAGGGTTTCCACTAGGGAAGGGAGAGGCTTGAACAGAGTCCAGGCAGGACGTGATAAGGGGCTACGTGAGAGGAATATTGGTGAGGACTAAGGGCCAGCGTACACAGCTGGGACCAAGGAGAGGATGGGAAAGACACCAAGGTCCCAGCAGATAGTAGCATCCGGGAGAAGCCGGAGGAAGGTGACGACTCTGACAGAGAGAGGATGCTAGATACTACCCATTGTGTAAGAAGAGCCGTGACTAGGGGGGCTGCTGAGATGCTCAGTTGGTAAAGTGCTGGCCTAGCAAATGCAAGAATCTGAGTCTGTGCATAGACCCCATGCGAACAATTGCTGGGTCTCATGGCTCGCACTTGCGATGCTGGGGCTGGGAGGTGAAGTGAAGCAGATCTTGGGGCTTTCGAGTCAGCCTGCCTCGGCGAACCGAAGAGCTCTAGATCCTGGCAAGAGATCCTGCCTTAAACGTCGGTGTGAATGGTACCTGAAGGATGACATCCAAGGGTCTCCAGATCTCTCTCTCTCTCTCTCTCCCTCTCTCTCTCCCTCTCCCCTTCTTTCTCTCTCTTCCTCTCTCTCTCTCTCTCTCTCTCTCTCTCTCTCTCTCTCACACACACACACACACACACACACACTGACTGCTAACAAGATGCCCGATCACAGAGTTTGAACTGTTTTAAATATCCCCACAGAATACCACTGTGAGGAATCCCAAACATGAATCAGGCCTCTAAGAGTCCAATTAAAAACTTGTGACAGAAATATCTGGAATTGTTCTTTGCTTTTATAACCACACATTCCAGTTCAGCCAGAAGCCCAGGGGTCAGGAATATCCAGTCATGAGTGCCTCAGAAACTTGCCAAGCCTATTGATGCTACCCCTCATTATCTTTGAACTAGTTTCAGAGAGCTCTGAAGCAAGAATCTGCTGAACTGACCTATGGGAGGACCGAAAGAGAAAGGTTAACAAAATTCCTAATTTAGCAAGACAAACAACCACAGAAATAAAGCTTGCCCTTCAGGTCTAGAAAATCTTCTGAGGTCAGGAGCCACAAGGGGCATTAAAAAAAATGAGGTTGGGAATGTGAGCTTTGCTACCTAAGTGTGGGGATCATCAGAACCCCAGCACCCACACAAAAGCCAGGCAAGTGTGTCTGCAAGCCCAGTGATGGAAGGCAAGAGATAGGCGGATCCTGGGTGCTCAGTGGCAAACCAGTCTAGCTGAAAATGGGAACCCCACATTCAGTAAGAAGACTCTGTCCCAAATTAACAGGGAGGAGAGTAGTGGACTCTAGGTGTCCAGATGCACAGGAGTGAACACATACCCACACCCACACATGCAATACACGAAAACATGTGTGCGTCTGCCACAATACACATTTACCTCACATAACAGAGTGGGGGAGGGGAGAGGGGGAGGAGAGAGGGGGAGAGAAAAAAAATCAGCAAAATCAATCTATAGAAGCCCCAGGAAATCCTCTTGAGGGCTAAGGCAGGAGGAGAAAGCCTATACAGTATCTCTTTATCCGTTTCCAGACACTAGAACTTCTGTTTTATTACTTAGTTTCCATCTGACTCCTCCTGGGGTCACACTGGATGATTGCACCTGCTTGGAGGCTCTTCCAAAATGGAGCTTTGCTCAGTAATTGCTTTTCTGTTGGGATGGGGGAGGCAGCATCTGACCCGAGCTGTCATTTTCTCAGAAACAGGTTAAAGTTAAGCACATGATTAAGGGGAAAAAAAGGAATCTTAATTGCAAGGAGGAGAAAGAAAGAAGTTTCAAATCTGCCTGACCTCTTGATAATGCTAAGGTGAAGCCGGGGTAACAGTTGGACATCTCACAGGGGAGTTCGAGGCAGAAAGTAATGAAATATGACTGGGAGTGCTTTAGATTTACAAAGACCTAATTAAGGCTAAGGATCAGTAATAAAAACCTAAGATTATGCACACCGCTCCTCCAGTCCTGTGGTTCAAAGCCGAGATGCCGCTCAACCCCTGGCATCACGACTCAATGCAGATGCAATTAGCATTTGGCCAATGCATCTAAAGCGGCAAGAGTTTAAGATGTCCTCCTGCTAGGGCTGGCCTTTTGTTTTTGTAGTGCTGGGGAGGGGACCTAGGCCTTGTAGCTAGGCAAATACTCAACCACTGAACCAAGTTGCCTAAAGAGCCTGGTTAACAGTAGCTGGGTTGGAGACATGGCTCAGTAGGTGGAGTCTTACCTAGCAAGGTTACCTGGGTTCCCTCCTGATGTAGGTGGGCTTTCTGTCTATGTGTTGCTTTCATTGGTTAATTAATAAACAAACTGCTTGACCTGATAGGTCAGAACATAGGTGGGTGGAGGAGACAGAACAGAATGCTGGGAGAAAGACACAGAGTCAGAGAGATGCCATGATTCCCCTTCCCAAGATGGACGCTGGCTAGACTCATGCCGGTAAGCCACGACCTCATGGTGGCATACAGATTATTAGAAATGGGCTGAATCAAGACGTGAGAGTTAGCCAATAAGAGGCTTGAACTAATGGGCCAGACAGTGTTTAAAAGAACACAGTTTCCGTGTAATTATTTCGGGTGTAAACTAGCCGGGACAGGAATGCAGCCCGCTGCTCCATTTGCAACACCCTCCCCCCAGCACTGTACAAAGAGGACACAGCAGTGCACACCTGTAACAGTCCCAGTTCTTTGGTGGTAGAGCTAGGAGATTCAGGCAAAAGAGTTTAAATCCAGCCTGTTAAAAACAAAAAAACCAAACAACCCCCCCCCCAAACTGTTTTCATAGAGCTAAAGCACCCACCTGTTATCCCAACACTGGAGAGCCAGAGGCAGGGGGACCACCACTTCAGGTTTGTTTCTGGCTATAGAGACTGTGTCTCAAAAAAATTCCTGGGTTCAAGAGACTGTGCCTCAAAAAGTGTAACACTGCCCCAATTCATTATAAAGGAAATTAAAACACTTCCAGGGGTGTGACCTTATAATTAGGTGTCTTTGATTTTTGAAAAAATACTTATCAGAAGGCAATGTCCTAAGGTCCTGGGTCCTGGGAAACACGGGAGATGACAGGGCTTAGGAGCTGGTGCTGTTTGTGTCCCAGGAAAGGTGCGAAAAGGATGTATTTGTGGTTACTCTCATGTAATACGGATGAAGACGCAGCTGTCAGTGAAAGAGAGGTGAGGTGTAGACTCTAAAGGTCAGGACAGACGGCACCGCATGTGGCAGAGGCTGGCGGGCAGGCGGGTATCACCTGATGTGGGTCAGGTCTTCATGTCCAGCCGTCCACCCACACTTCCCTTACCTAGATATCTGTTACACAAAAGGCGCTCACAATTCTTTCCATTGCTGACCTAAAGGAATGAAATGGAGTGTCTTTTATTTGGACATGTTTCTGCACGTGGGGGTCTGAGCTCACCATTACCGGTTGTTTCTCAGGAGCCATCCCTCCATCCTCCTCCTCTGCTTCTTTACTTTTTATTATTTTTTTTTTTTAAAAAAGAGACACGATGGTGCATGCCTGTGTGAGTTCCTGCCACCTAAATGCAGGTGCCCGTGGACCTCCTACATCTGAGTTACAGGGGGTTGTGAACCACCAGATGTGGGTTCTGGCACTGAACCCAGGTCCTCTGGAAGAGGAATATGTGCCCTTAACTGCTGAGCCATCTCCAGTCCCAGGCCTCCCCACTCTTTTGTAGACAGGATCTCTCACTGGCTGGACTTAGTGGTTTGGCTTGGCTGGCTATCCAGTGAGCCCCAAGGATCTGTCTGTCCCCATCTTCCCAGGACTACTAGGATTTCACACACGTGCCACCATGGCTAGCATCCGTCTGAGGGATCAAACGCAGGTCTTTATGCTTGTATGACAAGCATTTTATGGCAAGCGCCTTACTGATTGAGCCATCTTCCCATCCTCCAAACCATTTTATATTGCTATTACCGATCTGTTTTGCAAATTACCGTGGCAACCCTATTTAAATGTAGACTCCTTCTCTAGAGCCATCTTCAGGGACAAGGAGCATCCGACAGACTGGAGATCAGTAATCTAGACCGAGTGAGCACACCACAGCTTTTCAAATAGCCTTCGTCCTCTCTGCTACTCTTGTGTCTCCTTCCATCCCGGGGTCAGCATGGCTGTTACTCTGTTCTACCACAGGGGTGTTTCTTGCCATTTCATGAGCCCTTATCGTGCCAGGCACCATGTTACAACTTGCTTATAAATTTTGTTACTAAGCGCCCACCACTGCCCTAAAGAGACAGTACTAATTAGCAGGTACCATTTTGCAGATGAGTAAACTGAGGCCCGGAGCCAGAATGATCAACTCCAAGTTCCATAGGTGGTGCGTGGATACAGGTGTATCCACTGGGGCCAAGGACCGTCTGACTCCATCACTCTTGACTCAACCTCAGCAGCCCCAGGTGACTGGGCAGAGTCCATGACCTGGAGCAATCGGTATAGAGTTCACATTGATCTGAACTGTGTGTGATTTCACAACCAGCACGTTCTGCAATGGTTCAGGAGGGCAAAGGAGAAGCTGCCTCATCTCCTCCCAGGTAGTGGGGTGCATGGCACACAGCATTAAAGTTCTGATACTGGGAGTCAGAGGTCCAGGATTTAGATCTACCATCAGCTGCTCGTGGGATCCTGAATCCTAGCCTCCTCCTCCCTACAACGCAAATCACAGCAACTATGGCTACACATGTTGCTTAGTACAGGCCAGGGCTTTTAAAGGCATACCACTGGTGCTCAGGCACAGTCCTGAGGCCATCTGATTCCCAGAGATGAGGAAAACGGTTCTGATACCATGCTAAGAAATCCAGAACTTGAAGCAGTCCCGCCGACTCTAACCTCAATGCATAGGGCCCAGCGTTGGTGCTGGGACAAGCCCTGCCCACTTCATTCCAGCGGTCCCTTCTGCATATGACTCACATGCCTGGCCTAGCACACACCTAATATATATCTTCTGATAACAATGAATCTTTGTAATTGGAACCTCAGTTTGCCACTGTAACTGGGAAATCCAAATCATTTGTCACAAAGAGCTAGTGTCTCCCCCATCCAAGTGATGTGAAAGAAAGCCTTGACTTGATTCTGGCTCGGTAGCCGTGGGAGGCTCTCTGCATGGGACCTACTGTCTGTGAAATTAGGTCAAAAAGCCGAGGAGGAGACCCGGTGTCTAAGAACTTGACATCCTAGATGGCTCAGCTGAATGAGCACCTTGGAGCCAGAGAGAAACAAAGAAGATCATGTCCCTGCCATCTTAGGTTGGTGCTGCTTACAACCGTATCCCAGGGATGCCACTTGTCACCCTGCACAGCCACTTGTCACCTTCAGCAGGCATCAGTCATCCTCAGCTGCCACTTGTCACCCTCAAACACCAGCTATCACCTGCAAGTCCTGCTTGTCACACTATAATGGCACATGACACCTTCAAAAGGTTTCAGTCACCCTTAGTTAACACTTGTCACCCTCAAACACCAGCTATCATCTGCAAGTCCTGCTTGTCACGCTCGAATGACACCTGACACCTTCAACAGGTTTCAGTCATCATTAGCTGACACTTGTCACCCTCAGCCATCAGCTATTACCCTCAACCACTACCTGTAACTCTCAAATGCCACCTGTCACTCTCAACTGTCACCTTCAGCTTCAGTCACCCTCGGCTGGCTGCCACCTGTTACCCAGCAGTCTCCTGGCACAAGCCCAGTCAAAGCCCACTTAGGACTTCCCTGCCACACCAGAAGAGGGTGACGACAGCCCTTGCGACCCCAGTTCACTCACAGAGGCAGACGACAGCGTGGCTGGTAGCTGCAGGACAAGAGAGCCTACTCAGCCTCTGGTGCCTTGCTGTCCCCGGCTCTGGGGCAAAAGCTGTCAAACTGGCTCCCGAAGACACTTCCGGGTTTGTCTAGGAAGCCCGGAGGTCCAGGCCTCTCTATGATGAGCCTGCTAATCCTTATCTGTGCAGCAGCAGCAGCTCCCTCTGCAAATCTTCCTGATTTCCCAGCCAGTGTGCTCCAGAGTCCTTCAAAAGGGTCACCTAAACTCCTCTTCATACCTCCAGCTTCTGCCTCCAGGCTTTCACCTCTTTGTGTACCCCCACTAACGAGTGTAGAGCTGATGAAAGGCGGGGTTCGGCTCAGTCTGCGGCAGATGACTAGATAGATGGGTGAATGCGTGGATAAATGCGGGGATAGATAGGTGGGTGGGTCGGTGGATAAGTGGGTGTGTAGATGGGTGGATATGTGAATGGGTGAACGGGTACGTAGGTGGGCAGAAAGATAGGTGGGCGGATGGATGTGGAGGTAAATAGGTACATGGGTGAGTGGGCAGGTTGGTGGAGAGGTGCGTGTATCGATAGATGGGTGAGTGAACGTTTGGATGGATGTGTGGGTGGATGGGTTGATGGATACCTGGGTAGGAAATGAATGGGTAATGAATGAAGGTCTGTAAGCAACCGAGCATTCACTCTCCAAGTCTCTTTAAAAATATTTTCTTTTATGTGCACGGATGTGTTTGGCCCTCATGTTTGTGCACCACATTCCTGCCTGATGCCTGAGGAAGTCAGAAAAAGACCTCAGATCTCCAAGAACTGAAGTTCCAGGCAGTTGTGGGCCACCATGTAGGTGCTGGAAATAAACCCTGGGTCCTCTGCGAGAGTAAGAAGTACTTTTCACCACCAAGCCAGCACTCCAGCTCCTTCTCACACCCTTTAAAAATCTGTTTTCTCTGAGCGTTGGTATCTATATGTGCATATGTTTGACTGTGTCCCTGATTTCCTAGTTTTCCAGCTCCACATACTATGACCCTTGATGGTTTAACGAGGCAGGACAGACCTTTGCTCCTGAAGGACGTAGAGGTTACATGGAGAGAAAGTTTTCTCCCTGTTAGGAACACCTTATGCCTTCTCATTAGGGCTGTGGGCTTATGGAAAGCGGCAAGTCTGTGCACATATCCCACAGAGACTTCGTGCCTTATACGGGACCGTGGGCCATAGGGTTTCATTTTGGTAACTGGAAGGATGGAAATTTTGACTTCAAGTGTCTTTCTTTCTTTCTTTCTTTCTTTCTTTCTTTCTTTCTTTCTTTTTTTCTTTCTTGTTTTCTCTCTCTCTTTCTTTTTTGGGGGGTTGGATATTGATCTAGTGGGTTGTGGAAAGGGGGAAGGGGAGAAGGAAGAAGAGAAGAGCAGAGAGAGAGAGAGAGAGAGAGAGAGAGAGAGAGAGAGAGAGAGAAACGGGGGGGGGGAAAGAAGTGGGGAGAAGGGACAGAGGCAGAAGCCGCCTCTTCGGGAGAGAGACGGAAAAGCTCAAGTGCTTTTCTCATCAACAGAACTGGTCCCACATTTGGACTCAAAGGGGCTCGCATGAATTACACCATCCACTTTTTAGCTTTCCTTAAGAATATGCAAAATGACACGAGGTAAACTCAAGCCCTAGGATGCAAAAGTGAACGGAGGCCTGATGAAGAAAGCCAAGATGTGACCCAGGCTTTCCTAGATGGCTGGCCTCAGCTGCGATCTGACTATAGGCCTCAGGAGATGGAGACAGGATTGTACTCAGTGGTCCACAGGAACAACTTTTCTGTGACTCCTTGGGATATAGAAGATAGAAGATGAAGGATGCTCAGGGCTGGGAGCCCAGCTATGTACTCTTGAGACCAGCAGCCATGGAAGAGAGGCCCCCCTGGGAGTGCAGCATCGAAGATCGTTTTCCTATGTGCAATCCCAGGATCCTCCAGGGGATGCCCACATTTCCTGTGTGGATAAACATGAAAAGTGTTATATTAAATGTTAATATTCTTCTGTCCCCGAGGACTCTTAAAATATAAACATTTACATCTGAAAGGAAAATTATGAACTTTATAATTACTCCCTGAGTTCTCACCGCTCGTTAGTAGATTTTTAGCCTGAACAAGAAATCTGAGCTAGAAATAACCAGAGAAAGAAACTGACCTTGTTTGAGTTTCCATGTCAATAGTCATTTTGTTTTGCTTGCCCAATTAATACATCTAGATCATGGCGCCTTTCAGAAAGACCACATTTTTGGCAGGCTTCCTTAGAACGTTATACTATTTAATATGCTGAGAATCATGTTCACACTTACTAGCTCATCAAATTCTCACAACCTCTCATATTCAAGCTCTGGGGTGGGGAATAGGAGAAGGCAATTCCAAGGGAACATCTTAAGTCTAACTAGGGCAATTTTTAGGATTCCAGAGAGGGCCGAACAACTGTATGTGTCCAGTAGGCACTGCCAGCTTCCATAATATCCCTAAAACCTTAGTGGCTTTGTGCAATAAAAATGTATTTCTTCCTCTCATCAGCATCAAATTCAGCCTGCGTGGAAGGAGAGAGTGCTTGTGTGCCCCGTATCATTCAGGGAGCCAAACTTTCTTTACCTGCTATGTTATCCTTCTCAGCACATGGCCTCCAAAGTCATCGTAGAAGGGGAAGTACAAGCGTGGCTTTCCCCAATAATCCTACTTAAAAAGAATCTCAGAATTCTTCAATCCCTTCCCTGCTCTTAGCTCATTCTTAAAATTTGTGAAACGAACAAACAAATGTCATGCTTTTAGTTGTCAGTGTTCAAATCCCCAAGCGGGTGAGATGTTCTTTTGACCCAGCTTGGGTCAGAAATACCCTGCACTGGAATCTGCTGTGGCGAGATGTGGTGCTGGGAGGGGAGCCAGGATGAGCAACATGGACAGTTGTGACCACCCACTGTGCACCGGGGCAGTTTGCAGAGAGAACTGTGAGGACAGAGAGCTGCACCAGCAGGTAGGAGGAGCACGGAGAGCTGCACCAGCAGGTAAGAGGAGCACAGAGAGCTGCACCAGCAGGTAGGAGGAGCACGGAGAGCTGCACCAGCAGGTAGGAGGAGCACAGAGAGCTGCACCAGCAGGTAGGAGGAGCACGGAGAGCTGCACCAGCAGGTAAGAGGAGCACGGAGAGCTGCACCAGCAGGTAAGAGGAGCACGGAGAGCTGCACCAGCAGGTAGAGGAGCACGGAGAGCTGCACCAGCAGGTAGGAGCATGCGATGCACAGGCCCAAGTACCTGGTTTTGATTCCTGGGAGGGAGAAGAGACTCTTGAAAGCTGTCTTCTGTGTGTCACATATGCTCCGTGATACATGTACCCTTGCATCCACATAACAAAAATGTCTTGAAAAATATAAAAGTTATCATTGTAGGCTTGTTAGAAATGTTGGGCCTGAGCTGTGACCGACTCTAGACCTTAGCAAAATCCCCGAAGAATTCCTAGACACAATTCAGGTTGGAAAGCTCCACCCTGGAAGTGGTGTGACCTAGTACTACAAGGACTCTCGGAGCTGGGGAGCAAGGTCCATGCAGTAGTCACACACGGGCTGTGAAGATGGCTTGGTGGGTAAGATTGTTTACTATGCAAATCTAAATGTGAATCCTCAGAAGACCTGTTAAAAGGTTGAACATCACTGTGCTTGTTGTAACCCCAGCACTGGGGGACAGAGACACAGGGATCCCAAGAGCTAGCTGGACAGACTGCCGAGCCATAAGGTGGAGCTTCTGCTTCAGTGAGAGACCCTGTCTCAAGTCAGCAAGCGTGTATCCACACACTCATGTGCATGCACCATACACACAATCTTGCAGGAATGCATGCATGCGCGCCCATGTGCACTCATACACAAATAAAAAATAAACCTTAAAAATAGTCACTCCCCCTCCCTTGAAAATCAATCAAGTTAAGTAACATGGCCAGACATAGAAATCATGAAGGGCAGGGCTGGGATCAAAAGTCACAGGCTCAGGCTCCAACTCCCTGGGCTCAGCATCCTGTGCACTCTGCTCTCTCTCTCTTGGATGAATGTGTTTGCTCACACCAACAAGGAAAAAAATTAAAAGAAGGGAAACAAATAGACAAAAGTCAAGCAACATTTAAATGGTGGTTAACAATTTCAAGAATTAATTTGTTTTAGGAAAAGAAATAAGCATTTATTACTTACAGTGCATTTGATAAAATGATTTCCCCACTACATATTAAAGAACTCTCCAAGTAACTTAATGAATGTTTATATTTCATTTATTCAGCAATTAAGCATCTTCACATTCTTTTATGAGCATTTATAGCACTTATTAAGAATTATCAAGCATCCTATCTGGGTCAATGGTTTTTCTTTTTCCTTTAAAAAACTTTGCAATATCTTATTGGAACGGTTGCCTTTCTCAGTACAAATTAAATGACATATTTAAATAGTGCTGATTAAAACTTCATGTTATAAGATTCACTCAGCTCTCAGTACCCCACGAGAGAAGTTTCTTTTTTGCAGTGGATGATAGTTAATACAGAGACTCACACATGATCAAAGCACAGAGAATAAGTCGCTGCGGTGCCTGGCCCTAAATGAGGACAGCTATATCATGCCCCTTCCTGAGACACAGGGAACATCACATCAGGGGCAGGGCCAGAAAGATGGTAAGAGCCAGAGGTTGGGAAGGACTGTAGGAAAATAGTGTCTTCTGGACATGACTCAGGAACTCACTGCAGCCATGGTTACCTGCAGAAGACCCACCCATGACCAGGACCATCAAAGTGTCAGTGTAGAAAGGGGAGGGGCTTACAAGAACCCACCCCTCCTTGAGGGACTACGAATAGTTACTGGTGGCTGGGGGAAGAGATGTCTCTTTTGCCAGTGGACCACCGACAAGTTGCCTATGTTCCAGTAAATAACCACCAACCAATGCTCATGCAGGCACCCATGAACAAGGGAAAGAGAGAGAGAGAGAGAGAGAGAGAGAGAGAGAGAGAGAGAGAGAGAGGAAAGGGAGGGAGCAAGTTGTTGAGAAGAAGGTTTTCACTGGGAGAAGGGTGAGGATTGAGACAGGATAATGGGGTGAGGACTAAAATTCATTATATTCGTGCATGAAAATGTCAAAAAGAAAACAGGAAACTTCATGTTATTCTGAGTTTCCTGCCCAAGAGATAGATGCCTCATGTCCTACCTTCAGTGAGTGGCTGAGATGGTCACATGACCTATGATTATGCCTTCAGGAACTGAGAAGCACAGGTACCAGCTGTATTAGTCGTTTTGAATTGACAATCTTACAAATTCATCCTATTACCGGCAAATCAAAGGCAAACATTTTGGATTCCTGTAACTGGAAACTCAAAAGGTGAATTCAGAGATCTCTCGGCTCACTTTGCTAATGTTGGGCTGGCCTCTTTACTCGGCAAAATTATAGAACTTGTTGGCAACCAAAGCCAGTAATTTCTCTATTTCCTAGACTCTTCCCTAGTAGGGAAGTTTTCTTTTCTACTGAAAGTCTCGGAGAAGACTCTGGTTGGCTAGTCATGGATCATGTGACAGCCTCTTACTTAATCAGTACAGCTGGAATATACCTTCTTATTAGTAGGAACTGGATTATTAGTCCCATCTATGTCTGCTATTACAAATTAACAGACATTTGGCACCTTTAAGCCCTAACTCTACTCTCTCATAGCTCCAGAGAGAGTGGTTGGAAGCCATTGACTAAAGTCAAGGTGTTGCCAAATTAGATTTAGCATGTGTGTGTGTGTGTGTGTATAGATAAGAATATAACCTTTAGGGTTTGTTCTCTCTTCCCACCATCATCTAGGTCTTGGGGATATAACTCAGGCTGTCCGGTTTAGTGGGAAGCATGTTTACCAGCTGCTGTCTTGTCAACCCTAGAATGTATTCTTATCTCTTGACTCACAGCCCTTTCACCTCAAATCAACAAAGAAGCTGGAATTCTTCTATTATTGCATGCCATGGCCCTTTCTCTCTTCTGAGTTTAATCTCCTTTGTTTTCTCTCTTATTTATATTTGTGAGTACATTTAGGGACCATGGTGCTAACCCTCAAGCGTCACTTGTTTGATATCTATAACCTTGCCTTCAAAGCTGTCTTTGCCATGTTAAATTACATTTCTGGGTTCCAGACACTAGCGTGTGGAACACGAGGGTGTGCCACCCACAGTTGGCTGGACTCTCCCGCTTCAGTCATGACTAAAGACAATCTCTCACAGACATGGACATAGGCTATTCTGATCGGGGCAAGTCCTCAGTTGACGTTTTCTCTTCCTGGGTGACTCTAGGTTGTGACAAGTTGACACACGAGACTAACTAGCAGACTGACCGCTGAATTTCAGTTCACGAAAAGGAAAATGGGACGGGGGCAATATGTCCTTGGGGACCTTATTTGATCGAACACAGAGGAATTTGGTCCCATTCAATTGTCAGGACAGAAAATATTTATAGAACATGTTAGATATTCTACCCAAAAGAAGATGGTTTGGGAACACATCAAAAATGCTGTATCAATTAAGGCAACCACTTTGTACTCCGTGGAGCATTATTGGTTGTTACCCAAAGTATGTCCTTCCTTTCTTCTATGGTGATAGTGTTTTACTGGCCTATGTGGTCATTGTTAATAAAAAAAACTATACTTTTTATAGGCTTCACCGTAGTATGTACATAATGGTTCCCTTAATCAAAATATCTTTTTCCTTGCTCTCATCTCTGTCCTTCTTCCATCTCGACTATCCTGTTCCCTCACGTTCTCCTTCCCCCTTTCCTTCTCCCCTTGTCTTCCCCTTCTCCCTTCTCTTCACCCCCACCCCATGCTCCCAAGGGGAGATTTAAGGAGATCTCGCCTAGTTCCCTTTTCCAGGTGAATCCATGTATGTTTTTCTTTGGCTTCACCTTGTTACTTAGCTTCTCTAGGGTCGTGGACTATAGACTCCTTAAGGGACACTATATTGGTTGATGACCGAATCACCCCAGAGACTCTGCCTTTAATACCATTTTTTTTTTTTGGGTGGGGGCTCTGGTGTATGATTTTACAGGGAGCCTGAGTATTCAGATCACCGCCTCTTCCTCAGAACAAGCCTGATTGCTTCCAGATGTTCTTCAGGGCAATACCTGCCAACACTTTCCTGACAGAATCAGAGGGGCACCTTCTGCCCTTTACAGATATTTTCTCCCAGGGGACATGTGTCTGTTTGGAGACGGCAGTTTTCAAACAGACTGCTGTGACTAGCTGAGATTTGTCACAGTCAGTCTTACTTACACAGAAGAGGCCACTTGAAGTAATGAGCACGCGTGCATGTATGCACGCGAGTGCGGTGTTTGCACACCTGAGCACAGGGGCCATAGGAGGACATTGAGATATCTGCTCTATATCCTTCCACCTTATTCCTTTTAGGCAGGGTCTTGCGCTGGACTGGGAATCATGCTGGCAGCCAGTAAGCCCCAGGGATCTCTGGACTCCATCGCCTCCCACTCCCTCTTGCAGTGTCTGCAGCCCTCCTGATCTCTTTACGAGGATGCTCAGGATCTGGGCCCAGGCCTTCATGCTTACATTTTAAACTTCTCAGCAGAGAGGAAAGAAATCCAGATTAGAAGCATGGGCTTTGTAGCCAGGGCTGAGGAGACCTGGATCCTGGCTGAGACGAGGCAGTGCCTGCCTCCCCACAGATGCCCCATCTGTGCAAACTTAGATGTGTAGAGCTGGGTACAGTGGCCCAGGCCTGCAGTCCCAGAACTTGGGAGGCTGGGGCAGGGAGAGAGAGTCCGAGGCTTGATCCTATCACAAAACAAAAGATTAAATGCGCAAACAGTTCACAGGAATGCTCATAGCAGCACGGTTCTAAGCAGCTCCAAACTGGAACTATCCGGCAGGTTTAGTGATTGACAAGTGAATACCCGAATGTGTTATGTTCAATTAATGGGATACATTCCCACCACAAGAGGCAATGAAATAGCAATGCTTGCTACAGCATGGATGGATCATAAAAACACGACACTTGTGTTCTCATTAGGTAAAGAGGCCAGACACAAAAGCTACCTTCTGCATGATTTCACTTGTAGAATTTGCCAGAATAGACAAATCCATTGAGATAGAAGGCACATGGGTGGTGTCTAGAAGCTGGTGGCTTTTTTTTTTTTTTTGAGGGGGAGTGACTGCTGGTGAGTACAACATTTCTTTCTGGAGTGATGAAATGTAACTGTGGTTACATAATTTTGTGACTATGAGTCATTGAATTGAACACAGGGAGTGAATAGATTGTGTAATATGCAAATTATACATCAATAACACTGTCATAAAAATATTACGCCAATCTTATTCTAATTTCAAGGCTGATTGAGTGGAAGAGAGTCGGGATGGCCTATCACCTTGGCCACGTCCACCCACAGAAGTACGTCAAGGGTGCTAAAATCAATGTGGGAAAGAGTGTAGTAGTCAATAAGCTTAATTCTCTTGTTCCACTGTCTTGACGTTCATGACTCTGCCCCGAGGCTCTTCTCTTTCCTCCTTCCTTCTTAGGGCAAGAAAAGTGTTCAGGGTGGGAGCCACAGTGAGCTTTGAGTAGTAAACGGCTTCTAATTGGCTGCGTCAAAAACCAAGAGTAGACTTGTACATTTTCCACTATCTAATGACTTCTTTTCCGTCCCTCTGCTAACTGCAAGGATCATTTATACCAGGGTTATTTTAGTCTTTTTCGCTATGTATGAGTCAATATTTATCATGTTTCCCTAACCCACAGCATAACCAAATGCTCTTCTCCCTTGGCAACAGTGGCCATAAAAACACAGTGTTAAAAGACAGCGCACCAGGAGGAGGCCACACTCCTTAGGTGTCTATGTCCTATGTCTATGTATGTGAGGAGTGTTCAGGTGACATTTTTCGGGAACTGACAGGGTTACCACTCAGGCTTGATCTGAAGGCTTCTGCGCACACGCCTGGTTCATGTGCAGTCTGGGCACAGATGCTTCATTAGGGATTCGGTCGGATCAGGCACATTGAAACGCCCATGTATTGAGACTTCCATCTTTATGAAAAATCTTTCGTCTCTGACCCCCTTTCCTATAGAATCCTTTCTTCTCTAATCTGCTCTACGGTCATCATTTTTTTTTCTCTCTTCCTTTGAGTTGCCATCTCCCTTCCCCCTCCTTATCCATGTTCTTTGCCACGTCTTAGTGGGTTAAAACCCAAGACTCAAACATCAGTCTTTCTTCCTCCTCCACGGTCAGACTTCTCCTTGAGGAAGTCTTCAGTTCTCTTGCTTTCTCTTAATCGTGGCCCCTAGGTTGATAACTCCCAAATGCATGTGAGCCTGACCTTTCTGTGGGTGCTGGGGATTTGAACTTAGGTCCTCATGTTTGCGAGGCATACACTTTGTCTCCTGATCTATTTCCCCACTGGTGCGGGAGAATTATCTGCATTCTGTCAATCATATTTTAATAAAACGCTGATTGGCCAGGCAGGCAGTATAGGCGGGAAAGCCAGACAGGAAGTAGGGGTGGAGCAAAGAGACTGGGAGTATTCTGGGACACAGGAAGCTCTTTCTCTACTCCTGCGCAGACCTCTGAAGAGGCAGCATGTAACTTGCCCAGCTGAAAAAGGTACGGAGCTGTTATGGCTAACATAGATGAGAATAATGGGTTAATACAAGTTATAAGAGTTAACAAGAAGCCTGACCTAATGGGCCAATCAGTTTATAACCTTATGGAGTCCTGTGTGTAATTTCTCTTTGGGATTTGCCGGCTGTTGGGGTACCGGGCGGGACGGAAACCCCAACAAGCCGGCCCTCATGCTACACCCCACCCCAGCAGAGACTACACATTGTCCTGGAATCCATCCACATGTCCCACCCATTTGCTGTCTCGCTGTCGCTGGTGACCTGAAGAAAGTGCTTCCTTATGTTATGACATGTAACTGGAGTCTGGAACCACAGCAGGCTGCATGGGGGCAAGAGTTTTACAGGCAAGAACCTGTAAGATCAAAACCAAAAAGCAGATAGCATGCTTTCAATATATAATAGCATAGGATATACATTACAGTCCCCAAAGATAGGGAAAGAAGCATAGAGAAGAAATACTGGACCAAAGCAAGACCAAAAACTGGCTGGGCAAACTCCAAACTCTGCATCTCCATGTCTGATATCAAAGCACTCTTCAGGTCTCCAACTCTTTTCAGCTTTGTTGAATACAACACACTTCTCTCTCTCGGGCTGGCTCTACTCCCTGTTAGCAGGCAGGTAGCCTTTGGCTCGGGCACCTCCAACATCTTGTGATCATCCAGGCTTCACCTTCACAACTTCACGAAATGGCCTTTCTTGGTTTCTAGTCAGGGACACTCCTGACACAGGCCTGGTCCCAGTGACTTTCCTTGGTTGTGGAGGGAGATTCCATGACTGTTTTCTTCTGTCCTTAAAAAAGCCAGAGCCATGTGACTGAAGTTGCCAAGTTCTGCTGCTTACTGAGTTGGAACATGGCCTTCTCATTCAATGACATCTTCACCAGCTTTCTGTTTTTGTTAGTTTCCTCTACTGCCTTAGCTTAGCTGTGCTGGAACTTGCTCTGTAGACCAAGCTGGCCTCAAACTCAGAGAGTTCCCTCAGCCTCTGCCTTCAGCGTGCTGGGATCATCACACCTGGCTCGAAGCTTTTCTTTACTTCCTTTTTACAAGTTGGAAGTTTAGCTGGGTGGGGTCTTGCCCCAAGGTTACCACACCTTTTTTTTTTTCATTTCTTAATCTGTTTATCTCTTTGAGCACAGGATTTAGCTCCATTCCACTTCCTGGTGCTCCTTTTCTCCTCAAATTGTATATTTTCTTGCTCCTTTTCATCATAAATCTGTGAGTGACCAGACCAGTAATAGCCACACAACAGAGTCTATCCTATGCTCTTTTGAGATTTCCTCTGCCAAGGGAATTAATTCAAATCTCTTCACTTTTGCCTCAGACAGATTATTTGGATCAGGGCAAAAGGTAGCCACATTCTTCACCAAAATATCACAGGAATGATTCTAGGCAGCATACTGAGATTCTTCTCCTCTGAAACCTCCTGAACCAGTCTACCATAGTTCAAACCACTCTTAGTACCACTGTCTTCCCTTCTTACCAGTATGACCCAGTAAGCAGTGCTTACAGCATTCCCTGCTTTCCTAACCCAAACTCCCAAAGTCCAAATTCCTCCAAACAAAAGCATGGCCAGGTCTATCACAGCAATAACCCAGTCTCTACTATCAACTTCTGTCTTAGGGTTTCTATTGCTGGAACTTGTTCTGTAGACCAAGCTGGCCTCAAACTCAGAGTTCCCTCAGCCTCTGCCTTCTGAGTGCTGGGATTAAGGGCATGAATCATCATCACACCTGGCTTGAAGCTTTTCTTTAGTTCCTTTTCACAAGTGGAAATTTAGCTGGGTGGGATCTTGCCCAAAGCACCTTGACCATAGCAACTCTGATAAAGGAAAATATTTAGTGGGGTGGCTTACATTTTCAGAGAGTTAGTCCGTTATCATCATGGTGGAACGTGGTGGCATGCAGGCAGACATGGTGTAGGAAAGGTTGCTGAGAGTTCTACATCGCATGCAGGCATCAGGAAGTGGTCTGAGACACTGGGTCGTATCTTGAGCATATATAAGACCTCAAAACCTGCCTCCAAAGTGGCATACTCCCTCCAACAAGACCATACATACTTCAATATGGCCACATCTAATAGAGCCTCTTTCCATGGAGGCCATTTTCTCTCAAGCTCCTCAGAGTGATTTATAACTTATACTGTCAGAGGTTCCTACTGCTTCAGGTACATAGGAGCAAAACGTTATTGTATGGATATAGGCCAACTCCAACCAAGCAGTGTGACTTGGGTCCACATAAGTGCCAACCTAGGGGTAGTTAAAATGTGAGTGTTGATGCGTCTCTCTCCCCACTGACGAGGACAGCACTCAGTCCTCATTTGAGAAGCAACTTTGTGCAATAGATGACGATGAATACAGACTCACAACTCAAAGTCGAGGGCAGAGAGTAAGTGTTTGCCAAGTGCTCTCACAGAGTAAGCAAAAAGATATACTAACCTGGGAGTACTGGATAGTTAACTTTGGGGTTCAAATGTTCAGCCAGCATTTATTGAGCACTTACTGTGTTCCAGGCAGTGTTCTTGCTGTTGGTATGGCTCATGTCCTATGACCAACATACTTTCTGTTTTCAAGTTCTGGTGAGTATCTTCAAGTTCTGGTGGGTAATCAGAAGTAACGGCAATAGCCTGTATTATTTTTTGGGGGGGGTGCTCCAGGATGTCCCTGATCAACAACTTGTGGGGCGGTATCCCTTACCTGTCACTGGGCTTTTTATTTAATAATACAATACCCTGAACAAAATAGCGACTTAGGAGAGAAAGGGCTTATTTGAGCTCACAGTTCCCGGTGACAGTCCATCCCAGCAGGGATGTCACAGCCAAAGGCGCTTGAAGCCGGTAGGCAACAGCCATAGCCAATAACAGAGAGAAATGCATGCATTTTAGCACTCAGTCCAAGCAAGGGAATGGAGGTGCAGTCTTCCCACATCAATGAACGTACTCAAGGCAGTCCCTGGGAGATACGCTGTGAGGCCAATATGGTAATTCCTCACGGAGACTCTCCTCGTAGGTTGTGTCCCATTGGCAGTTGATGCGAATCATCATAGGACTATAAGGAGGCAGTGATGGCATTGGGGAAATAAGGAGAGTGATCGCACTCCAGGTAGGTGGTGGCTTGGACCAGGCGAGCTGCCATGGAGGTAGGTGGGAGGGGTCAGGCAGTGGCTACCAAGACTTCTTGAAGGCCTGGCAGTGGGCTGAGTCCCAGAGCAGAGCAGTGGGAGTCCAGAGTCTCCGTGCTGGGCTGCTAGAAAGAGGAAGCTGGGGCTGAGATGGGAAAGGTGTGGGCAAAGTGAGCTGAGGACAAGGACTCAGGGAGAGGAAGGTAGAGTGTGTGGTGAAATGCTAACCTCAGGGAGAAGAGGAGTCACTGGGACAGTACAGAGGGGAGAAGAGAAGGACCTTAAGCTGAGAGGTCTGAGAGACGCTCAAGGAGGCACCTGTGAGGTGAATGAGGCCCCACAGAGGCAATGGGAGGGAGGAAGGACCTTTCGAGAAGGCAGAGCTATCTTTTGCGCTGTCTGTGCCAAGGTGATTCTGTGAGTCTTCAGGGATACTGTATCACCACAAACCAGGTAGCCTGAACATCAGGAGCACATTCTCTCAAGGTCTGAAGTCATCACAATGGCAGAGCCATGGCCCCTCTGAAGGCTCTAGAAGGGGCTACTAGCCAGCGCTTCCAAGCTTCTGGTGGCTCCAGGATTCAGACTGTGCTCCAGGATTCAGACTGTGGCAGCATGTCTAATCTCTTCCTCTACCTCTCAGTGGCCTTGGCTCTGTGTCTATCTTGGTCTCTTCTTTAGATTCTTTATTACTATTTTTATTTTATGTGCATGAGTGTTTTGTCTGCTTACATGCATTTGTGCAATATACAGGCAGTACCCACAGAGGCCAGAAGAAAGAATTAGAAATCAGATCCCCTGGAACTAAAGTTAGAGAAGCTTGTAAGTCACCATGTAGGCTTTGGGAACCAAAACCCGGTCCTCTGAAAGAACAATGCAAGTTCTTAATATCTTCTGAAGCTCTTCAGATTCTTATGAATAAACATGTCATTGGGTTGGAGCCACGCTAATCCATGTAGAAGCCATCTAGACCCCTGATTATATCTGCATGGCCCTCTTTATCTAGTAAGGCTGTAGTCGTGGCTCCTGACCTAGGGGACAGGTGTAACTTTTTCATTTATGTTACAGAAATCTGTACTTGCCGCTTTCATCTCCCTCACAAGCTTCATCCTAACGCCTAAGCACCAAAGGTAGGAGAAACAGCAGCACCCGTGACTTTGTGCCTACAGATTCTGTTTTTCAAACAGATGAGGGAGGTTGAGTTTCACATTGAACTCAGGGTGTAGAGGAGGCCATGGCAGGTGGAGATGTAAAAAGGCACCAGACATTCTTGGGACTTGAACCAGAACATCCTGGGATTGGGAATTTGAGCCAATCTTGGATCCCAAAGCAGAGGAGGCTTCATGTGATAATCTGAATCATGAAGAGGTAAAATAGGATTGCACCACACATTCTACTTTGGAATATGATTTTCTTGCTTTAAAAATATGGCGAACATTTCTCAAGTCATTAAGTATTCTTCAAGAATGGGATTTTTAATGGCCGCATAGCAGTCTGTCAAATAAAAGCACCATTGTTTATGTAGCAAACCTTTATGGGAATCCACTGGGGATGTTTCTACATTATACACATGATAAATACCAATGAAATGAATGACATTTGTTATAAATCATCATGTATATCTTTGATTATTGTCAAATGAACTCATTTTAAATAACCATGAACCATGAATCGACGTTTTGTGATCGCAATTTCCACTCACTGTTTTCTTTAGGAATGAAAACTTCTCCTTCAATCAGGGGGAAAAAAAACCGGATGAAAAGTTCTGGGAACATCTGGCTTATGGTCTGATACAGCTTTAATATTTAGCTGTGCGCCCAGATTTTAAAATGTCTTATTTTGAATCATCTCATGCCAGGTTTCATCTTCCTTCTGGAGATACAGGCGAGACTACCCCGTCCTGTGAACTGCCCTTGGCCTGGAGCCATGGCTACCGGAGAAAACAGGATTAGAACTTTTATCTCCTCATTACAGCATTATTTCTTCGGTGTCTGAGGCCCCAGAAGAGAGCAGGAGAGCAGGGAGAAGTACGGGGCAGGAGTTTCTGTGGGCACACAAAGAACTTCTGCCATAAAAGATGTCCGTGAAAACCGTGGCATCCTTTCACCTAGATCTCTCCAGGGAGCAACATAAGGTGCATGTCCGTGCTGGTTACTAGCTTTCTTGATTTTTAAGTGCAAGGGTTAAATATATATTTATTGACAATTAAGCATCGATAGTAATTTATGCAATTTTAAAAATAATGTTTTATGCTGAAGAAATAGTGTAGGATCTATGTGGCTATCAAAAGAGAAAGGTGAAATTGTGTTTACAATTCATCTAAACTGGCACAGTAACCATTAACTAAGAAGAAAAATATAGACCACTTATTTATCTTAAAACCACTGGAAATTATCATCTGATAATAAGAAAGTGACCAGCTAATTATTTAATACTACAGTTGATTGTCTAACAAAAGCAACTGAAGGGAAGGAGGGCAGGAGAGGGAGAAAAGCGGGGAGAGGGAGGGAAGGGAGGGGAGAGGAAAAGGGAGGGTGACCGAGAGGACTCATTCCGGCTGCCTGTTTGAGGATAAAGTCTGTCATAGTGGTGAAGCCATGGCCACGATCACATCACATCTATAGTCAGGTGCAGACCAAGGGGACTGTGGGTGCTAATTTCTCTTTCTCCTTTTTATCCAGTCTAGGGCTCCATCTCACGCGATGATGTCGCCGACATTCAGGGTGGGTCTTCCCCTCTCAGTGCATCCTTCCCGGAAACATCTCCATCTATATACCTGGATGTGTTCCCACGGCGATTCCAAACCCAGTCCAGCTGACAGGGGAGATGAGCCATGCAGATATTCTTGTCTCAACTGCTGCAGACAGTCTGGGCTCCTAGCGGAGAGTGAGGCCACATTGTTGGCTAAGTAGCAGAAGTGGAAGTTTAGCCCACTTGAACCACTGTGGTAAAGGCTGGTGAGGGCTGCTGTATCTCCGCGTTTTTGGGCACTGGTAATATTTCAGACCATGACTTAAGGAGTCATGTAGGTATGCCAGTATTCAGTGATTGTCAAGTTAGGGTGTCGGAGCAGCAATGGCGCTAAGGAGTGCTTTTCTGTCCCTGTGATTTCACACGTGCAAACGTATTTGATGGTCATAGAGATAGTTCAGGGGACAAATTCTTGCCGTTCGACAACGAGGACCTTAGTTCAAATCCCCAGACATGGTTACCCCTGCAACTGCAGCCCCAGCACTGTGGGAGGCAGAGAAAGGAGGATCTCTGGGGCTTGCTGGCTGCCAGCCTAGCTCCTGACTCACTGAGGGTTCCTGTCTCAAAGGAATAAGGTGGGAGCCACAGAGGAGGTCACCTGACCTAATGTCCTCTCCTGTCTATTGGGTGAGCACACACATGTGTATTTACCATATGTAGTTTTTTGGTGCCCACACATCTCACTCCAGCTTCAACCCAAACACCTAGGCTTCCCGCTCCCCCCCCTCCCCCAGTTGATTGAAAGCATCTGCGACTTTAAAACTCACGAATAAGCCCTGAGTGATAGGGTGGACAGGCACAGGTGGGGGTGGGGTGGGGGGAGTGAGCAATGTGGGAAGTGACTGCTCTCCAGACATCCCTTTCCGTTTGGATGGTCCCTTCTCATCTGCCTGCAGCAAGTGCCTGCCTCCCACAGCATCTTCCTCTCACGGGTATAGTGTCTAACGTCAGAGAGGGAAGAGGGTCGAGGAAATGCCTCGGCAGGTAAAGGGCATCCTGCACGTGTAGGAGAACCAGTTTGGATTCCCAGAATTCCCGTAAAAGCTCACAGACGCTGCACAGCCTTCAGCCTACACTGAGCCCTGAGCAAACCACTGACCGAAAAGGCAGTTGATTAAAAGCTGATGAACTGGGGCTGGAGAGATGGCTCAGAGGTTAAAAGCACAGACTGCTCTTCCAGAGGTCCTGAGTTCAATTCCCAGCAACGATATGGTGGCTCACAATCATCTGTAATGAGATCTGGTGACCTCTTCTGGTCTGCAGGCATACATGTAAACAGAACACTGTATACATAATAAGCAAGTTTTTTTTTTTTTTAAAAAAGCTGATGAGCTAATGTTAAAAGCCGAGCATGGTGGTGTATGTCTGTAATGCCAGCCTTCAGGTGTGTGTAGGGGAGACAGGTAGACCCTGAAGCTTATTGGCCAACCAGCTCAGACAAAGTGAAGAGCTTCATGTTCAGCGAGAGACCTTGTCTCAAAAAATAAAAGTGGAGGCTGGTAGAGGAGGACACATGATGTTAACACCTGGTCTTCACATATGCTTGCATGTACCTGAGTGCACATGTGTGCAAATCACACACACACACACACACACACACACACACAGAGAGAGAGAGAGAGAGAGAGAGAGAGAGAGAGAGAGAGAGAACTCATCAGGAATTAATACAATAATCCAACTAATAGATATTCTGGTACACTGACTACCCTGGTAGCCGGGAACTGCTAACGCCATGACTCTGCGCTCCAGTCAGGGATTTGAGACCCTCACCTGGCAAAGCAAAGTCATATTATACGACTGACACCGGTTTGTAAACACTTCCCACGTCGGCCATGCTTGTTTGGTAAGAGCTTGTTTATTGGCCTTCCCTCCTGGATGGACTGTGGGTTCCCCGAGAGCAGAGAGCAGGTTTCTTTTTATTTCCCTTGCATTCTTAGTTCAGTCCTTGGGGCTGAAGCGATGGTACGGGGCAATGCACATAGTCAGTGAATGCTGGTTTCATGCACGTCCTACTTAAACACTTAGATGAGCCCATGGAAGGGGCTGAGGGGCTAACTTGGTGGTAGGCTCAGGGCCCCCTGTTCCACTTCAGGTGCCATAAGAAATCAAAGCAAACAAAATCTTTGGAAGATACTTAAAGAGGTTCATTCTGGAAAAGACAGACAAAGTCATTAGGATCAAGCCTCTTGTAGTTTGGTAAACGAGGACAGGGAGGTGGCGCAGCGGGTGAAGTGTTGGCGGGAAGTCCTAGTTCGCTTTTTGGTTGCTGTGACGAACATCCTGACCAAAAGAAACACGAGGGGGAAAGGATTTATCTGATTTACAGGTTACAGGCCACAATCTGAGGGAAGCCATGCCAGGAATTCAAGGCGGCCACCTGGAGGCAGGAACTGAAGCAGAGACCGTGGAGGAGCGCCACTTACTGTCTTGCTTCCTTACTCAGCTAGCTTTCCTGACTATGCAGGCCAGGCTCACCTGCCCAGGGGCAGCACTGCCCACAGTGGTCTGGGTCCTCCCACAGAAATCGCCACTCAAGAGAATGCCCCCACCGACGAGCCCACAGGCCAATCTGATAGAGGGAGTTCCTCACTGGGCGTCTCTCTTCCCAGGCATTCCCTAGGTTTGTGTCAGGCTGACCAGAAATAATCACAACACAGTTCAAGCCTGAGAGCCCGAGTCTGGATCCCCAGGAGCTACACGAAGCCAGATGTGGTGTTTCACATCTAGAAGCCCAGTTCTTCTGGTAAGAGACAGGAAGTGGAGATTCCTGGAAGTTCACGGCCCAGCTTGCCTGCAGTACACAACATGTGAATGACAAACAGATGGTGTTTTAAACAAGGTGAAGGCAGGAACCAACACTAGAAGTTGTCCTCTGACTCTTATTTTCATGCTGTAGCTTATACCTGCCAACACTTACATATGTGAACACACATGCACCATGCAAACACATACATGTACACACGTGCCTGCATTCCCACACATACACACATGCATAAACATACACATGTGCATGCATATATACATACAAACATGTATGCATCCATACACATATACAGGTGCACACACACACACACAGACACATGCACTATACACACACAGATTTTCCAAAAGAGTTTGAATAAATAAGTCAGCTTAAATATTTTAAAATTTCCCTCAGAAGCACCAAAACACTGAAAGAGACAGTTGCCAACTGGGAGTTTTATACCCACTGAAAATATCCCTCAAAGGAAAAGATGAATTGACATTTTCAGCAAAACAAAGCATGAGCAATTTCATCCCCATCTCCCAATTTTAAGGAAACACAAAGGGAAAGTGACTTCAGCAGTGAACTTGGAGACAAACCAGAGAATGAAAAGCAACAAGAGGTAGGTAATAATTTGCTATGAAAATCTAATGATTGTTGACTATATCAGAAGAAACTTAATTGGATGTTTATTTCCTGCCTGCCTGTTTCCAAATACTTAGCAGCTGCTTCCCAATAATTGATTGACTCAGATGCTTAATATAAATTATAAATGCTCAGCCAATAGCTCAGGCTTATTACTAGCTAACCCTTACACTTAAATTATTTCTATCTATACTTTGCCACGTGGCTTTCTTCCTTTTCTCAGTGCAGCATTCTCATCTTGCTTCTCTGTGTTTGCCTGCCACTCTGCCCTTCTTCCCATCATCCCTTGTTTGGTCGCCCCACCTACACTTCTTTCCTAGCTCTTGGTCAATCAGCTACACTTCTTTCCTAGCTCCTCGTCAATCAGCTTGATTAAACCAATTTGAGTGATAAATCTTTACAGTATACAAGAGGAAAGAAATACAACGCAGTCGAACAGATTTGACATATCTGGATAATTAGAATTTATGACACAGAGGCATGTTGGAGTGGCTCGGCGGTAGTGTGCCTGTCTAGAATCCCCCAGTGAGGGACTAGGGGTCAGTGGAAGGGCATTTCCAGAGTGAACAAGGTTCCGGACTCCATTCCTATTCCAGAACAACAACTAAGAATGAATTTATTTTCTCCAGCTGTTGTATGTCTTCGTTAAATATCCCTCATCATCAATATACAAGAAGAAAGAACTTTTGGTGGTGCTGGGGGTGTGATTGGCACCCACTGGGCCAGTATCACTGTGCTGCTGGTCAACACTGCGCTGCTGGTCAATATTGCCATGGCTTCTAGGGGTCCAAATGTCCTGACTTATCTGAGAATGTAGCAAGCACACCAGGTCATGACGAACTTTGACAGGTTTCTCCACAATCTCTGAAAGAAATGCAAACAACTCAGAAATGTCAACATAGTGAGAAGTGAGAGTAGAGGAGCACAGGAGGTTGGGGAGCAAGGGCATTCAAGAGAAGACAAGAAAGTTGAAAAGTCATCGAGAATGTTCAGACAGTCAGATAATGGATTTAAGTTAAATACATGAGTATTTACATTACGTGTAAATGAAACAATTTAGTGCGAAGACCGTTATTGTTTTCAAAAAGATTTATTTTATAGGCATTGTGTGTGTGTATGTGTGCGTGTGTGTGTGTGTGCTGTGTGTCTTGTGCATGTATGTATGCACGAATCCAGATGCAAGAGATTGATGTTTGGGATCTTCTTTGATTGCTCTTCACACTACTTTTTATGACAATGTCTCTCACTGAACGCGGAGCTCATGAATTTGTCCGGGCTGACTGGCCAGTGAGCAGCAGGGATACACCTGTCTCTGCCTCCCCAGTGCTGGAAACACACGCCACGATGCCCAGGTTTTTAGGTGGGTTCTGGGGATGTGAATGCGTGTTTGTGAGGCAGGCACTTTATTGGGAGCATCCAGCTCCAGGTGTTCTAGGTCTCAACGTGTGAAATGAAGAATTACGTAAGATACAAGGTTTGTACAATTACACAAAATATTCATCATCCCCCGGGTGTTCAATAAGCGTGTATCTTCTCAGCAACATTGCCCCCAATCTCCGAGATTATGTTATGTCCTGTGCCAGTCTGTCTGTATGTTGACCTTTGGGTCAAGGTCACACTAATACATGATCACTCTATGCTCAGTACATCACTAGGTACCGTTTACTATATTAAAATGTTGCCCAGCACGTGCAAGACCCTCATTTTGATGGTGTTGGAACTCTTGGGCATGTGGCTTGTTGAGGATCTCAACACCAGGTCAAACAGATTTCACCTTGTCTCAGGATCATTTGAGAGGACGAAGGGGTCACCTACTTGGAGGAGCTACTGTGTGCAGGCATCTGGAAGATGCCTTTGTGTGGTTCCCAGTGGGAAAGGAAGACAAGTGCTAAGATCCGGTGCACCGGAACCATAGCGAATTCTTGTCTTGTCCAGAGCCGTCCAAGGTGCCAAGAAACGCTTGTTCTTGGAGGTGGCCTGGCAGTAACAAAGACGACCACTGGGTGGCGATGTTTCAGAGGGAATCCCCGCTCTAGAAGGGAAGTCGCCTCTACACACCCATCTACACTCAAGAGTCAAGGATATTAACCGAGTGGACGTTCGCAGCTTCTTAGCCTTTTTACTGTTGCCCAGTTTGGGAAATCTTCTCCTTTGGTAAATGTGGTGTCAACCCTGACAACCGTGGAAACACACCTTCGGGTGGGAACACACGTGGGGTTGTGTCTTGAAGGTGTTTTCAGAAAGGTTAAATCGAGGTGGGAAGGCCCAACCTGAATGGGAGTGGTATTATCCCCGGGCTGGGGTCCTGAACTGAATAAAAAGAAGGCCAGCTGAGCACCGATATTTATCTCTCTGCCTCCTGACTGGATACCATGCGACCAGCTGCCTCATGTTCGGAGTTGTGAACCCCCAGATCCTGAATTTCTTGTAAACAATTTGTTTTCCTCTGCTCTGAGACAGCCTGCAGCTGCTCTGAGCACGAGACCCTCGGGAGTTCCTGATGGCAGGAGAGTGGTTTCTGGTGGGTTTGGCTGGGGCGTGGCTATCAGGTAAGGATCCCTATATAAGTTGCCCCTGGACACAATAAATGGGGCATTCATGTTTCAAGGATGACCGTGTCTCTGTGAGTCTTTGTGTGTTTCAATCTCCAGCCCCTTGCCCAGTTCACGAACTGTACGGCCTCGCCTAGAGCGCAGACCAGTATGCTCCGTGCTGCATGCCACGCCATGGTGGACTGCACCCTCAGACTCTCTGCCAAAATATTTTTTTCCTTCATTCAATTGTTTCTTGTCAGTTATTTTGCCGAACAATAAAAAAGCAGCTAATCCAGTAAGCTGTCATCTGTAGAAAGCATCCTTCTAAAAGGCTTCTCCAACCGCCGAAGGCCACAGCACACCGACCCAGGGACATCATCAACAAGAATGACTTGATGCAGCTGTCCCTTCTCGGGAATCCCGACAAGAGTCTGCCGGATACAGGATATTACTAACCTCTCAAGGATGGCCTTGAGGCCAGTTCTAGTTCAAACTAGAAGATACAATGTTACAGCTGAGACCAGAAGTCGTTGCTGAAAGACTGAGGGGTTCTCAGATAGGCAAAGACCATAAAGTTCCTAACTGAAGGAATTCCGGGATCAGAATGGCCCGAGGTAGGTTTTCGTCTGGAAACCACAACTGCACCTGTTGCCGAGTTTCTTAGCCCCCCCCCCCCCCCCCACGTTAGGGTTAGGTATGTGAACGGCAAAGGAAAGAATACCAGTGCAACCAAGGTTCCCAGCAGACAGTCAGGACTTGTCCTTGACCTCAGGAATCATACTCTAGTGGAAGAAGCAGGAAAACATTTCTGAGAATACACAAACCGATTCGCAACTGTGAACTGAGCTAAGTGTGACAGAGCGAATGGATCTGGGTGGAGCGTGAACAGATGGCCCTGAGCTGACACCATACCATGGGAAGGGGGACAAGGGAAGAGCCAGGTGACAAATTGATTAGGAAAACAAAGGGTTGAGAAAAAAAAAGCTGGTCAAGGTGTCCCCTGCTGCTCGGTGGAAGGGGCTGAGAGGAGGCGAGGGCCAACCTGTAACAGTGAGCCGAGAGGCTTCTCTTCACGACTGAACACCAGCGTCTGGCATGGTGCAGGAACCAGGTCCTTCACTTTTCAAAACAACCCCATGGAGGAGGGCAAGCCCCAACCCCGATTTTACTGAGTGGGAAACAGGGTCCAGAGCGAAAGGCAGCTTGCCTACAGTCTCAGATGGTGGTGGGACAGTGAACAGTGCCTTTCCGTCTTGCGGTTTTTCTGTGTTTCAGAGGGGCGGCTTCCCCCAAAGCGTGTGGGCTGCCCATAGAATTGTCTGGTCTCAGACGAGCAAGAGTTTGTTGGGAGAACCACACAAGCATATTTGGTCCAGCCCCAATACAGAAATGGTAGTGCCAAGGTCCCCAGCAAAGAGCCAAAGCTAATCCTATATGCCCACATGGGAAACGGTTTATCTACTGGTTGGTAACAGGAACTTCCTGTTCCTTTGAGAGGTTCTCAGTCCACTAGAGGTCTGTCTGCATAGTCAGCACCGGGATGGAATGGAGTCTGTGGAAGGAGAGATGAAACGTTGTTGGGGTCAGTCAACAACTCCACAGCCTCACCACCCTCAACGTCCTGGCCTGCAGTCAGCTACAGTAGCTCACTACTGCAGCTGTCTGTGAGGCTGGTTGGTGGAGATAACTTCCCACCACACCCCACGGGTCTCTCATATAGGCTCTGTTGACTCCCCCCATGGTCCCACAGCGCAGTGTAGCTCACACGTTCCTGCTTCCTAGCCTGCCTCCTTTGGGTCTTGAACTAGCCGGTGTCCCACCTCATCCTCCTTTTGTAGCTACACCGGCCCTAGGGAAACTCTCCTGAGGTGCGTCTGAGCCAGAAGCTGGTTTCTCTGACTCCCCACCTAAGGCCCCATGCGCCTTCTTGCAGGCCTTGCTGCCCAGTTCAGTCCCAAGCAAATCCTGCCTCCCTCTGTACCCGTATTGCTAGGCTCCTCCCATCAACCCTGCTCTTCTGCGCACCCTTTGCTCGAGAACCAATTCTAGGAGAAGTCCGTATTCAGCAGGGCACCGTGTTCTACTACATCTTTAATCATGCAATTCTGTATCCTTTCCTAGGCCCCGTCTAGGTTCCAGGAGAGGGACACTGTTATTTGGTATCTGGAGAGAAAGAGTGGAGGGAATGGAAGTTGTCCAGCCAAAATGACCTCATCCTTAGCAACCATGGGCCCTGGAAGGGGCTTTAACTATGAGCATCTGGACCTAAAGTGAGATCTCTTCTTTCCTCAATCTCCCCAACGTCTGTCCTCTATCGGGATCCCTCATCCCTCCTAGGAGATGCCAGCAAGCACCAGGCCCATCAAACCCAGTGGGAGCTCTCTTTGGGTATCAGTATTGGGACTGGTGGTTCGTCTGTGTGTGTGTGTGTGTGTGTGTGTGTGTGAGAGAGAGAGAGAGAGAGAGAGAGAGAGAGAGAGAGAGCCCACAGGTGTGCAAGTGTGTGTGCACATGGTTTATTATACGTGGATGCATACACATAGGGACTGAGATAGTTCCCCAGTCTTCCCAGGATGACTCTTGAGCTGGTGAGTCACTGGTGTACGGATCCAGATTCCCTGCTCTGAATACGTGCAGCCTCTCCCAGCCTGAATTTTCTTGTTTACTGGCTGAGTCTAACAAAGGATTGTGCAAGAGGCAAGCCAAGCAAAAGGAGGGTCTGCTTTGTCTTTGTTTTACCGTAGCAGACAATGACTGAGGTTCAAACAGTGATGCTCAGGGATCAGCCTGCTGGACTCGGCTGCTGTTCGCTCCCGAAGCTCTCTTTTCTATGTTGGATTGCCTCTCTTGTTATTGTTACACGAGTAGAAACAGCATAGGATACCGAGTCCTGCTATCCAGAGCAGAACCTCAAACAGTGGAATGAATCCGTTTTGAGCGTGAGTCTCCAGGAAGCGCTGACAGCAACTGTTCCCAGCTCTGTTACCATTGTTAGGGTGTCTCCCTGGTACAACTTCCCTCTGGCAAGACATAGGCACTTTTCATCTCCTACTTAGGAGTCTCTTCCTTTTGGTCCATTGAGCCCTTAGCCTGTCTCAGTTGGCAGTAATCCTCTAGACATGGACCAAATCAGACATGCTATCTTATTAGACTATACCTTCGAAGGTTCATTGATTACCTGGATAAACACACCCACATACACACCCCCCCACACACACACAAGCACACACACAGACAGACATTCAGAGTTAGCAGAAGGACTCAATAAACACAGGGACGGCGCACCCAAAGGAGATTATCTGCTTGTAATTCCAATTCTGTCAATCATTACCCGAATAATCATCTCTCAGGTGGGAAAGTCCTAAAAGCCTTAAATGTGTGTGTTTGCCTCTGAGCGATTGTGTGAGTGTTGAGTGCATTAGGGGAATGAGCAGGTGGGGTGGGTCTGGTATTTATATCACAGTTGAGAGTTTAGACGACCTCCTGGGAGTAGCTTTCCCTATCACCACATTTAACACGTTCACGCAAAAGGTGCGGGGGCTGTTGCCCCCCCTCCCCTCGCGCCTCTCCCTCCATATAAGCCGGGCTGCCTCCAGCTAGCTTTTGCACACACACACACACTCCTCACTGGCCCAGAGCAAACGAAAGGCCAGTGGAGAATGAGCCTGTTTTCCTCTGAGTCAGCATGGCTCTCCTTGGCTGCCACTGCAGTGCTGGGGGGCATGCTTCTCTGCAGATCCAAGAGCCCGGGGCAGCGGCGCAGCCAGGTGCTGTGCCTTGCTGCCCTCTGGGGAGGTGCTTGTCTGCTCCACCTGTCCCTCCTCTGCAGCCTGCTCCTCTTGTCGCTGTCCTGCTTCTTCCTGCGTATGTGGTCATCCGATCAAGAGTTGTTACCTGTGGATCAAAAGGCCGTGCTGGTGACAGGTGAGTGGTCGGTGTGGCTGTGATTGTCATTTGGAGCAGGACCCAACACTCTGCCTCGGTGGGATGTTGTTAGATTTGGCAGAATGTAAAATAATGCTTAGAGTGAATGACAGACACCTAAGTGGTTTTCACTGCACTTTTTTTTTTTTAATTTTGGTGTCCTTTTATTTAGAAACGTCTTGGAAGAAACTGGGAGTAAAACAGAAGTTGACAGTTGGTCAGGGGCAATCTACCTATACAATGAGTCTGTCAGTCTCCTAGAAATAAATATTAATAAGTAAAAATGGCATCATTTCATGTGTGTCGCTGTACGGGGACACGGCAGGCTTCCTCAGGCTTAGCTGGGATTGGGCTCTGAATACTCGGAACCTTTCATTCATCCCGGCTCCAGGACGGCTCACCTCCCTATGTGCAGAAGGAAGGTGGCTGGTCTGGCTTCGACACGGTGCTGAATGTCTCTGGGGACACCACTGCGCTTCGCTTTGCACTGCTGCTCTCGTGAATCGCGAACCCCGTGTCCTGCTGGAACCTTTCCCCTACAAGTGTCGTTAGCGTGCTGGTGCTTCTTAATTAGATCAGGTTGGCAGCGCGAGCCCGAATCTAGTGGCTCATTAGCGGAGCTGCCAGCTTTTCGCTTGTTTGGTGTGTTATTCCACCGTAAGCGGGAGGCCAAATTAGATTCCTTTGAGTTGTAAAACGGGTTTGTTGGGTGGTGAAGTAGGAGCTTGGCAAGGGTTGTAACTAGATTTCCCCAAAGTTAGCCTAACCCAGAAAGGCCTGAAAAGAAGAGGAAATCTTGTGAGGGGGTGGTCACCCCTGCGTCAGGTGATCATCACTTCCGGCTGTGGCCCCTGGGTATGGTTCGGAGAAAATCACAGGTTTGCCGATTCACTGAGACACGGGCTCTAATGTTTCCATCTCTTTTCTGTTTTTACCTTTTATCTTAAACCCAGTAGCAAAATTCTGTCTTCACTTGAGCACAGTTCGGTTCTGGCTCGGATGTGGGCTGCAGGAGATGTGCTCCCACCCAAGAGTTTAAAAACAAACAATGCTGTCAATCAGTGAGAGAGTCACCTGGTGGGTAACTGGCGTCACCTGGAAGCATGGGTCTGAGGTCCTGGGACTCACTTGAATTTTCAGATGGCTGGGAAGAAGGCAGTGCAGGGAATCAAGGTTTGAGTTTGTATAGGAGCAACCACCCAATGGTTCTGGAATCATTCTAGGTCAAACGTAACTATTGTATTTCTCAGTTGCATGAAGGAATACAAGAACCTTTAAGTACACTGGAGGTATTTCTGTCTCTGTCTCTTTGGGACGATCAGAGGTTGATCTTGGTTGTCTTTGTCAATTTCTCTCTGTCTTACCGGTTAGCTAGATTGACTTGCAAACAAGCCCCAGAGATCCTCTCGCTTTTGGCTCCCTTCTTGAGTGGTTGACAGCATTTCCTACTATGACTAGCTTTTTACAGGGGTGCTAGAGATCTGACCTCAGGTTCTCATGCTTAAACCCACAGAGTTATCCCCCAGCCTCAGCAAAAATAGTTACGGCATCCTGCCAGTCAAAGGATCTCCAGAAAGTACAGACACGCGAGGAGATAGATTCAGGGTTTAACCCTTCTGTGGTTGACCTAGGAGAGGGGATGACTCCCACAAAACCCAAGGTGGACAAGAAAACAGAAATCTACTCCCATGTGTCTTCCCAGCAGCTAAATTAAGTGAGCAGCACAGCCCCATCACGAACTCCTAAGAAGTTCTTTGGAATGTTAGAGCAGTACTAAGGACATTTGAGAGGCATGAGAATGTCATTTTCTGTCATCTGCACAATGGATGCACACGTTTGGTACTGTTTCTGAATAGGTTCAAAATCTTTACTAAACAGAAACATTTGGGCCCTGGGGTTGGAGTTCAAGGGTAGAGGAACTTGCCTTGCTTGTGCTAAGGTCAGAGTTCAATCCCCAGCACCACAAATGAAATCGAACAAGTACAAAACCAAAAAAAAAAAAAAAAAAAAAAACCAAAACTACAGCAACAACAAAAACCAACCAACCAGCCAAAAAACAACCCCACCCCCCAAAAAACTCAGAAGCTTCAAATAAAATGGCCAAAGTTAAAACGAGTTTGTGGCAGCAAACTATATGTGCATGTTGGGGGTATGTGTGCTTGAGTGCAGTTGCCCTAGGACACCAGAGGGCTTGTCAGATCCCCTGAGTCTGGAGTTGTACGTGGTTGTGACCTGAGGTGGGTTGTGGGAACTGATCGCCAGTCCTCTGGCAGAGCATCAAGTACTCTAACTTTTGAACCATCTCTGCAGCCTTAATTTTTAAAATTATGTGTAATTACGTGTGTGTGCATGTGTGTGTGTGTGTGTGTACCACAGTGCACATGTTGAGATCAGCAAGCAGCTTTGCGAGTCAGCTATCTCCTTCCACCATGTAGGTTCAGGGGCTTGAACTCAGGTTTTTAGGCTTGTTGACAAGCAAGCACCTTTACTTGCTGAACCATCTCACTGGCTCCAAACAACTTTCAAACATACAAACAAACAAACACACCAACAAACCAACAAGAAGATTCCTTAGGTTAAAAATCACTGTTTCAGGCAGCCTTGGAGTTTAGTAGGGGTGGACTAGAGGAAGGAAAGGGACAAGATGTGGAAAGTCACAGGCTTTATTCCTTTATTCGAAAGTGCTCTTTAAGAAGTGATGGGGTGGGGGGTGTCTGCAGAGATGGCTCAGTGGTTTAGAACAAGACTCCCTGCAGGGGACCTGCACTTGATCCCGTGTGGAGTGCCTCACAGCTGCCTGTAACTCCAGCTTCAGGGCACATGTGACATCCTCTTCTGGATTCCGCAGTCACCTGAAGGCACACACACACATACCCACCCACTTACATGTAATTAAAAATAAGAAAAATACAATTTGGAAAGAAATAACCTGACAGGTGAGGATGCAGCTCAGCGGCTGAGCACCGGCCTAGCATTTAGAGGCCTTAAGATTAACCCCTAACCGTGCAAACCAAAAAAACTGAGCGGACTGGACTGAGTAGACAGAAATCCAAACCACGCTCTCGGCACCATAAGAGTTAAGACAGTCACATTTCCAAAGCAGCCAAAATCTATGGTTCCCCCTTCAGGTATAACAGTATACAGCCATGAAAGGTCACAATCCCAAGAGGATTGTCACCATGCGGGAAACTGCTCAGGCTACAGGAAGTGAGCTGAGTGTCTAGATCACGCTGCATACTTCTCAGGTCGGGCTGGAGCTGGCGGGAAAACTATGGTAATGGATTGATGGGAAAGGATTTTATAAAATAGTCCTGTACATGAAGGAAGGAGAGCAATTGTCAAGGCTTTCGCAAAGGGAATGGAGCAATGCACACAGTTGCTTTTCATGATGTCAGACTTTTCAAGGCATAAAAAATATTCAAAGGAGAGTCAAGACACGGTGGGAGCTGCCTATAATCTCAGCGAGGGAGTTCAAGGTCATCCTTGGATAGGTAACAAATATGAGGTCAGCTACATAAGACGCTGTCTCAGATCAACAAAAAATTTAAAAGAAGTTGTGTCTGATGGTGCAGGCGTGTAATCCCAACTGTTTGGGATGCTGAGGCAGGGGGATTGCAAGTTTAACAAACCTTACCTCAAAAAGTCAAAAAGAGCTGGGAATGCAACTAAGGCCCAGGCTTCAATTCCTAGTGCTAAAAACAGGGAAAGAAAGGGTAGACTGGAGATCTTTATGGAGAGGCAACACTAAACAGAGCTCAGCTTCTGCTTAATTATGGTTCTAAGTGAGAGACAAGTACAAGTGCAACTCTGAAAGAATATCTTCTCCCTCTTCAAATCCTTCACTCCATCACGATGGTCAAAGCTACTTTGCCTCTGAAGCATTCTAGTTATAGTAAGCGTGCCTAGAATGTTTGGATGTGTTTTGTCTCGAAGGTATCCAGAAACGATAAGGATCATTTTGAGTTTTTTAAATGGCTGTAGAATTAACGAAGAGAAGGTCAGTATGATTGCAAAAACATCTCAAGCACCAGAAGATGGAAAAACACTTGAAGCCGGCTTATGGCTGGGTTTGGCATCTACCTCACTTGAGGATGGGATTCTGAGAGGACAACCCTGAGGCAAGATTTAGGAAGGTTCCCAAGGAACAAAGCAGACAGGGAAGGTGTCAGGTCCAATGATGAAGTCCTCTGAGGGCCACTTCCTCTTGGTCACCCTGGACAAATGTGAGTCACATCGCGGAGCTGCCTAGACAGGGTATCAGGGAGCTGTAGTACGTGACGTCACTATGCTGTGAGTCATTAGACAAGGATAGTACTGGCCTTTACCACTTAGCTTCTGAGCACTTCCGGCTCCAGTGGTCACTAGTGGTGATTCTAAGACCTTAGAGGCAGCCCTCAGAATTGGGGTGGAGTTGTACCACAAACCCATGAGCACACACAAATGGCCAAGAGCTGCAGGAATGCCCGTCACAAACCTGTTTTGACCCATGTGTCTTTGGGCCTCCTTTAGCAGCTTTTGAATGTCCATTCTTCCACTGTAGACTGGAAATATTCCTTGGCTACATGCAGCAGACTCTCCCAGGCGTAGTTAGTGGGAGTCGGGGGGGAGGGAGCGACGGAACTGAGCACAAGGCTGGGCAGAAGTAGGCTGGAGGGGTGGCCGGGAAGAAGAAAAACAGGAAAAACCAACAAAGCAAAAGGAAAGGATGCCACGTGGACTGAGAGGAGCAGTCCTTTATCTAGTCAGTGTGTGTGTGTGTGTGTGTGTGTGTCTATGTGCACACCATGTATATGCAGGTTTCCGACAGAAGGCAGAAGAGGGCATCAGATGCTCCAGAATGGAAGTTACAAACCGCTGTGAACATACTAACCTGGTGCTGGGAACCAGACTGGGGTCCTCTAGAAGAGCAGCCAGTGCTCTTAATTCCTGAGCCCTTCAATAAATATTTACTGAGAATGCAGTGTGGGCATCTATTTTTCAGGAGCAATGGGGCAGAAGATTTAGAAAGGCATACAACCTGCCTTCCTCCTAATCCTTGACCTTTGACCTACTTGGGCTACCCCCACCCACGACTCCTCATGTGAGGGTGTGTCAGCTCAGATTCTCTGGGCTTGGTGGCAGAAGCGCAGGCAACTTTGATTTTCACCTTCATGGCTCTCAGCAGCCAGACATGCCTTTCTTATCCACCGTGACTGTCCCCTGCTGATTCGGTATCTGTGAAAGCGGGAGGCTTTAACGTGCAGTGGATGGACGTGGCTGCACCAGACGGTGGCTATGAGACGGGCATAGTGGGCACCACCGGGAGGACACCCATGGTGTTTTGCAGCCCCCCATGGGGCGGGGGAGGAAAGCTGGGAGAGGCTTGACAAATGCGAAGGGAGAGTCCGTAAGAATCCAAAGTGACTTTCTAGAGTATTCTAAACGGCTTGGCTAAGTAGCTCCACGTACACAGATGGCTCTCCCGAAAGCTCGTTGTATTAGATATTTTCAAATTGAAAATTTCGAAACTTGGTACAACCCACGATGGATCCAGGAGGAGATGTAGATTTATTTTAAGTAAATAACTTTATTTTATGCTCCAAATGAAGGGATCAAAGCTTGGTGGCATCTTCTAGGAGTTACTGGACAGTCCAGTGGAGGTCCTAAAAGTTGAACACTCTTGGTGTCTGTCATCTTGGAATTTGGGCTTTTTTGAATTAAAAAATAGACTATTAAAAGGTATAAGACGAACTAAAGAGAGAATAAAGGTCTATGCTCAAAGCTTTCTAAGTTCTTTGGTGCGTGCGGCACTGGGAACTGAAACCAGGGCATCATGTTAGAGAAGAACTCTACCCCTGAGCCACACCCCTGAGCCACACCCCTAAGCCTACAGTTTATTAGACATTATAGCTACTTTTGTTTTTTAAATGGGAGTGAGTAGTCTCAGAGCCAAACCTGCCTAATTCATTGAAAGCTGCCTGAAGGCAGAATGAAGGTCTCTTCTATAGTTGAGCCCATTAGACCCGACACAGCGACAATGAGGGAAGGATGTGAATGAATGGCCCCACACTGGTGAAACGTCCTCCTCCCTTTGGTGAAAGTATTGCCCAGTTTGACCACTTGCGTAGGTACTTATACACTGGCTCTTTCTGCTGGGGTCACCTGCACAGAAAGGGCAGTGTGACACAGCCTAGCTCTTGGAGGCCATTGTTCCGTGGTGATTTCCTTGCTGGTCTGTTCCAGACCAGACTTTGTGTGGGCTTGGTCATAAACGCGCTCTTAGCCAGGTGGTGACAGGGATAGAAGCTCCTTTGTCCCCCACCAGGCTCTGAAGATGCCCTGCATGGTTGATGGGGCTTTCCTCATTACCCAAGTTCCATTTCTTCTCTAGCTCTGTCAATCATATTCCCCTTCCAGGAGTGGTGGCCTCTGCCTACCCAGACCCTGCATTTTTGTGCCCCTTGACTCTTTGAGGTTCTTCCAAGTTCCTCTGAGGTAATCTTGATGGCTTTGTCCTTTGTCCTCTAATTTTCCTGGATTCTCTACCACAGAGCGAAGTCTCATCAGGCTGTGTCCTCAATGCTGGTTAAGCTACAGCTCCGTGAAGGCGATGTTGTGTCTTTGGAGGTCGCATAACCTAATTACGCCTCTATGACCACCCTCTAAACCCAAGGTCGTACATCCTAACAGCAACATTTCCTTGCAGGAAGTCTTTCTATTCCTTTATATCAATTCTCTACGGTTTCCGGAACCTCCTCCGTTCTATTCCATTTTCTTCAGCCCATTCCTTTGAGAGGTCAGTTCAGAATTCTAAGTATGTGCCTGCCCTCTTGTTATGAACCAGAAGAACAAAGTGAGATGAGACTACCCAGGATCAATGTGTAGTTTCCATCCATCAATCTCCACACGCAGGACGCTGCTGTTCTGTTTTGGTGGGATCCACTCACAGCCTTTCTTCCTGCTGAGTGAGCCTAAAACCAGGGCGGCGGATCGAGATGTGAACCCTGTTCCTGAGAGGAGCACCGGAGGACTTCTCTATGGCATGTGGCATTTCCAGGCCCAGTGAAAGCAGGTTGGAAGAGTCACAGGATTTGCTCATAGGGTGAGGCTTAGCCTGGTCAGCTAGGAGGTCATCAGCCAGAGAGGAGGGCTTCAACATGGTCCTCTGTGATCTCGAGTTTCCTCCTTAGCCCCAGTTGTTTCTTCATTGTTATCTTTCCAGTTCTCTGCTAGGGAGAGAAGAATTTTACACCAGGCAAGTCACTCCCGTCCAGTTCTTCCTGTCGTCTCACCATGTCCCCTTCCCAGAGGCAGGAGAGGGAGGAGCCAGAAGGCAGACGGGAGCGTCATAACCATATATGTTCTCCACATTGCGGCGCACATAACAAGCAGGGAAGGAGTGTTTCTGCCTTGCTTTAGGTTCCGAAAGCTAATGGAAGAGGACTTGTGTAAGAATGACCCAGTGAGGTTTGACTGTAAACATCCAGGGGAACAATGGCAGGCATAGCTCCCCTCTCCCTCCCCACACATCTAAATCTCGACTGGTAAGACCCACAACATGTTCACGGAGATTGCTCACTCTTAAGCAATCGGCTTCACCTGTCTGAGTTACCTTTTCTTGTGTAGGAACTAGGGTTGCTTTCTTTTCTACGGATTAAGCTGTTATGAACACATTCTGCCAACGAGTACAGATCAGATGATTTATACAGTGATAGCACCCTACTCCCTTTCTGCAGCCCAATCGAGCGCTTGACTAAGGAGGATGGAGGCAATGGGAGCTTGACTGGGCCACACTCATTAATGCTGCTTCTACGTTGGCTCCATTCACTGCTGCCCTGATCCTTCATTCTCCTGCATCCTGGCCATTCCTTGGACAGCAAGTTCTCTCTGTAGCTCTCTTGTTTCTTTATCTCTTAGATCTTTTACTTGAAGATGCTTTTCTTACACATCCAGGGTTTTGATCCCTGGCTTGGTGCTATGTCTACCTCTAGCTGTTTTCTTTTTAAGCCCTGGTTCATTTGAGAGCTCCCGAATGAGCAGAGTTGGAAACAACAGCCCACGTGCAGGAGAGAATGAATGAGCTGAGAGAGACCTCTGGGTTCCATCCTTGCATCCAGAACACTCACCAGAGAGGCCTGCTTCAGTGAAGCCCACGACAAGAAGGCCCATGGTAAGGCCAATGCATACTGGATGACAGTGACACACTGAGAATGCCCGGGGAGGAAGGAAGGAACAAGATGGCCATTTCCCTCCAGGGACCAAGCTGAGAAGAAGACATTTGGGGAAAGGGAGACATTTTGGAGGTGGTGATTTGGATCCCAGGGATAGGACCCGAGTACGGCAAAAGTACTGAGACCATGGAAGAAGTGAAAGAAGACGAGGCAGGAGCTGTGGGGTTCTCTGCCTTTGTTCTGTTCGCCTTGCCATACAAAGCTATGGCTCAGAAGGGCAGTATGTTTACGGAATGTGTCTTCCCTCATTCCTGGCTATGAGCTATCAGGTGAACGAAGTGAAGTTGCGCGTCCCACATGCTTGGGGCAGTGCCTGGCCCCGCCACACATGCTCAGAGGACGCTGTCATAGGAAACCAGACTAGGCAAAGGATGGTAAAGTGCTGAGAGAGAGACACAGAGAGAACAGAGTCGTAGAAACAGACAGAGAGAACCAAAGCACCAGCTATTTTCTGGACTAAGAGAGGTAGCTTCTTGCTCTTACCGTGTTCTTCCTGCCAAGGGCAGTTAGGGCATTTCTGGTTTGCTTGCTCTCCACTTGTTTCAACATTCTCAGAGTACTGGCTTGTCCTTATCTTTCCTATTGAGCACCTGTTATAAACTTGGGGGACGTTTGGCTCCCAAGGGAATATTTGGTAATGTGTGATTAGAACTGAGAAGCTCGGGGACATGCCACACCTAGTGATAAGGTTGGACCACTGCCGGAACCTCGGACAGCAGCAAGGAGTGGTCCCCGTGACAAAGAACAACCTGATACTGTTATCAACAGCTCTGAGGTTGAGACGTTTTGACCTACACACTATGAGCCTTGTCCCAGGGGCCATGGCACGCACACGGATCATGGGATCCCGATGAGCCAAGAATAAAGCAATGCTGTGATGGGCACCCAAATGTAACAAGGAAAGTGGTACCCAGTTAACCTCAAAGAACAGACTCTGGGCAGCTTCGACTTTGAGCGCTCTCTGGCGCAGGGTACTGGGAGGTTGAAAGTCAAGCCCACAAGTTGAGTGTGGTGACATGTCAGATAGATACCCTGCATATCAGATATTTACATTATGACTCATAACAGTAGCCACACTACAGTCGTGAGGTAGCAACGGAATAACTTTACGGTTGAGTTTTAAAGGGTCAAAGCGTTAGGAAGGTTGAGGATCACTGTGTTAGACTCACTGCGTCGAGGTTGGTGTTTAAGTTTTCTTGTGCTTGGGTACACTCTTAGAACTCCAGCATACCTGGTCTCAGGTATGTGTCTGAACATTGCTCGTTTTTTTTTTTTCTTCTTCTTCAAAACCCTGGTAGGAGTTAAAGAGAACATTAGATTTGCACTGAGAACTCAGCGGTGCTTAAAGTCCTGTATAAGCCCCTCCTCTCCATAACACCACACACCCCCAATTTTACTGAATAGGTTCAGTTATTTATCTGTGAGGCTGAGGTCTTGATTTGAAGTCCTTCCTCTCATGGCTAGGGTTAACTGTCAACTTGATAAATTTAGAATTACCTGGCAGATGGGCCTCTGGGAGATTATCTTGGCAGGTCATCTTGGACACTGCATTAAAGGGAGAAGTCAAACTGAGCACTTGGGCACCTTCATTACTTCCTGTTTCTTGTCTGTGGATGTAATGTGACCAGAGGCTTCAAACTCCTGCTGCTTTAACATCCTCACCATAGACCGTGCACTGGAATCTAGAGCCAAGGTCAGCCCTGCCTCCTCTAGCTTGCTTTGGCTGAGGTCTTTTGTCCCGGCATATTGGTGGCTTTTCTGTTGCTATAACAAAATGTCCTGACCGAAAGCAACTTCTAGAAGAGTTTATTTGGGCATACAGTTCCAGAAGGTTAGAGTTCATCCCGGTGGGGAGGCATAGCAGCCAGTGGCAGGAGTGGGGGCTGGAGCAAGAAGCTGAGCTTTCACACCTCAATGGCAAGCATGGAGCCGAGCACAGACTGGCAGGAGGGGGAGGCTTTGAACTCGCACAGATTGCTGTCCATGACACACTTCCTCCAGCAAGACCATAGCTTTCCAAACCTCTTCCAGATGGCACTACCAACTGGGGACCAAGTATTCAAAGACCAGAGCCTATGAGGGACGTTTTGAATTCAAATGGACACAAAGAGCAACAGGGGAAGAAACTAAGACCTTCCCTCAACTGGCTTTCGGTTAGGGCTCCCTGCAAAGTGGGCCTTGCCACCCAGTTACCCTCAGTCCCTGTGGTGATTCATTCCTGGGTTGTAACCATCACCCCCGGAATGCATCCGGGGTCACTTTTGCTGTCTACCTTGACTGCTTTTGGTTTAGTCTGCCCTTCTCCCATGCTCCCTGCTGATCTTTAGAATCCCATGGTGGCCTCTTTAACAGGTCGGGTGTAGAGCACCAATAGTGTCTTCTGTCAAGAAGTGTCCACGATCAGAAGCCCCCCTGGCCTTGCCTTTCCTTTGTGTCTTCCATTGGGGTTTGCCTTTGCCAAGGGCAGCCGCGCTGTCTTGAGGCTCTGGCACTAAAGCCAGTGTGCGCTGCCCCCTTCACCTCCAGTGTTTCCTCATCCCTTTGAGAGCGGACTTCCCCACCTGCCTATCTTCTTCAGAATCAGGGTTTCTCAACCTTGGCAGTGTGGACATCTTGAACTGGAAAATGCTCCATTCTGGAGGTTGCTCACAGCATCCTTCCCTTGGGTTCTCTGGGGGCACAGAAGCACGCTCCTCCCTGGTGGAGACTGTCAAAGATAGTGCACAGAGGTTTCAAATTAGTGCCAGCGGAGACCTGATGGCTTAAGTGTCACCTCCTTGAACAAGCAGCCTTTGATCTCTAGGTGTAAAGCCTCTTGCTTTCTCTCTTTCCACACACACCCTGTTGATTATGGTTGCAGGACTTTGCTCACCTTTGAAATAACATAATGGGTGGCTAGGAAGTGCCAGTGGCCCACACCATGTGACTACCTTGACTCCTTCATTCTGTTCTCTCAGGACAACGTTGAACACACCTTCTGTTCTAGTTTCATTTCGGTTGCAGTGGTAAAACATTTCTGTGGCTATGGTAAAACAAAAGAAACGTGGGGGAGGAAAGGGTTTATTTGCATTAAACTTCAGGTCATAGTTGCTGAGGTCATCACCATCCGTCCCAGAGGAAAGTCAAGGCAGGAATTCAAGACAGCAGCTTGAAGCAGAAACCATGGAGGAGCATCCCTTGTTGACTTTCTGGTTCACTTAGGCTTCCATTCAGCTGGCTTCCTGTAGTGGGAGCAGCGGGCTGCGGCCCGGCTCCTAGCCACCTGGCTAACTTTACCCGAAATAATTACATGGAAACTGTATTCTTTTAAATACTGCGTGGCCCGTTATCTGTAGCCTCTTATTGGCTAACTCTTACATATTGATTGAACCCATTTCTGATAATCTGTATTTCACCATGAGCTCATGGCTTACCGGGAAAGATTCAGCATGTCTGACCTGGCAGCTTCATGGCAGCGGCTTTCTGCCTCTGGCTTCTTTCTCCCACAATTCTGTTCTGTCTTCCCTGCTTACCTATGTTCTGACCTATCAGGCCAAGCAGTTTTCTTTATTAATTAACCAATGAAAGCAACAGGTAGATAGAAGACCCACCTACATCATTTCCCCTTTTTCTGTTTAAACAAAAAAGAAAGGCTTTCACTTTAACATAGTAAAATTACATATAACAAAATAGTTATCAAGCAAGAATTATAGTTACAATATTTATATCTACTTTATCTTTTATCATAACTAAGGAAAACTATAACTATCTATTTATTCTTCAACTCCATCAAAGACTCCAGAAGGATATAATATTACCTAATTAAACAAGAAATAAGCAACTTCCAAAACTCTAGAAATGAAAGAGACATCTCACTGCCTGGACAGTCACCCAAAGTTCCTTTGTACCATTAGGGCATCCATCTTTAGCCTTCAGGCCCATAGTATCCAGCAGACATTTCCATGAAGCAGGAAATTTCAAAGGCAGTTCAGTCACTATCTGCTATGTCCTGCATAATGTCTTGCAGACTATTTCATGAATCAGGAACCCCAAAAGACCATCTCACCTTTAGGCAAGTTCAGCAGTCCTCTCTCTGCGGGTTCTCTGTGTCCAGTTTATGCAACAGTCCAGGCAAGAGCAGTTTCTTGCCCAAATGGCTATCAAACTCCATAAGGAGCCTCTTCAATGCCCATTTTCCTCTTGAAGTAGCTGGTGCTGCCAGGAGTAGACATGTCTCATTGTCATGAAAAGCCCTAAGTTATTAAAACATTTAAAATGCCATATTCTGTAGTCTTTGAAAGATATGAAGAACGTCTATCTAACTGAAATATATCTCTATATATCTAGAAAATCTAACCAACATGAGTACAAGCTTGACTATTATCGATGATTATCCATTAACAACCTATACTTCCTAATTATACATTACATTTTTAAAATGGACTATACAATTACAATACCTTAATCAAGATTAGAAATATATATACATATAACAAAATTGATCTTAAAATCCATACCAATGCAAATTATTCATATCTATATTATATCCCCCTTTAAATGTAAAAGAACATTTATAAACAATATCTGGGATTATGGACATAGCTATTTCTCTCCAAACTTCTTCCTGCTGTATAGGGGCGTTGTTAATCAGGTCTTCTATGGTGTATCCTTTGTGAAGTAATTTTTTGAGGGTGTTCACAGCAACCTTTCAGGAGGGCATGGTCTGTCATACCATATTAGGATAGAAGCAATCCACAGGGTCTCATCCTCTGTGAAAACAAAAGAAGGACCTCCTTTCCAAAGCAGCATATTCTTAGACCCAAATTCTGAAGTCATTATACCCTTATGATATCCATTCTGGTTTAGCTTGGCAGCCCATATAATGAAATGTCTCTCTTTACTTAGCTCCTTCACAGTCAAAAATTTTAAAGAAAACACAATGTACATAATCCAGACTCTCTGTGAATTTTCCATTTTTACGTGGCTTATTTTTATTGATTTCTTTTAATCTATAACTATCTGTACTCTGTCTCTTTAAAGACTACCTTTTTTTAAGGCATTAACTTTATTCTCTATATTCTTTTTCTTTTCTCTCCCAAGCCTACGTACAGTCATCCAACACTGTGACCCATTTAGAGGTCTTTTATGTCTGAATCTGTCCTATTGTGAATCTGTAATTTTTTACTGTCCAGAAACATTTTTTGCTTTGTACTTTTAAATCGCTAAGCACTTAAGTATCTAAGCGGTGACATTCCTAGGTCAAAACCAGGTACTGCCGGCTTGCCGCGCCCAGTCCAATATGGTGGAGCCGCTTGTGCCTCTGAGCTGCAGAGCCTCCGGCTGCTCTGGATGTTGGTTACACCTTTCTCCAATTTCAAAATGGTGACCGTACCATTTCTGTTAGCTCTGGGGCCACCAGGCAGGAGCCACAGTCAGCAGTTTAACTCTGAGACTGAGCGTGCAGCACAGAGACTCTTTTCATCCAAGTTACATCCAAATCTGAGACGCAGAGCACTGCGCAGCCTGGAAACATCTCTGTGTATGGCGGCAGGAATCAGCCATGCTCTCCTGCCTGCCTAAGCCTGATCCTGCAGTCTGCCCAAGTGCAGGCGGGGAGTGCTGGGTCATTGGCATGGTCTCAGAGTACTTTCTTCCCAATCCCGAGCGGGCGCACAAACATCCAGGCCCATAAAAACCATTGAAATGCTTTATAGTTGGAGTTTGCACCCAGCGGCACAGCCCAGGAAGCTGCGTTTTAAAACCCGCGCAGTTTTTTTTTTTTTGCTGCTGTTGCTGAATCAGGAAATCTCTCGACAGCATGCCCTAGCAAACAGCAAAAAGCTGTGTTAAATTCTCTCCCCCCTCCCTTTTTTAAGCCCTCTCAGGTTTTTAAGTGGATTTAGTTACCACGTTGGGCACCATTCTGTTGTAAATAGGAGCGGTGGGCTGTGTTCCCGCCGCCAGGCTCTCAGTTAGTTTACACCCGAAATAATTACACGGAAACCGTATTCTTTTAAACACTGCCTGACCCATTAGTTCCAACCTCTTATTGGCTAGCTCTTACATATTGATTGAACCCATTTCTAATAAACTGTATGCCACCACGAGGCCGTGGCTTACCGGGAAACATTCAGCATGTCTGACCTGGCAGCTGGTTCCATGGCGTTGGCTCTCCTGACCCTGCTTTCTTCCTCCCACAATTCTGTTCTGTCTTCCCTGCCTACCTATATTCTGACCTATCAGGCCAAGCAGTTTTCTTTATTAATTAACCAATGAAAGCAACAGATAGATAGAAGACCCACCTACATCAGCTTGCTTATAGAGTTCAGAATCACCTGCTCAGGGACTGACGATGCTCACAGTGCACTGGGTACCCTTACGTCATTTAACCGTCAAGACAATCCCCAACAGACATGCTCACAGACCCACCTGGTGAGGACAATTACTCAGCAGAGGCTGTTCAGGGAAATGCTTCGAGACTGTGTCAAGCTGGCTGTTAATGCTAATTGAGACACTTCCTGACACACAGTGGGTACTTGAAACTGGGCACCTGGTTAACATGGACACACATGAATGACCTGACACACAGAGGCATCTGAGTGGTCATGTACATTTACCCAGGTGATAATGGTGTCCTGCTACAGCACAAAGAGCAAGTACTTTGGAGTCACGGACTTCCAGTTTCATAGTTCTGTCACCTACACCAGGGGCGTGGCCTGGCACCAACTTAAATAACAGTGTGGCGTCTCCATTCATCTGCAGTGTGGAGATGGTGCCCTTGAGAGTGTGCCTAGCTGGTTAGTCTTCTCTGCTGGCTCCCAGACCTCAGGTGGTTTGGCTGAGCCTCCTTCGGCTCTTCGCCTTGGCTTGCCAGTGCCGGGGGCAGGCTCACACTGTCCCCTCAGTGCTGTGTACACACAGTGCCACGCTTAGAACAGATGCTCAGGAAGTTCCCTTGATGCAACATAAGCAGGGATCAAGTCATATTTGTAATTTAATGGCATCACGCAGCAGTCGGGTGAGGCAATTCTCACGGGCCTGGTCCTGGGAAAAGAGACCAGCGTCAAATCCTCCTGTGAGGAGCCCGGGTTTGGAGAGGTCACGCAGATTTAGGTTCTCCCTCGTGGACACTTGGGAGTCTTGCAGAACACTGGGAAGCCAGGGCAGCCTCTTTCTGGCTGGCTGTTTTCTTCTTCTACATCAGCTTTGTGCAGATGGTAACTTTAGTGGATTTACCATCTGCCCACCTCTTAGACGCAGGGAGTTGCGTGTGGAGAGTAACCTCCCTCTGTGGGACAGGACACAGTGAACTTCAAGAATCTAAAATTCTGATGAAGGGTGAAAGTAAGAAGAGCAACCAATGGTTTCCAACTTGCTCAAGGTATAACTCTCCATCTCCTTTGAGTTCAACGTATTCAGAAACCCAGCCAAGGAGCCCCGTGCCTCAGACATGCTTCCCCCCTAGATGGGCTCATCCAACTCCCTCTTGGCCAGTAAGTGGCAGAGCTGGGATGTGAATTGAGGCCATCATTTTCTCTTTCATTTTTATCCTTCAAGTTCATAATGCCTCGAAAATCACCTCATCCCCTTAGCTTTCATGAACTTTGTACTCCACCAGGATTACATGTGGTAGGAAGGGTAAGGTCTACTCATCCCCTAGGGCTGATTCGGTAATAAGGTGCGCAGTGGGTTTCCCTGACCAAAAGGCGACTTCAGAATATTTGTATATATACACAATGAGATATCATTGGGGTGGGACCGAAATCAAAATAAGAAATACATCTATTTTTCATATCTGCTAGGCACACACACGGCCTGAAGGCAGTTTTATACAATGAGGCATTGTATGCCCCTGTCCAGGCTGCCACCTGTCCCACGAAGTCATCTCTGGTGTTTCCCACTTGTGACTTTATGTTGATGTTCAAGTCGTTTTGGAGGTTGGAGTAATTTGGATTCTCTTCCTTTGAGACTGGAACTGCTCAACCTGTACCCCAAAGAGCTGGCTTAAGACAACAGGAAGTCTTCTCAGAGTCCCGGAGGCAGGAGACCAGAAGTTCTGGTAACTTAACTTCCACATGCCCTCCGAAGGTTGCAGGCTGAAAGCGTCTTCCCTTGGCTGTGCCAGTTTCTGTCAGCCCTCATGACCTCTCCCTTACATCTGTCACTGTCTCTACCTCTGCTCCCCTTCCCCGCAACCACCGCTGTGGGCTCTGATGTTTGTGTGCCCACTTGGGGTCGGAAACAAAATAGCTGAGACCATGCCTGTGGTTCAGCTCTTCCTGCCTGGGTAGGCAGCGGGATCAGGTCTACTAGAAAGTGGCGGTTTTGAAATACCAGTTTTTGGGCTGTGCCACCATCGTGATCTCTGTCTGGTTCCTGCGGGAGACAGAGCTTTTCAATGGGGTTTGTGAGTAAAGTGCTATGGCTTGCTTGACGGCAACTGGACTCACTGTGTGCCTGAAAGGGGAGCATTACGTGCGGCTCAGAGGCACAAGCAGCTCCGCCATGCTAGCGGTGCCATCCATGTGCATGGCTCAGAGACACAAGTGGCTCCATCATGTTGGACTGGGCAGGGCAAGCAGGCAGTACCTGCATTTGACCTGAGATTGCCACCATGGAGCCAGCTGAATCTTTCCTGGTATGCGTGGTGAAATACAGATTATTAGAAATGGGTTAAATCAAGATGTTAGCCAATAAGAGGTTAGAAATAATGGGCCAGGCAGTAACTAAATTAATACAACTTTTTTGTGGTTATTTCAGGGGTTAAGCTAGCCAGGCGGCGGGACTCAGCCCCCTCCTCTTACTACACCCCGCCATCTTCCCCACAGCTCTAAGTCCAGATTTCTATTTTCCTTTTCCTTTTACGGAGTCAAGGTTTCACGCAGACTAGGCTAGGGCTAGGCCTTGAATGTGCTGTGTGGTCAAGAATGACCTTGAATTTTTCGGTCCTCCTCTCTACCCCTCTGAGTGTTAGGATTGAAGGAGTGTGCCAACACAGCACTTATATGGCGTTCAGAATAAACCCAGGGCTTTGTGACTGCCAGCCAAGGGACCTACCAGCTGAGACACATCTTCAGACCCCGTATTCTTTTTTCCTTATAGAGACACCAGGCATATTAGACTAAGGACCCACTCTCTGGCATTAAGATTTCCCTCAGCAAAGAACTGTGATCTAAAAGTGTAAACCAAATAAACCCTCCTCTCCTCTCATCATATCAGCAATGACCTCTTTCCGTGTAAGGTCATATTTTGAGGTACTGAAAGATGTGGTTAAGCTTGTAGCACCTCCCTTCAGGAAATAACAGGGTTCTGTTACCAGAAAGTGTGTGTGTGTGTGTGTGTGTGTGTGTGTGTGTGTGTGTGTGTGTGTGCACGTTCCTGGGTTGAGGGGCAGATTCTGGGCAGATGTGTTGGCTATGGGCATAACCATTCTGCAGTCTGCATCCCTGCTGTCTCTCTCCTTCTGCTCTTTATATTTGAGGTTGGTCTCTGCCAACGTTTGGCTAGAGATCATAAACAAGGAGGACCAAGAAACTCAGAGTATTTGCTCCTCCGCTCCATCATCTTAAAAGGTCTCTTCCCCAGGGTCATACTGTAACTTTTCTGGATTCCTCCCGTGGCAGCTCCAGGGTTTAGAAGAGAACCTGCCTGATGGTACGTACTTCCCCGAAAGGGTCTGCTGTCCCTTGACCTCTCCTGCCTTTGCTGTTGCTACCGAGGCAGGCCTCATGCAGCCCAGACTGGCCTCAAACTTGCTATGTAGTTGAAGATAAACTGCTGATTTCTTAACCTCAGCTTCTCAAGCGTTTGGATTATAACTGTGTATTAACACATCTGGATTACACCATGCTGGAGGTCAAACTTAGGGCTTCATCTCATGGGAGGCAAGCACTCTGCCAAGGGTGCCACACCCTGACTCCTCCTGCGTCTTACTGCCCCTCCTTCTCCTCCTCTTCTTCCTCCCTCTTCCTCCTCTCCTCTCTTCTCTTCCATCTCTTCCTTCTCCTCCTGTGTTCTTCATTACACTTCCCTCAATTCATCCAACTTGATTCTTTTTACTACAAAGACTCTAATCAGTGGAGCAGCCAAAACAACCATCACCCGGTATACTTCCAGGGAAGGTTGGTTCTCTTGGTATTCCTTGAATACAGAAGTGTCTCGCTGTTGCCAGGGCAGTGGACTGCGGCCTCGGCTTCCAATTCTCACTGTGCCGAACCAGGTTTCACTCATTAATCTAACCTGCTTTCTAAGAAATTCTTTTCTTAGGCACACAGGCTTTGGCTGTGTGGAAGGCACTGAAATCAACGCAGGGAATTTACAAAGTCTGGGCCATAAGGAGGTCAAGATTAGAGGGACTTGTACTTCATGGGAAAGAGCCAGAGCCTTAAATACTCAAGGCTGGGAAGACCTGGAGGATGCTGGGATCCAAGCAGGTGAAAGCTAACCACCTCTTGTGTAATTTGCAGAAGATAATAATGACAGATGATATTTATGACAGGAGATATTAATGACAGGAGATGTTAATCATTTTTCATCGTCCTGAGTGAAGATGAACAGAGATTGACAATGAAGAAGAATGGATCAGCAAGAGATGACGGTACAGCAGGAGATGCTAGAGTCAGCTGGTCACCCTGTATCCCTCATTAGGAAGACAGGAAGCAGAGCCAGACTCTAACATCTCAGAAACCACCCCTGCTGAGTCCTTCTCCCCACCAAGTCTCTGCATCCTCAAACAGTGCCACTAGTTGGTAACCAAGTGTGCAGCCCCATCAGCAAATGGGAGACACTTCGTGTCCAAGCCACCATAGCAGGAGTGGGGGGGACACCCCTGTGATCTCAGCGCTCGGAAATTCCCTGCTCAAGACAGAGTTCTGGGAGGGGATTAACTTTAGATGAGATTGTGGTGAGGCCCCATGATGGTATTAGTGCCCCCTCCTTTTCTGACCCTCTGGAGTTTTATTCAGTGGGTCTCTTGGTGGCGAAGCTGGTGCTTCACAACGGGAACTTGATCTTGGAGTCTTGGAGCTGTTTGACAGCAGCACTTACCCTCTCAATCTTTTCCACCCTCATGATCTGCAGGAGTGTGCATGGGCATGATGCTAGGCACCCATGTCTCAGTAGCACCGTGATGGCACCAGAGGTGGTCAGGCCTCGATCCTCTCGGTACATGTGTGTGTCACTGTGGAAGTCAGGGTGCAGTCAGACGCCTAAGTTCTTCACCCAGATGTGGCTTCTCAAACACCTGTCCATGGGGCACTATCTCCCCTGATGATATCTTCATGTTCTTCAGCTGTGACACCAAACACAGGAAGCGGGACTTGGCCACCACATGGTTGGGTGCAAAGACGCACATTTGGTACATGGGTGGCATTTGGCACTTTGGGGAAGGCAAGAAGTGCCCCCCCCCCACCTTTTACTCACGAAGTGTGCCCGAGGCCTTCATGGCGATCTATCTTTGCTTGCTGCCACTCTCAAAAGGAAGGCATATTAGTGCCCCGTTTAAGAAGACAGGCATTCTCTCTCATTCTCTCTCTCTCTCTCTCTCTCTCTCTCTCTCTCTCTCTCTCTCTCTCTCTCTCTGTTTCCTCCGTCCATTTGAGACTGTCATCTCCAGGCTAGGAAGACATTTCACACCAAAACTTAACCCTATTGGCACCCTCGACACAGACTTCTGTTCTCTGGAACTGTGCAAGAATGGGTTTCTGTTGTTCAAGCCACCCGATGAGTGGTATTGTTTTTATTGCAGGTGGAGACAATGAAAACTTGTAGAGGTTACACCTTCCTGACTTGTACAATCCCGGTATCTAGCATGATATCTGGCTTGCAGGGCTCAGCAGACATGGGTGAATAAATATCTATGGGCAGAGGTCAAGAGGCGCTCGGGTGTAGGAGTGGCAATGATCACTCTGACAGAGCCTCATGATCTTATCCATTGAGAACTTCCTGGGGATGAGCCATCAAACAAGGGCTTGCTCACTCCTGGGCTTTAGAAGCAAGACCGAGTTCTCCTGTCTGAAGTGGGGATTGGCTCAGGGTTCCCGGGGTATATCCAGCAGGGTCCTGAAAAGCTGGATTCTACAGTAAGGGCCTTACTCTCAATGGGCTTGGATCAGAGGAGCCAGGTTATGCAAACTTGAATAGGGCAGTTTGAGTTCCAATGGAAGGTTCTAGCAGACTCAATGACAAAACAGCTTCAAAGTATCTTTTCCTTTGGTGTCCACATCCTGGCCTTGCAAAACCGGTTCATCCAGGGGTTGTTGCATCCCTCTGGTAACCCCATCATCCAGAAACATACAGCCTTGCCGTGAGAATGGCCCTCAAAACTGCTAAGAGAACACAGGCGAGGTTGGGGGAGGGGCGGTGGAGAAAGATCACAGCAAGCTTTCAATGAACAACACATCTGAGTTCCCTGGTGTTTATCCCCTGTTCTTTTGTGGGACCCCCCACAGCGGCCTCAATCCCGCCACTAGTTTCCAGAAAGCCTTTTCCTTTCCAACCAAATTTGTGTCCAGAGCATTCATGCATAGTCTTGTTTTTAAAATTTTTGTCATGACTGAGATGAATTGCTTTGTGCTCATTTTCAGCAAGATGTTAGTGATGGGAAATTGTATGTGACATTTATGGGGCGCTGCATGGCCTTCCCAATCTTTCTCTAAACCTAAAATTCTTCTAAGTAATGAAATCTATTTTTAAAAGTTTTAAATAGTGTGTGTGTGTGTGTGTGTGTGTGTGTGTGTGTTATAATGCACATGCCTGCCCTGGAATGCATGTGGAGGTCTCAGAGGACAACTTGGGAGAGTCAGTTTTCTCCTTCTACCATGTGAGTCCCAGGGAGAGAATTCAGGTAGTCAGGTTTGGCTGCAAGCATCTTTATTTGCTGAGCCATCTCTCCTGCCCAGAAATCCGTGTTTTGAAACAAAGACCTGTCTTACCCTGACATCTCGGGTGTGAAATAGCTCGTTTGGCTTGTTGGCGGTGGCCGACTGAGTAGCCTCAGTTCCTGGCCACTTGACCATTCCCACACTCGTTAGCTGTGTGTTGCTTCACAGGTGCCCTAGGGACACCCCAGAATTTCACAGTGACCAGGTACCGAGCTGACTCAGGGCAGCTGGTTACCTCTATCATGGACTGGCTTCAGATGGAAAACGTTGGAAAGAAATTGGGTGCGTCTCCTCCGGGCTTTTCCTCCGGACAATATGGTGGAGCAACCATTTACAAAGCGTTTGCATTCCCTGGAGGCTATAAATAAAGAGATGAGTTAGAATACAAGGGGGTTGTGCCTGGGATGTATGTGAGTACAAGGTTGTTTGTGACAGACACAGACACTCTGGGACTTCCAGGTCCATAAGCAACCTGGTGCTCCTTGTTTGTGAACACCTAGAAATAGTGATCCTTACCCCGTGATAAGTATTCTGGAGACCCACGGGAGTTTAAGTGCAAGGAGATAAGTGGTTTGTTTTTACAGCCTTGCAAAGTCAGAAATCAGCTCAGAGAAAAGCCAAAAATGACTGGAGCATCCACTTACTACAAAACATTGTTTTCTATATTCCAGTCGTGTCCCCGCCCCTTGAATTCTTCATTGGCTGAGTTGTTCAGGAAGGTACCATCTTTCCAGCTTGCCTAACACATACCCCAAATCCTTCATCCTCCTGGGGTTCAGAGCACCCCTCTTTCCATTTACTTGAACCTAATTAGTCACATAGAAGACCGTCCGTAACTTGTCAACCCTAAGACAAAGAGTCCCAGGCTAAAAGCACCATGTGATACTAAGGGAAGACGGGGGCCCCGTACCTCTTGCTTGTCTGTGGTTCATGGATAAGTTCTAAGACACCCCAGACTGAAAACGGACTGTAATGATTTGCTCCTTACACTAAAACAGCTCTACTCTAAACTGTTGTTGTGAAAATGGTTACTAGGCAAATGTGAAAAAAGTGAATACTGCTATTAAAAAGAAGGGGTCTGGGTCTGGGAAAATATCAATGTCTAGTAAGCATTGAATCTGCTAGGCATGATGGCACATGCTTGTAATCCCAGCACCAAGGCGGGAGAGATAGCCAGATCCATGGGGTTCACAGGCCATGTGACCTATCCTACTTGGCCAGCTCCCAACCAGTAAGAGACCGGCCTCCTTGTGATGACATGATCGTCTCATTGTGATGGTCTATCTTGACTGCCATCTTGTCGACAGCATTTAGAATCACCACGGAACCTAATACCTGGCGTATCTGTGAGGGATTCTAGATTGGATGAACAGAGGAGTCACTCCCTGACTCCTTAGATTACTCTGATGACACCCCAGGGACACAGGACTGAAGTCATGACTGCCTTCCACCTGCTGACAATGGGAGTTCTGTAGGCTATTTTTTTCTTTTCTTCTTCTTCTTCTTCTTCTTCTTCTTCTTCTTCTTCTTCTTCTTCTTCTTCTTCTTCTTCTTCTTCTCCTCCTCCTCCTCCTCCTCCTCCTCCTCCTCCTCCTCCTTCTTCTTCTCCTTCTTCTTCTGTTTTTTGCCAGTTAGTCCCTTTCTAAAGCCTCTTACCTCAGCTGGGCGTGTCTAGAATTCTGCATGTCTCAGCTGATCAGAGGCCGCACTCCAACCTCCATCAGTTTGAGGGACATCCGCAACAGGAGCCACGTGCAGTATTGTGTAGCCTGTGTGTTGTGGTAGCCTGTGTATGCCTGTGCTATATGGAACAATATGGCTGTGTTCTGATGCCAGGGTCTGTTGCATCTGAGAAGGTTTACCTCTGGTGAGTGGCAATCTGGAGGCCAGTGGAGTGGAGCTGAGCCGGCCTCCCCCACTGTCATGTACAGAAAGGAGAATACGGAGGCAAGCATGCAAATCTCTGGATTGGAATGGGAGGGGTGCTGAGTGGCTGTAAGGACCTAGAGAAGAGCCTGGTGGTTGATGGACACTGCCCAGAGAGTGATGAGTGTAACTGGGAGGTAACCGGCGATGAGCTCATTTAACGGGGGGAGGGCAGGAGGATTTCACACTTCCTGAGAGGAGCCAAGACAGGACTGTATTCTTGGTATCTATTTGTCTTTACCAACTTTCAGTTACTATAATAAAATACCGGAGACACTCAACTGATAGAGAGGGAAGGGCTCCCAGGTTTGGAAGTTTCGATCATAGCAGATTGGTCCCACTGCTTTGAGTGTGGGCTATCACATTGAGAAGGAAGTGCACGGTAGAACAAATTTTCAGCCTCATGGCATGCATGTAAGGGAGAAAGGAAGGGGATGGTGTCATATGCATCTCTTCTAGGACATGACCCTGATGACTTGAAGACCTTCCTCTAGGTTCATCTACCTCTGAATGAGAATGCTATGTGGGTAGAGTGCTAAGTCTTTAATACAGCCATTGTGGAACATTCCAGATACAAACCACAGCACCATTCCTTTTATTCAAATCCAGCCAGGCAAGGGATGTGGTTCAGTCGGTAGAGGGTTTACCTAGCTAGGTTCCATCTCTAACACTGCACAAAACAAAGTCTATCGGTGTCTGCCTGCAGTCCTAACAGATGGAGACAGAAAGATCAGAAGTTCAAGGTCATCCTCAACTACATAGATAGTTTGAGACTTGCTTGGGCTATAGGAGACCTTGCCTAAAAACCAAGATTTTGCTGGCTCCTTTCTGCTACTTGTTTCGTGGCAGGGCTGGAAGCTGCTTCTTCACACACAAATGGGCACAAAGCCACTGCATTCCTTCTGAAAAGCAGGCAAGGGAGTTGGTTCAATATTACATTGCAGACGTGCCCAGTGTCAGGGCACACAATCCAGAGTCAGCCCCTTGTGAAGGGAGCTGGCATTGTTGGTGCCGCTTTGTGCACATGTTCCTCCTGCCCCGCCCGGATACTCAGAAAGAGGCAGTCGGGCTTGAGCGTTGACTCTAGCCCATCCCCACCGTGTGCACAGTGAATCACTACACCTTCTCTCAGCGTCTCAGTTGCTCATGTGAATGTAGGAACAAAAAGGTTATGGGAGAGTTATTCTGAAAGATTGTGCCACAGGCAAAGGATCATCTATTGTCATTACCAAGTCGACCTGAAGCCGTAGCTGCTTCCAAGGGGTGCTCCCTGAGCTGCAGTTGGTGGTGTGTTTGTGGTGGGCAGGGGGTGGTTGTGTCACTGTGCTATGTGGAGACTGGAGGACAACTGGTAGGGGTTGGTTCTCTCCTTCCAACTTGTGGGTTCCAGGGATGGAATTCAGGTTATCAGGCTTGGTGAGAAAGGCACAAGTCTTTATCCATGGAGCCATCTGGTCAACCCAGCAGTTCGCATCTTTCCACACTGTTACAAACAAGGGAGGTGGGTGGTTGGAATCTGCTCCTCCTATACCAAGAGCTGAGTCCAGCCTGGCCTCAGGGAAGTCTCCCTAGTGTCTTAGTCTTATTTTATCTATCATCTTAGACTCGCTTAACCTACATTATGGGAAACAGGCAGTGTCAACACGAGAGTGGCAATCACGCCGGTTGCCTAAGTCTTAAGCTAAAGGGAGGGGAAAGTTCTTTCTCCATCCATTTCCCACAGACTTGCAACCAGATAAACAACTCCCAATAGATGTCCTTAGTAAAGGAGACTCAATTCAAAAGTGTTCATGCGTAGGGCAGGTCACACTACAGAGAAATGCTGGTGTTTAGAAACACGAGCGCTCACTTCTGAGTAATGAGCTCTGTGCCCAGCCGAGGGACAGACACAGGGACTTTCCGGGTCAGCTAAAGACTCACCCTTCTGTGATGAATTGAGGCAAATCTTTGATATGCATTGTGTGTGTGTGTCTGTGTGTATGATATTTTCTGGTTCAGAGTCTTTGAAACTTTTACAAACTACCTTGTGAATCAAATGAACTGTATTCAGAGCATAGCCTCTTGTGGATACACAGGAGATCTTCAGTTTCTATGCTTCCGTGGCTCCTGTAGACTGAGATCCATAACAGAAAGGGTCTTGGTGCCCCTGAAGCTGCTGCCCATAGACTTTGCTTTACATTGTTGCTGGGTGCGGATGACATTGGTAACATAAAGGGTCAGAGAGACTTTAGGGACAGAGCCATGTCCCTGGATACTTCATCACTATGGTTAGAACTTTTCTAACAATCTTGTGCATGTGTGTGCATGTGTGTGTGTGTGTGTGTGTGTGTGTCTAAAGACCAGAGGAGCCATCTATCTGTCTTGCTTTGTTTATTGTTATGTTGTTTTGTTAGGGTTTCTCACTGGCCTGAGCTAGGCTAGGCCAACTGGCCATCAAGCCCCAGGCACCAGCCTAGCTCGTCCTTCCTACTGCTAAGGTTGTAAGTGTGCACAACCACACCTGTTTGTTTGTTTGTTTGTTTGTTTGTTGAGGGAGGATCTCACCCTGAATTGAAGGCTGGCCTAGAAGTCACTATTTAGTCCAAATTGACCACAGACTTTCCAAGCACAGATGGGAGTCACCATGCTTGGCTGTATATCTAAGCACTTTTCTGTGGGTTCTGGGGATTGAACTCAGGTCTTCTTACATGCACAGCACCCATTTACCAACTGAATTATCTCCCCAGCTCACTGTGACAATTTGACAATCAAAACATAAATCAATGCTGTTCCAGAAGCTAGAAATAGCCAATGAAAGCTCATCCTCAGAAAAAAATATCCCTATTTATTTAATAATTCTCCACACAATATAGTCAGCAATTGTTCTATGTTGGGTCCCATTCTAGTAGATTTAATATATCAAACCATTTTTTTTACTATCCTCTTATGTAAGTCCTAGTATTGCTCTGTTTTATAGATGAAGAAACAAAGACACAGAGAGGTTAGTTGGCTTGTATAGGTAACACAGCAGGTATGTGGCATAGTTGGGATTCAAATCTAAGCATTCTGGTTCCAGAAACCAGACTTTTACCATTTTGCATAGTTTCTCCCACTCTAGCACTGGGGATGGAACTCTGGATTTCACACATGCTAGGCAAAGTGCTCTACCACGGAACTCCACGCCCAGCCCTGCAGCCACATGTTAACTGTGAGAATTTTGTCTAGCAATCATGGTCCTGAGGATGGCATGGGACTATGTAGAGCTGCTTTATAGGATGGTAATACGGAAAGTAGTTGCCCATTCACACTGTTATACAAGGACACACAGGCAAGGGCGAGCCAGGAGAGGGACAAATTATGCTGGATCAGCAAGGTGCTAATGCTTCTCATTGCTCTCACTGTAACTCAGGAGGTGTTATTATCTATGTGTTTTCATGATGAGAGGCCATTTAGAAGCTTCCACATTCTTCACTTTGGAATGGATTCCCAAGGGACCCTATAAGCATACATCTTACCCACAGCCCCATATCCATAAGGTATGTGAATTTCATTCAGGCAACCTGGCTGGCCCCAAGAACTCCCAAACCAGGACCACTTACCCCTTGACTACTTAGTTCAACTCAGGCTGGCGTTTATGTGTGCTACAGCACTCCCTTGTGTCAGTAGTGTGAACGCACTTTGAAATAAGATATATATTTTTTGGTCTTAAAAAATACTACTTGAGAATACCTAGGTTCATGCTATATTCACGTAATATCCAGCCCTGCCCAACTCCTCCTGTGTCCCTGCCACTCCCTCTCTCAAACTCATGACCTCTTCTTCAATTATTATTGTTTTATATATATATATATATATATATATATATATATATGTAACTTGTTATAAATTAAATTCAAAAACCACAAATAAGGTTCAAGGGGGCACAATCAGGGGAGAATGTAGTGAGTCAGATACTGAAAGAAAATTCACAGACAAAGGGGTGTGTTAGAGGACTGTGCATCCTGACACAGAACGGGGCTCATACAGAGTTTCCTCTTATGTAACATTTTAGGAGAAAAATTAGGGTACCCCAGACAGCTGAGAGATGAAGAACAATGTGACCCTGAGCAAGCAGTAGGAAGCTGTGGGATTGAACTGTTTGGCCATTTTGTCACTTTACAAGTTACAATTTAACCGGTAGGATAAATGTATACGTTAGAAAGGGCAAAATTCCAGCGTGCAGGGGGCGGGTGGAGATGAAGTTCCACACCTGGATGAGGAGTTATTACCAATTATAGACTCGAAGAGAGGGAGAGTCAGATTTCTATAAGGGTGTGGCCCAGAATAGGTCAACTACGCTGTGGCGGGTGGCCCCACACCCAGGAATGCATGGATGGTACAAATAGGACATGATGCTTTGGAAAAAGAGGAGATGACGTGGGATGGGTAGGGAAGGGAAGGGAGAGTGGATCTGGGAGGAGTGGGTGGGAATGAAGATGATCCAAATCATAGAAAATTTTCCAAGACCTAATAAAAATGTTACTTGGTGACGTTCTTTAATTTGCAAACCATATAAAGGAAGCCTTGGGTTGCGTGAATGAGCTAAGTATGTAAGTTGCAGAACAAAACTGGGCTCCAGCTTTTTTCACCATTTTGACTACAAACGGCTCCATGTTAAGGCACGTGGAGAGACTGTATGACAAATAAGGAACACAGGACAGTCATATTAAAATGAAAGGTATAGATTATACACTGTGTGTGTGCGTGTGCATGTGTGCTTCTGATTCTTACAAGCTCTTTGGAGAGTAGTGGTGTTGAAGGAACAGCACATAGTGGCTTTCTGAGGTGTTTATTTTGTACCCACTACAGCTTAGTTTATAGTTAACATAAAGGAGGTCCTTTGATGTCATAAACAAGAAACACTTACATACTGCAATTTTATTCCAATGGCACTAATGAAACTAGACTGTAGGATAACTTTATTACTATAGTATTTTCATTAGTTCATTGGTGATGTCATACATGCAGAGAGTATATCTTGGTTATGTATAAAATTTAAATGAAGAAGTTATGGTGAAAACAGCAGAGAACTGAAAAGTCTAAAAAGGAAAACACCCAAAGATTTGAGAAGTCACGTTTGGGACCCATTCATCTTAGGTTTAATTAACACTTTATGCTTGTAAAACTTCCTTTCTTCCTTCCTTCCTTCCTTCCTTCCTTCCTTCCTTCCTTCTTTCTTTCTTTCTTTCTTTCTTTCTTTCTTCTTTCCTTCCTTTCCTTTCCTTTCCTTCCTTCCTTCCTTCCTTCCTTCCTTCTCTCTCTCTTTCTCTCTCTCTTTCTCTCTTTCTTCCTTCCTTTCTCTTTCTTTCTTTCTTTCTTTCTTTCTTTCTTTCTTTCTGTCTGTCTTTCTTTCCTTCCGTTCCTTTCCTTCCTTCCTTTCCTTTCCTTCCTTCCTTCCTTCCTTCCTTCCTTCCTTCCTTCCTTCTCTCTCTCTTTCTTCCTTCCTTTCTCTTTCTTTCTTTCTTTCTTTCTTTCTTCCTTTCTTTCTTTCTTTCTTTCTTTCTTTCTTTCTTTCTGTTTGTTCTTTCTTTCTGTTCATTCTCTCTCTCTCCTCCTTCCTTTCTTTCTTAAGAAAGAAATCACACTGGTGAGCCTGTAACTTGCCTTCTGAGTGCTAGGATTATAGCCGTGTACCACACCTAGATATTTTTTTTATGATAAGTTTTACATTTAAGTGCTGTATAGAATTCACTCAACTCTTGCCCAGATGGGACTCTAGCACTTAGTGCTTGTTTCCAGGTGATGGATGCCTAAGTCACTAGTGACAGAAGGCTCGCAAAGCCTGTCACCAGACCTCAGTGTCTCTTGGTCCCCTGCTGAGGTCCTGATTCCGCATGGTCTGTCAGTCATTAGTCATGATAAGTCAGGCATGCTCAACGCTGACAACAAAGATTCCACTATTACAGGAGCCAAGTTACGGAAACGATCTAGGTGTCCAACAGCAGAGGAGTGGACAAGGAAGATGCGGTGTATACAAACAATGGACGCCTTTTCAGCCTCAAAGAACAATGACATGATTTCATTAGCTGGGAAATGGATCTGACTAGAGATGCTCGTATGGAATAAATTAAGTCAGACTCAGAAAGACAAATATTAGGACTGCAGTGGTGACGGAGTCCGTAAAGTGCTTATTGCACAAGTGTGAGGACCCAAGTTCGATCCCCGGCACTCATGGACAAAAGCTGTCAGCACTGGGGAGATGAAGACAGGAGGATCCTGGGACTTGCTGTCCAGCTGGTCTGCTCAACTTGGTGAGCTCTAGGTGCAGTAAGAGACTGTCTCAGAAGATGAACAAAGAGGGGAGTGATTGAGAAAGACACCAGACAACGGACTCAGACCTCTGTGTACATATGCACACACATGCTCACGGAGAGAGAGAGATCACATGCTTTCTCTCATTTGTGCATCCTAGGTTTTGAAAGATAATGTATATACAGATGACCCGAAAGTGAAATTATCCAGGGAATCAAGGGGACCAATGAGACCCTAGAAGGGAAGAGGAGAGCAGGGAATGGAGAATGGGAGGGTTCCGCTCAAAGACCCTCATATACTTACACGAAAATGGCCCTATGTAATTTGGTGTAACAAACAAAAAATTAAAATAAAAAGGCCCCTTCTTTACTCTTCAGTCATTCGTATTCCAAAGCCTCCTAAATGCCCATGCAATACTCAATACTGTGCTCAGGTCTCTGCAGTGAAGGGTACGAGAATGTCATTCTGCAGGGCTTATGTCCCAAGCCCTGTTTGCATCTAGACTGTCTCTGCCAGCCCTAGCTGACAGAGTGAACCTGCCATTCCTGTTTCCTCCTCTATCACCTGGTAATAATAAGGCTGCCTGTGCTCCATGTCCAGAGTGGTTGTCAGTGATGCCCACTGGCACTGGGTCATCATGCTGTAATCTACCTTAGGGAAGAGTGTTCTGAGCAGCTGCCTCAGGGAAGAACTCTGAGGAAACCTTTACTCATCCTGGGCTGGCTTGGCTCTGGGCTCCAGGCTTCAGGAGCACTCAGAGATTATCTTATCTCAGCTCCCTGGCCTCCGGTTCTCCTCAGGTCCACTGACCTCTGCATGACCTCTGGGCCATCACACAAATGACAAGCAGCACGTCTCCTCCACTGTGAGGGCCAGCATAGACAATCAGGTCTCCATCCTTGTGAGGGCCAGCATAGACAATCAGGTCTCCATCCTTGTTGAGGGCCAGCATAGACAGCCAGATCTCCAACATGAGGGCCAGAACCTGCTGACTGCAGTCATTTATGACGTGTTAGGTTTTCTGAGCAGCACTCAACTTTGACTGCTCAGGTCAGCCTAGGAGATGGGCTGACTAGAACCTTACTTTTCTCATGAGGAAGTGGAGGCTCCAAATGGTTCCGCGTGCTTTCCCTGACAGCGGCTTGGCACTAGTGATGAAGTTTCCACTGGCTAAAACTCCCCGCAAAGACTTGAAAATCCAAAAGAGAGCATGATGTCACTTTTATTTCATTTTTGGATTAAAAATTGCCTTTTGCATATTTATTTGTTCTTCAGATGGTTCACAACATTGTGTTTTAAAATCTTTTCCTACTTTTCTGAGATTTTAATGTAATTACAACATTCCCCCTTTTTTTCCTCCCTCCAACCCCCTTCATGTCCCCTTTTGCTCTCTTTTAAGTTTATGGCCTAGTTTGCTTTTTTTTTGCCATTGAGCATATGTATGTATATTCTTAAATACATACAAGCAACCTTCTCAGTCTGTGAATGTCATGTGTATGTATCTGTTCTCGGGGCTAAGCATTTGGTACTGGGTCACCACTTCCTATGCTCCTCCCCAGGAAAGGATGTTTCTCCTGCTCTTAGCGTCCCTTAGCTGTCTATAGTTCTTTGTAATAGTTGGATTTTGTTTTCGAAGCAGTGTTTTTCTTTGAAGCTCAAGCCAGTCTGGAACTCATTACGTGGCCAAAGACTGGCCTGGAACTCCTAGCAGTCCTCCTGCCTCAGCTTGGGTCATAGCTTATGCCACCATGTTCAACTGGTTTCTAAAACAGACTTCCAGAGCTGTTGCCTAGATTCAACACAGTGAAAACACTTCACAGACATTAGCCTATTCGACCCCTTTCTTAAGCCCATTCTGTGAATCTGGAAGTTTCCATTGAGAAGCCACCCTCTACCCCCATACACACACAAGCGCACACAGGCAGGAGGGAAGGACAGGTTAGTACCTGGTCTCAATGCTACGCTCTGTCACAAATGTACATAGTGGATGTTCTCTCTTACATACTGTGGCTTTATAATTTCCTGGCCAATTGGGCCAGCAGGATGGCTTTTTGTGCAAGCCTGGTAACCTGAGTTCAATCCCAACAACCGGTGTAAAGGGAGAAGGGAGAACTGACTCTACAAAGTGTTTCCCTGACCTGCACATGTCATGTGCATGTGCCATGGCACACAAGACCACACACATATGCAAACACACATACACAGAAATAATAAAACAATAAAAAAATTCAGTCAACCATCAGTCCAAAGGAACCTTTTTAACTGGGGGAGACCGTTCTGCAGGATTATTGCATGGATTCCCAGATTAGTCCGGGGCAACAGGAGAAGGGACTATGCTCTGTTCTAATGGCCTGCATGTGTCCCAAGGATGGGCCATGAGGATTCTGCTTCTCTAGGGAGAAACCAAGAAGGCCAGAAAGACCTGGGTATTTGGGTGTGGGAAGACCAAGAGCATCTGGATCAGGCTGATGGGACCCCAGAGGCCAGTCCAGCCTGAGAAGGGGTTGTGAAGAAGAGGTGACCTGGTGGCTCAGATAGAGGGTGCATCAGGACCCGGGAAAAGGAGAGAACCTTTATCAAAATTGGGTACATTTTTTCCCACAGTGTACAAGCAGGTTGGCTAATCAATCCTTCAACAGAGAAAGGGATCTGGAGACCCTGGGTCAGATTTTATCCTAGTCCAGCAAAGGAGGTATTTATGAGTCTCCTTTGATTCCTATGAGGAAGGGGGTTCCTTACGTTTGGAGGGGGCTACTGGGGTGTCATTGCTTGCTTTTTGTCACCTTGATGAAACACTGACAAGAACAACATGGAGAGGAAAGGGTTTAATTGGCTTATCCTTCCAGGTCACAGCCACCACGAAGGGAAGTCAGGGCAAGAACCCAAGGCACAAGCCTGGAGGCGGGAGCTGATGCAGAGGCCAAGGAGGGTGCTGACCGTTGACTCTCTCCGGACCCCTTGCTCAGCCCGTTTTCTTATCCAACCCAGGATCAGCTGCACAAGAGTGACGCTACCTATAGTGGCCTGGACCCTCCCACAGATATGCCCATGGGCCAGTCTGATGGAGGCCATTTCCAAGTTGAGATTCACTCTTCCTGGCCTCCACTTTCCAGACAGACACTCTCCTTTAAGCCGTCTCCCCAGCCTGATTTTCGATATTTTGTTTTGAGGTAGGGGCTCACTGAGTTACCCAGGCAGACCTTGAATTTGCAATCCTCTTGTCTCAACCTTCCAAGAAACAAGAATAACAGGTCTGTGCCACTATGCTGGTTAGAAGGGGGATCACCGTAGTGAGCCGCTTCCCAGAACAGAAGGGGGCAGGGGGATTTCTTCACCCTGGCTAGTTTCCAGAGTCCCAGCCCTTAAGCTGAGTTCATCGTGGCCTCTTCTCATTTTGTAACTCACTCCTACTCAGTGCCAGGCTCTCCCTGGGACCTTTTCTGGGCTAGGTAGATCCTAAGTTTATCTTCCAAAGTCCTGCCTATGAAGATGCCTTCAAGGACATTCTCTACCCTGAGAAAGTGTGGTCAAAGTCAGCACCTCACACTCCTTGTTCACACGCACCTTTGCCTGGCTTCTGTCACCCAGCAACTGTGGTCAAAGTTCAGCCATGTTGTGAACTTGTATCGTTACTACATTCCATTTTTTACTGATGGACAATATTCCTTTGTATATATAGGTCACCTCTGTTTACCCATTCCTTAGGTGGTGGGCATTTGGTCCATTTCCTTTTCTTGGCTCCTGTGAACAATACAGCCATGGATGTCCATGTGTACTCTATGTGTTCATTTTTCTAGGGTCCATATCTGGGAGTGAAATTGTCCACCATACCTGAGATCTCAGCACTTAGGAGGTTGAGGCAGGAGGATTGTCATGAATTTGAGACCAGTCATCCTGACTCACCTGAGCTACAGTGTGAGACCGACTCTGTCTAAAAAAGTAAATTAAAGATTAAAAAAGGATCAATACATGTCTTTTTCACTTGACTCTGTGGTCCAGGGAGCACCAGGCACCTTGGCTTGGTGAGGGCTGGCACCACTCCCAACCAGCCATGCCTGCAGCTCTGAGAGCAGAATGGTAAGGTTTCGGAAGGGGGAGCAAGCTGGTGGCCCAATATCAATGCAAGCCTTTGAGAGAAATCAAGGCCTTTAAGTTCCGAAGCCCCCAAATATCCCTCTGTGCTAACGGCAGCAATAGCATAAAATGAGATGATGTACTCCCCCACCCGGCTGCCCTGTCAAACACTTGGCTTTCCCTGCAACCAGCTTCTAACGTAGTTATTCTCAGGGTAATTCATATCCTTCTTTGTGGGGCACAAATGTGGACTCTGTCTGGGTGGCTGCCTGACGAGAGAGCCCTTAGCCACTGCCAAGAGGCACCCTCAAGGCTTGCAGGAAAGTCACATGACACGGCTAGAGGCAAATGAGTCTTACGTCCTCAACGGATAAACTCGTCAACTGCTTGACATGTCCCATGACCGTGGCCCCGAGGCTGATGTTATGATCGTGTGGTCTTCAGCTTTAAAATTCTAGACATTTTTGTCTCACACTTGTGGGTACAAGGCCATTTTTCCGAGAGTCCATTAACATTCTCCGAAACGGAGCGTGAAATCCTGAGAGAAGTGACATTTGACGCCTTGACATGAGAACCGCAGAGAATGTGCTCAGATTCCTGCGTGGTTTCCTGTTGTCTCTGGGCAGTGTTTGCAGACACTGGGCACGCTGCCCTTTCTCTTCGCATCCTTCCTCCTACTCTCAAACCAGCTGATCTCCATGAAACCTGCAAGGCCGTTAGATAAAGAAATTTCACAAAGATGGAAAACTGTACAAGACAGGTGTGGTGATTCATTCCCTTAACCTCAGCATTTGGGGGGCTGAGGCAGGAGGATTGCCATGAGCTCAAGGCCAGTCTGGGCTCCAGAAGGAATTCAAGGTCAGCTTGAGCTACATGTTGATACTTTGTATGAAACAATGAGAGAGAGAGACAGACAGACAGAGACAGAGACAGAGACAGAGACACACAGAGAGACACACAGAGAGAGACAAAGAGGGAGACAGAGATACAAAGAGACAGAGACAGACAAATACACAGAGACAGACAGACAGACACACACACACACACATACAGAGACTTATCCCATGCTGGTATTTTTTGTCCTGTTACATTCTTTTTTTGTCAATAATCCCTGAACTCCAACCTTCCCTTGCCACGCATGCTCACTGAAAGCTTGCCAGCATCCCTTTCTTTACATAGAGTAAGTTGTCTGTCTCGACTTCCCCAGCTGTTTTCTAACTTAGCCACCAAAGACATTTCCCCAGCTCGCTCTCTCTCTCTCTCTCTCTCTCTCTCTCTCTCTCTCTCTCTCTCTCTCTCTCTCTCTCCAGGGAGCAGAGACCATCACAAACATCATGGGATGTGATGTTCAATTCGTGAATGAACTCCAATTCGTGATGTTCTCCTATAGAGTTGCTTTGAGCTCAGCTTGTGTTGTCTTGACTCTTGCAGGTGCTGATTCTGGTTTCGGTCATGCCTTGGCCAAGCACCTGGACAAGCTGGGCTTCAGAGTGTTTGCCGGAGTGCTGGACGCGAAAGGCTCAGGAGCGGAGGAATTGAGAAAAACCTGCTCCGAGCACCTCTTGGTGCTCCAGATGGATGTCACCAAGCTCGAACAGATAAAAGATGCTCACAGCAAAGTCACAGAGAAGACCAAAGACAAAGGTACTGACTTCCTCCATTCCTCCTCACCCCACTCACCAAAGCCCATCTCTTGTCACCGCCTCTGATGACCGTGGCTGCTGATCACACCAGGACCTGGATCCTGGATCCGTGCCATGTGCCAGAGCCTGTTAGACACAAAGATGTCAGGAGTGACTCCGATACAGATTCTCTCTTCATAGAATGTACAGAATTCATGTGTGGGAGTGTGTATGTGCGCATGTGTATGCAGGCATGCGTGTGTGCATGGCAGGGGCAGAAGACAACCTTGGCTATTGTTTCAGATGTACCACCCATGTTGTCTTTAGAGACAGAGTTTCTCAGTAGTCTAGAACTCAGCAGGTAGACAAAGTTGGCTGGCTCACCCGTGAACCCACCCGAAGGATCCACCTGTCTCTGCCTCCCCACTGCTGGGATTACAAGTGCCGGTCACTGTGACAGGTTCTTTTAAGATGTGAATTTTGGGGCATTTAACTTCTGCCCTCTTGCTGGCTAAGCAAGCACTTTACCAGCTGAGCTATGCCCCACCCCCTCCTTCAGCGTACACTATCATCTCCCTCCCATGTCTTCTTGATCCCTCTGGTTGCTCTCCTACCTCCAGCTCTTTGCCTTCTTCCAGCAAAATCAGCGTGCATTGATCTTCCCCAGCTTGACAAACAGCCGCAGGACCATGTGCCTCCTGGAGGCTCTGTCTTGTCTCTCTTTCATTTGTGTCCAATTCTCCATTTGGTTTCATGGCTTTATGCCTGGTCACATGAATGGTGGTTCTCACTATATCTCCTTTCCTGCTCTAGCCAGAGCTACCACTATCTTCTTGAAGACCAAAGACTTTATCTTCTCTGAACTGTTCTAAGAGGACATTCTCTGCTCAGATTTGGAGTTTCCAGCCTGCCCTTTATTCCCCTGTTGTTTGCTGGTTGTTCTCTCTGCTTCCTGGATAGATCTCTTCCTCTATCCCTCCATTAAATACGAATCTTCCCATCTGGATCCACCTGTGGCTCTTCACTCCCCACTCCTGGATCCAACCACTCTATCTTTATGCCAAGGGCTCTCTGTCCTTTGCACATTGAAGGAGGGCTAAAAAATGCCCATATTTGTCCCCAGAGTGGGGTACATACCCTGTGGAACCCAATGTGAGGTGAACGTGAGAGCCTCCTCATTGAGGAACTGATCAGAAATGTAAGATGGTGGCGTTGGGGCGTTAAACGGCTCGGGGGTGTCTGAGTGCCTCCAGCCCAAAGTTCAATTGCTGCAGCTTACTCAAGGAGAGACTCAGACACCAACAATGAAAGAGAGAGAGAGAGAGAGAGAGAGAGAGAGAGAGAGAGAGAGAGAGATTGAGATTGTTCATGTTTGTACGAGCATGCACACGCTAGAGGTCAATGTCAGCTGTCTTCTCTCCATCTTGTGTTTTTGACACAGAGTTTGCTATTTTGGCAAGACCCTGGGATCCATCTGTCTCCCTACCACACTCCCTGGTGCTGGTGTTACAGCACAGCTTTGTGTGGGGGCTGAAGGTCTGTTTGCTTCTGCACTGTGCATCTTACCCAATACGCCATCTCCCAGCCCCATCAGCAGTTTTTACTTTTGAAAGCTCTCTAGGTGATGCTAATGTTTGGTCAGCGTTGGAAAACTAATTTACACTAATACCTTTCAAAGCTACATAGCCCACCTGGCTGTGCCTCTTCACATCTATACTGAAACACACTAAATGATCTCCCAAGCCTTCCTACAACCTCACTGTCTTCAGCGTTGACCTTGTTATCTTTTCCCTAAAGCTAGCCTGAAAATTGGCTTGCTTTCCTGCATATCCAATCATTGGAGTCAGTGGCCTGGCGGGTGGTCACTGAACCTCTAACTCTGATCTCTCTGCCCTATTGACCTGGAGTTCTGTCAGTTCTGCCCTCTAGATATTTGTCACCCAGCCTCTTCTCAACATCTCCAAAAAGTAGTGGTTCATTGTAGGCCTTCACCAGCTTTGGTGTGGGTACCCCAATGGTTTTGCTGTTTCCTGTGGGAGTACCCCAATGGCCTCCCTACTTCCTGTGTGGGTACCCCAATGGCCTCCCTAATTCCTGTGTGGGTACCCAAATGACTTTGATGCCTCTTGTGTGGGTAGCCCAGTGGTCTCCCTACTTCCTGTGTGGGTACCCCACTGACTTTTCTGCCTCCTGTGTGGGTAGCCCAATGATCTCCCTACTTCCTGTGTGGGTACCCTAGTGACCCTCTCTAGGTACCCCAGTGGCCTCCCTGCCGCTTGTTCAGGTACCTAATGGCCTCCTTGCTTGGGTACCCCAGTGGTCTTCTCCCACCTGTACTTCTCCATCACTCTCCGACGAAGCATAATCTTCATAACGCACATCTCTCCAGTGCCACCCATTCTCCAGAGCCTCTGGAATGTGGACTCTCTGGGGCAAGGAACTCCGGTTGTGATTTGCTTTGTGCGCAGCTCATTGTTTGGCCCCGTGCTTCTCCTTCTGCCCACGCACAATCCAAACACCCTAACAAAGATAGAAGTCTCATGGGATAATGGCCTTTCAAACCATTTCTTTGCGGGATGGTCCACTTGGTACCCTCTGGGACGTTCTAGAGAACAGAGTGGCGTTCTCTACTGCTGCAGTTCAGCTTCTACCTCCTTGGTTTTTCTATCTCTACCCCCTTTCCTATGACTTATCTCTCTGCCAGTGAAGTCTCTCTGCTCAAAGTCTCTGTGACAGACGCTCCCAACTCCCGCGGGGATGGCTCACCCATGCCATCCCTTCCTAACTGCCTGGGGAGCTGAGCTGTGCTGCTTCCTTTCCCAGGCTCACCACGATGCCTCACTCACTACTTTAAGGCCTGCTCCTTTCCCACTTCTTATCAGTTTCTGTGAGAATAAGACCCATGAGCATATCAGACTCACTCAGAGGAAGTGACTCAACCTAGTGCAAATGTGCTGACCACGGAGAAAGAACCTGCTTGCTTATAGGCCTAGTGGTTCCAGACATAACTGGATCCAGGCACTCCGTAATGCCACCGGGGTTTGGTTTCTGCTTTCAAGTTCTGCTTTCACCAGGGTTAGCCTTCACCAGTTGGAGAATGTATGTGGCAGTCTTGGGTACTCCAGGTTTCATCTTGCTCACAGCTGACTTTCACAGTACAAAGGACCTGTCTTGTTTTGTAGCCGAAGGACAATTATAGAAAAGAAAATAGAAGAGTCTGGAACAGGCAAACCATGCTCAGTAAAGGCCCCCGTGTCTCCCAGCTCAACGTTTAGAACATTAAGTACTTGCTCATGAATGGGATATGAAGAGAGAAAGATTGCTAGTTATTGGGAATTATTTCTCAGCAAGATTAGCATGGCACCATCATTTTCTTTTATTTTTTATAAAGACTGTGCGGGGGGGCTGGAGAGATGGCTCAGTGGTTAAGAGCACTGACTGCTCTTCCAGAGACCCTGAGTTCAATTCCCAGCAACCACATGGTGGCTCACAGCCATCTGTAATGAGACCTGGCGCCCCCTTCTGGCATGTGGGCACATATGGAAGGAATGCTGTACATCTAATAAACAAATAAATCAAAAAAAAAAAGACTGTGTGTGAGAGAGAGAGAGACAGAGAGAGACAGACAGAAAGAGAGAGATAGAGAGAGACAGAGAAAGAAACAGAGAGACAGAGACAGAGAGAGCAACCACGGCACCTGATCTGGGTTCTCAGAACCCAGTTCTAGTCCTCTGCAAGAGTAAGCTCTCTTAACCCTTGTATCATCCCTCCAGTCCCCAAGTTAGCCTTTTCTAGAGAGTTTTCCTAGCCTTATCTTTGACCATCCAATAGGACTGTACTCATCACTCAAAGAATTTCTGGATGCGGAATCCTTTCATGAGGTTCAGCAGGGCAGCACTGACTGTATGTAGTGAAGGAGTGATGAGTCCTAGACACAGAAACACCATGGTGGTACCCAGGCATGAAGGGATGTGGGGACTCGATTTTTATGTCATGAACTCCTGTCATTCTGCAGTTAGCATTGAGAAAGGCAGCTGTCCCCTGGGCCAGAATGGGTGGCCCACCAGCCTGCTCACTCCAGGTCTCTCTAACTTCAGTCTTCTTAAAGAGAAACTGGAGCCACAGGATCACCAAGAAAGAACCACTTAGAATCTGTGGCTAAAGTAGCAGGTCTCCCAGAGGACTCATGATTACATCATACTCCTGCAGAGCATACTGTTGATTTAGTGTTAGCCTATCGATCATTGCTAGTGGATGTTAATTATTACCAAGCGGTTACTGGGTCTCACACGCGTGATGGGTTTATTGGCCAGTTTAGAAATCTATGGTAGTTAACAAGTACCAGAATATTGCTAGGTGTTAGCAGTAAGTTTTGTCGATGGCACAATAGTACACATAGTCCACAGTCATTTATTATACATTTTGTGAAGATCTAGAAGACAGATCCTCCAGCCACAAAGAGGTTACAAAGGCTGTCATCATCCTCTGCTACGTGTTCTGGTTGGCCCATCGGCCCACGAACTGAGAATGCTCAAATCAGAGCAATTTTTTACATGAAACTTACATGTCATTCAAATGCCAAGGTTCATAAATAGGAGTTTACATGAGCACAGCCTCCCCCGTTTGCATGCACCTCTGTATTCCTTTGTGCCACAGTGGAAGAGGTGAAGTTAGCCGGCCTGCAGGAGTAAGTGTTTGGCCTTTGTACTCGGCATGTTGTCGCTGCGGCAAACACCAGAGAGGATCAGTTTAAAGGAAGAAAGATTTTCAGGGTTCATGGTTTCATTGCTGCTGGGCCACGGTGAAGCTGGGCATCCCAGTGGGAGCATGAAGTGGGCCAAAGCTGCTCACATTATGGTAGGCAGGGAGAGAGAGAGAGAGAGAGAGAGAGAGAGAGAGAGAGAGAGAGTGAGTATTCACTTCTTCCAACAAAGCCCGACCTTCCACAGTTTCTACCGTGTCCCAAGTAGTCCATACAGCTATGAACCCATTGGTTGATTTTAGCTGATTAAGTCAGACCCTTCTCATGATCCAGACTCTGTACCGGGGAACCCCGAGTCCATTGGGGGTAGAGGGCCGTCCATATCTAAACCATAGAACTTTTTACAGAAGAGGGTGGATGATACCTGTTCTAGAACATTTTCGGGCTCTATGTTGACTAGTCTAAGGTTCACATGAGGCAAAGTGGTTAGGAAAGAGACCTTCTCTGCACTCATCCCCCACTTAGTAGCTGCTGCCCTCTCTGGGTGGTAAGCCTCTTCCCGGTTAAATGCTCACCCAGTGCCTGTGAATTCAGATCACAAACTCTGGCTCCCAAGAAATGTAGTTTTACTTTCTGCGATACAACTTGGTTTGGGCTTAGGACCATCTTTCAGCGATGAGGTAAAGAGATGCCGGGATTTTGAGCCTGCTCTCGTTTCTCTGGGGAGCAGTATTGAAATTGCTGGAGACAGAGCATCTGATGGTCTTGGTGGTCAGTGTTTCATGTCGGTCCTTGCTAAAGCGCACAGGGCTGGATTAGGTCCTCATGTATAGCTTGGCGGCTTCCCCTTTGCCTCTGCCACCAGACAGAAGCTAATGGAGCTGCACCACCCGTACCACAGTGCTGACTTTGACTATGCCTCTGGATTGTGGATGGTATACCATAGCAGATGCAGCACCTTGAGACTTTCTGATTGACAGTTTCAACCTTTCAGCCCAGTATGAAGATGTTTTTTGTTCAAACTGCAAGCCCCATTGAAAATTAAAGTCTTGGTCTGCAGAAATGGGTCAGTGGTGGAGAGGCCTTCTGCTCTTTCAGACAACCTGGATTCAGTTTCCAGCACCACACCCTGGCTCAAAGCCACGTGTAACTCCAACTCTAGGGAGTCTGACACCCACTTCTGGCCTCTGTATCATTCACAGAGTGCACAACACACACACACACACACACACACACACACACACACAAATGAGTTTTTTCTTTTTTGTGGTAGGGTCTTATATATCCCAGACTGGTCCCAAACTCTCTGTGTTGCCAAGGATGGAGCTGAATTCCTTATCTTCTTACCTCCACCTCCCAAGTACTGGAGTTATTGGTGTGTGCCTCCATGTCTGGCTCCTGTGGTACTGAGGCTTGGCCACTGGGTTCTGTGCACACTACGTGAGCACTCTACCCATTGAGCCACATCCCTAGCCTCAAATGTACATCTCTAACAAGTTACTGCTGGGGTGGGTGGTGGACCACACTTGGAGATCGACTGCTGCGCACTGTGCTGAGGCTCCAGGTACCTAGAGGATCTGTTCAAGTCTGTCTAGCCCATCACCCCTGGATCCTATCACCCCTGTTCCTCTCAGGTCTCCCGCTTGTGCGGCAGAACCTCACTCTTCGAAACAGAAAGAAATCCCTGTGGGACTGTAACTGGGTGTTGGTGTGAACTGGGGGTTTTAAGGCTCTCGGCCTCTCATTTGAAGAATTGAAAACCAAAGCTCAAACCAATTTTCAGAGAATCAAAGTAATTTTATTGGGAGCCAGGTGACAGAGGGACACATTGTCAAGACTGACAGCGGGCCACATGAGTGACAGTACTCACAGGTCCCAGGCTAAAGAGTGGCATCTCTGTTTCAGAGACCTAAGGGAAGGAAGGGCTGCACACATACCCAGTACCAGTTCAGGCTGAATCAGCCCTTCCTGGTCTCTGTACCTGGATAGGTGGGGAATATGCTTGAATAGAAACCGTCTGAATACGATTGCTACCAGGGGTGGGGGAACTGGTACTGGTACTGCTGTTGGGGGATGGGAGTATGTGTAGCACGAGGCAGGCAGAGGGCTTCTGAAGTTGCTAGATGCATAGTTTGCAGGTGTGTGTGTGTGTGTGTGTGTGTGTGTGTGTGTGTAATAGGTGCAGATGAAGAAACGCGGCCTCCAAGTGCATTGTTACAAAAGGGGAGGCCTGAGCAATCCAAAACTATTGGAAAACTCCCAGCTAAGCTATCTCCAGCCTTACTTGACTTACAGTTACTGTAATCATTCTTCCGCCCTCTCTAGGGGGTGGTTCTCGAGAACCTGGGCAAGGTTTAAATGCCACTCACCCCCAGTCTCTTTCCCATCCCCACAGGTTGATCTAATAGACTAGGGGTGAGGGAGCGTAGCTTGAGCCTTGGGGCTGTGTGAAGAGACAGTATCCTAATATACCAGGAGGGTTCGACAGCACTGCTGGAGGCAGAGATTTTCCAAGGATGGTCCAGAACTCCAGCATCAGCATCCCGCAGGACTGAGCAGAAAGAGATGCTTGGAACCTATCTTATGTGCACTCAGAGTTTCTGGTGGTGGGACCAGGAGAATGTCTGAACCGGCTGTGCTGTGATTCTGAAGCTTCTCAAGGAGGCACATTATCTGGACCAGGAAGTAGGGCGCATGGTGTTAGGGACATCACAGTCACCCCTACTGTTGTAACTTTCCTTCTTGTTCCTAGGTTTTTAGTTCAGAGAGGGGGAGGACCGCCAAGCATCTCATTCTGCAATGTGTTAATAGAGTCTTTCCATACTCCTGCGAGGAGAAAGCAGGCTTCGAAACTTTAGGCCAGGGGTTCTTAACCTTCCCGATACTGTGACTCTTTGATACAGTTCCTCATGCTGTGGCAAGCCCAGCCATAAAAGTATTTTGTTACTACTTTATTTTTTTATTTTTAAGATTTATTTATTTATTATGTATAAGTGTTCTGTCTGTATGTGTGCCTACAGACCAGAAGAGGGCTCCAGAACTCATTATAAATGGTTGTGAGCCACCATGTGGTTGCTGGGAATTGAACTCAGGACCTCTAGAAGAATAGTCAGTGCTCTTAACCTCTGAGCCACCTCTCCAGCCCTCGTTGCTACTTTATAACTGTAACTTTGCTACTGTTATGACTCTGTTACAAATCCTGTTATGAATAATGTAAATAGCTGACATACAGGCTATCTGAGAGATATCTGAGGTTGCAATCCACAGGTTGAGAACCATTGCTTTAAGACCAGGCACACTTCAATACTGGGAATTCACCTCTTGTTGTGCCAGTTGCTTCCATAAATGGTGACTATCCAACTTCCTGGCTGTAGGAAAGGACTACCAGGCAAAAGAGGAACTGGGCTGGCAGGACATCCCGGTGAGTAAAGGTGCCTGCAGCCCAGCCTGAAGATCTGAGTTCAGTCCTTATGATCCACGTGGTAACAGGAGAGAACCACCCCCTGTCAAAGGAGCAGTGGGCCGCTTCCTGATCCGCTGCAAGCCATTTCCCGTCGTCCAGCTCACGGATAGCTTCACCCGAAATAATTACATGGAAACTGTATTCTTTTAAACACTGCTTGGCCCATTGTATCTAGCCTCTTATTGGCTAACTCTTACATATTAATCTAACCCATTTCTAATTATCTGTGTAGCACCACGAGGAGGTGGCTTACCGGGAAAGATCCTAACCTGTGTCTGTCTTGGAGAGGAGAGTCATGGCAACTGCCTGACTCTGTTTCTTTCTCCCAGCCTCCTGTTCTGTCTACTCTGCCTATCTAAGCTGCTGTCCTATCAAAGGCCGAGGCAGTTTCTTTATTAACCAATGAAAGTAACACATAGACAGGTGACCTTCCTCCATCAAACCCCTACGATTGTCTTCTGACCTCTACATTCGCATCCTGGCGTGCGTGGAACCACCCCCAAGAAATTTTAAGAGGAGAGGATCTCCAAAAGCATTGTTTAATAGTGTACACATCTCCCCCCCCCTCCCCACAGTGCCCCATCACGGGGAGGTTTGGGAATATGGGAGGAGACCGAGGTTAGGAAGTTTGTCATCTGACTGGAGCTTCCATTTCAAAGGGGTCTGGTGGTTCCAGAACTTGGTGTGTGGAACTCCCCACGTGCTCCAGCCTCTCCTGTTCTCATCGCTGTTTGCTTTTGTTCCCAGGGCTGTGGGCTGTTGTCAACAACGCTGGGATCTTCCAGTATCCAATAGACGCGGAACTCATCCCCATGGCCCAATATAGAAAATGCATGGCCGTGAACTTCTTCGGAGCTGTGGAGGTCACCAAGGTGTTCCTGCCTCTCCTCAGGAGATCCAAGGGGAGGCTAGTGAATGTGTGCAGCCTGGGAGGTGAGTCAGCCTGGTGGCATGTGGTCACGTGGTGCCTGTCACACGATGTGGAGCTTTTCACTCTTTGTAGGCTACACAAGAGAGTAAGGCTCACAAAAGCCGGCTGGATCACAATGAGTCAGTCTGTATCTTCACGGTTGACCTTTCTTTCCTTTTGAATTCTCTCATGCGAAAGCACTTTTCTCCTTTCTGCTAATTACCGTGTTCATGGCTGGGTATTTGGAGACTCTTAGGTGTCTTCATACTGTGATCGCTGACACGTAAGCATTGCGGACAACACGGCTCAGGGGGTGCAGGTGACTCTGCTGCTTCGGTAAGCTTGTCTTCGGCCTTCTCTGAACACAGCTCACTGCTATTTCCTGTAAGCTGAAAGAGTGAGGAGCTCTGCTTTGTGTGCACCTTGGGTGCCCTGGGTCCATGCCCTGGGGTTAGCCGTGATACTGTCCTCACCTTTGTGGGTTGGGTGCAGGGTGTGTCAACAACCTGGGGGGTCTCCTATTCCCTCAACAACGGCCTCTGCCTGGGTTGCCACTCTTCGCCTTCACCCATAGACATTTGCACACGGGAGTTCCCCAGGCCTTCCTCAGCTATGGGAGACCGTCTGGAGTCTTTTTCAGGTTTCTGCATGGGTGGGAGAGGGAAGTCAAACAGGTCTGGTCTCTAGACGCTCAGCTCCTGCCTTCTAATCTCCCTGTTAGATTAGTTGGTTCTAGGTAAAGTTTGTAAAAATGAACGGTCCAACTAGGTTTCTGGTATTGGTGTGTGTGTGTGTGTGTGTGTGTGTGTTGCAATGTGAACAACAGTTCTAGAATTTCTTTTTGGTGGGGGAAAGATATTTATTTATTTTTATTTCCGAGACCCTTGTTGCTGTTTAGCACATTTCTTTCCTGGCTTTAATTCAGTCACTTCCTTAAAATTAACTGCTGTGTGCCTTTGATTGGAGTCTTTGATTGGCTCGAGGTATAAGCAAGTGAAAGAGAGAGGGCTGAAAGGATTATGGGGGAAGAAAAACAACCTGATTCATGATTAGGAGCAATTATTGTTTACCTTCTGTGAGAAAACCGGATTTATTTCCAGAAGTTTGCTACTTCTCACACACTAATGAATCTAAAGGAATCCCACTTGTAGCATCTTTGTAGGGGTGTGCGTGTGTGTGTGCGTGCATTCATGCCTATGTGTGTATACTTGCACATGTGTGTGCACAGTCGATGGGGGCTGGAGGTGGTTTCTACCATAGTTTTTGATAGTATCTTTCACTGGACCTGGAGCTAACGGACTTAGCTGGACTGGCCAGTCAGCAAACTTTAAGGATCTTTTAGTCTCTACCTTCCTAGTACTGAGGGATTTGACGTCAATTTCAACCCTCCTTTTTTTTTTTAATGGAAGGGACTGGGTTTGAACCTGGGTCCTCATGCCTGCACAGTAAGCATTTTATCAGCTAAGCCATTTTCCCAGGCCCCAGCCAACACACACCACTCTACCTTTGTCTTTGTTCTGAACTTGGCCTTTATACCTTCACACTCTTTGGAAACCTCCCCTCTCCCACTGACAGGGTAGCCTCTGGTGCCTTTGGCAGGGCCTCTCATGGTCCCCGACTCATCCGTTCTGCAAATGTTTACTGAAGTGATTGATCGCTGCCTTTTCCTGGCTCCTTGACCAGGCTGCCTTTCTCTTTGTTGTCTTTGTTCTTACTTTGGGCCATCCCTTCATTGGTGGCGGTTTACTTCAGTGGTCCCTAACAAAGAGTATGGGCTGCATACCTAGTATCTGGCAAAAAATGGCATCAATAAATAGGTGAACCAATGCAGTTGGGCCTTGTGGTGCCTGCCTGTAACCCCAGTACCAGGGAGGCAGAGGCAGGAGGATGGTGAATTCACATTGAACTTACCTCTGTAATCAGCTTTTGGTCCCATGACGGTTCAAAATCAAAATAAGGGCTTCAGGAGGTGGGCTCAGTCGGGAAAATGTTTGTCTCATAGTTATGAAGTCCTGAGTTAGAGCCCCAGAGCCTATATCAAAAAGCCAGGTGCGGTGGCATTACCCTTCTCCCTCTGTATTAATTTGCTAAGGCTGCGGAACAAAGCATAGCTGAAGGCTGAAGGGTGGTAGCTTAGACATCAGGTTCTTTTCTTCTTACCATACTGGAGACTGGAAGGCAAGATCAAGAGGTCCGTAATGTTGCTTTCTCATTGAGTCTGTCGTGAGGGCCTTCAAGGACCTTCTGTCATGTGTTCATTGTGTTTGTCCTATCTGAGTGCCTGCATTCCCAGGGTCTCCCCCTATGAGGATGCCATAGGAGTTAGGGACCTATTTCAACCTAGGGGTCCCTGCAAATGCCCATGAGACTGAGAGCGAGGGGTTCAACCCATGGAGTTTTCTGGAAAAGGGCTCAAAATGCCATCTGTAACGCATTGATGGAATTTGGCAGAAGCCCCAAAGATGAATGTCTTGGGACATCATGGAGAATTTTGTGACGCAATAAGAATTATTTTGAGGGGTAAAAAAAAAGGAGCTAGATTAGGGCAAGGGAAATAGCCTTGTCTGTAGAGTCTGTGCTGTGTAAGTTTAGGGATGTGTTTGGATCCCTGGAACCAGTGTGAGAAGCCAGCTGTGGCTGCAACTTCCTATAATCCTATCACCAGGCAGAGAGATGCCTGAAACTCCTCTGCTGGCCAGACTAGATGAATGGGTGAGCTCCAGATTCAAGAAGGCCTCATCTCAAAAAATAAGGTGGAGATAATCTGAGGGACATCCCCAGTGTTGACCTCTGGCTTCTACGTGTGCACACACACTTGTGTGTAGTGTGTCCATGTTTCCACTCATGTGTTTAATTACCACATAGTACATACATACACAACACACACACACACACACACACACACACACACACACACACACAGAGAGAGAGAGAGAGAGAGAGAGAGAGAGAGAGAGAGAGAGAGAGAACAATTAGGTTTGCACAAGAACCAGAGAAGCTAAAGAACCTATGGAAGGTATAAAGGAACAATCCATGGGGCTAGGGAGATGGTTCAGTGGTTAGAACACTTACTGCTCTTGTGCAGGACCAGAGTTTGTTTCCCAGATCCCACACAGTGAGTCACAGCCCTCTGTGACTCCAGCTCCAGGGGATCTGACACCCTCTTCCTACCTTTGCAGGCTTCTGTGTGCACAGGGTGCAGAGAAATTCGCCCAGGCACAAATACATGTGCAAATAAATAAAAGATATATAAAAAGATAACCCATAATCTACACATACACAAGAGTCACCATTTAGTGTGGTCAACTTCTTGACGATGAAGCTCTTGGAAGGTGTCGTTGCTACTGGCTTCTTGTTTAGAAGCAGGTAGAAACAGGGAACTACTTAATAGTGTCTGTCTGGACAGGAATCCTGGCTATCTGGACCTATCAGACTGGAGTCTGAAATCTCTACAAGCCAGAAAGAGTTGAGCTGAAATGTAAAAGTCTTCTCAAATCGTTTGTGGCTGCAGGGCTAATAACCCCAGCAACACCAGAGCTGCTGCAGGGAGCGGCTGGTCTGACAAACAGTGCGAGACTCACCCACAGACATTGAGGTAATTCGTTACAGCAGCAACAGGAAGCTAATATGCCTGGTTTGACGTAGATAGCAGATCAAATGCCTCTAGGTCGGTCACAGTTTTATTACAAGAAAGGAACTTCTACATTTCCTACCAAAATGCTGGGCTGACTTCGCTTTCCAATACTCAATGCAGGTCGCTAGTCAAAGCCCCCTGTTCCTCAAGCTGTCTGAGCAGGTGTCTTGGATGACATCTTCTGTTAATTTTACCTCTCAGCTGGATGGCTAACAAGACACTCTTTCTGCAGTAACAAATATGGGTTTTGCGGTCTTGATTTAGCCCTTTCTTTGTGGGGAAATCTTTATTATCTGTGATTTATATTAATGCCCTGTCCATACCAAATATTTTCCTTCCCTTCACATCTGAAGTTCAGTCCCCCTACTTTTATGTAACCTGGGTATGCATGAAAATATCTGCTCATTCTTTAAACCTTATTGAATCTTATTTTTATTTTAAATTACATTTATTTTGTGTGTGTGTGGTGTGTGTGTGTGTAACATGTGTAATGGTAAACTTTCAGTCAATGGACCACTTTGGAAGTCAGTTCTGTCCTTCTACCATGTGGGTCCCAGGGATTGAACTAAGGTCCCCAGGCTTAGGGGCAAGTGACGATATCTTACCAGCCCCACTACTCAATCTTTTCCCATTCCTGAATGAATGACTAGCTCTTTAATCACCCCACAAAGTCTAAGTCAACTCCAGAAAACATATTTTACTGAACTGTTAGTGGGAAGATGGAGGAGAGGGTAACTCTCATACAAACACCCCTTAATGCAAATCCCCTTCCGATACCCCACTATTTTTCAAGCATCCTCGGTTGCTGTCCCTTCACCTCTGGTCCACTTCCTTCTGTCTTCTCTGCCTTCCCAGTCGTGACTCTTCCCTTCTCTGCTTCCCATGCTCTCCTGTCCAGCACGTTCCTTTCACATCCTCTGATTTTTAGATGTTCAGTGATCTGAGAACCTTGGTAGAGTCTGTCTTTCTTGAGTCACGAGTAAGCAGAGGCGGAAGAGGAAGAATTAACGATACATATTATCGGTGGCATTGATTTCCTGTTTGGAGCTCTTACAGATGGAAGAAGCAGTCAGCTTCTCTAACTTCCTGTCTTTCCTTTCTTCACTCACCCTGTTCTTCATCATTTCCTTCTCTAACTCCTCCCTCTCCTTGGGTTCCACCTTCTGCCCTGGGACCTTGATCCATGGATGGCTCTCTAGCAAATCATCAATTATTTCCAATCTGTCAAAAGCTGGAGGTTAGAAAGTTGGGGGGTACACTCTACTTCTTAGTTGAGTGACACTCCTGGAATCCCCAAAGCCAGGCCTAATTTTCTCCCTTATAGAATAAAGGGAGTGGGAGGACCGAGCTCATACCCATTCTGGGAACGCTTCCCTGCAGTAGCATAGCACAAGTTCAGTCCTCCAACTCCAATCCCAGCAAGGCAGTTGGATAAATATTTAACCAGGTATTTAAAGAGTTGGGAAAGAGTGATCTAAAAGCTGTTCCTGGACAGTTTTCTTCTTAAGAAATCAAAGTAAATATTTGTCTGCAACCTCACAGTGTCCCTGAGTGAGAACAGCTGGACGCCAGCTCTTCTGGAACTTGACTTGGCCCACAAGGGTTTCGAGTCGAGCAGAATCTGAATCTTGATCTTCTATAATCAGCTGGTGACACGAGGCAGGACACTCATTTGTCCGCCTCTAGTGTCAGCTGTCACACGGAGGTGATGAAGAACCTGGACAGCCTCAAGGACATTAGGACGTGTGGGGAAGCTATTCGTTACCTCTGACTCCTTGACATTTGGAGCAGGAGGCTGTCCTGTACATTGCGGAGAGACTGGAAACACCCACGTCCTTAACTCCCTAGAAGCCAGCAGCACCGCCTCCTCTTGGTGACAGATCAAATCCTCAGGTTCTGCCGCTTATCCATGTGGCGGCCACTTGGCTCAGGGGGAAAACTGCTTTTTTTCGTATTGTCTTCTCTCTGTAGGGTGGGGAGGATTTGCGTGCTGCATTGCTTCTGAGCCAGGAATTGGGAAAGCCTCTTGGTTGAAACATCACCCAAAGCAAGCACAGCAGTATGTGTGAATGCAGACACTTTCCCTTCAGAAAAAAGACAAATGTGCTCTATAGGAGAAAATTAGACCTGGCTTTGGGGATGCCAGGGGTGTCACTCAACTAAGAAGTAGAGTATAAGGCTACAGAATCATATACCTTAAAATAACCACTCTAGACAATTTTGTGTGATGCAACGTTAGTTTATGTTTTGCCCCAATAACAGATATTTTGGGGGGGGTGGTCCTCACTTTCCTATTTCTGACTTACTAATTCTAGAGCGGGAGCTGAGAATTGGCGGCTCTGCGTGTTCCCAATGCTGCTTCTCGCTTGCTACTCATTCTTTTCGGAACAAGGTTCCGGACCTTGATTTTGGTTGGCTACCCAGAGGCTTGTCACAGTCCCAGAGACCTCCAAATGACAAGGAGACCATCAAATGCTGTTTGAAGTTTCTGTGAGCTTCCTCAGAGGAATGAGCAAGCCTGTCTCTCCTGAGCTCATGGGTAGGTTTGTAGTTCAGCTTGAGAAAGCAGACCAGAGGAGAGGACCTTGTTATCAGTGTCAGCTTCAGTCCATCTTGGAAGCATCAGAAGCTGGGCGAGAGGCCTTGTGGTGTCCTCCTGAAATTAGGTCTGTGTAACCCTGGCTAGGAGAGGCACTAGCTTTTGTGACCTTGGAACCTTTCCCTTGGAGCCTCTAGGAAAGAAAGGCTGCTGTATTCTGCCCCCTGCTGTCTTGCTGGGGAATTTATTTGAAAAGTTTAATTTCTTCAATTCCCACATAATCACACCTTAGCTTCAAGCCATAAAAAGGGGGCTCCTGGGTCTGGGGAGAAGGCTCAGTAGTTAAAAGCTCCTTTTACTCATGCAGAGGACCCAAGTTAGGTTCCCAGTACCCACATCAGGCAGCTCACAACTGCATGTAACCCCAGCGTCAGTGATCCTCTGGCCTCCATGGGCTTACCTACTCATGTATGTGCACATGCTTGCACACAGACTCACATACGTAATTAAAAATAGTAAAAAGACAAGCAGTCTCTTTATATAGGTATTGATGATGGTGGTGTGTCCAAGGCTTTATATATTCTCAAAGAACAACAAAACTGACCAGTAGGATCTTAGGACACATTACCTACTTACCCAGGTTAGCAGGCAAGAGAAGCTTCCAGCGTATTCTTAGGGAAGGATAAGTTTGCATTCTCAGTTTATTCCATTGCCAGGCAGGGGACCCAGGGCAGGAGACACAGTCACTAGTGGGCCACAGAGGTGGAAGTGGTGGAGCTTAGGAATCTGCTCAGTTGCAAGCATGAGTACCCGAGTTTGGATCCCTGACACCCACGAAAAAGCCAAGTTAATGGTCTGCAGTGACTCTGGCACTGGGTCATTACTGGAACTTGTTGGATAGCCAGTTTGGTCAATCAGTGATCTCTGGGTTCAGTGAGAGACCCTGCTTCAAAAAACAATGTGAAGAGCAATAGAGGAAGCCTCCAGACACACATGCATTCAAATGCAAAAATACCTTCATGCACAATGCACAAACACACACACACATACAATAAACACACAACACACACACATGTGGGAGGTCGTTGGGGGGAAATATACTTATGGTATGTCCACTAGATAAGTTTGTTATTGTGGCCTAGAAGAGGTGGAAAGAGTCTGTGGTTCTGTATGTTCTTGGCTGAAATAGGTCATACTGCTGATCGGATGTGTTGGTCAGCCTAAGCTGTTATCATGAAATACCATAGGCCAAGAAGCTAAAGAACAGAAATGTAGTTATAGCTCTGGAGGCTGGAAGTCCCACATTGACGTAACATGTGACTGGTGAGAACTATAGTCCTAGATTGGAGACGGTTAATATCTCTATACATCACACACACACATACACACACACACACACACACACACACACACACACACACACACACAGAGGGAGAGAGAGAGAGAGAGAGAGAGAGAGAGAGAGAGAGAGAGAGATTCAGCTCAGCATAAGGGATGTTTTGTTTAGTCCCCCAATAACAGGTCTTTTAGTGTCCTAGTAATGCATGGTGAACAAGTTCTATAAATCTGTTGTACAGCATTAATACTCTTGCCAACACTGTATTTCAGAAGTCACACAGAGAGGAGATCTCTTAGCATTTGCCTATCAACTTGACACAGCCTAGAGTTCTGAGAGAGAGAGAGAAACAGAGACAGAGACAGAGAGAGAGAGAGAGAGAGAGAGAGAGAGAGAGAGAGAGAGAGAGAGAGCCATTGCCTAGGTCAGGTTGGCCTGCAGGGGATCATCCTGATTTTTTTTATTGACCTGGAAGGGCCCAGCCCACTCTGGGCAGCACCATTCTCGAGGCAAATGGTTGTGGTTGTACAAGAAAACTAGCTAAGGATGAACCAGCAAGCAGACTTTCCTTCATGGTTTCTAGATCAAATCTCTGCTTGAATTTCTTCCCTGGCTTCGTTCAATGCTGGACTGTCTGTCATCTGGAAGTGTAAAGCAAATAATCCACTTTCTTCCCTACCTCGTTTTTGGTTGGTGTGCTTTTTATTACATCAACAGAAACAAAGCTAGAACAGTGTCCTTACCACAATAAAATTTAAATTAAAACTTACAAATTAGAGCTTCTAACAGCCTAGGTAAGAAAGGGGCACGTAAGTTCAGACAGGAAAAAAGCTTCGCGACACTGTGACTCTTGACCACGGATCCTGAGTTAATCTGCTTCCGGTCACTGTGACAAGACATCTACCAATTTGTCAGGAAGAAAGATTTATTTTAGCTCATGGTTTCAGAGACTTCAGCCCATAGGCCCTGGCTCTGTTCCAGACCAGTGTGGAGGCAGAACACTCTGGTGGTAGGGACCCATGGAGGAAGAGGCTGTTCACTTCATGGTAGCCAGCAAGAAGAGAGCAGTATCAAAAGGCAAGACGCAGCCCCAAGATAGACTCTTCGACCTACTTCCTCCAGTGACCTACTTCCTCCCATCAATCCCCACGGTCCACAGTTACACCAGCTTCCAATGTCCTTTCAAGGTTTGAATCCAATGAACGAAATCATTCTTTAGGTTGGAGTCATCATGAGCAAATCGTTTCTGAAAAACCTACTTGTGCACTTGCCCTCACAGACATGAGCGTTGCTAACACAGACACTCCTCAAGTTCCAGCACGTTCTCAGTCAAGCCAGCTTTCTCAGACACCGGCATTGATCTCATCAGAGACCTTAACTGGTAGCATGAATATCCATATAGGGTTGGATCAATGATGCTGACCCCTACGACAAGGCCACTTTTGTGGCCTAATAGTAATTTTGCATAATAAAATGGACACATATGGCTAGCTTTTGTTAATGTTGCTTTTTAGGGATAAGATATTTAACCAAAAGTTTCCCGTATGCTAGGCAAACTTTCTGCGGCTGAGAGCCATATCCCCAGTGGGCTCTCTCTCTCTCTCTTTTACTTAGAAATGGAATCTCACTATGTTGCTTAGGCTTATGTTACACCCCTTTTATAGGACAGGTAGTTTTCAGACTTTTGATCTTCTTGTCTCAGCCTCTCAGGAAGCTGGGATGACATGCCTGGTGACAAATACATCTTAAATGTTTGATCCAAGGCAATTTTTTGTTTGTTTTAGGTTGATAATGTGAAGTGTAATCTCTCATCATATTTCCTGTGTCTCAGTTCTTTCTGTGCTGATGCTGTAACAGAACACCACAGTAATTTATAACCAACTGGAATTTATTGGTTTACAGTTATGAAGATTGAGAGGAATTTGGCAAGGGCCTTCCTGTTGCGTCATCTCATGATGGGAGGGGTTGGGGAGAGGGGAAAGGAAAGGTAAAGGATACAAGGATGAGAGAGAGAGAGAGAGAGAGAGAGAGAGAGAGAGAGAGAGGAGAGAGAGAAGAGAGAAACTGGACACCTTCTTTGGCAATGCACTCATTCCTGAGATAATGACTTTGATCCGTTTATTAAACTAGGCAGGTCTCAATCCAATCAAGTTGACTATCAAGACTCACCATTTTGCGATCCTGTGTATACTTCGTCTTACATCATCAGGCCTGATCACCACTCACGAGGCTCCACTTCCCAACACTGTTCTTCTGAGGATCAAATTTTCAACATAGGCCTCACTCAAAGCCGTCACCCACACCACCCTTAAGGACCTCAGTTTGAAAGGTCCTCTTCAGGAACATGTGCCCCAAACCCTAAGGCAGCCCCTCAAGATTCAAACACAAAGGAATCAGTTGGGGTGCACTTAAAGGGTCAGCCTGCAGATTCTGATGCCTTAGGTTCAGTGGAATCCTATCAGGCCCAGAGGTGAGCAAGTACTACCAGGGTTGTGAAGCACACTTTCATCTAAGAAGCGTTGCACTATAGAGCCATGCAGGCTATGAAGCTATTATGTGAAAAAGTTGAGTATGACTAGCTGGGGAACGGGAAGCCTTTGCAGGGTCCTAACTTTGTGTTGACGCTGTGTTAGCCATTTAAATTCTCATCTGCCCTACAGGTGCATGTCCTGTCAATGGTTTCCTTGTGTGTGTGTGTGTGTGTGTGTAAGAGAGAGAGAGAGGGAGGGAAAGAAGGAAGGAGGGAGAGAGAGAGGGAGGGAGAGGGGGAGGGAGAATGAGAGAGAGAGAGGGAGGGAGAGACAGAGGGAGGGAGGAAGAGAGAGGGAGGGAGGGAGAAAGAGAAAAGAAGAGAGGTGTTTGTGTACACAAGTGTATATGAGGCTAGAAGGGCAAGCTTAGTTATTGTTCCTCAGGCATTGTCCAGGTTTACTTTTTAAAGACAAAGTCTCTCATTGGTCTGGAACCCACTAAGTAAGCTGAGTTGACTAACCAGTAAGTTCCAGGGTAGCATCCTATCTCTGACTTCCCTGGCACTGGGATGACAAGTATGTTCCACTGTTCTTGTCACCCTCCCCACCCCCACATTGGTACTGGAGATTGAATTCAGACAAGGACTTTACTAATTGATTCGTCTCCCCAGCCCCACGATTCTTAGTTTTTGGGTTAAAAGACAGAGGCATATAAACATAAATTACTTATTTCTTAAGAACAGACGGGCTGACAGACAGACAGAGTGACACATCACTTGAAAGGAAGAGCTCCGAGGTTTAACAGAGGAAATGTCACCTGCCCTCCAACAGCCTCTGACGCAATTGACTTCCTTCTCCACACACATGACCAAATGATCTCTAAGTGATTTTTTTTTATTTTTACATGATTATTTTATCTGTCATCTGGCTACTTCCTTTGGTTGGTGCAAAAGTCCCAAGAACAGAAACTTGCACAAGAGTCACACTCTTGCCAGGCAGTGGTGGCGCACACCTTTAACCCCAGCACCTGGGAGGCAGAGGCAGGTGGATCTCTGTGAGTTTGAGGCCAGCCTGGTCTACAGAGCAAGTTCCAGGACAGTCAAGGGCTAAATAGAGAAACTCTGTCTTGAAAATCTCCCTTCCCCACCAAAAAGAGTCACACTTAGCTGTGTGTCAGCTGCAGATCATGGGTGTTAAGCTACATGTTCTTCTTTTCGTGATTTCCATGGGTGATGGAGGTTGGCCAGCCAGGAGGCAAGTTAACAGATAGAGGCTACAATATGGAGTCTGGAATGAATACTTCCTGTGTTCAAATCCTAGCTCTACTTAAGACTGAAAAAATAAGAAGCCAGTCCCACGCAATGTGCCTTAGTCCTTACTTATAATCCACATTGTCTCCTTGCGTAGGTGAAGTCAGTTTGTGTAGAGGTCCGGGAAGAGGGTGATGAAAGCCCACTAGCAACAAGGGTCTATCCTACCACGGCGACCACGAGGTAGTGATGAGGCAGTGACTTAAGACTCCCTTAAAAATGAGCGGTCTCAGCACCAGCCTTCTCCCTAACCCCATAATGGCTCCCTCTATCATGATATCTCTTTCATTGCTCCTTTTCTCTGTCCCTCCCACAACTTGGCCATCTGGTCCACACATGTTCCCATCTTCCACCCACTCCCTTCTACCCCCTTCTAGTTTACCCAGGAGATCTGAACTATTTCCCCTTCCTGGGGTCCTCCATGAATGTCCCTCTTAGGGTCCTCCTTTTTACCTAGCTTTTTGGGGGCTGTGGACTGTAGCCTGGTTATTATCCTTAGCTTTATGTCTAATATCCACTTATGAGTGAGTACATGCTGTGTTTGTCTTTCTGGGCGGCGTTCCAGCCTCTTTCTCCTTCGGCAGCTACTTGGTGTCTCTCTGGCCCCGCCTACTCTGGGTCTGGGTTACCTCAGGGATGGTTTATCCTAGTGCCATCCTTTTGCATGGAAGTTTCAAGATGCCATTGTTAGTTGTTGTTGTTGTTGTTTGTTTGTTTTACCACTGAGTAGTACTCCATTGTGTAAATGTACCACATTTTCTTTATCCATTCTTTGGTTGAGGGGCATCTAGGTTGTTTTCAGGTTCTGGCTATTACAAATAACGTTGCTATGAACATAGGCATTCACAAAGTTGACCCTAGCTAAGGCCCTAGCATTAGTGAAGATGATGCCTGAATTGGCCTTCCCTTGTAATCAGATTAGTGTAATCAGATTATAACTGCCATTATAGAATCTACATCCTGTAACTGATGGAAGAAGATGCAGAGATCCACAGCTAAGCACTGGGTTGAGCTCCTGGAGCTTAGTTGAAGAGAGGGAGGAGAGATCAGATGAACAAGGGGAGGTCGAGATCATGATGGGGGAAAACCACAGGGATAGCTGACCCTAGCTGGTGGGAGCTCATAGACTCCAGACTGACACCTGGAGAGCCTGCACAAGACTGAACTAGACCCTCTGAACGTGGGTGACAGTTATGTGGCTTGATCTGTTTGCCTGGGAGGGGGGTTGAGTGGGATCAGGACTTGTCCTGGTGCATGATTTGGCCTCCCCCCCCATTTCCTACGATGGGATACCTTGCCCAGCCTGATTCAGTGGGAGAGGGGCTTGGTCCTGCCTCAACTTGGTATCTCACTCCCCAAGGGAAGCCTTACCTCCTCTGAGAAGTGGATGGGAGTGGGATGGGGGGAGGTAGAAGAAGATGAGGGAGGGGGAACTGGGGTTAGAATGTAAAATGCAAAAAATTTAAATTAAAAAAAATTAAAGAAGGAAACATAAAACGATAAAATCAAGGCATTTTTTAAAAGCCAACTAACTGAATTTTCTCTTGTAATACTTCATAGAAGTGGTAGTAAACATTGTATATATCTAAAAAATGAGTGGTCTTGTGATATACTTAGGTTCAGGCATGCATTGTGGTCTCAAGTACTTTTACTAAAAGCTTCAAGTATGAGGAGAGGTAGGATTCTCATAAAGGGGCTCAGAGCTAAAATGCTGTCTTCCCACGGTGAAGTATGTCTGTCTAGAAGGAGAAGAGAGACTTTGGCCAGGAAAAGGAGTCGCTTGCAAAATATCAGCAGATGCTTGCAAAAGTCATGTTTGCTTGGTGGAGGTTGCAGAAGCTGGAAAATCGTTAGAACCAGGGTACACGGTAAGATAAACCAGGGGACACAGGAGATAAACCAGGACATAGGAAGATAAGCCAGGGGACACAGGAGATAAACCAGGACACGGGAAGCTAAGCCAGGGGACACAGGAGTCCCAGTCCCTCGTGGAAAGTTGTGGGCATGCCCTGAAGCTTTGGGAAGAAGAAAATAGACATTAAGCCTTTCCTGGATTTTGCTGAAGCATCCACAGGCTGTCGTAGTGCTGTGGTTTCCCCTGTATGAGAACTGTTTTTAAGAGTTGAGATGGATGTACATTAGACAGCTTACATTTAACGTGCGCAATCAGGTAACTTTAGACATGCTTACATCCCCAGGGCACTGGCACTACCACCAACCTGCTTAGAAGATTCTCTTTCTCTTGCTTCTCCTCATCTCCTGAGTTCATCTGCAGACTGGGTGGCTCAAACAGCAAAAGTTTTTTTTCTTTCAGTTCTGCGGGTTGACGTCTGAAGTCAAGACGCTGGTAGGGTCAGGGGCTGGTGAGAACTGTCTTCCAAATTGCAGACACTACCTTGTCACTGTATTCTTGTATTATGGACACACACACACACACACATGAGACAGACAGAGAGAAACAGGGACAGAGAATATAAATGAAGAAGCTATTAGTGTCTCCTTTTAAAGGGCCGCTGATCACACCATGAGGGCTCCATCCTTATGACTTAATCATGTTCCAAAGTCCCTGTCTCCAAATATAATCCTATTAAGTTTCAGTTGAAGATTTTACTTTTGTTTTTAATTGTGAGCATGCGTGTGCCGATGTGTAAGTCTGTGAGCATGTGAGGACCACGCCCACAGAGGCCAGAAGAGGACATGGGATTCCCTGGAGCTGTAGTTACAGGTGGCAGAGGCGCTGGGAAATGAACTCAGATTCCCTCTGAGAGCACTATGTGTTCTTCACTGCCGAGCTATCTCTCCAGGCCAAGGTTCAATATCTAAACTTTAGAGAACACAACTCAGTCTGTAGCTCTTCCATCTTGTGACCATGGACATGTTCTCTCACTATAGATTAGTTTGAGTGTTTTAGAATTTTACATAATTGCAGTCATAACCAAGAACACACACTCAATTTTGTTCAGCTTTCCACTCCCTGGAATTACGCGAGACCTCGCTGTAGCCCCTAGGCTGGATGGACAGTGAGCTCTAGGGACCTGCCTGCCTTCGCTTCTCCAGTGCTGTGGTGACAGACATGCACCACCCCACTTGCATTTTACCTGTGTGCTGGGGATCTGAATTCAGGTTCCTATGTTTGCATGGCAAACACTGTGCCAACTGAGCTATCTCTCCAGCTACTGAAGGCGCATCCTGCTAGTCCGGGACACGCCTACGTAGTCATCACACCTTAACCACACCTGCAGAGCCCGTTATTCCAAACAGAGTACTTCCACTTTCTTGTTTCCTCTTAGTGCCCCTTCTAAAGTCCCCTCCTGGTCTAAGACCTAACCCAGCTTCAGGCTCAGGTACTACGCTAACTGGGATCTAGGCAGGGCAGTGAACATGTGTTCCACCACAGACTAAGATACTTCTCATGTTCTTTACAGACGTGCCCCATCGTTCACTATGGCATGTACGGCTCCTCGTTGCAACTAGTATTAAGTCTAACTTATTGGATATTGACGAGGTGGGCTGAAGGGTGGGTCCCATCCAACTCCCCCAAAATGGTACTGGTAAAGCCGGAGGCCATGAGCTAGGTAGTCGATACTGCTGATCCCACATCTGCCGTGTTCCGTTTAGAAACAAACACATCCATACAACGGGAGCGACCAAGGATATGAGCTCAGCTGGATTCAGCAGGACCTTGTTTACCTTTGCCTGACTTGCTCACTGTTGACATCAGTTGACATACACTTAGGTAGTTTAAATATTTATTGGATGAATGAGTGAAAATATCAAACCTAATTTTTTTTTTCTCCCATTCTTCCCACAGCGGAGATTCCGATAAAAATGATGGCCGCGTACTGCTCCACAAAGGCAGCTTTGACCATGTTCTCGTCAATCTCCAGACTGGAGCTTTCCAAGTGGGGAATCAAAGTTGCTATCATCCAACCAGGAGGTTTCCAAACAAGTAGGTGCATGAGACCAAGAGCTCTGTGATGTTCACCCTAAGGGGGACCCTGACATTCCTCTTGGTCAGTTATGACACGCATTGACCCCTACAGGGTTGTCAGAGATGAACACAGCCAGGCATTAGGCATGAAAACTTATTTCATTCGATAGGAACTAAGTTCTAACTTAACTGACTGTGTAGATGGCATTTGGGTGTTTTAAATATTTTATTTTTATTTATGTGTGTGCATGTCTGTCTGTTTGTGTGGACATACACATGTGTCCACTGGGCAGGTCTGAAGAGGATGTTGGATCCCCTGGAACTAAAGTTCAATTCCCAGGTGAATGTTGGGAACTGAACTCTGACCGCTGGCAATAGCAGCAAACCATCTTAACTGCTCAGCCATCTCTCCAGCCATGACTTGGCTATTTAAATGGAGCTGAGGGAGTGGGGAGAGCAAGGCTCAGTCAAGCCATGCAAATATAAAAGTACAAAGGCTTGGTCGGTGTGGAGGAAGATGTTGTCATGTTAGGACTTTGCCCCTCCACAGAAGCTGGGAGACAGGCCTGATCATTCCAGAGGCTTCCCCAAAGGAGCAAGCTCTCAGGGCCTTGAGTTGCAGGGCACACATTAACATACAACTGAGCAACCTTTCGAGTAGATGCTCCAATTAAGAGCAGCCGAGGGCTGCTATCAGGGGTGTTTGCTAGGAACGTAGTAAGTTCTCAGGCAGTGAGCCTTTTCAAGAAGGTGTTTGGGAGGGCTTACGTCTTTCTAAATTAGGGCTCGATACTGCTAATGCTGGGCTAAAGAACGGTCAGTCTCTTAGTATAGGAGTTTGGAGAGAGTTAGCCCACGCTCAGTGGGAAGGTGAGCTTCATCTAACCTTTAAGAAGCAAGAGCCTTCTCTGGATGATTCTTTTCTGGGCTTCTTTCCTGGAAGTGAACGAGAGGGCTCAGAAGCTGTAAACAAACTAGAAGCCACATTGAGTACAAACCTAGCTCCTCGAACGCCCACTCTCGAACTTCCCCGTGTCCCCTTCTTCTGTGCCCAAGGTTTATTTTTCTCTGTGAGTGCACAGCTCAGAAATGACCCCAATGGACTCTCACTGATTTTCCTGAACCACCTTCACGCCACTTCCAACGTGGTGTCCATCAGCTTCTTGCTGGGCTCGTTCATCTAGACTTGGAGACTTGCTAAACAAACTGAGCAGATGCGCTGGGTAACATCAGAACCCCCCTTCTCCCTACAAGATGGCTTCCTTCACTGTGTTTTGAAAACAGCGTTTCCTTCCTAACTCCTTCAGAGAACAGAACTATCCCCTTCCATCCTGGGAGATGCTGCCCTTGCCCCTTCCCTCTTTAATTTCTGAACTCTGGGCCAAGACAGAAGGTTCATCCCTGTTTTTTTTTTTTTCCTGGACCATAAAACATTTAATTGGTCATGTCAGTGAAGGTGAGGGAAGATGGTCAAATCAAGATCACACACCGAAGGGGTTGTTAACCACTGAAGAATAAACCCTGAAGGTGTCCATGTCAGGCCAAGGGCACAAGATAAAAATCTATGAAGAAAACCTGAACATTGGGCCGGAAGCACCTGACAGATGGAAACCTCACTGGGATGTAGAGGAAGCTCAGGAACCAATAAGAACATAAAAAGGAATATTAGCCATTTTTGAAACGGAGAGAGGATGGTGTCTATGGAAGGGTTTCTAGTCCAACGTCTCCAGCAGGGAGGTGAATTGGGGGAAGTCAATAGAGAGGAAGAGTGGAGCAAAGCTAGACCAGAGTGGAAGAGAAAGAAGAATGTTCTAGAGAGGGGAATGCCAACAGGGAGCTGGTAGACCAAGGAAATGTTCCATTGCGCTTATATTTTTTACATTTATTATTTTGTGCATATATGTATGTATGTATGTATGTACAGACACCCACATGTTATGGTGTGTGCTTGGAGATCAGAGGACAAGGTTTGGGGATTGGTCCTTTTTCTCCCATTGTGTGATTCCCGGAGATCCGACTCAGGCTGTCAGACGTGGTGCCAAGTGTCATTACCTACTGAGCCATCTTGCTGTCCCTGAACTGAACTTTGACACCTGGCGGTAGGACTGAGGGTTAGGTTAGGCCCAGGGGCCAAAGGAAAATTCCAGCATATCCACATAAGGTTCCCTTTGTAAAAAGGAGCAAGCTGGTATTAAGTTGTACCTTAAGGGATTCAGAGAAGTCTTGCTGCTGACATTTCTGGGGACCTGCTCTTAGCAGGCACAACACCTTCTCTCACACATGCTGGGGAAGCTGACCTTACTGTTTCCATGAAGGACTATATCATAGACATAGGCAAAGGTGTGACAGTCACCATTTAACAACTTAACACAAGCATTCATGTACTAAGGCCAACAATAAAACCAGCACCCAGAAGCCCCTTTAAAACCATTTCCCTCCAATCCCCTCCATTCCAAAGGGTACCTACCTCCTCACCTTACAATGGATGGTGGTGGCACATGCCTTTAATCCCAGCACTTGGGAGGTAAAAGCATGTGGATCTCTTGAGTTCGCAGCCAACCTGGTCTATAGAGTGAGTTCCAGGACAGCTGGGACTGTTATACAGAGAAACACTGGCTTAAAAACAAAACAACAACCACAAAAAAAAAAAAAACAAAATAAAACAAAACAAAAAAATAAAAACAAAAAAAACCTTTAAAATGTAATCTTTTTTGGGAATCTCTTCTATTTTTTATTATATACAGGGAAGACTTAATTGACATTCTCCAGGTGAGGGCACCCCAAGATGAAGTGGGTGATATGCCCCAGTGCAGACTCCTGGCACAATGTGATGGGGAGGAGTTGGAGGACAGATAACCAGAGCCTCTATCTGGGTTTGTCTTTCCTACCAGGCTATCTCTGTTTGCAGTTCATGCTTGATGAGTCCCCAAAGGCAGGGAGCCAGAGAGCAGAGGGTGGGCTAGAGAGCCATCCCCTGTGTTTTCGCCTAACTGAAGGTGGAAGCAAGAAAGGAACTTACAAACAATAGGCACCAAGAGTCTAAAAACAGAAAAAAAGACGCAGATCAGATTTTCCCCAGTGCCCTACAATAAAAATGGCCGAGGTGCACACATTAAACTTGCTACTTTCCTGCATTTTTCCACTCAGTTTTCATCTATGGAGGAAGGAGGCAACAGAACATTTCCATATTTTTCTCGTAGTGAAAAAATTCAGTGTTCAAGTTAAGGAATTCCCTCTTCACAAAGATGATACAAAGCAGAGGTGGGATTTGGGTTCAGGTTAGATTGACAGGTTATATGCTGCTCCAAAGTGCCAGGGGATGGGTGGGTTGTGTGTGCCTAAAATAATAGATGGTGGTTGACAAAAGGCTGGTGGCTTTGTCACTGGGTAGGGGGAGCATTGGGGACTCTAACCGTGTATTCTCAAATGCAGTTAGTTCATGAATAGGTGGGAGAGATGAATCTGTGAGAAAAGTCATTTGATGCCAAGCATGACGACCTGAGTTCAAATCCCAGAACCAACATAGTGTGAAAAGAGATCTGATTCTGAAAGGTGTCCTCTGGCTTTCACACGAGCATTTGGGGACATGGGCCATCCCATTCCCAACACAACATTACAACATTCAGCATTCACATAGGCAGGCACACATACACACGCACACACACACCAATGAATATAACTTTTATAAGTTAATGAAGTGAAAAGCGACAGAGAAATTCTCTATAGCTTTTGAGAGCAGGGGTTAGAGAGAGGTGGCAGGAGGGACGCAACAAGTAAGCAAAAAATGTTTTGCAAGGCTAAACCTCCAAATCAGTTGTTGGATAATTATTTCTCTACCTGCAGTACTGTCTTCATGAAGAGAAATGGACCACTTGATGTTTGCTTATATTCCTCAGCATCACTGGACTTTGGGGATCCAGCACTTCATATAGCCATCCATACAGTAGCAGACGAGGGTGCATCCCACAGCCATCCAACCAGTCACTGCATACCTGTGGGATAGAGTGTGGAGGCCGTGGCATGTTTGAAGGGTGATATGGTGTTAGCTATTAAAATTTTAAAAATACGCAAGCTTTTTTTTTTTAACCAACTGTCTGCACTTTGGGGAACCCTAGCCTGCAGAAAACAAAGTCCACATATAGCAGGTATATGCTGTGAGTCTGTGGACGGCAGTGTTGCAGCGGCAAACCCTAGCCAAGGCTGAATGGCAACGCTATGATGGGAAAGGGGCTGATTGAAAGTGGTCTAACGCAAGTCTATTGCTCTGCTTCAAATCACAGCTCAAATCTATAGCTTTTGACTAGGAAAGTGCAGAATGTACCCTTTATTGTTCCTCCCTGATAAAAGGAAATGCAGGCTTCTGCGTGCACAAGCATAGGAATAAGGAGGACGTGTAGAGAGCACACAACTGTTAGTTTCATCAAAGGAGATTGGCTTTAAAGATGCTCACGTCTCTTGATACTCACTTATAAAATAAGCAGACATTGTTGCTATGTTTTAAAGTCAATATGTTTTATTTAATTTCATATACTAAGCAGACATTATATGTTAAAATACTTTTCTATTTAAGCATGTCATTTGCATAATAAAATTCAAATGTATATTGAAATTGTATTAAAACATATTTAATACTTAAAATTACATACAGAAGGCATTTTAAGCTGCATACTAAATTTTCAACACAGAAGTAGGTACTCTTTGTATATTTAATAAGTTATATGTGTATGCTGTATATAGGATGTATTTACATACTTATGCACACAGAATGGATCGTATATTAGATGATACATTGAAGACATTTTGTTTTACACATATAATTGCCATCAAAAGACATGTGCTAAAATGATCGTATCAGCCATATCTGTAAGAGCTGCAAACAAAAAAACAACACAAAGTTTCATTGCAATATATCAGATCCACAAATTTTGGCAATATTTATGCACTGGAAATCTATGCAATAAAGAGAATGGGCATATCACATGTGGATGCATCTCTTTCTCTGTGGCACACACACACACACACACACGCACACACACACACACACAATGCTGAGTAAAAGGCTGGCACCAAAGAGTAAATGTTCAAAACAGGTAGAGTGAGTCCACCTTGTTAGTAAGGACAGTGATAGTTTGAGAAGAAGGGGCTAAGAGGGGACCTCCGGGCAAGTTCTGTTCTGTATTTGGTCTGCTAGTTCATTACTTGGGTTATTCAGTTTGTGAAAATTCCAACCATCCCTCCTCACCCATATTTAATTTTAAAGGATTTATTTTATTTTATGTGTACGTGTGTGTGTTTGTATGTGCTCCCCAAGTGTGTAGGTGCCTGTGTAGGTCAGAAGACGGTGTCAGATGCCCTGAAGACAGAGTTACAGGCAGTTATGAGTCACCTGGTGTGGGTGCTGGGAAACCAGGGTCATCTACAAAAGCATCAAGTACTCTTAACCACTATGTCATTTCTCCAGCCTCATTAGTAGATTTAAAAATAAGAATCAGCACACATTCTGTGTTATGAAGCACACATTGTATAAAGAATGTATAGAGCTCACATTTGGTTCCAAGTGGTTCATTGTGTGCTCTTCTTGGAGAACTCTCTATCACTTCCAGCCTCCCTTAATGCTACTACTCCCAGCATCCCTTACTTCTACCACTCCCAGCATCCCTCAGTTCTACCGCCCTCAGCATCCCTTAGTTCTACCACTCCCAGCATCCCTCAGTTCTACTGTTCCCAGCATCCCTTAGTTCTACTGCTCCCAGCATCCCTTAGTTCTACCACTCCCAACATCCCTTAATTCTACCACTTTCAACATCCCTTAGTTCTATCGCTCCCAGCATCCCTTAGTTCTACCGTTCCCAGCATCCCTTAATTCTACCACTCCCAGCATCCCTTAGTTCTACCACCCTCAGCATCCCTTAGTTCTACCGCCCTCAGCATCCCTTAATTCTATCACTCCCAACATCCCTTAATTCTACCACTTTCAACATCCCTTAGTTCTATCGCTCCCAGCATCCTTTAGTTCTACTGCTCCCAGCATCCCTTAGTTCTACCACCTTCAGCATCCCTTAGTTCTACTGCTCCCAGCATCCTTTAGTTCTACCACACTCAGCATCCCTTAGTTCTACCACTCTCAGCATCCATTAGTTGCCTGTAGTTCTTTGTGTAGATCTGAGGAAGAGTGGGTGTAGCATGAATAATAAAAGACCCAGAGAAAGATATTGGGGTTCAACCTGAAGATCAGAAAAGCAAAGTAGCCAGCCACTGGCTCTTGCCTCTACCTCAGACCGAAATGGCGATCCTGCCTCTATGAATCCTCAGATTGAGACTGAGCTGAGACCTGTCTCCTCCTGTCTTATATTCCTCTCCAGCACTGGGATTAAAGGCATGTACCACCACTGCCCAACATCTATAGCTAACTAGTGTGGCTACTGGGATTAAAAGCACCACTGCATGGTCTGTATGGCTGACCAGTGCGGCTGTTTTACCATCTGATCTTCAGGCAGTAATTAAAATACAGATGAAATATCACTACAAGTGGGTTTCCCCATCCACTCTGGCATGTTTATGTAACATGAGGGCCGGCTTGTTGGGGTTTCTGTCCCGCCCGGTATTCCACAACAGGCAAACCCCAAAGAAAATCACAGACGGGACTCCATAAGATTATAAACTGATTGACCCATTAGGTCAGTCTACTTATTAGCTCTTATAACTTATGTTACCCCATGATCCTTATCTATGTTAGCACATGGCTCCGTATCTTTCTCAGCAGGGCAGATTACATGCTGCCTCCTCAGTGGTCTGCACAGGAATGGCAGAGGAACCTCCTTGCTTCCCAGAATTCTCCTGTTCTCATTGCATCACCTCTACTTCCTGTCTGGTTTTCCCGCCTATACTGCCTGCCTGGCCAATCAGTGTTTTATTAAAATATGATTGACAGAATACTGACAATTCTCCCACATCATGTTTAAATGGCCAGTCCTGAAAACATACATATGAATAGCATTAGTTTGAGACAGAGAAAGCAGGGTTATATGGGAGGACGTAGAGAAAGTAGGAGCGTATGGGAGGACAGGGAAGAGAGAAAGGATGTGATTATAATCTCAAAAAACAAAAGAAAATTGACTTTTTTTTTTAGAAGGCATTAACAAGCACCGATCTTTCCCAGAAGAGCTAGTCCATAATCCCTTGACTTGCCTCCACAATCCATCCTGGCCTCCCCAGTTTATTCTGAATCTGAGTCAACCCAGAATCTGAGCCTCCTTTGCTTCTTGTGTTCCAGACGTTGCAGGCTCACCTGACACTTGGGATAAGATGGAGAAGGAAATTCTGGATGACATTTCACAAGAGACACAGGATGACTATGGCCAGGACTATATCCATACAAAGAAGAGTTTTCTCCAGATCATGAAAACCAGGTCCTGCCCAGACCTCACCCCTGTGCTCTGGGACATCCAGCACGCCATTTCTGCCAAGAACCCCTCTTCGTTTTATACCCCAGGGAAACTGACTTACCAATGGATCTGCCTTAGCTCCTACTTCCCAACCAGCGTATTGGACTATGTGCTACACAAATGTTTTAGTTCAAGATACAAGCCAAGAGCTCTAAGGACATCGAGTTAGAAGAACAAGGCCCCAGGGGGGTAGGAAATGTCATGTTCTTAGGATGAGAGGGAAACCCCTTATTAAACTCATTTTCTACCTCAAATTCGTAGTTTGAAACCTGTTGGTTCCTTTTGCTGTAGTGGCAGGAGGGGCTAGAGAGCACCAGGGAGCACCGTGCAGGGTGCTGCTGAGACCTCCTGCAACCATACACCAACCAGAGCACGTTTTCCTCCCAGATGCCGGACCTTCAGTTCTAGCCCACTTCAGGGCAGTGACTATATCAATAAACCAAAACCCACAGCGAGTATCCCTTTCCCGGCACATTAAGACGTGTGTTTATACCGTACTGAATGCTAGTAAGTGCGCACTGGTGTTATTTCTCAACAAATCAATGGGACCTACCCAAACAGATCACTACTTCTTCCTCAAAGGTGCTAACAACTACCTGAGTCCTTCGCAAATATATATAACCTTTCTGGTACAGGCTAGTCTTGCTGTAACACTGATGGCTGAAGATCAGGGTGGTGGAAAGCTCCAGAGAGCCACCATTGATAGAAGCTGTAGCCTCGTGAAATGGAGTCTTATTTTGAGACAGTTTCGTTGTATTATCCAGGCTGGTTTCTAACTCTGAGGCTCAGGAGATGCCCTTGCCTTAGGCTCCTGAGTAGCTGGGGCTATGCACAGCCACCAGGGTGCCCTTCTCCCTAAATTGTTTTTATTAAACGATGACTCCAACTTCAAAAACACTCCTCCATACAGGGACTACAGGCTGACTAGTGTATTGGTATTAACACAATTTAATCTCTTTGCATAATGGTATGGGCCTCTATGGCGACCAGGCACAGGCCAGTAAGCAGAAACATTGTGAAAGAAATCCTTTGTTTCCCCTGAAACAGGTAAAAAAAAATATGCTGATTCCCACAGTAGACCCCTAATTTCATCCAGTCACTCAGGGTCTAGATTTTGGGATCAGAGTGAGCAGAATAACAGTATAAATTGCATTCTATCTAACGTGCTTAAAAAATTCTGCCCTGGATCATCAGGCAGCTTTGTTACTATATTGCGAAGGGTAGAGGTCGGAGCTACCGTCTCTGGAAGACCAGCAAGTAGCTCATGGCTTTTGTGTTAAGTGACCTGCTCTTTCCAGGGTTCGTCTGTGTGGTGGGGTGCTCCAGCTATGGGAAATTTTCCTGGGAGATTTCAGAGACATTCTTCTCTAGCTACAGTCTTCGCTCACCCTCTTCTTTTGGTGACAGGTTGTGTCCTTGCTGAGTGTAGCTTACCTCTCTTTTCGGCACCACCCTGTACTCTCCTCCCTGGTGACCTTAGGCGAGTGACTTCCATACAGAGAAGGCTCTAAGTTGAAACATGCTGCATTTTGGCCTGGGAATGGCTTTTTGTTTGTTTGGGGTTTTTTTTTATGTGTGTGTTTGTGTGTGTTGTTACTGTTAATTTTTTTTTATGGAGATGGCTAATATTTAAATGCAGTGATGTGGGATTCCCCTCTGTATGCTATAAATATGTTTTATTACCATTGGTTATTAAAGAAGCTGTTTCAACCAGTGGCTTAGTAGAGTAAAGCCAGGTGGGAAATCCAAACAGAGATATAGAGAGAAAGTAGGCGGAGTCAGGGAGACACCATGTAGCTGACGAAGGGGACAGATGCCCTGGAACTTTACTGGTAAACCATGAATCTCATGGTAAAATACAAAATAATAGGAATAGATTAATTAAAGATGTAAGAGTTAGCTAGAAATATGCCTAAGTCATTGGCCAAGCAGTTTTGTAATTAATATGTTTTTTTTTGTGTCATTATTTGGGTCTGGGCAGTCGGGAAACGAATAAGCAGTATCCCCCTACACAACAGCAGTGGACCAGTTAGGAGCTCTAGGCAGCTTCTCCCATGACTGGAGGCTGGTGATGCAGTTCCAGCGTCTCATTCAAGGCTCCCTCTAGCGGAGCCACGATCTTCCAATGAAGGAAGTGACAGGTCAAAGGAAGGGGCCACCTTTCCATCCTGGATGGACGCCACTTGTTCTCCTAAGTTTGGGTTCCAGAGGACAAGCTACACAGGCTAGAAGCTCTTCACTGCACAGGGATGGGCTGTTAAGGTCAGCAGGTATAGACAGTTCCCTGTTAAGTGGGTGAGGAGCTAGGGAGGGGATGGGGACACATCCTTAGCTACATTAGCTGTTAGTGACTTGTAGAGGCCATGTGGTTTGTCACACAATCAAGAGGTAATTATAATGGGAAAACTAGAAACCAGGAGAAGAGAGCATCTCTTCCTTCATCCTCAGCCTGACACACATCATGTGCGGGGGTTTTATTACAGTGTGCGGGCAGCTGTCAGGAAGAAGACCTCCTGGCACTCCATGTGACACCTTCCCCCAGGCTGCCCTGGCACTCCATGTGACACCTCCCCCCAGGCTGCCCCTTCCCAAGAAAGCAAGGCCATCTGCAGGAAGGGATGAACGGCGTCAGTGTCCATGTCCTTTCCTTGAGACGTTCTTTCTCCCTAGTTACGCAGTGTTCAAGTTGTCAAAATCTCTTGTTTGGAAATTACACTCGACACTTATATTTCTTTGGAAAATTGGGGGAAAGATGGCTCATTAGTGCTTCAAATAATCTAAAAAGAACGGTAATTCTGTGCCATCATGGGCCTTTCATTCTTGTCCTCGGTGAAATGATGAAAAGGGACATAACATTCCCCTTCTCGGGGCAGCTGTGAATACAAAGTTGAAGGAGATTGTGAGGCGACAGAGGCTGGGAGTGGGGGCCGCTAATGCACAGCGTTGGGATGTGTTCAGGGAAAGGAGTGGGGGGCGTCTTGACCCATCCCTGTCTCTTGGCAGCCAGCGTTCCCTTTTTCATAACCGAGGTTCTAATATCCTTCAGAGGCGAGAGACAACCTCACATCGCCATATCATAAAGCAAGAGCACTGAGTTAGAAGCTGTGGGGGTGGGGAGGGGACCAAAACCAAAAGAGGTAGCCTGATGCTCAAGAGCTAAGTACGCAGGACGCAGAAAAATACAGTTGGGCCTCTCTATCTGTGGGCTCAGCTACCTGTGACTGAACGTATCCAGAATCTTTTTCTTCTTCATTGAACATGCAAACCCTTTTCCTCATCACTACTGCCTAATGGCAGAGCTTAACTTCTGTCTCCATAGCTCTGTCTCCATATCTCTGTCTCCATAGCGCGCCGACCACAGGGGCATTCTAACTCATCCAGAGGCAACAGGAAGTTGCACAGGTAACATGAAAAAAATTGCTCTTCTGAATGAGGTGATTGACAATTGTTGTTATCTATGGGAAACAGGGTCCCCTAGTGACGTGGCCATGCTCCATAGGTGAAGGGGGCAGCTGTAGGCTCTGAAGAACGAATAACCACCAAGACAGTGGAAACTGGAGAATAATTAGTAGGAGAAACAGCCCAAGATGGATGGTAAAGGGATTTTCTTTCTTTAAAAAAAAAAAAAAGATATACTGTATAAACCGTAATCAAGAGGAAGCTGATGTATGGTTTGGATTTTGCTATCCCTCAAAAGCTCATGGGCTCCCAGGTCCAAGGAGAGATCCCCAGATTGTTCTCTGGACAGAGGAGAGGGTGCCTGAACTGGCCTTGGCCCATAACCATACTGATGAATATTTTGCTTATCACCATAGATCCTTCATCTGGTGATGGATGGAGATAGAGACGGGGACCCACGTTGGAACACTGGACTTAACTCCCTAGGTCCAAACGAGAAGCAGAAGGAAAGAGAACGTGAGCAAAGAAGGCAAGACCAGAGGGAACCTTCATCTGATGATGGATGGCGATACAGACGGAGACCCACATTGGAGCACCGGACTGAGACCCCCAAGGTCCAAATGAGGAGCAGAAGGAGGAAGAAAATGAAAAAGTAAATCAGGACTGCAAGGGATGCGATCACCCACTGATACAAGGGGACTGATCTAATGAGAGTTCACCAAGACCAGTTGGACTGGGACTGAACGAGGACGCGATCCTACCAGATTCTCTGAATGTGGCCGGATTCTCTGAACGTGGCTGGCCCGGAGTCTTTCTGAAAAGCCATTGACAATGACACTGGGACTTGTTTCCTCTGCATATACTGGATTTTGGGGATCCAGTCTGTTCGGATACTCACCTTCCTGGACCTGGAGGGAGGGGGGAGGAACTTGAACTTCCCACAGGGCAGGAAACTCCGACTGCTCTTAGGGATGGAGAGGGAGGAGGAGAGGGAGTGGGGGGAGTGGGAGGGTGTTGGGAGGAGGGGCGGAAATGGAAACTTTTATAATTTAATAAAATTACTTTCTCAAAAAAAAAAAGCTCATGGGCTAAAGGCTTGTGAGCTTGGTGCTACTGAGAGTTGGGGGAAAGTCTGTGAAATGTGCTCTCATAAATACAAATCACACCTCCAAGGCTCAGGGAACATCATAGAAGGGGAGGTGGCGGGATTGTAAGAGTCGGAGGACAGGGAGGACCTGAGAGAAACAATGTCCCCTGGACGTGACGGGACCACTGCATTTGTGGACGCTGCATTTGCCGCTGTGGTTGACTGCACAAGACCCGCACAAGGTCAAGCCAGTCAGCATTGCAGCACAGATGGGTGAGGGGCTCATGAGCTCTCACCCCCAGCCAAAGAGTTATTGACAGCTCACGGCTGCAGAGAGAGCTTACAGCCTGTTTCCTTTAAGTGTGTGTCTATGCTCCAGTGAGTGGCCTCACACTCCCGCATGTATGGGCAGCACAAATTGGACCCAGTGGGTTATAAAAATAAAAAGACATGAAAATTGGGAGGGAGTTCTGGGAGGAGTTAGTGGGAGGAGTGGTGGGTAAATACGAACAAAATGCATTGCATGTAGGTATGAACTTCTTAGAGAATTATAACAAATATTATGTTAAGAAAAGAAGTTTGCTCTAGTGGTAGGCCTCAGGTCCACAGGAATATGATGTGTGTGTGTGTGTGTGTGTGTGTGTGTGTGTGTGTGTAAACTGTAGGAGGCACAATCCCAACCCTTTCTCTTCTTAGTCATGAGGTTGGTGGTTTTACCCTGACAGGCACCCCCACCATGTGTTGCTTATCACAGGTCCAAAGCAATAAGGTCAACTGATTATTGATCAGAAGCCCCAAACCATAAACCCAAACAATTTTCCTTTTTACAAGTTGATTGTCTCAGGTATTTGTCATAGTCTTGGAAAAGATGGCTAACCTAGTTGGTGTAGCTCTGCTAACACCAGGCAGACAGAGTGAGCTCTGAGACTGGAGACATTTCATAACCTCTTTATCCAGCTCATATATTTTCTATCCTATGCAACCTGATCAGAATGGAAACGTGTCTGCTCTGCAGCTCCTGGCTGCCGTTCCATTTCAATCCGACCAAGTCGCAGATGCCAAGCCAGGACCAGGCTGTCTCCTTTCCCCATTTGGCCCTGAAACAGGAAGGAACCAATTTTCAGCTCCCTGAAGCTGTTTTCATTTATCTCTCACTCACTACACTCCCATTCCTTCTGCCACACGAGTGTGCTTTCTTTCTCTCCCCCCCCCCCCCCCCCCCCCCCCCGTGAGACATGATTCCTCCTGTATAGCCCTGGATGTCTTGGAACGTGCTCGCTAGACCAGACCAAATTGGCCTCGAACTCAGAGACTCACCTGTGCCTGCCTCCTGAGTGCTCGGATGAAAGGCTTGTGCCACCGTCACCTGGTACAAGTGTTTGCTTTGAGACAGAGTCTTGCTTTGTATCCATGGCTAGCCTTGAACTTATTCTCCTGCCTCTCCTGAGTGCTGGAATTACAGCCAGCAAATCCAGGTCAATAAATTTCTGTTGCGTGCTTGCCTGCCTGCCTGCCTCTTCCTTTCTTTTGTTCTGCCTTCCTACGAGTTGTTTTATTTTAAATTGTGTAGGTATACATATAGGTATGTGAGTGCAGATACCCACATTGGCCAGAAGAGGGCAGCGTATCCCTTGGACCTTGAGTTGGACCTTGAACTGCAAGAGCAGCGTCTGCTCTTCACAGTTGAGCTAGCGCTTCATTTCCCAGCAAGTTCTTCTTGAGCTTTTACTTTGTGTGAACTGAGAATAGGAACTCTAAGAGCCCAATAACCAGTGTTAATCATCTTAGCTATTTCAAACCAGCAAGAAGAAGCGGGTGGGGACCAGCCTTCTGATATCTACTCCACCCACCAATTCTGCCAGCACTGTTGCTTCTAAAATCCCTTTGCACTGGCCAGAGGGTGCAAGTGAGCTAACAGGTCTTCCTAAATAACTGTGCCCTTTCAGGCTGCCTGTGAGGCTCTGACTCAGACGTCCTTGTGCCTAGACATTTCAGAAGTGACGGCCAGCCCCAGCCTGACGTGCGTGGAGGAAGCGCTTCTCCACTCGGCCCTGGCTGTAAGGTCAGACCCGGGCTAGGAGTTTATTACCAAGCTGCAAGCTCTTGATCACAAGGAAGAGCCTTGTTCTTGGCTGAGGTGACAGGCAGCAGGATCAAGTTGACAAGGCAATTGGTTTTGAAACACCAGAGCACAGGTTTCATGGAGACCCCCAGAGAGAAAGTGAGGGTGAGCCTGGCCAAGGCTGAGGGACGGTTGGAAATTATGGAGCAGAGGCTGTGGGTGATTTCACATCATTTCACTGAGTATCACATAATGGGCACCCTTGAACACCGGTTCATCCTTTCTTTCCTACAAAGAGACACCTCTACAATGGGGTGACTCTGCTCTTGCCATTGAAACAATGAGACAGACAGGGTTCCGTCTGTCTCAGGGCTTCTACATCCAGTCAAAATCGGAGTTCCTTCTTGTCCTCTCCAGATCAAGTTTCAGTGTGTCTCCAGACCTCTATAACTCCTATTAGAAATAAATAAAAGGGGGTCCACTTGGGGGGCACAGTTCTATGGATGCCTAGCTTGGTAAAAAGAGTTTAGACTGGACTTCAGGCTCTTCTCTGTCTAGCAAAGAGATTGACTGTGGGGGTGGTGCTGGGTTATAGGGCAGGGGAGGTAAGGGGACTTGGCTGCCTAACAGTGAACCTGTGTGTGTGTGTGTGCGCGCGCGCATGTGTGTGTATGTGTGTGCGTGCGCGCGCGAGTCACATGAGTGCACCAGAAGAGGGTGTTGGATCCCCTGGAGCTGCAGGTACAGACAGCTGTGAGTCACGTGAGTCACTCTGCGAGGGTGCTGGGAACTGAACTCTGGTCTTGGGCAGTAGGAGCAAGCACCCAACTGCTGAGTCGCGTCTTGGGCCCATCTGCATGGTGTCCTTCAAAGGTGAAGGGCGAATAGTACAGAATGCTAAAAGGAACAGCTGTAGCCCGTTAGCTGTTTCAGGGCAATGCACATGCAAATCTCCAGGCACCGTCATTCCCCATGCTCAGTGTGGGTAAAATAAATGAGGCGGATGATCCAAGTGTTATTGAGGGCACAGGGCAACCCTGGATGACCTGACCGTGAAGATGGCTTGCTACCATGTCCAAGTGTTTGCAGAGCACACTGATTAGATGAAAGAGTAAGTAGAAATATATTTGCTTGGGTTCAGGGACTGGAAGACCAAGGTGAAGGAGTCAGCAGGATTGGTTTCTCCTTTGACCTTTCTCCTTCACTTCAAAAGGCCTCCTTGCTTGAACTACCCACAGGGTGGGAGACCCTGACTGCCATTGGGGATGGAGAGAGAGGAGGGAAGGGAGTGGGGGGAGTGGGAGGGTGTTGGGAGGAGGGGCGGAAATGGAGACTTTTGTATTTTAATAAACTTTGATAAAAAAAAAGAATGATGAAAAAAAAAGGCCTCCTTACCTGCACTTACTGCGTGTGTACGAGCAGGAGCATGTGCGCCGTGGAGCATGTGCAGAGGTCAGAGGACAGCTTTCAGGTGTCTGCTCTCTCTTTCCAGCGTGTAGGTCCCAGGGACCAAACCCAGGTGGTCAGGCTTGGCAGCAAGCACTTTTACCCACTGAGCCATCCCGCTGGCCCGCCTGTTTGTTTTTCTCATTTCTGGAAACTGAGCCCAGGTCTTTGCGTGCATAGACAGATGCTCTGTCACTGGGCCACCTCCCCAGCCCATCTCACTGGTAGCTGAGGCTTTTACGTGGCCATTTTCTGTTCTCACACGGCTTTTCCTCTGTGCTCAAATGCTCTCTTTTAAAGTCACACCATTCACGCTGGATCGGTGCCCACTCTATTAACCTGAATGGCCTCTCCGAAGACATTGCCATCAAAACTGTCACATTCTGAGGCGCTGCTGGCTGGGATTCCACATAGGGAGCACAAATAAGCCCAGAGCCACCACCTTAAGAAACCATAAGAAAGTGTTTACTAAAGCTAAACACAGAACCATGCCTTATAAACACTTGTTCCACTTTTAGGTGTATGCTCGAGAAGAATGCACACCTATGGGTGCCTAAGATAGTCTATGATGGTTTCAGGGACATTGACGTGACTCCACTCTGACCCCTCAAACGCCTGACAAAGTTAACAGAGACGTATACACGTGGTGGAATACTCTACAGCAAAACAGAGAAATCATCGGCAGTCTTACAGTGCAGAACACACACGCGTTCCACAGAGGCAGCTTTGAAGGAAAGGAGCCAGATCCCCACTGATGAAAGCTCTAGAGGGAGGTGTGGTGCATGGGTAGGCAGCGGCTGTGTGAAGACCAACCAGAGGTGAGAAGGGAAAGAGAGGGGGAACCACTTATGCAAAGCCTCAGACTACTTAACTTGGTGGAGCATCGTGGGGCTGAAATTGCAGAGTGGGCTGTGGAAGACAAAGTAGGGAGCAGAGTCTTGCATGAGATAGGCAAGGCTGAAATGGGGGGAAGGCTTGGAAGTCAATCGGGAGATAGAAAACCCGAGATAGTTGCTTTTCTTGAGGCTCGAACCTCGGGCTTTGCATACGGCGTGCCTGTGCTCTACTACTGAGCTGTGTCAGCTGAGTCCTCAGACCAGTCCTCAGGGTCTGAACTGTGAAAAGTACTGGAGGAGGCAGATCCCAGAGACCCCACAGAAGGAAACAGAAGAAGCCTCAGCTTCAGCTGTGGGTGTAGAATCACCCCTCTCTACCCATGAGGGTTTGGTCCCAGGACTTCCAAGGAAAACAAAGTCTTATTAGCTAACATTCACAAAATACTGTGTAAACACCATCCCTAGATTAACAGTTTAAACTGTTGTGGGAATTTTTGAGAGACCGAGTCACCAAGCCGTAAGTGGGGAGAGAAAAGTTTCTTATGCCTGCTGGATGCACACAGGATGGCTCCCTAATGGCAGTGGCCTCTCACTATGTTGGGGAGCAGAGGCAAGCAAGAACAGGCACAGAAGTGTGCAAGTGGCAGGAAGTGGCTAGGCAGGGTTAAAATTCAGAAACCTCAGCTCCGCAGTGCCTCCAGTTTCTGGAGATCCTGCAAGCGGGGTGCAGTTGCTATGGAACTGTCTCTGGACTGAGAAACTCCCACTGCTCAACATGTTTGGGGCCTATCTACCATGTCCTCTCCTCTTCTTTGTCCTGATTTCTTAAGACCCTGCTACATGGAATTCACTGATGCTGGTGGAGGACCTGGAGTCTAACCGCTTCTATCCTGTTTTGTGATGGTCAGGGTTAAGCTTAAATTACTGAGCTTAAGAGATCTACAAACAAAAAAGCCTCTAATGTGTAAGCCCCACTTGCCCGAGGACAGATAACTTCCAGGAAGGCTGGGGCTTGTTGTTTGTGAAAGATACCAAGCCACCTGTTTTCGCTTCAATAAACAAGGTTGGTTGCCCTAACTGCACAGGATGTACTAGATCACAGGTAAGTGGGAGGCACAGCAGGAAGTATGTCAGGATGGATGCTTGCCCCTGATTAGACGAAGGCAGGAAGTATGGCGCTTTGGTGGCTCTGCCTTTATAAACCTCTGACTAAGGTAATTTAGTGCCATACTCTGGGGATCCTAGGTATGAATCTGGCCAGTGTCCACCATCCCGGACAGTATTTAATAAAGATTGCTTCAAACTTGGCTCAGACATTGTGGTAAGGGTCTCATTCTCACTCAGTGGGATTGTCAGCTGCTGATTAAGAGAGTTAGAAGATTTATTTAAGGCCAATGGTAGAGTCAAGAGAATGATACCCAAAGGTGCTACCAGGGGTCCCATCCAGGGGCTCCAAGTATCTCACCCTAGTAAGAGCCTTTGGTCTTGTCTCTGATCTTGACTCATTCTAACACTTTAGACATTCAGGCTGTCTAACATTTTCTCTACTGTCCCTGTTTGATTTACCTAGAAACAACATTCTCCAAGGAAGACACACATGCTGCCCATTTTCAGCTTCCTTTAGATCTAGGCTTCTATGGGTTTGTAAGGCCGTGGTTGCTGGGGATTCTGGTTCTGCCGGGTGACTACACTCTGCGTGACTAGGCTGAGGTCTTTCTTGGGACATCTGGAGACTGGCTGTTGGAGGTTGGTCTAGCTTAGGACCTTTGTTTCAAACTCTAGAATGGACCAGTCCTGGTTCATTTCAGGAGGCCAAGCTTAAGGCATCGTGGCTACCCAGAGGAAGGAAGCTGTGCTTGTAGCAAGAGCCTACAGTAGGAAGAGAATGAAAATAATGCTTCCTAAAGACTTCTGAGAGACAAGAACTAGCAAATTACGTCACTGTTGGTCAGCGACCCCTGCCACACGGCTGAGCCCACATCTAGAGATGAGAGCGCATTCTCCTCCCAGGACAAGGGTGTGGATGCAGGGAGGCTAAAGGCCAGCGCTGTCACCTATCAGAGGGTCCAGGGGCCTGTGAAGAAAAGACATTTGTGCCGAAAGAGATGTTGAAAAGGAATCAAATGAAACCATTTCTCACAGAGACTTTAGTGGTACACTGCTTTATACACATTAGCTATATACATCTTAAGTATACAGACCAAATGTTTTTTTTATTTTGTTTTCTTTTTACTTTTTACTATTTCTTAAGCCTTTCACCTACCCTGGACTAGTCTCAAGCTCACTGCGTAGCTAAGAATGTCCTTGAACGTCTGATCCTTCTGGCTCTCTTCCTTCCAAGTGCTGGGATTATAGGAATGTACTTCCATTACATTAGTTTTTAAAATTTTAACATGAAATGTATATATTCAGATTTTAATCTGAGCACTTGGGACCTGAAGGAAGGAAGATCAGAGGTTCTGGATCATTCTGGACTACATAGTGAGTTTGAGGCCAGCCTTGTCTACATGAGACCATGTCTCAAATGATAACAAAAATAACAAGTCACCCAAGATAGCAAAATAAGAAAAACAATCACATTAAGTGTGGTATTTCTTTGTAGCCAGGAATGGTGGTGCACATGTCTAATCTCTGCTTTTGAAGGCAGAAGCGTGAAAAATATAATTTCAAGACCAGCCTGGGCCACACAGGGAGACCTTGATCAAAACAACAGTAACCATCATAAAAACAAGTCTCTGGAATAAGACGAAACTTCAGAACAACTCACCTACCCTACAATGCCCCTTCCATGTGATTTTTTTTTCCACTCAAATTATTTCTTAAAATTAAAGCCAATACACTATTTATAATGAACGCATTTTTAGGTTTTTCCAGTTTCCAATCAATGTGTATTTAGCTTTCCAACCGCTGTTGGCTAATTCTCTGCTCACTGGCGCTTCCCGTGTGGTACAGCTCTTCTTTGTTTTTCGGAGCTCACTTTCCAAGTTTCTTACAGAGAGGGCCTGTGCGGCTCTGCTTTCTGATCTGGAAACAAATTTCAGCCCAGAGTTCTGCTGTGAATTCCCTGACCAAGAATAAGACCTCTACCACCATTTAAAGACAATTTTGAAGCAAGCCTTAATTAAATACTGGCCAGGTGGATGAGCTCTGCTCAGGTTCCTACCCAAGACCCTGAGAATTACCCCAATCAAGTTTTGCAGCAGCTTAAGTGTATTTCTGATCAGATCCAATCGGGGGCAAGCATACATTCCAATGTACTCCAGGCTACATCCAATCAGAGACAAGCATACACATCCTGACGTATTTCCTGCCTGTGAACCTCCCGCCCACATGCGATCCAGCGTATCCTGTATCCTGTGCAGATGTGTCAAACAAACTTGTTTAGCGGAGTGAAAACCTGTCGCTTGTTATCCCCCATAAACAACAGCCTCCAGCTTTTCAGGAACTGTCTGTCCCTGGGCAAGGGGCTGGCGGATCAGAAGCATTTTTTGGGTCGTGGATCTCTAAGGTATAGTAATTGAAACCTAAAATTTAACTTTGGCTCTCACACTACATCTGAGGCACCTGTCCTCACTAGTGACTCCACTTCTAAGATGGACTTGCTGGCCGGTGCTTGCAATCCTAGGAGGCAGAGGCAGGGGGCTGATGATCTTGAGGCCAGCTTGGTCGACACAGTGAGAATCTGTCTAAACACTACTCCACCACCACCACCCAGAAACAAACACAACAGCAACAAACCAACCAATCAACAAAACAACCAGCCGACAGAAACACCAATTCCCTCTCCAAATGCTACCTCAAGCTTCAGTTGCTAAGCGACCTATCATGTCTGGACCTCATCAGAGGCACCTTTGATTTTTGCTTTCAACTGTAGCCAAGTCTTCTTGCTGGCCATAGGCACATTTTGTCTGTTGCTTTCCAATTTGCTCATATTTAACCTTGGGGATAACTGTGCATGTGCTCAGCTCTCCGCTGTGAGCAGGCAAGGCCAGAGTGAGGAGCAGCCCCATTCAGGTACAACACCCAGCGAGTACTAGGCCCTACCGCATTGAGAGCTCCGGAGAGACGCTCACAGGACTGCAGTGTGTAGGTGCTCGCAGATGTGATTGCAAGGGCAGGGTCAGGGAAACTGGAGTTCACGATCAACATCATGAAAATCCATAGGAAGATCTTCAGCAAAGAAACGGCACGGCAGATTTCCAGACTTACAAAGTGATTTGGCATTTGCTGCTGGCTCTTCCTTATTCTCTTTGCTTCTCCAGCCTCCAAGAATTCCTTATTTTACTTTCATATACCGTACGCCTGTTCCTGAAACCTCCAACCGTTGACATTTAGAAAGTGCTTTCCACAATATAAATACAAGCTTCCATTATTAGCCTGCAGACGATAAGAAAGCACACTAGAGCAGAGGCTTTCACCCTGTGGTATAAATTACAGGACTTATGGCAAACAAAAACAGAATGTGCATTAGGTTTTTGCCAGCTTTTGTTAAGTTAAAACACACTGATTATTCAAGGCACACATTTGCAAGAAAAAGAGACAAGAGTAGGGACCCCTAGTTGAACAGCCTTAAGCAGAACACCAGCTCAGCCCGTCACAATGCCGAGCCCTGATCTTCAGATCTGAAGTACCCTTAAACTGTGAAATGATGGCATTTAGTAGATAATCCGACACTGATTGGATATTGTAAGAGATGAGGAAATTAGTAATGACTTTAGGTGTGATTACCGTAAATACTGTTTTAAGAGCTCTCGTCTTTCAGGCAGAGACACTAAAATACATGTATGACATTTGTGGCTTGATCAAAAACGATACAAGTGGGAGAGAGGAGCAGGTAACTGAGGTAACGAGATGGTGGTGAGTGGATAATTTCTGAACTAGAAATCGGGGACGTGAACACTTATATGAGGGCATCTGTTCTTCAGAGAGTTGAGATGAACCACCATCAAATCCTTGGGGGAAATTTGAGGCACCTTTAAAGAAGATATGTATTTAATCAATATGAACATTCAGATAAAAATACATAGAATGCTGCTTCTTTCCAAGGATTCTTTTATCTTACTTTAAAAATTAATTTTTAACATTAGCATTGAAGTAGTGAGTTTCATTTTGACATTTTCATGCATATCATTACTCTTCTCTTGATTTCATGTAGGCGCTATCTTCTGCTACACCCTTTGTTCACCTGAGCATTCGCCCAAATGACCTCCATCCATCTACTCTTGTCTGTTCATCCACATCTCTCCACCTACTCCTCTGTTCACTCATCCATTTGATCTTCATGCATCCAGTCAACTAGCCAGCCAGTCTTTATCTGTCCAGCAGATACTACGCATCCATGTATACACCCACCACCCATCCACCCATCTGTTCTTCATAAACCGACCATCCATCCATTATTCATCCAATAACCCATCTGTCTCGTCAACTAATCATCTGCCTAATCATCCATGCAACCAATCCATTTGATTATCATCCATTCTCCATTCCACCTACCCATCCATGTATGCTTTTTCCTAATTATTCATCTAGACTGCCTTATCTCTCCATAAATTAACAATAAAAGCCATTACAATATTTGGTCCAGATTTGCTGTGCTAGTTTGCCTGACTCCCAAAGAAGGTGTGGAGACGAGGATTCAAATATTAGTAGCTTATCTGAGGTTGATGGAAAGACACAGGGCGGGGGGAGCAGGAAGAAAAAGCAGTCGAGGAGTGGCCTCGGTTAGCAGGACAGTACCAAAGGCAGCTGCAGTTTAATAAAAGAAAACATGTTAAGCATACACCCTTTAAAACTAACCCAACATGGTGGTCATGACTGTTCGGATACCAGCTTATGGTCAGTGCCTGAGTGCTGCTCTGGGAAGCTGTTCCTGGCACTTCCAGTGTGCTGTGTTTAGGCCAAATGTTTCTCCACGACTTTGGGAAAAGCTAGTTCTTATAATGCAGTTGATCAGATATTTAAATAAGGCACAGCAGTCTCTAAAAGTTTATGTCTACATTGCATGCAAATTATACCCCAGCGTTGAGTAGCTAGAGCAATTACTCTCTTTGGTCAGTTGACAGACCTGCAAGATAATAGAGACCCTGCGTGGTGAAGATTTGGCCCAGGCATTTTCCAAAGGTCTTGACTTTGCTAAAACCCTCAACCTGAAGTCAGTCTCTTCCTTGGCCTGTTTTCTCAGAGCTCAGTGAAGAAAAACCTTCCCATTTCTCCTCTTCCTCTGCCTTCCTCTTTTTTCTCTTTCTCTCTATTTTTGTGACACAGATTCTCTATAGTCCAGAATGGCCTGGAGCTTTCTCTCTTCTTTCAAAGACTGAAAGTCCTGAACTTGAAAGACTGAGACAGAAGATAAGGATTTCAAGGCCATCTTTGCTCCCGAGTACAAGGCTAGTCTGTGCTACAAAAAGTATTTATTCTCATCAAAGAAATGAAGTGTGAATTAACTTATATTCAAATTTTATACTGAGTTGACTTAATATGAATTAGAATTTTTGGAATAAGATAGTACCGATTCCAACACGTTACATATTAAAACCAATAATTTTCCAACATGCATAATTCATACTTCAGAGTGAACTTTTTCTAGTCTCATAATTACTCCTTCTGATCACTTGAATCTATTTAGTAGCTTTTTGGGTTTATGCACCATCTTTATTGATGAGGAAAGGTCAGGGAGACCAGGTACTTCTCTACTTCTCTTAGGCACAAACATCGCAATTATCAGTTTCTGGCTTCGAAATAATCTGCAGGTGCTTTGGGATGTTTCCAGGTCCCATTCACTGAGTTTCAACCCTCAGGTGTCTCCGACTCAGGATGAGGCCGGACAACCAGCCTCACTTTCTTTTCCACTGAGTTTTTCATTTTGGTTCATGTTTGAGACAGGGTCTCTCTCTCTCTCTCTCTCTCTCTCTCTCTCTCTCTCTCTCTCTCTCTCTCTCTCTCTCTCTCTCTCACACACACACACACACACACACACACATACATACACAGAAAATCTGTCTCTGACACACACAGAGAGAGACACACACAGCCTCTCTCTCTCACACACACAGACAGCAAGATACACACACAAAGAGAGAGAAAGAGACAGAGACAGACAGACAGACAGACAGACAGATAGACAGACAGACATAGACAGACATGGGGAGGCCAGAGGAGAAAGTTGGTGTTTTCCTTAATTGCTTCCCCGCCCCCTTACTTCTTGAGACAGTCTCCACCTGAACCTGGAACTGGCTGATGAGGGTAGCCTAGCTGCCACAGAGCCTCAGGAATCCTGTTTCTGCCTCCCATTGCTGGGATTACAGCTAATTTCCTTAGAAACTTTTGATCCAGTTGCTCCTTTGGTTCTTGCTGGGCAGCCTCAGTCACTTCCGTTACTTTTGCTAGAGATGACGAGGGTCACCTTTGTGGTGTCCACTTGGTCATTTGGAAGGGGGAATTTCTGAACATGCAGATGCCAGTTTTCCCAGAATCCAGGGATAGAGGCCATTATTTGCTGACCAATGCTAAACTTACCTGCAGGCCTACCGCTCTGTAGGTGGAGTGTAGGTGGAGGAATTGGCCGGGTGCTGACTTGACACGGCAGCCTTTTCTTCCCTTGAAATCCTCAGTAGTTACATCTGCACAGGCCACCCCATCCTTCCCTAGGAGCCCTTTCTTTCTTCCAACTCACAGGGAGTGACATTCACAGCGACACATAAGGAGCCCCAGGAAGTCAGAGAAATGCAACGGAAACAACAAGATGGCGGAGAAGATGGCGAAAGCGGCTGCTCATCGGAGAGGCTCTCGCTGTGCTGTGTAGCCCAGGCTGCCCTCAAGCTCATCCTTCCCAGGGCTCCTCCTCTTAAGTGCTGGGGTTACAGTCATGCACCCCTACACCCGGTTGGAAACCTTTTAAAGTTAATGTTCCATCATTTCCGCCTGTTCGAATTCTTCCCCAACACTTAATAACGATTCCTTAAAAATGCTTAGAAGCCATCTTGCACAATGAGGCAGGTCTTGGGCCATGCTCTTCTGTTTCTCCGACTTGAGTTTAAGAGGTCCTCCAGCTGCATGCTGGCCTTGACGATGCATGTCAACATTTACCCTAAGAACCAGCATTAATATTGATGCTCCAAGTTTGCATTTTCTACACCCCGGGGGCCTGGGGCTTTATTTAAATCCTTCTTTTAAAAAATTAAACAGTTCCTTCTGAAGTTAGACAGCTCCCCCTCAAGCAACGGGAAGAAGCTATCTGTCATTTCTAATCTTTTGTCTTGGAATTCCTCTGTTCCAGTCTCACCAGACAGAGGGAGCTCTGGGTTCGCTTTTTGGGAATTTGGGGAATCAGGCTCACACGCCTTGCACCCTTGCTCTGCCTAAGAGTTGAATCCAGTATGGGCATTCAACCAGACAGCAAAAATAAGGCTGAAGAGATGGCTCAGGCACCAAAAAGAGGGATTCATTTGTGTATGAGGACCTGAGCTTGCTCCCAGAACTCATGTAAAAAGCTGGGTTGGATGGGGTGCACTTGTAATTCCCTTCGTGGGGAGATGGGAGGCAGATCTAGGCAGCTCCCTGGAAATTTCAAGGTCAGCTAGTCTAGCCCTCTCGGTCAAGTTGCAGGCTAGTGAGAGATTCTGTTTCAAACAAAAGATGGAAGGTGCATGAGGAATGAAGCCTTCGCTCGCTACCCCCATGTACATGTGCAGCATCCCCCAACATGAACACATGTGCAAACACTCACACACACACACACACACACACACACACACACACACACACACACACGAAAAATTAGATAGAAGGAAATTGTATGTCCCCAAATAATGATGTCCTGATTTCCTAAAGGAAATGCTGCTGATTCCCCTTTATTCTTGAACCTTGAATGAGTGAAGATTTTGCGTTTGTGAACAGACACTGTCAGACACAGCAAGAATTGCCATAGAAACAGTGAAGGATGCAGAAGCTTTGTGGCACCCAGTACTTACTAAATGAGTTCACAGAAGAGAGTCAGGAAAACCACTTACAATCGCTTGAGTAACGGAAGGCAGTTCTCATTCTGTTCACTATTCTCTGCTAAATACCCACTTTTCGCAAGGACTGTTTGAAGAACTCGGGGCTTGAACTGAATAAAGAGTGGCGTAGAGCTCCTGCTTTGCAACAGGGTCATCTTTCACATAAGATGGCCTACGAAAACATGTGATGATAAACGGTTACATGTCAAGTGAGCGCTCATTAAATAATTGCTTTCCCAATTCAGTTCGGGAAAAGAATGTGTTCTATAGATACACATGCAGTGTTTATGGAATCGTTGGTATCGAGATCGTATTCGTCAAAATAAACATATGTGTCTAAAACTGGTTGTTCATGTGACTAGAAGCCATGTCCTGTGCAGGAAGTCAATTTCTAAAAAGGAAATAATGGGGGCTGGAGAGATGGCTCAATAGCTAAGAACATGTGTGGGCGACCTGGTTGGTTCCCATCACCCACACGGTAGCTCAAAATAACCTATAGCCCCAGTTCCAGGGGATCTGATGCCCTCTTCTGGCCCTTGTGAGTATGTACATGCATGTGGTACACAGATACATTCAGGCACATATACATAAAATACATCTTTGAAAAAAAAGAAAATAAATAAATAAGAACTGTTTTAAATTACCAGCTATAGAAATGCATTATGTTTACAAAAATTAGGGTCTTGTAAGACTAGGCTGTTTTTGACCTGTTTCCTCAAAATATTCTTTCTCTTCTCCAGAAGTGTCGGCATGATTAGAACATGGCTTTCTTGTCAGAGTTCGAATCCTAACACTCTGCTTCAAAGGTTGTGTGGGACTAGGTGAACCCTGCGTCTGTGCCTCTGCTTCCTCCTGGGCCAAAGGGAGATACCTTGTTCCCCATCCCATTTTCCAGTTAGTGCCTGGCTCAGCTTCAGACCTGGTGCTGTTTGTTAAGCTCTTGGTCTTGAGGAACACTCACCAATGGCAACTTCTCCCCTCCTGATGTATTTCCCTCCAGGTAGCATCCAGGCCTGGGTATCATCTGCTTCCTTGTGGTTATATGTGAAGGTGCTTGGGTGTCTGTACTGGGTGGTGGTGTGTGTCAACTTGACACAAACTATAGAATCATCAGAAATGAAGGGGCCTCAGTTGAGAAAATGCCTCTTTGAGATTCAGCTGTAAGGCATTTTCTCATTTAGTGGTGGATGGGTGATGCCTTCCCCAGGCTGCTGGTCCTGGGTTCTGTAAGAAGATAGGCTGAACAAGTCATGGGAAGCAAACTAGTAAGCAGCATCCCTCCCTGCATCAGCTCCTGCCTCTGGGATCCTACCCTGTTTGGGTTCCCGTCCTGACTTCCTTCCGTGATGAACAGCAATGCTGAACTGATAGTCAATTGAACCCCTTCCGCCGTAACTTCTTTTTGGTCACGGTGTCTTGTCACAGTGAGAGAAACCCTAAGGCAGTAGCCACGTGTGACTTTACATACCATTCCTTCATAAAAGTTGGGGAGTTCTCTCTCTATGTTTTCAGAATCTGGACCATGGTTAGAATATATCCTGTTTGAGCCAGGCTTCGCTAGAGGATCAGAATCATTGGATGAGTATATATGAAAAGAGGGTTTATTAGATTACCTTACATGATTCGGGGCTGGGCAGTTCGACAGTGATGGTCTACACACTGGGAAGCAGCAACCCTGTAGCTGCTTAGTCAATGAGGTTGGATGTGATTGAGAAAGACACTGACATCATCCCCTGGCCTCCCCTCTCCCGAATCCTTCACTTAGGCATGACCAAATGGCTGTATTTTAATTAGAGATTAGTGTGCGCACTAGAGAGAGAGGAATCTGAGAGCAAAGTCCTGATTACATTATAAAGCTACGAGTGTCGACACATACCTGAAATCCCAGTGCTTAGGCTGAGAAGACTGAAGAACTCAAGGCCAGCATGGACTACGTAGTGAGTTTTGACCTTGTCAAAACAAAACCACAAACCAAACACAAGCCTTTGATTCAAGCAGCTACCTGCCCGAGAAACCACCACCTATTTTACAATAAGCAAATGAGGCGGCCGTTTAGTTATACAGTCCATGCTTCAGGGGGCCACTCTGCTATCTCCACTGACAACCGTGGAAGGAAACAATAATCAATTTTTTAAAAATTAGTTTTAAAAATAACCCATTAGGAACTGGGCAGTGGTGGCGCATGCCTTTAATTACGGCACCCAGGAGGCAGAGGAGGCGGATCTCTGTGAGTTTGAGGCCAGCTTGGTCTACAAAGCAAGTTCCAGGATAGGCTCCAAAGCTACAGAGAAACCAAAAACAAAACAAACAAACAAATTACCAAATATGTTTCATTATACCTGCATACATACTTGGTTCTATACAAACTTCCCCACTCTGATTTTTTCCTATGCTCTGACCCCTTCCTATGCCCTGACCCCTTCCTATGTTCTGACCCCTTCCTATGCCCTGACCCCTTCCTATGTTCTGACCTCTTCCTATGTTCTGACCCCTTCCTATGTTCTGACCCCTTCCTATGTTCTGACCCCTTCCTATGCCCTGACCCCTTCCTATGCCCTGGCCCCTTCCTATGTTCTGACCCCTTCCTATGTTCTGACCCCTTCCTATGTTCTGACCCCTTCCTATGTTCTGACCCCTTCCTATGCCCTGACCCCTTCCTATGTTCTGACCTCTTCCTATGTTCTGACCCCTTCCTATGTTCTGACCCCTTCCTATGCCCTGACCCCTTCCTATGTTCTGACCCCTTCCTATGTTCTGACCCCTTCCTATGTTCTGACCCCTTCCTATGTTCTGACCCCTTCCTATGTTCTGACCCCTTCCTATGTTCTGACCCCTTCCTATGCCCTGACCCCTTCCTATGCCCTGGCCCCTTCCTATGTTCTGACCCCTTCCTATGTTCTGACCCCTTCCTATGTTCTGACCCCTTCCTATGCCCTGACCCCTTCCTATGTTCTGACCTCTTCCTATGCCCTGACCCCTTCCTATGTTCTGACCCCTTCCTATGCCCTGACCCCTTCCTATGTTCTGACCCCTTCCTATGTTCTGACCCCTTCCTATGTTCTGACCTCTTCCTATGTTCTGACCCCTTCCTATGTTCTGACCCCTTCCTATGTTCTGACCCCTTCCTATGTTCTGACCTCTTCCTATGTTCTGACCCCTTCCTATGTTCTGACCCCTTCCTATGCCCTGACCCCTTCCTATGCCCTGGCCCCTTCCTATGTTCTGACCCCTTCCTATGCCCTGACCCCTTCCTATGTTCTGACCTCTTCCTATGTTCTGACCCCTTCCTATGTTCTGACCCCTTCCTATGCCCTGACCCCTTCCTATGCCCTGACCCCTTCCTATGTTCTGACCCCTTCCTATGCCCTGACCCCTTCCTATGTTCTGACCCCTTCCTATGTTCTGACCTCTTCCTATGTTCTGACCCCTTCCTATGTTCTGACCCCTTCCTATGTTCTGACCCCTTCCTATGTTCTGACCCCTTCCTATGCCCTGACCCCTTCCTATGCCCTGACCCCTTCCTATGTTCTGACCCCTTCCTATGCCCTGACCCCTTCCTATGCCCTGACCCCTTCCTATGTTCTGACCCCTTCCTATGCCCTGACCCCTTCCTATGTTCTGACCCCTTCCTATGTTCTGACCTCTTCCTATGTTCTGACCCCTTCCTATGTTCTGACCCCTTCCTATGTTCTGACCCCTTCCTATGTTCTGACCCCTTCCTGTTTTCTGACCCCTTCCTATGCCCTGACCCCTTCCTATGTTCTGACCCCTTCCTATGTTCTGACCTCTTCCTATGCCCTGACCCCTTCCTATGTTCTGACCCCTTCCTGTGTTCTGACCCCTTCCTATGCCCTGACCCCTTCCTATGTTCTGACCCCTTCCTATGTTCTGACCCCTTCCTATGTTCTGACCTCTTCCTATGCTCTGGCCCCTTCCTATTCCGACTAACCCTATTGGTCTCCCCCACAATCTGACTGTTTCAGGGACACATCTGTTCTTGTTACTCCTCCACCCCACAATCTTTTACCCCTTTCTGCTTCATGACCTACACACCTAAACGAACTGTAATCTACATGAGAGAAAACATGTGGTGATGTCTTTCTCAATCTTGTTTTCACATGATGACTCGCACTTCCATGCATTTTCCTGCAAATGCTACAATGCCTTCATTTCCTTACTGCTGAGTAAGGCCCCACCCTGTCTGTGTGCCACATTCTCTTTCCTCATTTCTCAACTGATGAACACCTAGGCCGATTCCATTTCTCAGCTATTGTGAAGACGCAGCTATAAATATAAACACACTTCCCCCAAGAATAAATCTTCTGATCGTCACATCCACACACATGGCCAATACTTGAAAAAGTGTTCCACTTCCTTAGTGTGGTAGTCTGAATGGAATTGGCCCTCAGAGTCCCATGACCTTATAGGGAGTGGCACTATTAGGAAGTGTGACTTTGTTGGAGTGGGTACGGCCTTGTTGGAGGAAGTGCGTCACTGTGGGGGGCGGGCTTTGAGTTTTCACATACTTAGTGTGCCACCCAGTGTGTCCGTTGACTTCCTATTGCCTGCAAAACGCAGCCCGCTCAGCTCCAGCACCACATGTGCCTGCAGGCCGCCATGCTCCCTGCCGTGACGGACTGAACCTCTGACCTGTAAGTGAGCAGTGAAACTGATTTAGTAATGAAGTAATTATTAAGTGTTTTCTTTGTAAGAGTTGCCTGGTCATGGTCTCTTCAAAGCAATAAAAACCCACACTAAGACACTCAGCCATCAGAAAAATGCAAATTAAAACCTTGAGAGTCTATCTCACAGCAGTTGTAATGGCTACCTACCTACGAGCTAGAAAATAAATGACAACAAGTACTACCGAGGGCACGGGGAGAAGAGACCCCTTTACTCACTGCCAGTGGGGGTGTAAACTGGTGTAGCTATCACCGACATCCATGTGGAAGCTGCTCATAAAGTAAAAACAGAACTTTCATGAGAACCAGCTAAGCGCTAATGCTGCAACCGTAAGTCGTAAGTTGCTCGGGCCAGGCAGAACTTGGTAGGTTCTCTAATCTTTGTCCTTGCCCCCAAAGTCAAACATGCGCTTCGAATCCTTCACACCGGGTGTCCTCTTGTAACTGCTGCTTTAATTGAGCCCCGCTTCTTCAAGCCAAGCGGTGTGAAAATAGGGCACACCTGTACCTCGTCTTCCTTTACATGCTAATAGATTTGCATTCCTTGGCCTGTGAGGCGCTGCCAAGAATGCAGGTGGTTGGGGATGATAAAAGTTCGGGCTTAGAAGCTTTTGCTTCATTGGTTGGTCTTTATTTTTGCACTGCACTGTGGCATACATAGGTTTTGTAGGTTGTTAGGCTTCCAAATCATCCCGACTGCTGTTCATTGATTTCTTCATTACTAAGTATTTATGGCAGGTGTGGTGGCACACGCTTGTAATCCCAGCACCTAGGAGGCCAAGGCAGGATTGCTAGGTAACAGCAGCAAATACTGGCCGAACATATTAATGCCCTTCGGCTGGATGGCCAAGCCATACTGTCCATCTTCATAGTGTCTACCCCGGTCCATGTTTTTTTCCAGTCAATCTTCTTCTTCCCCTTTTAAACAGAGCCTCCCTGTGTAGCCCAGGTTGATCTGGTACTTATATTTGACCAAGGCTGGTACTGAATTCATGATTCTGTTTCTGTTTCCTGAGGGCTGACATTACAAGACATGCATCGCCCTGCTTAATGGCTTCAAGTTGGCCTGTCCTGGGAACCTGCACAAAAGAAGAGTTCGAAGAAATGCCCAATGCATGGTGTTTATATACCATTTGGACTAAGAACTTGGGAAAGGATGACAGACAGGACAGTGAAGATCTAGGGCTGGGCAGTATAAATTCCAGCGATGTCCTAAAGGGTAGAAGCCCGTGGGATGCCACTGAGTGTATGCACAATTGAAATGAGCTATGCTTCCAACTGAATTTTGTATCTGTTCATGAGTTCGTGGTAGTCGGTGTTCCTCACCAAGATCTGGGATGACCAAGTTTCACATCAGGGATGCGAGTGTTACAGCTCCGGAGGGAAAGGTATCCCCACTTGTTGGGAAGTTAGGCTACGCCTGGAGCTGCAAAGAAGGGACAGCTCTGGAGGCTGGAGCTGCAAAGGGACAGCTCTGGAGGCTGGAGCTGCAGTAGGACAGTCCTGGAGGGGAGCCAGGCTATACCTGAAGCTGGGGTGTGGTGGGGATAGTCTCCCTAGAAGATCAGCAATCCTGTTCCTCTCCTAGAGTCTTTACAGCTGAGCTCTGCTCAGCTCCCCTAAGGGAACGTCCTAGCCTAGCTATCCATTTCTCCTCTGCTCAGCTCCTGCCCAAGATGTTACTTCTTCTGCTTCTCTCTGCTAAAAGGGAAGTCCCTGCAGAAATGTAGTAATCTCCTCCAGTTCAGACAAAAAGTGACGTTTTCTGCTACACCCCTAAGGGAGTTTCCCAGCAGATGTAACTGTTTCTTCTGGTTTCTCTGCTCAGCCCCACAAAGGAAACATGTTAGTAAAGGTTCTTCTACTCCGCTAGTGAAAGATGACCCTCACCCACAACTCTTTTAAGGAAGAGATTTATTTGGGAGGGAGTCCAGGAGAGTGACTGCCTCTCCTAGGGTGGGAAAGGACATCCCACGACTGAACAGGCAGACAGGCTTATATTGGGCTTCTTAAGGGCAGACTTTTCCCAGGGATATTTTTTCTGCTCAGGGATTGGTTAGTTTTCCTGCTCAGGGATTGGTTGGTTTAGTTGGTCAGGGGCAGAGTTGGCTCTGGTTTCAGGATATCAAACTGTGTTTCTTTCACTGGCCCTTTTTAGCCTTTTGACTCTATTTTCAAGGCTAAGGCATATTTCTTTCAATGGCTCTGGTTCTAGGGTCAAACTGTGTTTGGCTCAGGTTTCAGAGTCAGGGAGTGTTTCTTAGGTTTAGGGCTAAAGTGTTTCTTTCACTGGCCCAGGTTTCAGATCCAGGGTGTGTTTCTTTCACTAGCTCTGGTTTTAGGGCCAGGGTGTGTGTGTGTGTGTGTGTGTGTGTGTGTGTTTCACTAGCTCTGGTTTCAGGGCAGGGTGGGTTTCTTTGGCTAACCCTTTTACCCTACAAGGGACACTGCAGCTCCAATTCCCATTCTCTGGTGATTAATTTCCATTGGCAGGTGAACGATATTCTTGCCCAAACATTATGGCTTGTTTGGGGGGAAGACAGGCCAAACATCCTTTCAAGAAGTTGCAGGTCCTTAACCAATTTCAGCTTGAAATAATCGACCAATATAGCGTATTTTGTTCTAGTTCCTCCACCACCTTTCTATTTACAGGGAATTCAAAACAAAGAATTGGACACTGAGGTACTATTAAAAAAAAATAAAAAAAGAGGAAGAGGAAGGTGTCCTATCATCCCCAGGAGGAAGGCAGAAGCCTGGACGCTTAGCAGCTGAACATCGGATGTGATGCTGCTGTTCAGTCACACCAGAGCCTTGGTGTTGAATAGGGGCTATGGGCCATGTACCAGGCAGACATCAGAGTGGGCACTGGATGCTGGTGCTGTAACAAGCACTTGAAACTGCTGCTAAAAATTACTTGAGCCCCAAGGGGTCTAAAAGCAAGACAAAGATGGCATCTTTGCCTTTGTGTCTGCCTGTCTCTTTGAGGCTCAGGCTCCTGCTTGACTCTGCAGAGGCATTCAGTGTCTGTCTACCTAAATCTGTCTCATTCCTGTTAAGGCTGGGACATAAAGGTAGGCCATTATCTTAAACTGGCAAGTCATCTTAGATTTCCTTAGAAGGACAAAGACAGTCAGTCTGGTTCCCACCCAAAGTGAGTTCAATCTTCCATGATGGTGACCTGGAGCAGAAGTGATCACGTTGTAAGAACCAGACTGCAACTCCCTTACATGAGAGCAGCAAGAACTCTGGACCACCTTGGAGAACTGGATCCAAGAGAACACCTTGACTCAGAGTGCTTAACTATGCTGACCTCTTGCCCTGTCCTGATTCCTGCTGTTTAAGCTCAGTTCCTATCAGTACCCCCTTTGGAGGTACTGCCTTTGCATTGGGAGTCACTGGATCAGATTCCTTTACCTGCTCCCTTCTCAATGTGGACACACCGAATCAATCCTTTTCTGCTTTTTACCCTTTCTTCTCTTTAGCTGGTGCACTGGGAAGGGATCACGGGCTGCTCTGGACTGGTGTGAACAACCACGAGGACAAAGGAATAGGGACAAGGAGGAAGCCCGTGAAAGGCCTGTCTGATCTCCTCCAGCCTTCCCTTTCGTCTCTACTGATGTATTTCAGAAAGAAGCTGGTTGGCGTCGGAGAAATGATGTTTGTTCAGCCCCAAGCAAATGCCAAAGGCAGGTATGACCGAACCCTGGGAACCATGGGATCAGGAACTGTGACCCAACAGAGGTAAAAAAACATTCACGGAAGATGAGTGTGGTGGCCCCACTTTAAATCCCAGCACTGGGGAGGAAGAGACAGGCAGATCTATGTGAGTTTGAAGCCAGCCTGGGTTCCACAGCACATTCCAGGCCAGCCAAGTCTACATAGTAGGCCGGGTCTCAAAACAAACAATTCAGGCTTGAAAAGTTGTGCCTGTGTTGAATGTAGACTTTCTCATTATGCCCCAAACAACACAGCAGAAAGATGATTCTACATCTGTATTAGATTCAGCATGGTTTCTAATCTGGGGGTGGTATGCACACTTTACCACTGATTAGGTGCTTATGAATTCTCAGATGTGGTGTTCTCCAGAATTTCTAAAAACAGAGCCTTCCCTCATTCCTAAGAACCACCATATACAGAGGGCAAATTCAAATTTGAGAAGGCATAGCTCAGTATCTGCTGGAGTTCACCGCTGGATCACACAGCTGATACACAAACAAAGCTTCTAAATATAACTCAACCACTACCATGAGAAATTCATCTTTATTTCTCCTTAATAAACTGCAAATGTCTGTGCTACAAAAAGTATCTTCAAAAGTGAGCAAAGTCCCAGCTGATACAGCATCATTCTCTAGGAGGCTCACTCTGTCTCTTTGGTCACAGGCCTACCTGAGTATTCTTGACTAACTCACAGAGCCGAGGTCACACAACAGAGATCCAGAGAAATGCAAGTCCTCAGCATGCATCTCCACGCAGACAGGCAGACAATTCCATGTGCTGATGTACTTAGAACAGGGTCTAGTGAGTGCTAAATTCTATCAAGTTGTCCCCTGAGAAACTGGTAATTGCTCTTGACTGATGCAAGGAAGCCTTTTGGGTTTAATCTTATATCAGTACATTCTCAATTAATGGCTAGACTTTATAAGTTATTTGTATAAGGCTGCATTACTAAGTAGGACTAAAATTGTTTCAAAGTGTAAAAAAACCCAGAAAAGTATAAGAAAACATGTTTATTACAGAATATTAGAAAAATGACCCAAGTGACTGCTTTAAATAAACAAAACCCATACCACTATAGATGAGAAAACCCGGCAGCATCAGACATTTCAGCTGGAGAGGCATATCTGTTCCTGGTGAATCACTTCTGGAAAGTTCCCAAATATCTGAGTCCAAAGTGAATGTATGAATTGGCTTGACATGATTCAAAACGTAAACTATAAATATAAGGGCAGTTGGAGCAATGGCGGTATTAGTTTATAATAGTCAATCCAGGACAATAGCTAGAGAGCTGTTCATATGTGTCCTGTCTGTGTGTACATACACACAATCAAAATCAGGTCAAAACCTAGGGAGTGGCATGTGCCCATACATCTGAAGACCCTGAAGAATGCCACTCAAAGGATGTATAACATCCAGTACACATCTGTCTCAAGAACAGCACATTTCCAAAATTATGCACTTCTTTACAGGTAAACATTGGAGTATTAACCACTACAGACGCCACAGGGTGACTGCAAACCACACTGTGCTCACAGGCACCTGCTGTATCGGAGGCATCCATTTTAATCCTGGGGCTTTAAGAACATCTTCTTTGTTTTAATGGGTTTTATATTTCCATTTTCATCTTCTTCGTAATTGGCTCGGTCCCTCTTCTTGGCAAACTTTTTTCCAATTGTTCCCACCAAAGTCTCATATCTGTTAGGATGATACACAGCACAAATTTAATTTCAAATAAAAAAGTAGGAATCAAGGCTTGCCAAAAACATCAAGCCAAATAAAACAAGAAAACAAAATTTATGATAAAAAGAAATTGCCTGAGTTAAAAATCCATGCAACCGAGTAAGGATGATTAAATTCTCTGCTGGTTTTGTTTCTGCATCCCCCATACAAACTGAGAAGTATGTTTACAGTCACTGGAGCTACCAGTGGCCCTGAGCCCTCACGGCCAGCACACTCCAGCGTGAAGCCACTGGGTCATTAGGAACGGGCAGCGTGCACATCTCCCCACTGTACACTGTGCAGTCAGAGCGCTGGGGAATGGGGCGACTCCCAGAGGACAGTTACCTTCTGGCCATTTCCTCATCTGACACATCGACCTCCACAGTCTCATCATCATCTTCTGCTGCTGCTGCTTTGTTCCTGGAATTCATCTGAAGCATTAACTTCTGAAAAAGACACCGTGCTGGCGTCAGGGAGGCCTGGTGTCAAAGCTGTCTTCTAACAGAGACACTTACGCACAGAACTGCTTGTGAGATTAGACGAAACTCAAGGGGGTCTGTGCAAAACTTCATGCCACAACCGCCAACGGCACCAGCGGGGAAACCTCAGAGTGCTGGCTCAGTGTCAGGTGAGCTGTTACTTGGATCACACAGCCTACCTGTCACTCATATTAAAGGGGGCACACGGCTGACAGTGAAGGGAAAGAAGTAAGAAAGCCGAAGGCTCCCACACTTCTGGGTGGACAGTGTGTCTCAGACACTGTCCCTGAGCGCTTGCCCACCCCCTTCTCTCACCGCCCTACTCATAACGTGATTTCTGACCGACTTTTACAGTGACGTCTTTCCAACCAAGGAGGCCTAGGAGCGCAGGCCAATGAGAAGGCCTTCACAAACACCTCATGGCCGACAAACCACTGCTGAGAGAACAGACTCTAGGGCAGAGTCCAGTGGCTGAGCATCTCTCACACCAAATTCTGAGGTGTTACACCTGAACGGTGACATTGAGGAGATACTCTGTGGGGCTTGCCCACCTAAACCCCACTCTCTCTAAACGCAGATTCATGAACCCCCAATGTTTCTTTTTGCCCCACAGTCTCCTGCCCATTTAAAACTTAAAGGAGGTTGGGACAGAAAAAAATGAATACCAAACCCAAACATTAGTGTGGACTCTGTATAAATAAAAAAATTGGATTATAAGTACATTCCACGTATATCTCCTCCATAAAAAATACTCCCCCCATCAACACTCCACCTTTAAATAAACTGCGGTGTGGGCTTAGGTGACTGTGGTTTTTCAGAGGCATCCAGAAAAGTGATTCTCATTGGGGACGTTCTACCCATCGGGGGCCAGATGACCATGCTCAGAGACACTTTTAATCCCAGCTGAGTTGGAGGAAGTCTGTGTGCTACTGGCATTTAGAGGGTGGAGGTCAGGTTTGGGGGGTAGCTTAGGTCACCCTTTAACATCCAGGACAGGCACCATGTAACCTAGCTGCTGTATCACCGCCTAGACTGAGGAGCCATGGCTAAAGGTTTCACACCACAGGTCTGCGTGGGTCAGTTCCCAGGAGGGTTCCCGACACAGGCACCAGAGTTCTTCCAACTGTGACAAAGTAAACTCCTGCTTGTCTGTGACACTGAGTCAGGAGATTAAACCAACAGCCACAAGGTGAACATCCATTTTTTCAAACAGACTTTCCAAAGGATTCACATTTAAAAAAAAAAAAAAGAAGAAAAAAACCAAAACAATCTATTTAACAGCTTGGATTAAAACCCGTCCATTACTAAGTGAAATGACACCATTTTTAAGCAGCATTTTTCCATTAAGAATGAGACATTTACAGAAGCCGGAAAATAACTCCTCATAACGGCAGCGAATGAATAGTCTTGCCGCTCCTGCGAAAGACTGAGTGGAAACTAACGCGGTGGCAGCATCAGGGACGGCACACCGCTATATTAAATTACCCACTCAATTCTTCCATAAAACCAGACTGCCACGCTGCAATTTCTTTAAGTAGCTATGGCAATATTTCAAGACTTGTTATTTTTCACATAATGAGAAGAAATGGTACCTGGTGGGGAGAGCCCGAAGCTCAATTATTGGCAGGGAAAAAATTCAATTGTAAAAAATTTTTAAATTTGAAGCAATTATATTTAATACCTCAACTTCGGGATTAAATCCTCTGAATGACATCCTTCCATAGAGAAGATCTTCACATAGTGAGAAGCTCTGCTCTTCTATGATGAAACTCCTGAGCAGGAGAAGAAACTCATATTAACAACCAAGCGCAGAAGCAGAGATCAAGCCTGAATGGAAATCCAGCTTCTGAGTATCAGAAGGAGCATGTAAGAGCACAGTGAGATCTTTAACCAGGGTGAGAAGTAAGAGCTGATCCAGCAGTCAGCAAAGGCACAGGGAGATAGATGAGGCATGGCTTCCTCCGATCTCTGTAAGAAATTACATCACACAAAGACCTCAGGGATTTCTGATAAACTTGAGCTTTCCGGAGCAGAAGCAGAGACCTGACTCATGTACAACCCCAAGTGCTCGTTAAATATTCTGGAGAGGAGGACAATTAAAACACAGGGCGGGAGGAAACAGCAGGTCTGAGCAGCTCTCACGGAAGGTGTGACTAGGTGGAGCTCTTGGCTAACTGGCCTTGATGGCTTAGCTTCAGCAGAGGAGGCGCTGGAGAAAGCTGGAAAGCTGGACCAGCAGGACTGGAAATGATGCTCCAGAACTAACTGCAGCCATGGAGAGGGCTTGGCAAGGGAAAGCACACACAGCATGGGCACAACCGCTCTGCGGAACAGACCCCAGGATGTCTGTCCTAAGAGAGATTCTTTAGTCACAGGTTCAAACCCCAAGAACAAGGCAAGCACATTCTCCAGCACAGGCCTGGCCTCGGACTCCTTCATGGGATCCTGCTCTACTTCTCATCAGTAACTACCCACTCCCCCAACACTCACAAACACGCACAGGTGTGCAGGGGCTGGGGAGTAGCTAGGACGGAAAGAGCCTCTGCTTTCGTGGGCGTGCTGGTACAGATATGGTGCCAGGAAAGAAAACCTTCAAAAGCACAGGTCATCCCAATCCAGGCCCCAGAGGGAGGAACCACACTCAATTAGCACTACCACAGCCAATAGACAAAACTGAACACAACTATTTCCACAATGAAATCATCGAACTCTGATAACTGTGAAGAAATGCCAAGTGAAGGAATGTCCCCATTGGGAGCAGAACAGAAGCCAGCCTTGCCTTTGCTTGAGTGGCAAACCCAAGTTCAGGACCACAGAGGGAGGTGGCTGGAACACGTGGGTCAGGATGGCAGAAAGACAAACGGAATCTGGGACCTGCTGTGAGGTCTCTGGGACTCTCAAGGTGAGCCCACAGCTAATGACAAGGCGCTCCTGGGAGGACAGCGCTCTGACGCAGCAGCTTTCTGCGGCCACTTGTAACGATTACCTCAAAGTCGGCAGCTTAAACTGCTGTAAACTTAGGCTCGCACAGCATCAATCCCGTGACAGACTCCAGATCATTCTGGAGACGAGGGCAAAGGCAAGGCTGGAGCAGGGCTGTAGTCCCCAGAGACAGTTATCTCTTGCCTTTCTGGGGGTGGGGGGCCACACCACTACAATCTTCGCCTCTGTGGTCAAAGCCTTCTTTCTCTTACAAGGTGTTATGGTTGGTCCTCCGAGGTCCATGTGACAGAGGCTTGGTCTCCAGCGAGGCCATGTGAGAATGACGGAGCCTTTAAGATGTGGGGCCTAGTGGGAAGTCACTAGGGGCGCCACGTTCAGAAAAAAAAACCCAAAAACCAAAACCAAAAAGTAGGTGGTTTCTGGAGTCAGCTCTCGTGTCTGGCTTCTATAGCCAGAGTCTGACCTGTGTCCCTGACTTCCTTGCCTCAAGCCACCACCTCTGATTTCACAAAGTCCTTCCACACCAGGCTCTTTACAGCCTAGCGGATACCAGCATCATGCCCTTGATGTTCCAGAATCGTGAGCTAGATACATCTCTCTCCTCCTTAGGCCACCAAGCCTCAGGCACTTCATTACAGCAATAAAAACCAGACTAGCATGTCAGAGAACACAATTTTTATTTAGAATTTACCCAAATAATCCAGGATTGTCTCGTACTTCAAGATCCTTAACTTAATCACAGCAGCAAAGCTTTTTTTTTTTTTTTTTTTTTTTTTTTGCCACAGGTTACTTGCTTGAGATATAGTCCTGGGTATACATTATTTGGGGCATTTCTAGCCTATTATATCTGGGAAGTAAAGTGTATCCTGTCATATACATTGAACAAACACGACAACATGCACAAAACAGGGGGATGCTTGAGTTCTGTCCAGTAGAGACAGTTCTGTCCAGTATCCCTGGGATACATAGACAACTGGCCCAAACTAGGAGGATGGCTAATTTAGTCAGGGCAAAGATGAGAAAATTCACCGTCACAGTGAGCTGACAGGCATGTCAGTCAGTTGTCTACTGGAACAAAATCCTACACTTGCTTAATGGAAACAACTACGCTCAGAGAACCAGCAATGTCACCCTCACACACAAACCACTAGACAAGCAAAGAGCAGGAAAACACAGTCCTCACTCACAGGAAATCAAGAGATGATGAAATTAGTTAAAAAAACAGTTCAAGAAGTTTAAGCGTTTTATAAACATGCCTGAGAATTTCAATCAAAATATGAAGGCTGCCAGGCGGTGGTGGTGCACGCCTTTAGTCCCAGTAGAGGCAGGTGGGTATCTGTGAGTTCAAGGCCAGCCTGATATACAAGAGCTAGTTCCAGAACAGGCTCCAAAGCTGAGAGAGAGAGAGAGAGAGAGAGAGAGAGAGAGAGAGAGAGAGAAATAAAAAAACCACCCAAATTTTAAGTGGAGACTGTAAGAAGTACCAGACAGGAATCCCACCATCATGGAAAACCTGCCACGGGCATGATGGGAATACCACGGCCCCAGTACTTGGAGGCTGAAGCAGGAGGGCTGAGTTTGAGAACAGCACGGGCTGCAAAGGAAAACCCTGCAACAAAGGCAGAGTTGCAGGCCTGGATCTATTAGAGAAAATGGATCTGAATTCCTTACTGAAAGTCTTCTGGATAAGAATACTTCAGAGCCCGGATCACTGCACTGGTGAAATATGACCAGCACTCCAGGAGAAACAAGGAAATACTATCAGTGTTACACAAACTGGAAAAGAGACGAGGTATGAGCACTTAGTAGCTGACCTATGACCCAAATCAAAGATATTATAGATGATGTACAGGCTACATTTTAATGAATATAGCCACAACTTATTAATAAAAATTATGAAACTGAACTAGAAAAAAATACAACTAAATGGGTCATATGTCTGAGCCAGGCACACTGGCACATGTCTATAATCCCAGCACTCAAGAGGCTCAGGCAGGAGGACTGAGAGTTCAAGACCTCTTGGTCTCCTGACACACACACAAAGAAAGATGGTTTTCATATTCAGAAATTAATGTAATTCTTGACATTTTAACAGAAAACAATAATCATACAATTTTCTTATTGAAAAACGAAAATATAACTTTCCCTTAGCCAGAAGGGAAAAAGAAACTACCCAGCTGAGGATGGGTATCTACCAAAACACATACCAGGCCATGCCTGGAAGGCACAAGTCAGTGCTTTCCTGAGACAGCTGCTCTTGTCACGTCTATTCAGTGTGGGTGGTGCTCACCTATCAAACAATGCAAGGAAAGGAAGCTGGAGCTCTGGGCCCCCTGTACTCTCCTGTTCACACTGTCCCTGGGCTCCTCATCTGTGCTAGCCCCTGCACACTCCTATGTATACCATCTTTCGAAAAATCTTCATCTTGATCAATACTTTGGGCCTATAAGAAGCACACAGAGTAAAAAAGTCACTTCTCATTGCTCTGGGGAATCTGGACTTTCTCTTCAAAGGAGAATACATCACTATCCCAAAGGACTAGAGAAAGTCAGAAAAATAAAAAAGAACATGGCTAACCAAACAAAAAATTAGCAGGGGGAAAAGGGAAAGACATATATGTACCTAAAAACTATAGTAAAACATTCAGCCATTCAACAAAAGTATAAGTAATAAACCATGCTGAAGTAAGAAAATAAACATGGAAAAATGGTGTAGAATAATCCTTCTGTATACTGTGAATATGTATTGCTCTCATGGGTTAATAAAAAGCTGACAGGCCAGGAGCTGGTGGGAAAGACAAACTGAGAATGATGGGAAGAAGGAGGGCAGAGTCAGAGGAGACACCAGTCAGCCCAAGCAAGTAGAATGTGTAGAAAATGAGGTATCAAACAATGAGTCATGTGGTAAATAATAGAAATATGGGTTAATTAAATGTAAGAGCTAGCTAGTAACAAGCCTGGGCTATTGGCTGTGCATTTATAAATAATATAAGCCTCTGTGTGGTAATCAGGAAGAGGTCCCTGGGACAGGAAAACTCTGCCTACACAAAAATGCCACATAACTTCCAGGATCTGGAGAACAGATGAGGTGACTCTACCACTCTCTAACTCAAGCCTCTTTTAAGTACCAGCCAGGTTTGGAAGAGGAAGAAAACCTGCCCCGGGTATTACCAGCTTCCGCCCCTCCAGGCAGGTGGCTCTGGGCTAACAAGCCTCTGAAGCTCCAGCTCTTCAACAGCAAAAGGGACACAGCGATAGGTACTCTTGGGTTTCTGGAAGTATTTACGAACTAAGGGAAATGAAATGCTTAGCCTAGGACAGACTACCAATGGAACAATGTTTATGACACAAACGGCATTCAGTGTAGTACTGGTTAAAACAAACAAACAAACAAACAAACAAACATCCCAACCTGCCAAAGGATTGTTACAGAAACGAAGCTGGTGAGGCCTAGCCGTATAGCCCACCTTCAGGCCTTTGTTTGCATCCACGCGGCACACACAGGCTAAGAGTCTTCAGAACAGGAAGCATTGCACTCCACAGGCCTTCCCAAACCACGGCTACAAACCCCGGCAAACCTACTCTTTCTCCTTGAACTCTGGCAAATCCAGGTACCAGTGCTCGTCGCTGATCATCTTCTTTTCCTCCTCTTCTAGCTGTTTCTTGGTTTCCGAGTCCAGGCCCCTTTGCATGAACTGTCAGAAGAAAACCAAGCAGTGTCAGAGCCCTTGCTCCTCCGTATCATGGGTGCCCAGGGCAGATAAGGAGCTCTGAGTATCAATGAACCTGGACTTGTTTTAGCTTTCTAGACTTCCTTGTGGTTCAAAGTACAGGGGTCCCGTCGCTGCCCCTTATGTTCTTGGTGTATTCCTTCCTGCCCTGTATCTTCCATTTCTCCTCAGCAGACGCTTTAAGGCACACAGACAGCCACACATGTCTACACGGGATAGAGAGGATGGAGCACTCTACGGCTGTGAATACAGTACAGCTAGGCTTAGGAAGAAGTTCAGTGTTGGCGCTACATCTCAGGACACACTCTAAAACTAGCAATTTCACTCTCTGCACGCCAAACTGAGGGCCCAGAGCAGATCCGGCAAAGTCCAGCCCTCAGGGTGGATCTCTACTGTCTATGGTTTCCTGGAACATAGCATGCTGATTTAGTTCTGGGCAGTAATGGCAGAGCTCAGTAGTGCACGAGTCCTCACTGGCCTACAAGCCTAGAATATTTACTATCTTGACCTTTACAGAGCGCACCAAGCCTATGTCCTAAGGTCCAGAAAAGAACCATACCACTAACAAATACCATATGCACCCAAACCGCCACCCTGGCAAACCTTCTACCCAATCCTTCTCTCCCACCAGAACTACCTTCATCCTAAATAGCTGCCCTAGATAGAGGAATTCAAGAATACTGACGGGCCTGGCAAGATGGATCAATGGGTAAAGGTGCTTGTTGCCGAGGCCGACAACCTGAGTTTGATCCTCAGGCCCACTTGGAAGGAGATATGACACTGGTTAGTTGTCTACAATGTGCCATGGCACACGTACACACAAAATAAATCTAATAAATTAAAAAAAAAAAGAAAAAAGGACCTGAGAGATGGTTCAGTGGATAAGAGTACTGGCTGCTCTTCGAGGGGACTCCTAGCACCTATAATGGGGCTCACAACCCTCTGTAACTCCATTTCAAGGGGACCTCACATCCTATTCTGGCATTCTTGGGCATCAGGCATACACACTGGCAAAACACCCTTATACATAAAATAATTAAAAATTTTTAATTAAAAAATACTGAAGTAAGTCAGGACTAAATGTCTGATGCTCCCACACTTGCCCTATGAGCTCTCCCTGACAGGCAGCCTGGCTGGGATTCCCTAGGCACCTCTGCTCCAATCCTTCTAGTATGCACTGCTCTGGCTGAGCATAATACTCCTGTCCCAGCACAAAGACCTCTGTCAATAGAGCTAAGGCAAACAGAACATGGGCAACGCTCTCCCACACACCTGTCACGTCCAGTTGGCTCTCGTTCCCTTGGGTGAGGGAACATAACTGCTTTAATTATTTTCAAGTCAAGAGGCAGATCTGCAGTGTTCACCCTGGCTGCTTAGCAAAGTCTCCCTTGTCTTTTTCCAAGAGCTGAGGCTACTCGGTGCTTCCCAGGTCCACTCCAATTCTCTGCAATCAGTGTGATGACAAACTGCTAAAACTGGTAGACTCACATTTTGCTCACATACAGGAAGAAGTACTTCCCAGACGACAACAGGGGCCACTTGCCCACCCTCTTTCCTTATCCGGCTCACCTCCAGCTGCGCTCCAACTCCATGATATCCAAAGCTAGCAGGGAACGCTTCCTCCTCGACCCTCACCACAGTACTCATCCACGCCTTGTTTCCTGGCCTTGGGAACCCCACTGTTCTCTAAGTTTGAGCCTCCAGCTCACCATAAGCAGTCGGGCCACACCTTTAAAAGGTTAGCGGAATGGCCCATCTTTAAGATGGTGGGACTTTGATAGCACCCATCAGAAACAGTCCTCTGGGTTCTGATCTTTTCCTGCATTGGCCATATGGAACAGGAGACTCTACTATGATGGGGGTAACGGGCCACCACTCCCAGAAAGCCACACCATCCTAGGGGTAGGCAAGAGAAGCTCGACAGTGTACTGTATGGTGTGGCTAAACTATACCATTTCACAGGGCAGCTCTGTTAAATACGTTTTTTATAATACTGTTGAGAGAGATGTCTCAGTGCCACCTGTGTGTTCAGTGACAGGTGGCAGAGACTAATCATTACAAATGTAGGCTCTGGAGCCGGATGACAGGTCTTTTTAGCTGCTACTTCTCCTGCAGACACTTCAGGTGTCATCAGAGATCAAGGCTGGGGCTACTTCAAAGTGACCATGTGAATTAAGAAGTCTATTATATATGAAACAAGAACAGAGTCAGAAGATAGGAAGGACTGTAATAAGTCCTAGTAGTATTACTTAGGTTTCAGGATTTAGCTTTCCCGTCTTAACTCATGTTCATTTCATTTGCCTTTCACCTCACTCTCCTTTTCAGACTGTAGTTAGATAGATTCAGGTTTCTGTTATTGTTGTCTTTTTGACATTTCGTGAAAGGGTCTCAGGTCTAGTCCAAGCTGGCCACAAACTTGTTAAGCAGCTGACAGTCCTGGGACTACAAATGTGACCCCCAAGTCACTACTGGTTCAAACTGGTTCAATTTCAAATTTAAAAATCATGAGCCTGGAACGTTGGCTCGGTGGCTAAGAGCCCTTCTGGCTCCTGCCGAGGCTCCAGTGCCCACACCCGGCAGCTTACAACTCCAGTTTCAGGGCCTCCAGCACTTCCTTCTGACCCTGCACGGACACCTGAACACACACAGTGTAGATTACAGACATACAGGCATACAAAAAGAATAAGCATAAACCTAAAACACTGATTTTGTTTAGAAGTTGACAGACAACTCATTTCACCCCTCCTGTACTCTTCTCCATCCCCAGCACAACGGCGACCTTCATCCAGAACACAGGACCTTTTAGCTGGTCTTCCTGACTGTAAGTTTATGTGTTTAACTATTATCTTTAACTATTATCCACAGTACAGTCAAAAGTAGCCTTGAAAGCTAACAACGCATGAGACTGTTCCCTGGTTTAACAGTTTGCTACCGCTTATGAGAATGGGGAACAAAAACTTCGGTCTGGCTCACAAAATTCCTTGGATGTCGTGATCACTAATTCTTCCAGACGTCCGAGCTACTTTTTGTTCTTGGAAATAAATGTTCGTGGTTTTCTATTCTCCCTCTCCGACTTCTGAACTTAACTTTCCCTAGTTTGGGACACTACCTGACATCCTCTCACGTTGTTCCTTCTTAAGGACCACTTCTCGCGAGATGCCTAAGTTCCCAGGCGGCCCTGACACTTCGGCAGTCAGCCCGGACATTTCTGGTTCTTAAGTTTGTGCAAGCTCCGTCCCTACCACGGATTTCGGGCTCCAGGAGAGTCTGCCTAAGCAGAATCTCACCCTCACCCTGGTTCCCAGTGCCCCGGCAGGATGAGCGAATGAATGGGAGCGCGCGCCGCGGCCATCCAGGGCCCATCAGGGGTCCAGTTTGTCCGTCGCCTCGGCCCGAGTCACTACGGGACATCTCGGAGTTCAGCCGCCCCGTCCGACACCCCGGCAACCCCCAAGCCCCGCACCTTCATACGCAGCAGGTTCTTGGATAACTTAGTCTTGCGTTCAGACGCCATGTTGGCGACACTTCCAGACGCTAGCCGCGCCACCGCGCTTGCGCATTGCCAAGCACAGAGCGTGACGTCGGACTGAACGTGCCCCGCCTCTCGCCACGTCGCCTCCCCTCGCCGCCGCCCTCTAGCCCCGCCCACATATCTGCCCCGCCCATATTAGACACACCCTGCTGTGTTGTCCCGCCCCTCCATCCGCTTTCGCCCCGCCCACGTGCCTAGTTCTAGCTTCTCTGCTCCTCCGGGAGCTCCTCTTTCTCCTAGGAGCTGTGGTAAGAGCTCAGGCTGCCGCGGGGGGGCGACTGCGGTGCAGGGTCCCAGTGTTTACCCCAGGAAGGCAAACGAAGTAGGATGCCGCTGGAGCTGTGGGCAGGGCCTCCCGGAGGCTGCTGCGACTCCAGGGGCCTCCCTAAGGGTCCTGGCTGATCAGCCGCCGAAGTTGCTGCCAGAGTTTAAAAGTTTTGGAAACACGACTGGTTTGCTCACTCAGTAGCTCGTTTTCTAGAACTCCCGGTAGCCCTTGAGTCGCTGGTGTCGCTGTTCTAGCCCAGTCACAGAGTGAAGGAGGTGGCCCCGAAGCCAGTGTTGAGAGTGAGGCTGCTGTGCCATTGCACCGCTGCACAGGAAACCACGGAAGATTAGTAATTGTACATACACCTGTTTGCCGTGCATCTTTGAGCTGGAAGGATTTCCCTCTTAAACAGGAAGAATAACAGGAACTAGCAAATGGGAAAGGCGACAAAGAATTTGTGAAGAGGCCAGGGATGATTGGTTTAGCGCTGGCAAGCCTGAGGACTTGAGTTGGACCCGTGGGATCCGCATGATAGAAGGACAGAAGTTGCCCTGACTTCACACATGCCCACACCTGAAAACAAATAAATGTAAATTACTAAAAACAAAGAACCTTGAGACCTATATTAAGGCAAACAATTATAGATGCATTAGCTTTAGAACCTTCCTATTTAATGCTCACTGTACCTCCTGAAGACATTTTTTTTTTCAGATCGTGCTCAGGGACCATACTTTGGAATGCACTTATGCACTTAATAATCGGTCAGCTGTTTGCATGCAGTGGATAGTATTTTTTTGAGCTGGCTCCTGAACCCTGTAGGAACACCAAGGAAACACATCATTGCTGTGTATTAAGCAACCTGCCGGAGAAGGTGGTAAAGCTGAGCTTCATAAAGCATTCCGGATATTAAAAGCCCTGAAGGTTTTTCTCAGTGGAGTAAATAAAGACATAATGTGTTAAGTGGTTACAGAAACACATTGACTCGTAACTGTGAGCGAGACATTGCAGAGTATCAAGTGGCTAAAAACACATTACCACCCCAGAGCTGGCTTTCTGTACGTTAAAAAGTGGTTAAGTACCACGGGAGAAAGAAAGCTACTGTGCGGAGTGACTTTTAGGGTCACTTTAAATTTAGTCGACGTTGGTCCTCTTCAGATGAAAGTGGGAAGACTTGAAAGTCAAGAACATGATGTTGTGTGAAGACTTGGAGGTGACGTATGCAAAGAGGAGAGCATAGCAGCTCCCCAAATGAGAACCAAGCTCTTGTCCCCGCGTTTACTGCCTGTTACCTTGTTACTGGCCAAACCCCCTGTGACCAGCTTAGGCCCCCTTCCATTGGTAGATTGAAGTCCTAACCCCATTGCATTAGAATGGGATTGTGTTTGGAGAGAAAGAGGCAATTAAGTTAAACGGAGTCCTTTTGGGTGAGCCCAAATCCAGTATGCCTGGTATGTTTTTGCTTTTGTTTTTGTTTTTGCTTTTCTTGAGGGCTAGAGATGAAAACCAGAGCCATAGCCCAGGCAAGTGCCCTAGGACTCAGCTACATCTCCAGCCTTGTCTTATAAGATAAAAACTGAGCACACCAGAGGTGTGTATGCTAAAAGAATGAGCATCTCTATGCCAAGGAAAGAACCCGCAGGAGAAACCAAAGCTACTACCACTTTGCTCATAACTGTAAGAAATAAAGGTAGCCCTCCAGCCAAATTTGTAGTGTTTTGTTATGATGGCCACAGCCCAACTGTAAATTACAGTTGCTACCGATAGCCTGCTGAGCAGAGATGACACAACAAGGGTATCTGAGCCCCTCTGGCCTGGAGAAGGCAAAATGTGTCCCAAGTGGAGGGACATTGAAACAGACAAGAAAAGAGTGGAATTAGCCCAAGGAAAGGACTCCCAGTCCTCCCCACGGCTGTGCTACCATGGCTGACTGCCACCCATTCCTCATCTTGTAAAACTGAAAACTCTGTACCAAGAAAACAAGAAGCCATTGCACATGCTATTCTACTTTCTTACTGTAACATGAGGGGGCCGGCTTGTTGGGGTTTCCGTCCCGCCCAGTACCCCACAACCGGCAAGCCCAAAGAAAATCACACACAGGACTCCACAAGATTATAAAGCTGATTGGCCCATTAGGTCAGGCTACTTATTAGCTCTTATAACTTATGTTACCCCATTATCCTTATCTACATTAGCCACACGGCTCAGTACCTTTCTCAGCTGGGCAGCTTACATCATTCCTCTCTGGTGGTCTGGGCAGAACTGGCTGAGGGAGCTTCCTGCTTTCCAGAATACTCCCAGGCTCTTTGCTCCACCCCTACTTCCTGTTTGGCTTTCCTGCCTATACTGCCTGCCTGGCCAATCAGTGTTTTATTAAAATATGATTGACAGAATACAGATAATTCTCCCACACCATCTTACTCCGAATTTGACTCCTTTGTGGGGGTGGGGGGCGATCTTGAAAGAAGTGCTGGACAACAGAGGTGAAGGAGTGTCTTCGTCTCTCATTTACCTCCGGGAAACTATAGGGCATCTGAATTAACTCTTGAAGGATGAGTAGATTTGGGTTAAGAAGAGGAAACCTTGGTAGATATAATAGCATGTGTCCAACCAGCAAAGGCAGTTAAAACTTTCCTTTGGATTGCTGTTATGTCTAGTCTCCCTGAACACTGGATTTTGATTTTGATTTTCTTGAAACACCGACATTGTTGTGTCAGTTCTTCAGCACTTGTTTGAGGATGAAGGCCAAAGTTTTCAACCGGTCCACTCAAAAATATTCTGTATTTTTGACAATGCACGTACTTAATATGAATACCCAAAGGTCCTACCTCTCAAAATGTAACATATGAGAAGTGATTTAAGACCAACAGTCTCATTGTGGCTTTGCATGACTCCCCACAGGGGAGGTAACTCCTTAATCTTTTTAGTGGCATTGAATTATAGAGCACAGATAGAGATGCCATACACAATAACCCACTGTGATTATGCACAACTAAGAAAACATTGTTTTGTGATCAGAATTGTTTTGAGTCTCCACACAGTACTGAGCTCCATCAAGAAAAGGGCCTGCTCCCTCCCCCCCCCCATCCTTCCTCCCCTTCGTTTCTGCAGCACTGATGTCAGAGCTGCCTGCAGCAGCTCACCCCTTCGCCAGTGCAGGAACCAGAGTGGATGAATCCGTGGCCAGCAGAGGATGCACTGCCGCAGTGACTCAAGGCAGCTGGCGTATTAAGTACCACTTCATATTGCTGTTCACTTGCTTGCAAGTACCTGGTATTGAAGTGGCTCATGCAAAACAGATCTATTAGGATACTCAGCAGTTCATAGAATTGATAAGGAGGGTTGAGGAGGAAGGTAAGGAGGCACACGCCAGAACCACCAAGGGGTCTTGGAAGCAGGAATGAATGATTGTAAACTGCCACTGTAAGAACGGATGAACACCGGGGGCTTTCTCTGATCTTAGGGCACACTGCTCACGATTTCAAGGTCAAGGAGACTCTCCTTTTGTCTTGGTTTAGGGTAGGACCTGATTTATAATCCCAGTGAGACCCCAGAGTGGGGAGAGTAATGATGCTTGCTGTTCCTCCAAGAAGAGAGAGTCATTATATTGGCCCAAATGGCAGTGGCAAGAGCAGACACCCACTTAAGGCAGGAAAGGGGAGAGTGCGGCTGAGGGTCCCAGAAGACAACGAATTTAATTGCTGATTGGGAAACGCATATATCAGGCATCAAATCTGTCTTTTCTCACAAAATGTGCTCCCTCTGCCTGTTTCCCTGATCCATTCATTAAACAAGTACTTACTGGCTGGCTGCCAGTTACGTGCAAATTGTGAATCCAGGACAACCAGCCTCAAAACCTAAGTGGTGAGATGCATCCCTTGTGCTCTCGTGTTAGGTTCCTTGTTAAATTCTATCAATTGCTTGTGCATAGATATCTAGACATGGCCTTGCAGGTTCTATGGATGAGTAATTTCTAAACATGTTTTGACCATGGAAATTGAGTGACCAGATTATTCAAAGAAAATTGAAATGTGTTAAAAAGAAAAAAAAATATGTTTTGCTGTATGATTCTTGTGCTAACTATTCTTGTTGGCACACCTGGGAAGAGAGCCTCAGTTGAGGAATTATCATCAGATTGGCCTATGGAAATGCCTATGGGGCTTGTCTTGATTGTTAACTGATTGGATGTAGGCAGTGTCACCCCTGGGCTGGTGGTCTTGGATTGTGTAAGTAAGGAAGCTAGCTGAGCTGACGCAGAAAGCAAGCCAGTAAGCAACATTCTCCCATGGGCTCTGCTTTGGTTCTTGCCTTGGTTTCTCCCAATGGTAGACTGTAAACTTGGGAGCGAATAAACCCTTTCATCCTCACGTTGGTTTTGATCAGCATGCTTCCTTCCTCCCGCCCTCCTTTCCTCCCTCCTTTCCTTATTCCTTCCTTTCCTTTCTTCCCTCCCTTCCTTCTTTCCTTCCCCTTTTTCTTTCTTTTAAAAATCACAGCACAGAAACCAGACTAGGACAGTTCTTTTGTGTGTACTTGGGTGTTCTAACGTGTGGAGGCTAGAGGTCGATGTCAGGTGTCCATCACTCTTCACCTTAATTTTAAAGATAATTTCTCAATAAACCTGGAGTTCATCATTTCAGACAGACTAGCTGAGCAGCTAGCCGGTGTTCCTCTTGTCTCTAGGAACGGGCTGCTGTACATGGGTAGTGTGAGTGTGTGTTTGTGTGTGTGGTTTGTGGTGTGTGTGTGTGAGAGAGAGTTTGGGTATGTATGGTATGTGAATATGTGGTTTGTGTGGTGTGTGTGTGTGTGAGTTTGGGTATGTGGTTTGTGTGGTGTGTGTGTGTGGTTTGTATGGTGTGTGTGTGGTTTGTATGGTGTGTGAGTTTGGGTCTGTTGTTTGTGTGGTTGTGTGTGCGGTGTGTGTGTGATTTGTGTGGTGTGAGTTTGGGTATGTTGTTTGTGTGGTTGTGTGTGGTATATGTGTATGATGTATGTGTGTGTGGTTTGTGTAGTGTGTGTGTGTGCTTGTGTGTCTGTGTGCTTACTTAGAGGCTGGAGGATTACATCTGGTGTTCCATCTCTTTCACCTTACTCCTTTGAAACAGGGTGTGGGACCAGATCTGGGGTTGAGCTTGTGACCAGAAAGCCCCAGAGAGCTTCCTGTTCCTGCCTCCTCACAGCACTGGTGCCGCAAACGCCTGTCTCTTCCTTTGGTACTGCCAGTCTGATCCCACTGCCAGTCTGAACCCACTCCTCATGCTTGTACAGCAAGCATTCACCGCTGCGCCATCACCAGCCCTTGCGCCTGAGCGCGGGACCTAGTGCAGGGAAGGCACTGTACGGCTGATTTCACTGGCCCTTGCTCGGGTGATCCCAAGGGCCAGTTAAGATTTGGAAACTACTACTCTAGATGGAACTTCTAAATTTTATGTTTACATAAAATACACTTATATTGTATACTTAGTGTATATACATAATTATATTGAATTAGTCAGATCTCTGTTGCTGGTACTAAGAAAGCTTATAGAAGGGGTGCTTTATCTGGGCTTACTGTTCCAGAGTCCTTCATCACCATGATGGGGAGGCATGAGGAGAAAGGCCATACACTGCCGGAGCCCACCCCCGAGTTGATATACATCCTTCAGCAAGGCCATTCCTCCCAAACCTCAGACTGCTGTCGATGGGAACCAAGGGTTCAAACACACGAAGCTATGGGGATAGTCTTATCCAAACCATGACACTGACTTACCAAATTGGATTAATTTGGTCACAGAGCTAGATTTATTCACATTCTATTTATCCTTTTTACTGTGTTCTCTGTCATTGTTTTTGCCTGATCTTAAAGTCCGGCCTACATGATACTATTTTATGACTGGCTTCCATATCTTCATATTTTTCTGCCATCTTTTTACTTTGACAAATGCTTTTTGGTATCTAATACATTTTGGCTATGCTGTGGATTTAGAATCGTTCGTTCGGAGTTGTGCTGGGAAAAACTCGATTTGGATTTGAGGGGCTTTAAGACTTGTTTGGAGAAACGACATCTAAAGGAGACCTTAGGAGGAGTTATGAGACTACCCAACAAGAGGTATGGGCAGGGCAGACTCTTTGAGTCTGGCAGAAAGGGTCTGAACGACGCTGTTGTGTGAGTGACGAGGCTGTAGAGCAAGCTATGCCCAGAGAACCTAAAGGCTGTGGGTCAGGTTGGCAGGATTCTTACCTCAAGGTCACTGTGAAGTGTTGAACTATTAGAAGCAAGAGAACGACTCCATTTTGAAGTGACACAAAACCGTGCCATGTTTAAGACCGTGCTGATTGAGAGTAGAGTAGCGACGGGAGGACGGGAAAGCGAGACTGAAGGCAGGGATGTGTTCACGGTTTTGCATTAGTCTCTGCCATTGCCTTTAGCCCGGTTCCCTGTGAGATAAATTCAAACGCAGGTTGGGATTTGACAGTCAAGGCTTTCTAGACTTGGCTTCTGGCCTCAGCTTCCATCTTCTTAGCCCTGTGTTCTGGATCTCAATTTTGTCTGCTGTAGCCAAGCTGCCCCACCTGCTAGCCCTCCAGATGCTCCAGATTTACATCCCATGGAGATGGGTACTCAGGCTGCCTTCGGCTGGGTGGATGCCCGGAGTCGTATTTTCTGTCCTCACCCTCCAGACCCTGCCCACCTCTTGAGTGTCGGGCCGTGTTTCATCTTTCTCTTGCATCAAAGGAAAGGGATTGAGCAGCTTTGGTTTCAGTGTCTAATTGCACAGGGTTCTTTATTTTTGTCTGCGCTGATAGCAAGCGCAGGAAGGCAGTTTCTAAGTTCCATGCTTAGCTGTGTCTTTCAGAGCTTGCCGCGCTCCTCGTAATCTACTTAATAAATGCCGAAGGAGTACGGCCAAAACTGCTCTTGAAAATGGGCAAGGCAGCATCTTTTGGAGTAATATGCATCCTCTGCTAACTTCCAAGATGAGTAGCAAATTCTGTCCAACTGAACTTGCAGGTTTTTCTTTCATTTTACAAAAAGAAAGAAAAAGAAAGACGGAGGGTGAAACAAAGCCAGATTTCCCCCTTTACTAATTCTATTAGAATGCTCGCCTCAGTTAAAATGGCACCTTTGGAGTTGCTGAGGGGGTTTCTAAAGAAGCCAGTTGCTTTAGGGATTATGAAAAGAATCTTTTTTACTTTAAAAAAAAATCATCAACTTATGCAAATGAAGCCACAGGCCTAAACCCACAAGACATTTGCAGAACATGGAGGAGGTTGCCTCAGAAAGAAAACGAATGAGGAACTGTTGGCGGAACATGTTTTTATGTTGTGTGGATGAACTGTTGGGGGAACATGTTTTTATGTTGTGTGGTTATATGTGACTGTGTGTGACTGTGTGTGTGTGTGTGTGTGTGTGTGTGTGTGTGTATAGTGACAGAAGTCAGTCTTGGATATTATTTCCCAGCTGTTGTTCACCTTGTTCTTTTGAGATGGGCTCTCTCATTAGGACTTAGCACTCATGGTTACACTAGGCTGGCTGGAGAGCGAGCCCCAGGGCTCCAGTGTCTGCCTCCCTAGCACCGGGATTACAGGTTTGTGCTTACACACCCACAGTTTTAGGTGGGTGCTGAAGATCAATCAGGCTTAGGTCCAAGGGTTGACACAGCAAATACTTAGCTGCTGGGCTCGAACCTCAGCCCTGGGAACAAGGTTTGGTTATAGCTGAGCTGGATGTTTTTAGCCCCAGAGGGCAATTTGGGTGTTTGCTAACAAAGAACAAATGAAAGGTCTCAAATCGGAGTTCCAGAGAGACCACTGTTTACCTTCAAGTCCTTAAGCTAGAGAGAGAGGTGGGGGGCATGTTAAGAAATCAGGCTGGTGATCAAAAAAGGAGGCTTCAGTGAAGAAGCCCTGCCACGAGCAATGGCCTTCGGCTCACTGTGTCATCTTGCCATTCAAAGAATACAAACACCACCCCTGTAAGAACTCACAGTTCATATTTTTGTACAGGTATATGTGTGTCTGTAACGCTCTTATGAATTCCGTTATATATAGTAAGTTTTATTTAAGATACTCTTGCAATTTATGGATTTTTTTTTAAAATTCCTATTACAACTTTAAAACGGAAGAAGAAGAAGAAAATGGCCCACCACACTTTCCTAGATTGCTACCTGTCTGTTGAGGGTATTCCGCCTGAGGACTCGATTATCGGTGCAGCCAGCACCTCCTGCTCACCAGATGGCGGAGGTTGATGGGGAGTGAATGCTTAATTCTGCTGCTGGTTCTGAATCTCCCTCCAGCTGTTTTCTCTCGCTGAAGTTCGTATGGTAGGTAGAAGTTCCTGGCTGACATGGCATGGGCGAGCTTAGGCTTTCTAACAAAAGTGAGTGAAGAAAAAAAAATAGTATTTCTCTCTTTGAAACCCTTTGAAGCGTTAAAAGGCAGTTAACGATTTTGTTTGCTAGTAGTGGTGTTTTTGACAAGGAGAAAAAGAACTAATTAGGTATTAGCTTCCTCTGATTAAGAAAAGGTAAGTTTTCTAAATTGTAACGTTACGAAAGTTCTGTATTCCTGTGATCTGTACAAAAGGAATAGAAATGTCGGACAGAACAAAGCACAACCGTGGGAGCCTTGCCCCCTTCACTGCCTTAACTCCTATTCCTGAGGCAGCTTTCATTAAGTCCCTTGATTTTCAAAGTTTGTATTCAAAGAATTCTCTAAAAATGCATATTTTCTAATGCGTCGATTTCAGAAAAATACCTGTGTCTTGTAAGGTTCTGGAAAGTGCTGTGACCTTGTTTCCGCACATGTGCTTGTAAAAACGTCGTTGCTTTTGTGTGTGGTAAAGTTTGGTTATGACAGAGTATGACCATCGGGTGGCAACCTAAGTGGAATCATTTAAGAAGTGAATTCGTCCTTAACAATGGGCTCGGCAAAATCTATCTTAAAAATTATAGCTTTGAATAGACGTTTTAAGGTGTGTGTGTGTGTGTGTGTGTGTGTGTGTGTGTGTGTGTTTGGGGGGCTGCCTAGTGACCAGCTGTCTGGGAGAAAATTCTCATTTCTATTAAGCCATCTCACTCCTTGCCCATCTACTCAACATCCTGAGAGCCACTGAACTCTCGTCCCTCTGTGAAGATCCAATGAAGCAACAGCGTCCATGAAAAAACATCCCTGAATCACACAACTGTGCAGATGTGGAGTGTGATTATTACAACACGGGAAGGGGGTTGCTTTATGGCCATTTTCATTGTCACGTTGATTTTAAATGGAATCTGCATGAACTAACTACCCCAGATGCCGCGTTGGAAAACCTGGCACATCTTCGTTCTCCTTAAATCCACTCAGTCCCAAATCTGAGATCTTCTTATGCTGTGGGCTGGCAGGAATTAAGTGTAAACATTCGTTAGTACTCTGCTGTCCCCATCATGGTCCGGAAGCGAAAATCTACAGAGGTGTGGATGAAGTGCAGGTGATCACCGATCACAGGGACACCATTATCTGTCCATCTTGCCTATTTGGATTCTGCTTCTAGTCTATGTTTGGATTCAGGAAAGCACTAACATTCAGTGTCTCTTGAGTACCATTTCCAAACCCCCCCTGGTTTTGCCAGATCGTGCCTCCTTGGACTTTCTGAACACTGACCTCTCCGCACTATAGGGATCCTATTCCCTCTTGCTGTCTAGGAAGCAGTAGTCTCTCCCATCGTCTCTGGGCTGTGAACACCGTCTTCTTCAACGAGTATAGGTTTAGAACAACAATAACAACAACAAAACCAAACAAGAACACCAGAGCTATAAACGTTTGGCAGTTTTCCCTCTTTGCCACATAGGCTCTGCCCTTGTTAGGTTTCTATTGCTGTGATGAGCACCCTGAGCCAAACAGACTAGGACTTTCCCCGTCCAGTGTGGCCTATTCATTAGTATCACCCTTGTTCACCTAACATTTGTGCAGTTACACTGGTGAGACTTTCCAGGCATAGCTTCTGATGTTAGTCGGAGATACAATCTTACAGCAAACTCCCTGATCTTCTGGCTCCTGCCGTCTTCCTGTCCCACCTTCTGCAATGTTCCCTGAGTCTTAGGTGTGGGAGTGTTTTGTAGATGTGATGGATTGTAGTATCCCGTGGTGGTCTCTGTCCATTGCAAAGAGAAGTTTCCTCGATGTGGAGGGAAGACCACACCTTTCTCTGGGTACAATGACAAAGATTATAAACTGTTTTAGGGACTATGCTGGTTTAGTAAATTATTGGTTGTATATTCCATTAACACAAAGAACGGAGTGAAACTGGGAGCAGGAGACGGGGTGTTCTCCAGGGAAACGTACAATTGGTTTTTCAGTGCTGAATAATCATCTCTGAGAATATACATGCCAGTAACACTATATGAACCCAACAGGTTATTAGGAACACATGTGCATGTGTGCACATACACACATGCATGCGCACACACACATATACATACATGCATGCAATGACAGTGAAAAGAGAGTCCCCCCAGGTGGTGGGAGAAGGGCATATGGGAGGGTATGAAGGGCAGAAATGGAAGGGAGAAACATTGTCATTAAATTAGAATCAAAAATACAAACACCAATCAAAACTCAGACTTGGGGAGAAAAGAGTTTATTTCTGCTTATTGCTTACAGTCCAACATCCAGGCAGCCAAACAGGAACTGCAGCAGAAACCATGGAGGAATTCTGTTTACTAGCTTGCTCCCCATGGCTTGCTCAGCTTACTCTCCTGTCTTACCCAGGACCGAGTGTATCACACCCAGAGTTGATTGGGACCTCACTCATCACTTGCCATAGAAAATAGCCCAACAGGCATTTGCAGGATGTTCCTGGAGGGGAAATTTCCTCCGCTGAGGGTCCTTCCTCTGAGGTGTCCAATTTGTGTCAAGTTGACAAAAGCCAGCCAGCACAGCTTCGTTCCTAGCGCCAGCAGTAAACTATTAAAAGCCTTGTCACCTTCCTGGAGAGCAACACACAAATTAAATACTGGTTCCACTGGCTTCACACACGCTCTGCTTTAGCATGGCAGAATTTTGGTGAGCACACTACCAGTTATATGTGCCCACCCGGGTAAAGAGAATACTCACCATTATCTTTCTGAAGTCCTGGTTGTAGACAGACTAAGGAACCTTTTTCCCGTTCTCCTCTAATGACATTCTAATAGAAGAGAAAAAGGGAGATGCTTCTTTGATAGCTCTGTGAGCAATAATTATCATAGTGTATTATTTACACACGTCAATAAAGAGCTCCCATTACATTACTGAGCACTGCTTCTCTGGGCCAGTTATTGTGCTGGGATTTTTATAGCATCGCTTAAACCAGGGACGCCGCCTTGCCTCTCATTTGTTTGTGTTGCTTTAGGGGCTGGGTGTTAGGAATGATTAGTCTTGATTAAATTATCATCGAATCAGTCAGGAATTAACAGCTGTGATTTAAAGGTACGGTGGCGTGGCATTTAGCAGATAAATTATGAGAGAGAATGTTTAATTTTTTTTATCGTAGAAAAACCCCTCTCTCTCTTCTCCTTCCCCCCATCTTCCCCTTCCTCCCTCCCTTTCTCTATCGTCTTTATTTCTTTCCATTTTTGAGACAGTGTCTGACTACCTAGTCTAAGCTGGCCTCAAACTCATAGTCCTTCTGCCCCAGTCTCCAGAGTGCTGGGATTTTGAGTGTGTGCCGCCAGCCTCAGCTTACAATTTTTTTTTAAAATTTATTTATTTTGTGTGCCTTGGTGTTTTGCCTGCATGTATGTCTGTGTGAGGGTGTCAGATGTTGGAGTTACAGACAGTTGTGAGCTGCCATGTGGGTGCTGGGATTTGAACCTGGGTCCTTTGGAAAAGCAGTCAGTGTTCTTAATCACTGAGCCATCTCAGCTTACAATTTTAATAGCAGCCACAACTACAGAGGAGAGAACAGTCATATTAACTATCAACTTAGGAAATCTTATTTGTACCCCACTCCCTTTTCTCCACCCCTCTTCAACTTAAACCTACACTTAGCTTTAAAAAGCATTATTGTTGGAACTTAGTTTTCCAAAGAGAATTTCGAATTTGTGTGTAAACATGTCAGGGCATCTCTTTCAAAGATTAGAACCGAAAGCGTAATGATAATGCTATTACCACACTTAGAAGTTAAACAATGATGAGCATTAATATTTTCATCAGTTTGCTTAAATAAATTAAATTTAATTTCCTTAAATCTGCTTATTTAAGTTTAGTGCAACATTCCCGGCAGCAGCCTTAATTTATGCATGCTCTGCTCCTTTATCCTACCGGAGCGCATTGATGAGGGAGAGCAATGCATAGAGTAATGCTTGCTTCGAAAATGGGTTACTTTCCACTTCAAAGATTACTAAAGCCGGGTGTGGTGGTGGCCATGTTTATAATCCAAGTACTTACTTGTAAGGCTGAGGCAGGAGGATAACCGTAAGTTTAAGTTTCAAATTTGAGGCCAGCCTAAGCAACGTAGTGAGTTCAAGGCCAGCTGGGAATAGTCAGACTTTCTCTCTCCCATCTCTGCCACCCCTACCAAAAAAAAAAAAAAAAAAAAAAAAGCTGCACCTGTGTTTAAATGGGAAGAGGGTGGAGGCGTGTACTTCCAGGGGAGAACAGCAACTGGTTTAAAAGCGTGAGGGCAGGAGAGACGGCTAAGCAGGTCAAAGTGCTACTGTGCAAGCCTGGACACCTGAGTTTCAGTTGACCTCTGACCTCCACACATTTTGTTGGTGGTGGTGGTGGTGGTGGTTTTTCGAGACAGCATCTCTCTGTGTAGCTTTGGAGCCTGTCCTGCAACTAGTTTTTGTAGACCAGACTGGCCTCGAAATCACAGAAATCCACCTGCCTCTGCCTCCTGAGTGCTGGGATTAAAGGCGTGCGCCACCATCGCCCAGCTCACCCACACGTTACGGTATGGGTGCGTGCGCACCAAGCACGCATGCACGCATGCACGCACGGACGTACACACACATACTTGAACCCACACGTTTTTTTTTTTTTTAGAAGAATGAATACCTTTGATATCCAAGGTGAGGATAGGCCTCTCACATTTAACCCATTAAAGTTTTTTTTTTTAAATCTTAAAACACATGGTTGGAATTAAATTTTCAAAGAGATTCAGAAAAGGAAGAACTCAAGTCAGCTATTAGAATGTGAAATGGGAAACTTTTCAGATCAGACTATCGTGACCAATTGCTGCCCGCCCATTGGCTGGTTCCCTTCCTGGGGTAGTCAGGGCAGCAGGTAACACGGAGCTGCTGGGTGCCAGGGGCTTTGAAAAGTGCTTTTTCTCCCATGATTCATCGCTCACTGTAACCCTTTGCGGGCAGGTAGTGTTCATAGTTTCCCGACTGAGAAAAGATCCAAAGGAACTAGGGGTTTGGGAGAGGCTGAGTCTGGCTTGGTCCTGAGCTGGAGGGAACCTCACTCCGAGCTCTCAGCACCACGCTCATCATTCTACTTCCGGCTCTGAAGATCCGGCTGGTGCAGGAGTAAGTTCTTAAGATCGTGGCTGTGCTTCTCTTCTTTGCTGGCTTTCCATGTTAGCGTCAACTGTTGGGTTTTACTATGAACTCTGGAGCTCCGGCAAGACAGAGTGGCAGCCCCTGTTTTGTTTCCTGCCCCTAGAAACCAGAGTTGCCTGAGGGCATAAAGAGGGAAACAACGTTAAGGGAACTTGGTGCTGTATAGTCCTTGTTAACCCGACAAAACTAAAGTGACCTGGGAAGAGGGAACCCCAGCTGAGAAACTGCCTCCTTTAGATGGGTCTGTGAGCATGTCTGTGGGGGCTATTTCTTGATTACTGATTGACGTAGAAGGGCCCAGCCCACTGTGGGCGGTGATATCCTTAGGCAGATAAGTCTAGGCTGTATAAGAGCCTAGTTGAGCGAGCCACGTAGTGAGCAGTGTTCCTACGTGGCCTCGGCGTTGGTTCTTATCTCCAGGTTTCTGCCTGAGCTCCTGCCCTGCCTTCCAGCATGTCGGGCTGTCGTATGGAAATTACGTATTAATTCTCTCCTCTCCTGCCTGTTTTTTGGCTGGAGTGTTCAGTCACAGGGACAGAGCCGCAAACGGGGACAACGTCACATCTTTTCTGATTTAGGAAACAGTTAGACGCCAGGCAGATGGTGTGTGTCGTTGGTGGCTTTTCTGCATTGTTCTCCAGCTGCCTAACCTTTGCTTCATAGAACATACGATAGCACTCTTCTTAATTCATCTATTCATGGAATACAGCACAAAGAAACTGTGACTAGAAGGACCCAGCACTTTTGTTTGTCCTACTTTCCTAATCAAATACGCAAACAAGTAGCTCTATCTTTAAAAAGTGGATTAGCCTTTGCAAGTGTGACTCATTTCTTTTTAACAGTTCAACTCTACCTCCATATTGCTTTGGCCTTTTAGGGTCACGTTTTTTTGTTTTTGTTTTTTTTTTCCTTCAGGAATAACAAATTAGCTATTATCTAATACAAGAAGAATGAGATTAGGAAATCAAATTAATCTATAAAGCAGCATACTCACATGCACTCACCATAGCCCACAAGGTTTTTTTTTTTTGCATTTGCATCACTGATTTTTCTTATCTCGTGGAGATGACTGCAATAATGAGATGCGCCCCCAAATCAACTGTCCATCGCCTGGAGCAAATGGATCTTCGTCAGGGATTTACAGCAAGCATCCTAGTCATGGCTGAAGATGCTTCTGCTCTTTACAATCCATTGCCCCAGCTATTTTGCTGGTGATTGGCAGCTGACTGGAGAACATGCCCGTCAGCGTGGCATTGCCAGAGCTTAGACCCCATGATGTCCCTCAATACACACAGTGAACAGACACAGCAAGGAGGAAGGGCCCCTCAGATCCCAGGGAGAGCCTACTGCCAAGTGATGCCGGGAGTCTTCAAGTAGGATTGGAGACTTCCATCTTTCAGACTTCAAATTCCTGCCCTCAGCCGGGTGCTGTGGCAGGCTATGCCAGTGGGTGGGCAGTTCACAATGTTCGGAGAAAGTGTTTAATATTAGTTCTCCTGCAAATGCATGGGTCTGCCTTCTTTGTGTCTCTGTGCTTGGATACTGCGAGGAGGGTATTTTGAGAACTCTTGTAACTATGCTCATTGAACTTGTTTTTTTTTTTTTTTTAAATAAATAAAAGCAATTCTGACTCCTTTAGGAGGCCGGAGAGAGAAGAGATTTACTCGAGAGGGACGTTTCCCACAGCCTAATGTTGGGTAGCACTGCAGCATTCTCAGGAAGCTCCTAGGCCAGGAGCCAGGTGGGGAACCCAGTTCTGCAGCCCGCCTCCAAAATAGACCTCCACTGTCTGGGGCCTGGTGGATTTAGGTCTGATCAATGATGACCTTATTCCTCTAAGGATGTATTTTTCCTGTGACTTAGATGCTACTCTGGTGGTTGTTGCTGTTTTATCTTCTGATTCACCTTGAAGAAATTTCTAGAAAGTTTAGATGTAGCTTTTAGTTGTGTCATGATTGTAATATAAGCCATTGGACTGAAAAGAATTTCTATGAGGGTCACAACTTTTATGAAATTTTAAGAATTAAGGTTAGAAATATTCTTAAATGCCTCTTCTATTCCTACTTGAACTCATCAGGAAACGGAAGGTCCAGGAAGTTTAAGGGACCAGTGGCAGCTCCCGGGCTCAACAGGTACTGCATACTGGTTTCGGTCTGAATGTACCTGGCTTGAAACTTGTCCCCACCACTATCAACTGGGACCTAAAGCGAGTTGCAGAACCTCTCTGTACTTCGGCTTCCATGCCTAAAAAAAAAAAAAAATCATCATACAGCACAGATTAAGGCTTATTACAGGGACAAGAAGTGAAAGGGGCGAAACAACACAATCTCCAGGACACACCGTGTTACTGAACATACCATCTCCAGCACACACTGCGTTACTGAATACACAATCTCCAGGACACACTGTGTTACTGAACATACCATCTCCAGCACACATGGCATTATCGAACACGCCATCTCTAGGACACACTGTGTTACTGAACATACCATCTCCAGCACACACTGCGTTACTGAATACACAATCTCCAGAACACACGGCATTATCGAACACGCCATCTCTAGGACACACTGTGTTACTGAATACACAATCTCCAGCACACACTGAGGTACTGGACATACCATCTTCATTACACACTACATTACTGAACATACCATCTCCATTACATACTACGTTATTGAATTCCCAGTCTGTGGCTTTGGAGTTCATGTCTCTTCCCTGATCACTGTACAGTTGTACGACTTTTGTCTTTCTTGACGTAGTGAATGATCATATTACTTCCATTTCTCATTAGAATTGATTAAATAGTTTAGAACACACTTTACAATGTATTATTTTAGCCATTTTTTTAATGAAGGAAATGTAATAAATGAGGAATTGAGAATCAAATGAAAAACTGAGACAATGTATGTCTGGCTATATTCAGCTGATGTCAGATAATATGTCCCTTTTAATACAGCTATGATTCAGTTACTAATTTGCATAAACAGTGGACCGTTTTAGTAGCTCGTTAGACAAATTTGGTCCAATTAACCAATATAAACTTATTAAGAATTCACATCTGGAATGTGAAACTGTTACTGGAAATTCAATGGAATCCACATTTCCAGTAAAGGAAATCCTTAATTTTTCAATCGAAAAGGAAAAGCCTATTCTGAGATCATGTAGATGATAGGATTTAACAATGATTTGTGCTTCAATTATAATCACTTACTGCCTGGCAAAGAGGGACTCACAGCTTTCCCTGTCTCTCTAAAGACACAGTTGTACCCACGATGGCTGATACTAGGCACACGGTACAGCCCACGGTTCAACAGCATCCGCTCCGTGGACTGAGACAGGGCATGGTGAGTCAAGCTCGCTCTCCTGTCTTATCGTTTGTGTGACAGATGCTCTAAGCGGTCTACTCTGCTGCCCTTCTCCCCAGTTGGGTTCTTATTGGAACTCTGATTTCTCTCAAGCGTTGTGGTTATATGCTCAGGGGGAAGCTGGGGTTTTCTTCAGCTTCAAGAGATGGTGAACCTTGAATGATCTAAGCCAGACACTCTGATTCCTATGGCTTCCTTTTCAGGTATCGATCTAGACAAGTGCCAGCGACAGGGTTTTGGCTAAGGAGATGAGAGGGAGGGTTCTTGGCGGGGGTTGGAAGTAAAAGTAATGCTTCCATGTAAAATGTGCACTTTGAAAGGGACACTTTTGACACTTGGATCCTCTTCATGTGATGTGCAGAATTGTGAGGGCTGTGTCTTGGTGGGGGGGAGTTAGCCTTAGAGGGAGGCTATGTTGGCTGAGTCTTGGTGGGGAGAAGCCAGCCTAAGAGGGAGGCTATGTTGGCTGAGTCTTGGTTGGGGGGAGCCAGCCTAAGAGGGAGGCTATGTTGGCTGAGTGGACAGATGGCAGAACCTGGGTACTTGTTGATGCTGGTAAATTACCAAGTGAGAGCTGTGGGTCTTGCTGCTTTGTGACATAGTAAGAATCATGTGAGCCAGCCTGGATGGCCTTGTGGTAACAAAACAGGCTAACTGAAATGACATGAAATCATTTGATCACAGTTTCTCCCTGGATTTATTGATCCTCGTTCCCAAATTAGCTGAATCGGCAGGACCAGGCAGAGCCTGTTTTCTCCTGGTTCCAGGTACCAAGGGCCACTATCTCAGTGTTTGTAACTGTCATTTCTCCCTCTCCCTCCTTCCTTTCTTTCCTCCCCCCCTCCTCCCTCTCTCCCTCCCTCCCTCTCTTCTCTGTTTCCTCCCCTCCCCTCCTCTCCTCCCCTCTCCTCTTCTCCCCTCTCCTCTCCTCCTCTCCTCTCTCGTCTTCTCCCCTCCCCTCTCCCCTGCCTTCCTCTCCCCTCCCCTCTCCCCTGCCTTCCTCTCTCATCCCCTTTTCTGCTCTCCTCCCCTCCTCTCCTCTCCTCGGCTCCTCTATCTTTTCTTCTCATTTCCTTTCTTTTAAGACAAGGTCCTTCGCTGTATCCCAGACAGCCCTCAAACTCGTGATCCTTCTGCCTCAGGAGCTGATTAAAGGCAGGTACCATTATGCCCAACTGTAATTTTTCTCCTCTTGAGTTAGTGTTTTATATTCAAGCTTGTGAACAGAAATTATAAAAGGACTATTAATCACACAGGATCTCTTTCTGCTGCAGCATCTCTTCCTTCCTAAGCACTTTGGGCATCATCATTTCGAGGCCCAGTACACTGAAGGGCCTCACTCTGAATGGAGGATTACTTCAGTCACTGGAAGGGATGGCACAGATCTTTTATTAATATCAGCATAGCCATCTCCTTAGAGTTGATGTCTTCCTACAGACACACTTAATTTAGACGTCTGAAAATTAACTTTCTACTTCTTTACAGTCTTGGGCCCAGATCATGCAGCAGCAGCTGTAGATTAAGAAGACTGAGCATATGTGAATTGAGATCACTGTTGTGTTAAATGGAACCCAAATTAATTTGCCATATATTTAACATATATTCAATTTTCTGCTGGATAATTACGAGACATAGATGTTAGCGGATTCATGCGAATCACCGGGGTTATGGCTTAGAAGAGCCTTTTAAAGGAAATGCAATTGGTTGATTAGCGAGTCTAGAGGGAGGTTTCAGTGTCTTTAGAACATTTTCCCCAGTTACTTCTCTCCTGAGTCAGCCACTGTTCTGTGGCTGCCACCGCTCTGAAGGTCCACACTGGAACAGTTCCTGAGAGCAGCTGCTGGAGACAGAAGGCTCTCCGCAGGCTAGCTTGTATTTAGACAACATGGTGTCGATATGGATAGCCCACATGGGCAATGGGCAAGATGGGTAATGTGGGCATGACATGGCTGGCACGGATGTCCTGGAACCCAAAAGTAAACAATGATGCATCCTGTTTATAAACCACACACACACACACACACACACACACACACACACACACACACAGTACTACTTTTCACAGAATTCAGCTTTTGTGTAGGTTTTGTATAAATATGGCCTTGAGGTCAGAGGCCTGAGACTGCCTTCACCAGTCTACATGTGTGTGTCTTGTCTGTAGGGGTTTGTGCCTACCTCCGTGTGGCCTTTGTATGCCAGCGTGCGACTGGGTGCCTGCTGGCATACGTCTGCCTGTCAGTCTGTGTAGTGGACGTCCTCCAGAGTGAATAAAATATGTCTTATGTCTTTACAACTCCTTGACATTTCTTCAAACTCCTGGCTCTCCAAGAGTCTCCCCTCTTCTGGCAACAGAGCTTAGACCCAACAACACTGCCCTCCTTTACTTTGTATTTGTTTGAATATTGGGGGTTTTATAAAGACATTAATTAATGAGACCAAACCACGATGGTAGGGGCTGAGATCCCACTGAAGAGCAATAGTGTGCACCCCTGGATTTCTATCGGTCATCTAGGTAAAGCAGACTGGAGGTGAGATGAGCAGAGTGGGGTCCCCAGGAGGGGCCTCAATCCTTGGCATTGGCCCCCAAAGATTTCTTTTTTCCATGTAACAGACACACTAATTAGATTGTGATGATAATTTTTAATCCAAGAACAAAATGTCTCTGCCCTTCTGGTAGACATAGTGTTGCATGCCAATACTGAGGAAGGAAACAGAAAATGGCTACATAAAACTTAAGCCAGGTCTTCATAAAGCCTACTCACTCTGAGCGCCTCTGGCCTGCTGGCTCTTCTTCCCCGTGTGTCTGTGAGGAAGGACTGGGGCGCAGCTCATTCTTTCCTGTCCATAAGGCGGGACAAAGGGGGTGGCTGCCTGTCAGCATGGGTTTTCAGTTCTACCCACAGAAAGGCACAGCCTTCCTCAGGAGTTTTGGTCTGTTTCCTGGGAAGCCCTCTTGCAGCACGGTCTCCATAGAAACCCACCTGGAGGGTGAAGCTCCACTCCATGCTGCTTCACTCTGCCATGAGCAATACCAGCCTTGGATCATTAAGAGTCCCACCTTAGGCAAGGCACGGGAGACAGTCTGAGTGATGTGGAGATGGTGTTTGGCATTGCATTCGCTAGGGGATTTGCATATGAATTCTTTGGTAAATCTCCATATCTTTTGACATCCAGGAATTTCTTCAGCATGATATAGTTAATGCTGGAGAACAGAGATATTTCTGAGAATTCTAGAACAGGCCTTAACACTCTGTCTTTACCTACATTCCTGATGCCCATACCCTGTCAGGCTTGAACCATTAACGACTTTGGTGGATAAGAACATGAATATCTGGAAAGGCAAGAAGTTTGTATAGTGATTATTAGTGGTTATTTTGGTCTCTTTTAGCTGCTTTTTTTTCTTCCAGGATTCAGTAAGGAAGCCTTGTGTGTTTATTTGTATGTGTTAAGAAATGCCTCTGGGCCGGGCGGTGGTGGCATATGCCTTTAATCCCAGCACTTGGGAGGCAGAGGCAGGCAGATCTCTGTGAGTTTGAGGCCAGTCTAGTCTACAAGAGCTAGTTCCAGGACAGGCTCCAAAGCTACAGAGAAATCCTGTCTTGAAAAAAAACAAAAAAACAAACTAGAAATACCTCTAAAAATGTGTGTATGTGTGTTTCTGTGTACTTAATTGCTATAATAAAATACTAGACACAGGCTTAAAGGACCTTGAAGTCAGCACAAGATACCCAAAACTAAGTTCTTAGCACAATGGGATTTATTTGCCCCATAGGGGCAAAGGACAGAAAATAAGAGACAAAGACAGGAGAAAGAGGATGAGGGAGAAGGGGAAAGGAACAAGGGAGAGGGGGCAGGGGTATTTGTCCTGGAGGGGAGGACAGAGGACTGCCTCTGGATAGAGAGGTGAGACATGGCCCATAGGCCCATGACAGACTATAAAGGGAGAAAAGCCTGTGTAAGGACAGGTTGATTAGCTTTGATTGGGTAATGTTAATTAGGGTAGCCAAAAGGGAGGTTTTGATTGCTGGACTTCAATGCTTTGATCGTAATCTAATGGTTCAGCAAGGCAGAGGGAATGGAGGAGAAGGGTAAAAGGAAAAACCTTCCAGTGACGAGTTTGCCTTCTCAGGCCTGCTGGAGCCCTTCCCAGGCTAAGTGTGCAATGGAAAGAGGATTGTTCAGCTCACAGTTCTGTTGAATAAGGGCCTGGTACCAACATCAGATCTACTTTGGCGAGGACCTCATGGTCGATGGTGGCAACAAAAGAAGGAACTAATTACATCGCCAACCAGGAACTCACAGCTCAGGAGCAGTATTTCCTGTGAGTGACCTGACCCAGAGTCCTTTGGAGGACAGCTTCCGGGTGACCTAACGACCTTCCACTGGGAACTACCTCTTAAACAGCCAAGCTTCTCCCAGTGAGCCTCATGACAGCGAGGATCAAACTCCCAAGAACTACCCACTCAGACTTCATCCTGAGCACATGGCTGAGCCATTTTCAAGCCTTAGCGCCTTTTGTCTTTCCAAAGAAGATCCTTCAAGTGGTGAAGGTCTTCCAGTTTTATGTTTTCTGTTTCAACGAGGAAGGTGAAATTCCATATTTCACCTGACATGTTACCCCCATCTAATATGTAATGGATGACATTAGAGCACACGTTACATGTTCTGCTGTTGTTACATGAAGGCTCTGCTCAGCAAACACATCTAGACTCTACTCTCTTTTTGCTCTTTGAGAATTTCATATGTGGATGCAGGGAAACATGCATCACAATCAACCCCCATTCTTCCTGCCAGCTTCCCCCACATCCCTCTCAGCACCTTCCCCTCCTAACTTCTGCTCTTTTCCTTCTTGACACAAGGTTTCACTCTGTGGCCCTGCATGGCCTGAAATTCACTACGTCGACCAGGCTGGCCTTGAATTCGCAGAGACTCACCCCCACCCCCACTCTGCATCCTGAGCGCTGAGATTAAAGGCATATGCCAACATTGGTAAACCACTAAGTTCAATTAGTGCCGCCCATAGTTGTATGAGTCTTTGGGACATCCACTGGAGCATGGAAAAACCTACCGGTGGTCACACTGTCACCTACCTAAGCTGCCAGTTGCTTCTCAGGAAGAGGTGTTACCTGGAGACAGTCTCCCCCTGTATTCCAATTCTTTAGACACTCACTGCAGACTGCAAGGGTTCTATACGACGCCATAACTATCCAGCTTTGACTAGTATATAAAACAGTTCTTAAAAAGGAACAGTGAACATCGGAGTGGTCTTAAGCTCCAAGGAAGCTTGGTTAGGGGAGGATGTTGGCTTGCCCAAATCCCGCCTATGATTTCCCCTTGATAAAAACCACAGATATACTTTAAGCACCACAGCTATTCCCATCACCTAGTCTGCCAAACTGTCACACACAGCCACTTTGTCTATTAAATTGTCCATGGACACTCTCCTTTCTACACATCTTTGGATCACATGCTACCTCCTGTTTTGTTCTCCATCCTGTTTCTGTTATCAGTTTATGAGATTTTCAGCTCATTCCAGGAAGTCATGAACCCGAGGAGGAGAATTAGGTCTTTGAGGTACCAAGCTCTCTGTCTCTGTCTGTCTGTCCGTCTCTCTCTCTTTTTCTCTCTCTTCCCCTCTTTCTGTGTATCTCTCTGTCTCTGTCTTCCTCTTTCCCTGACTCATTGGATCCATTCTTTGGCCTCTGTCTCTAGAGCTGATACCCGCTCTTGAGAACCCTGAATGGCAGCCAGGGAGCCTTTACTCTGGGGAATGTGCACAGACCCAGAGCTGCAGCCAAAGGGAGAAGCAGACACAGACACAGATAGTTCTGCCTTGGCTAATGAATACCCCAGATGGAAATACTCTTTCCAGCCCCCTGTGGACATGCTGAGATTTTTAGAACTGATGCTATCAATCAATCTGTCCTAAAAGAGAAACAGTCGCAAATATGTAATGGGGAATATCTGTGGAATAGAAAACAAACCTTTAACTAAGCCTGATTTTTTTTGAAGTTGAGAAATGTTGCCAGCCTGTTTTTTGATGTAATTGAAAATGTTTAGAAGCGCTCCCAAAGAGTTGATTAATATATCAAAATCAAAGAAGGCAATTTTGAGTCTAATTTTGTTTGTTTACTGTGTATTACATGATTCTTGGCTTTGAAATTCTGCCATGCCGGGTGAAAAATGACTGTCAGTGTGAGACAAAGTAGTCTATTGAACAGAACATTGTGTCTAATAGGGAACAGCTGATACCAGCTCGATGCACGGTATCAGGAATTACAGCATCTTAATCACTCTGATTGCTTCCCGTGGAAACAGAGCGCAGGACAGATCTGGCCACAAGGCACTCTTGGCCCCACCTACCTCTGTTGAGGAACCCAGGGATGGGAAGGTGGTAGGGAAACACTCTAGCCCAGGTGGGAGAAGTAGGACTACTTTGGGGATCTTGGTACGCATTCTCCAATATGCCCAGAGGTGAAAGGGATGCCAGAAGGGAGAGTTGGCACAGGTCCTGAGGGAGGATCTGGTCTCTTCATTATGCCCCAGAAGTTTTTATTCAGGGGCTTCTTGATCCTTCCTTCCTTCCTTCCTTCCTTCCTTCCTTCCTTCCTTCCTTCCTTCCTTCCTTTCTTCCTTCTTTCCCTTTTTTGTTTTTTTTGTTTGTTTTTCTGTGTAGTCCTGGCTATCCTGGAACTCTGTAGATCAGACTGGCCTCAAACTCAGAGATCTGCCTGCCTTTGCCTCCTGAGTGCTGTAATTAAAGGCGTATGCCACCACCACCTGGTTGGCTTCTAAATCCAAATAAACTGCAGTTAGTAATTCTATATTGAAGAAAATTTTAAGGAAACTTACTAGCTAAGAAAAAATGGATGAAATCTTCTGCAATTCGTTTGGTTGAAAAGCGAGTCTTCAGTGGGGGGTTGGGAAAAGGAGAGGGACCTAGGTGCTTTAACATCTTCCCAATTTCATTTATTTCCCCCCAAGAACTCAATAATTGATGTCTCCTGGAAACCAAAGTTTTTGTGGCTTTATTAACTAGACTGTCTTTTAAACCCAGAAACCATGCAAAGGTTCACAGATGTTGACTTGAAGTTCAGGAGATAGGTTCTTCATATATAACAGGAGGTTGGAATGAAACATTCTGCTGAGTCAACCTAACTGCCCAGTGTGCTTAGAATGGACACATCAGGGCCAGGTCGTCATGTAGCCTCTGAATAGATGTCTCTTAGATAAATCCATGGCTTATGCCTTGGAAGGCACTGTTATCTATGGGCTTTGTATTTTGAGCCCCTGTTTCCTACAGCCTTTTAATTTTCTTGTTTTGTTTCTACAGCACTTCTGAGTGAAGGTGGGTCTCTTACCTCTTAGTCTTCTCGCTTAGACCAAAGTTCAACAAACTCTTCAGTCATATATATGTATATGACACACACACATACACACACACACACACACACACACGCACACACACACACACACACACACACAATGAATTACCATTCAATAGCCTGATATTCTCCTTTGACTTTGGTTTTCCTGGCCTAGCTACTATAGAACTCAGCTGGAAATTCTTTTTTTGTAGTCTTTGACAACACAGATAAAACTGTTTCAGTTCATTTGACAGCCCTTTTTCATTGTTAGTTCATTGCGAGCATGTGGCCAGTTGAGGCCTCTTAGTCTATTTAAAATAAATGACTATTCCCTATCCTCTGTGTACCCATGTATTTGCTTTTTAAAATTGCTATACTGGATCTTACCTTTATAGCTAGCATATGTATTTTTTTTTTAAAAAAATTCTGGCCTGCCATTCAAATCTGTCAGAGGCTCACAAAATCTTGACTTTTCATCTGTGTTCCGGGTTTCTTGTCAGTTGCGAATTAAGCAGGACTCCTGTGTTTTGGTGTTATCATGGTATTGTGAAGAAAAGAATGTACTCTGCAGTGAGACAGATCTTGGGTTTTAATCCCGGCCTCATTTTGTGCCTGCTGTCTGTCTGATACTGGACAGGCTATTTCAATTCCCCGAGCTTAGTTTGCTCATCTGAAAATGAAAATGATGATAATCTCTACCCCTTAGGTTTGTTGTAAGGATTCCCAGTAATAGAAGAGCCTGCTACAGTGCCTCTCACATGCTAGGGAATAGCAAAAATAATTGCGATGCTACTTTTCTTGAGCAAGAACTCAGTTTTCTCATTTTCTTTCTTATTACCTGGGTCCGAGTTAATACTTTATGTAGGGTCAATGATAGAAGCATGTAGCCATTACCATTATTTAACATCCTACAGGCTGACGGCCATTAAATTAGATACATATTACAGAGTAACTAATATGCAGGGAGCCTGTGTTCCATACTAATTCATTGACCAAGAAGACGTGGTAAGAAATAAAGGAAGTTCTTTTTCCTCATGGCACTGACATTCTAAAAGGCAAAGAGGCCACAAAACATCAGTCACATCTGTAGGAAGAGGGCAGCAGCCTGTGTGTGTGTGTGTGTGTGTGTGTGTGTGTGTGTGTGTGTGTGTAATAGCTATGTAGACACACATATGACAATGTGTAACTTTTGAATACCATACAACTTCAGATAGTGATAAGAGATAAAATATAGATCAGAGAGTAGCAAGAGATATGCAAAAGAGTACAGTGGGGGCAAATACTCTACTTTCCTTAATATACTATTTGCGCTGGCTAGTTTATGTCAACTTGACACAAGCTGTAGCTATCTGAAAAGAGGGACTCTCAACGAGAAAATGCCTGTATAGGATCCAGCTGTGGGGCATTTTCTTAATTAGTGATTGATGGGGGAGGACCCAGCCCATTGTGGATGGTCCATCCCTCCCTTGGATGGTGTTCCTGGGCTCTATAAGATAGGAGTTTAAGCAAGCCATGGGGAGCAAGCCAGAAAGCAGCACTCCTCTATGACCTCTGTATCAGCTCCTGCCTCCGGATTCCTGTCCTTTTGAGTCGCTGTCTTCACATCCTTCAGTGATGGACTATGATGTGGAACTGAAAGCCAAATAAGCCTTTTCCTCCCCGACTCACTTCTGATCATGGACTTTCATCACAGCGATATAAACCATAACTAAGACACAATTTTATGCTCTGAGAATTTTTTAAAGCTGTTTTTATTGAGCTAAATATTTTCTCCACTCCCATCCCTTTCTCTCCCCTCTCTTTCTGCCCTCTTCCAAGGTCCCCATGCTGCAATTTACTCAGGAGATCTTGTCTTTTTCTACTTACCATTTAGATTAGATCCATGTATGTCTCTCTTAGGGTCCTTATTGCTGGCCAGGTTCTCTGGGATTGTGAATGCTGGTTTTTCTTTGTTTTATGTCTAAATGCCACTTACGAGTGAGTACATATGATATTTGTCTTTCTGGGTCTGGGTTACCTCACTCAATATGACGTTTTCTAGCTCCATCCATTTGCCCACAAATTTTTAAGATGTCATTATTTTTTTTCTGCTATGTAGTCCTCCATTGTGTAAATGTACCACATTTTCCTTATCCATTCTTCTATCAAGGGACATTTAGGTTGTTTCCAGGTTCTGGCTATGACAAATAATGCTGCTATGAACTTAGTTGAGCACATGTTCTTGTGGTATGATTGAACATCCTTTAGGTATATATCCAAAAGTGGTATTACTGGGTCTTGACGTAGATTGTTTCCTAATTTTCTAAGAAATCGCCATACTGATATCCAAAGGGGCTGTACCAGTTTGTACTCCCACCAGCAATGGAGGAGTGTTCCCTTTACCCCCACAACCTCTCCAGCATAACTTGTTATCAGTGTTTTTAATCTTGGCCATTCTTACAGGTGTAAGATAGAATCTCAGAGTTGTTTCGATTTGCATTTCTCTGATGGCTAAGGATGTTGAACATTTTCTTAAGTGTCTTCCAGCCATTTTAGATTCCTCTGTTGAGAGTTCTCTGTTTAGGTCTGTACCACATTTTTTACTGTATTATTTGTTCTTTTGATGACTAGTTTCCTGAGTTCTTTGTATATGTTGGAGATCAGCCCTCTGTCTGATTTGTGGTTGGTGAAGATCTTTTCCCATTCTATAGACTGCTGTTTTGTCTTGACTGTTTTCTTTGCTTTACAAAAGCTTTTCAGTTTCAGGAGGTCCCATTTATTAATTGTTTCTCTCAATGTCTGTACTACTGAGGTTATATTTTGGAAGTGGTCTCCTGTGCCAATGTGTTCAAGTGTACTTCCCACTTTCTCTTCTGTGAAGTTCAGTGTGGTTGGTTTTATGTTGAGGTCTTTAATCAGTTTGGACTTGAGTTTTGTGCATTGTGATAGATATGGATCTATTTTCATACCTCTACATGTGATATCTAGTTATGCCATCACCATTTGTTAAATATGCTTTCTTTTTTCCTTTTGATAGTTTTTGCTTCTTTGTCAAAAATCAGGTCTTCCTAGGTGTGTGGATTGATATCCAGGTCTTTGATTTGATTCCATTGGTCCTTCTGTCTGTTTTTATGCCAATACCAGACTGTTTTCAGTACTGTAACTCTATAGTAGAGTTTGAAATCAGAGATGGTGTTGCCTCCAGAAGTTCTTTCGTTGTACAGGATTGTCTTGGCTATCCTGGGTTTTTTGCTTTTCCATATGAAGTTGAGTATTGTTTTTTTAAGGTCTGTGAAGAATTTTGCTGGGATTTTGATGGGCATTGCATTGAATCTGTAGATTGCTTTTGGTAAGATTGTCATTTTTACTCTGTTAATTCTACCTACCTAGGAGCATGGGAAATCCTTACATTTTCTGTTGTCTTTTTCAATATCTTTCTTCAAAGATGTAAAGTTCTTGTCATACAGGTCTTCCACTTGTTTGGTTAGAGTTACTTCGAGATATTTTATGTTATTTGTGGCTATTGTGAAGGATGATGTTTCTCTGATTTCTTTCTCAGCCCATTCATTATCTGTGTAAAGGAGGGCTAATGATTTTTTTTTTTTAGTTAATCTTACATTCCGCTGCATTACTAAAGGTGTTTATGAGTTGTAGAAGTTTCTTGGTAGAATTTTTGGGGTCACTTATGTAAACTATCATATCATCTGCAAACAGTGTGAGTTTTACTTCTTCTTTTCAGATTTGTATCCCCCTAATCTCCTTTTGTTGTCTTATTGCTCTAGCTAGAACCTCAAGTACTATGTTGGGTAGATATGAGAGTGGGCAATCTTGTCTTGTTCCTGATTTCAGTGGGATCGCATTGAGTTTCTCTCTACTTAGTTTGATGTTGACTGTTGGCTTGCTGTATATTGCCTTTATTATGTTTAGGTATGTTCCTTGTATTCCTGCTCTCTCCAAGACCTTTATCATGAGGGGATGTTGCATTTTGTTAAAGGCTTTTTCAGCATCTAATGAAATGATCATGTGGTTTTTATTTTTCAGTCTGTTTATATGGTGGATTACAGTGACAGATTTTTGTATATTGAACCATCCCTGCAACTCTGGGATGAAGCTAAATTCATCATGGTGGATGATTTTTCTGATGTGTTCATGAATTCTGTTTGCCAGTATTTTATTAAGTATTTTTGCATCAATGTTCATGAGTGAGATTGGTCTGTAATTCTCTTTTTTAGTAATGTCTTTGAATGGTTTGGGTATTAGGGTAATTGTAGCCACATAGAAAGAGTTTGACAATGTTCCTTCTGTTTCTATTGGGTGGAACAATTTGAGGAGTATTGGTATTAGCTCTTATTTGAAAGTTGATATGGGAGAATGGTCTGTATTCTGTCAATTATATTTTAAATAAATGCTGATTGGTCAGTAGCCAGGCAGGAAGTATAGGTGGGACAACCAGACAGGAAGTAGAGGCAGGTCAATGGGAACAGGAGAATTCTGGGGAAAGAGAAGCTCTTTCAGCAGTTCTCACCCGACCACAGAAGAAGCAAGATGTGACTGCCTCACTGAATAAGGTACTTAGTCACATGGCTAACACAGATAAGAATAATGGGCTAATAATTGGCTATATAAGTTATAAGAGTTAATAAGAAGCCTGAGCTAATGGGCCAATCAGTTTATAATTAATGTAGACCTCTGTGTGATTTCTTTGGCACTCAATGATTGCAGGAACTGGGCAGGACAGAAAACTCAGACAACAGAAAATCTTGTTGAATTCTGTGCTGAAACCATCTGGTCCTTGACTTTTTTGGGTTGGGAGACTTTTGATGACTATTTCTATTTCTTTAGCAGTTATAGGCCTGTTTAATTTTCTTATCTGATCTTGATTTAATTTTGGTAAGTGATATTTATCCAGAATGTTGTCCATTTCCTTTAAGTTTTCCAAATTTTGTGGAATACAGGTTTTTGAAACATGACTTGATGGTTCTCTAGTCTTCCTCCGTGTCTGTTGTTATGCCCCCTTTTCACATCTGATTTTGTTAATTTGAATATGCTCTCTGTCTTCTGGTTAGTTTGGATAAAAGTTTGTCTATTTTGTTGATTTTCTTGAAGAACCAACTCTTTGTCTCATCGATTCTTTGTATTGTTTTCTTTGTTTCTATTTTGTTGATTTCAGTTCTCAATTTGATTATTCCCTGCCATCTAGTCCTCCTGGGTGAGTTTGCTTCTTTTTGTTCTAGAGTTTTCAGGTGTTCTGTTAACTCACTAGTGTGGGATTTTCCCAGCTTCTTCATATAGGCATTTAGTACTATATGAACTTTCACTGCTTTCATTGTGCCCCATAAATTTGGGTATGTTGTGTGGTCATTTTCATTGAATTTTAGGAAGTCTTTAATTTTTTTCCTTTATTTCTTCCTTGACCCATTGATAAATCTGGTGATCATTGTTTAATTTCCATGTGTTTGTGGGCTTTCTGGAATTAGTGTTGCCGTTGAATTCTAGTTTTAATTCATGGTGATCTGATAAAATGCATGGGGTTATTCCATTTTTTTTGTATCTGTTGAGGTTTGCTTTGTTACCTAGTATGTGGTCAGTTTTTGAGAAGGATCCATGAGGTGCTGAGAAGAACGTATAATTCTTTTATGTTTGGATGGAATGTACTATAGATGTCAGTTAAGTCTATTTGAGTCATAGTCTCTGTTAGTTCCCTTATTTTTTTGTTAACATTCTGTCTGACAGACCTGTCCAGTGGTAAGAATGTGTAGTGTACTATTAGTGTGTAGGGTTTAATGTGTGATTTAAGCTTTAGTAGTGTTTTTTTACTCTCTGAAGCCTCACAAACTTTTAATCAGCATGCTGGCTTTCCAGACTCCCAACAAAAAGACCCTGTTTAACTCTCATTATGGTATGCTAGGGCACCCATAGTCCACAGTGCTAAATTCCTCGTTATTTCTCCCACAGTATATGAGCACATGATCAAGCTTTCATAGCAACATTCCTCCCTAGTACAATCTTCTGTATCACTTGCTCTTATTTCCATGATAAAATACGCAACAGACACAGCTTAAGGAGAGAAGAACTCATAGAGATCTGCCCGCCTCTGCCTCCCGAGTGCTGGGATTAAAGGTGTGTGCCACCCTCACCTGGCCCAGAGGAAGTTCTTAACATCGTGGAGCGTATATCAAAAAAGGGGCCCCATTATCCAGCATTATTACATAACAGAGATTCAACAAGGTTTCTCTTGTGTCCCTCACTGTATACCTGACAGCCTCACTCTCACCAGCCCTGATATACACAGAAATATACACAGGAGCTTTGATATGTTTCCACCTGCCTTTACTGTGGATCAACTCTGACTCCTAATGACTGTGACCTCCTTTTCTAGATACTCACGTATTTGAAATCTTCATTTTAGAATGTTATCACGTTTCGAAATCAGTCTTGTAGGGAGTAGATCATAGATGCACTTATTTTTTTTCCACGTCTAAAAATCAGAATGCTATTTTTCTAGATTTGTTTCCTCAGCCCTTTTTCTGTGCGCTGTGATTCCTCAAAGATTACTGACAGCGGCTCCTAGATTGCATCTATGAAGTCTCCGGCACTCTGGGATATAATTTGTTTAGGCCTAGAGACTCGAACTCATTTGAAACAGCAAGATGGTCTCATGTTATCGCCTTACCTATCTTATGCTTCAATTTCTTCTAAACTACATTTCTTCAACCCTCCCGAGTCCAAAGATTTCTCTCCTTGATAAAGAAGATGGAAATACAATAGCAGCGGAGATACATGACTTTCTCTTGCTTGTTTGCTAATGTTTTATCATCTGCCCCAAGCAATGAGCTTGTGTATTTTTGTCTCATCTTTTTACTTTGATTGTAGCTGATAATGGGTATTTATATGTTTCTGAGCCCTGAGATGAACAATCAAGCTCATTTCACATCAGTTTATTGGGGGAAAGTAGCTCTCCTATCATGTATGTTCAATTCAACCCACAGTACGTCTTAAGGGAGGGCTCTGAAGTCTTGCTGGATCAATGTTGGCTGTCCCGCTTCCTGTATCAGCAAGACCATAGACAAATTCATCAGCATCTCTGAACCTGAGTTCTTTACCTGTAAGGCAGGGGCAAATATTTATGTTCTATGACTTGAGAGCATAAATGGTTCGTTATACATAAAGGCCTTAGTATGTGGCACACGCATGGTCTTCACCGTAGCCATACTGCCCACTATCACTGCTCTTGCCATCACTTTTAATGTAGTTCAGTCATCTTTACAAGTGCTCTTCGTCTGAGCTCATCAGAGAGCTTCCTGGTCAGCCCTCGTGTGTCTCATCATTAGGGCCCAGTTAGTCCAGTTCTTTGTATTGTCTGTCTTCACACGTCCAGTGCCAAATGTAAAAGCTAATTTGAAAGACAATGAAATGGGTCCCCCAAAGATGGAATAGCATACAACGTGTTCACGGCGGCACTGAGTGTTTTACTGAGACTCGGCTCAGTCTGGCTGGAAGAGGACCAGGAATCTGAGTAACCAGGGTACCTACTTTACAATCTAACCCTTCTCCGGCTTAGGTTGAGTGGTCAGTGAGAATCCTGCCTTGGCCCCCAGATGAGGTTAGACAGTTCTGTCCTGCAGATATTACTGTTCTGTCATATCAAGGAAGCGTAAGCTTGGAATTGCAGAGCAAGTCCTGAGCTTATCAGACTCTCAGACATGGTAGGACACTTGGTGAAACCTTTGGAAGAATTGGTTGAGCTTCTGTGGGGAGAGACCCATGGTGGGCTTCCTTTGGTGTGGTGTTCTTCACAATCTTGGTCTTCTCTGATTGGAGAAAGAACTAGACTAACTCAGAACTCTTCTCTCTAGATTTCTCTCTCATCAGGATACTGGCATGCTGGAGACTCACAGAAGCGCCATTGCCTGGTGAGAGGGTCTCGCATTATCCTACCAATGCCTGAGGTTGTTGGGTCAATCTGCCTAATGGGGAAAGACTATTGAAAAGATGGGGTTGTGCTTGATTCTCCAGCCAAATTCTCCAATCAGCCTTATTGCCTATAATCATAGAGTTGACATTTTTAATCTCTGTTTGTCTCCCGAGCTGTCTTTCTCAGTAGCTCTTAGATTAAGAAGGGAAGAAGGGTATTTTCTTAATTGACACTCTCCTGCCTAAATATTGCAATCACTACGAGGCAAGGTCAGAAATAGCAGTCAGTGCTTTTCTTTACCTGTAGGTGAGAACCTCTTTAGGAAGTCTGTGACAGATGAGCTGGTCGCCTTACTCCCAGAGAGACTCTTCTCTTCTTTCTACCTTCATCACAGTAAAACAAACAGAAAGACGAACAGCTAGGCCAGACATACATCTAGAAGCCAGGGATGGAAAAGGAGCTCTTGGTAGCACCTGGCAGAGAGAAAAGATGAACTGAATGAACTGCCTGGATAGTGACTCTCAGGGAGTGGGGCATGAGGCTCTGAAAGCTTTGGTTTTGTCTTTAAGATTTTTACTCTCAATTCAACCATGTGTATATGTGCATATCTCTGTACACATGAATGCAGAGACCTTAGGAGTCCAGAAGAGGTCCCTGCACCCCATGGAGCTGGAGTTACAGGTGGCTGTGAATGGCCAGATGTGGATGCTGGGAGTCACTCTCTGGTGAAGAACCCCTCCAAATATGACAAGATTTCAAGACCACTTAAAAATCAAACCAACTGACAAGAATAGAAGGGCCCAGCATGAGGAACCAAGAGAGTTCTGGCGAGCTGCAAAGTTAGTGCCAGGGAGCGTGAGTTCTGAGTATTCTTTAGGATTCCTGTGGGAGACTGGCATTTCCAGAGGCCAGACGCCATAATGAAATCTCAATCCTAGACTAATGAGACATTTATTGGTCAGTTGCTCTGTGCTGTCATTGTATTTGCTACTGGAGATGCCCCTGGCCTCCCAGGAGATGGTGGAGGAAATGAAAAAGAGAAAGTCACAACGCTGTAAGTGTCAGCAGATGATGGGCGGCCCCAGCTGCCGCTGACCCAGGAGCTGAAAGGAAGGTCGGGAAATCTCGTGGGGGTGGTTGTTCTGGGTCGGATTTGGAAGGGGCAGGATAGAGGTGGGCATTCAGGGAACGAGGAAGAGCAGTCTAGACTAGGGGCTGGAGCACAGGAAAGAGCTCAGACTGGCGTTCAGAGACCTGCAGGAGAGTCAGCTCATTCAGAGAAGTAACTCCGAAGTCTGAGTCTGTAGATAAAAAGAGGGAGAGTTGGTATCTGCCTATAATTCCGGCGTCTGGGAGGAAGGACCATCAGTTTGAGGATAGCCTGAACTACACAGTGAGACCTTGTTTCAAGAATAGAAATAATAAAAAAAAAAGAAAAGAAAAGAAAGCGAAAAGAGGTCTTGGTGATATCATCAGACTAGCGAACTCTTCTGGATTTTGTTTTTAAGCGTGTGAAGCCTGAGACAATTAAAAAAGATGTCATACTTCCTTTTCCATCTCTCCCCCTGAAAGAGGCAGCTTCTGCCTTGCTCCATTCTCCCCACTTCTCCCCTTCCCCTTCTGTTTTTTCCCTCTCTCTCTCCCTCCTCTCTTTTTCTCTCCCTTCTCTTCTCCCTCCCCCCTTCCATTCCATTACCCACTAAATAAATATCCAACCTTCAAAAAAAGTCATTAAGGGTCCCCTGGGACTCTGCAGGAGAGCCCAGGGAGCACGTGATCAGGAGGTCAGTGGGACAGGGGAAAAGTATTGTTGATCCTTCTAGATGTTTGGGGACCAGGCTCGGGACCATGTAAGAATAGCCCTAGAAGGGAGAGAGATCCTGGTGCTGTAGCTGGGATTGGGGGGAGAGGCAGTTTAGTTTTATATGTTACATTTTAATAATAGTCATTTGTAACTGCATAATGAAATTTGTGCACAAAAGTTCATTTCCAGCAGAATAATCTCTAACTGATAGGCAGCGCCTCGGTAGGATTTGGCCAGGTTTTAATTTCAGTTTGAATAAATAATGTACGATACGAGGCTGGGTGAGATAAAAGGAAATCTCAGCGCTTTCATCTCTCCATGATGGAAATAATAACTACTTTATTTCAAAACAAGTTTCCAATTAGTTTCTGTGAAATATTATTATCCTCCCTTCCCAGATATTGGAGCTCATTTGGAAACTTAATTTTGATAATATATAAACATTTCTGAAACTCACTCTACAGGAATGACAGTTATATCTGGAAGGAGGAAAGTGCTGCCGGGCTATAACTGTGTTATTTGGAACCATTCTAAATAATAGTAGAAATAATGAAAGAGAATCAATCAAAGAATCGCCCCATTCCGTGGCTTTTCCTGACCTTGTGAGGACTCTTCGTCCGAGAGTGTGGATCTATGCCACTCGGCCCAAAGTCACATGGAGGATTTTGTTTGTTCTTTCTCTTTAAGGAACATTTATACTTCACATGCTAACTTTATCTCACTTAGGAAGGTGATATTATGTTAACGATTAATAATACATTTATGGCACACAAATTCTAGTTGATCTTAATAATAAAAACCCAGAGTCAGATATTAGGGGGTGAGAGCTGAGAGATCAGAGAAGCAGAGCAGTCAGCCCCTAGAGAGTTCTCACTGCTGCTCGTGCTCAGAGCGAAAGGACAATGCTGTCCTCAGACTGTCTCTTCAGACTGACTGCCTAGACTGCACTGAGCTCCCGTCTCCTCCTGCCTTAGATTCCTCTCTCTTCCCAGTCATATCACTCCTGCCTCCACCTCCCGAGTGCTGGTATTAAAGGCCTGTGATCCCAAGTACTGGGATTTTTGTGTGAGCTCTGTTTCCCTTTCAGACAGATTCAATCTCGTGTAGCCCAGGGTGGCCTTGAACTAACAGAGGTCTCTCTGCCTCTGTCTCCTGAGTCCTGGGATTAAAGGTGTGTGTCACCACTCCCTGGCCTCTAGTGACTTTGGTCTCTACTTACTCTGATTTCCAGCCAAGCTTTATTTGTTAAAACACAACAAAATACTGGTACGAATTTACGTGGTAAAATTATCAAGTAACAACCATGTGCTGGATGCTGAGATTTTCATGGGATTTGCATGGTGTATTAAGATGTGTGACTTCTGCTGACAAAGGATTCATGAAGAGAATGAGGCAAGCATTAAAATTAGTTTAACCCACCCCCATATATATATATATATATATATATATATATATATATATATGTGTGTGTGTGTGTGTGTGTGTGTGTGTGTGTGTGTGTGTGTGTGTGTATGTGTGTGTGTGTATTCAATAAAAATACAAGGTATTAGTGATGGGAGAATGTATAAAACAGGCATATTTGAACTTGTCACATAGGACAGGGATAGACTTTGATAGGGTTCAGTTAAGATGAGTATAGTCTGCCTGGGATACAAGCTGACCTGCTTTAACAAATGTACTAAATAGCAGCAGCCTTGCTGAAGTAGGCCTCTTCCCACCATAAGGTCCAGAGGCTCAAGGTCGGTGGGAAGCTCTGTTAGCCTCAACACTTGGCTTCTCAAGCCACTCCTGTGGGTTCCATATGGAGGGTAACGGGAGCGAGAATGCCATTGTCTTGCAAGAGGTGGCTTGGAAGCTCAGCACATTCTTGCTGCTCAGCTAGAACCCAGCTAGCTACATGGCTACACCTAGCCCAGGAAGGCCTAGGGATGTCAGGTGCTGGTGCACAAGAAGTAAAAGGGAGGCGAGATGGGAGTGGACGAGGGTAATTTGTCATATGTCACCTTTCCATGGAGGTGGAAAATCACATGTGCTAAGGTCATGTGACCAGAGTGTGGGGAGCTTTGACGAAAAGGAGGATGCTTGAATCTGAGGGGACAGTTGTGGGCAAGACGTGAGCGGACAGACTGCGTGAAGTCTGGGGTTCAGGGGAGGAGAGGGATGGGAAGCTACTGGGGTGGAATGCCGAGTGGGGCCTCATCTGTTTTGAAGAGATTTGAAGAGAGCATGAGCCCCAGCTTGGGGGATGGGCTGGAGGGTCTTAGCAGTTCTACTGCTTGGGACCCTGTGCCAGGTGCAGGACTTAGGCCTGTCCATCTCCATCCTCCTGGAATCTGCATTTGGGAGAGGAAATGGAAAATCTCAGGGGTGGAGGCTTCAGGAGGGAAGTGTCCACGGTAACCTGCCTCGAGCTGGAGAGACCTCTGCATTGCCTAAGCTGCAGTCTTGATCTTCTTAAGACCCCAACAATGAGTTTCATCAAGATGGCTGTGCATTTCACTGTATATTTCCTTAAATTGGGGTGAAATTCACATAAAATACCATTTCGCTGTGTACAGTTCGGTGGCATTTGCTATGCAGATGGCCCTGTCCCTAGTTCCAATGCCTTTCCACTCCCAAGGGATCTATGCCTAACAATTCTTGCCTTTGCCAGCCATTTGCCTGGTTTCTGTCTACCAATTTAAGTTCTGGGTATTTCAGATGAGTGGATTCTTTTGTCCTGTAACCTTCAATGACCGAATTCTTTCACAAGACACTTTCATGGTGTCTTGAGTTTCCTGTGTGTTAGCATGTTTCTAACCTATCCTGTCCTTCTCACGGCTAAATCATCCATGGCATAAGTAGAATACATTTGGTTTGTTCACTCGCTGGTAGGTGGATAGATATTTGGGCTCTTTCTCCTTTTTCACTCTTGTGAATCATGACTTGGTGACATTCATCTCCATTCAGTTTAGCCCAAAGAAAGTTTCTCACCCTATGAGGGGGAAACAGATTGGAGAAAAGGCAGACTAATTGGGTCCTGAACTCACTCAGCTACACATTAGCACCTGCTTCTGTCCTGCTTCAGGACATAGGTAAACTCCAGACCACTGCCGTCCCCCACTGAGGGTGTCGTGTTTGTAGGGGGAAGGGTCACTTGTTGATTCTCGGCCTCCCGGCTAGCTTAGACCTGAAATAATCACACAGAAACTGTACTGATTAAAACACTGCTTGGCCCATTAGCTCTAGCTTCTTATTGGCTAACTCTTACATCTTAATTGAACCCATCTCCATTAATCTGTGTATCACCACGAGGTTGTGGCCTACCAGCAAAGTTGCAGCACTTCTATCTCCGATGGTGGCTCCATAGCATCTCCCTGATTCTGCCTTCCTTCTCCCGGCATTCAGTCCATTCCCCGCCCCCCCCCCCCCCCCGCCTACCTAACTTCTGCCCTATCAATAGGCCAAGGCAGTTTCTTTATCCATTAACCAATAAAAGCAACACATAGACAGAAGGACCTCCCACACCATGTGTTTCCCATTTTACTGTCACCATTTCTTGGATAGAGGGGGTCTGCCCCCTCTAGCAGATTTCACACCTAGGTGTCTCTTTCCTACTTCTCTGTCACTCCCACCTGGAATCCCTCCCTGAGCGACTCTGCACCTTGTGTGTGTGTCACCTGTCTCCCTCAGCACAGTTTCATCGAGTGAAGTAGGGTCGCCGTAGCGAATGGGAAGTCTCTGTGATGCCCAGCAGGGGCAGTTGGCTCATTCTTCTTGGTCATCTCTTGACTCATTCTTTCAGCCATTGCCACTTTCCAACAAGTGTGTATTGAAGACCCCATTCTTTATAGAAAAACTGTGTGTTGGTAGGATGCATACATGGATGAGCTCTGGCTTTTTTGAAAGCTCATAAAAAAAGGTAGCATAAACAAAGAAATCCCAAGACAAGAACCTTGGAAGTTAGTAGAGATATAGTCAAAGTGGTTTCAGAGCTGGGTCAAAGCAGGTGGCCAAGGGTCCTGTAGACCTCTCCAGGGCACTTAGGGTAGGGGCTTCTTAGCTTGAGGTTCCCCTTGGACTCCATAGAATCAAAAAGCACACTTTTAAATTTGCATCTTAGGGCCTATCCATCACCACAGCACTCAGTCTCAAACCATTAATAAACAGCCATGTGATTGGAAGGCTGCGCCCCTCCCCCATGAGCCTCTCGTTCCCCAGGTGTCGTAAGTTCACACTTCTACAAGTGCAGTGCTTGGTTCCCTCTGCTTTTCCTCCCTCCAGGTGAAGAAAACAAGGAAGAGGAGTTCACCCAAGGCCACTTATCACTTTTATGGAGGAGCCAGAATCAACTCCTACCCTTTGAGTTTCCAGCCCGTTGCTTAGTTACCCAACCTCCCTGCCTCTTCCACTACTCCGCAGCTGAGCAGGCACTTAATAATCATAATTGATGGTTCTGGCTGGAAGGGAGGGCTCAGAGTGTTTCTGGGGAGTTTGTTTTCACAGATAAATCTTGCTCTTCCTGTGGTCAATACCCTGTGTGCTTTTGCTTTGGAGAGGACCATCCCTGTCTCAGTTCTCAGTGGGGGTTTTCTTAGCTGTGCAGATGATTTTGATTTGTTCTCTCTCTCTCTCTCTCAGTTATTCTTTTTTTTTGCTGGGGGAGGCTGGTTCCTGTTTATACATTTTAGAAGAGAGAGATGGTGTCTCTCCTCTTTGTTTGCTCATCTCACAACGGCAATTTTAAGAAACGGAATACAGTTGAGAAAACGTTAATGATATTCCCCCAGAAATACCCCCTCCTTCTGGTACAGACCGAGTCCTGAGAGCAACCCCAGGTGTCATTCCTCAGAAGCTGTCCCCTACCCTGCCCCATGTATGAGACTGTTTCTCACTGGCCTGGCGCTTCTAGAATAGGCTAGACTAGCTGGCTAGTGAGCTTTGCCTTGCCAGCTCTGTCTCGTAACCGGATTTGAGCTAAATAAAAATGAAAATAAAACCCAGTGGCAGAAAGAGAGAGAAGAGATGACAGTATGGAGAACTGCAAGACCACAAGTCCATTGCTTGTGAGAGGGAGCTTCTAGTATGTCCTGAAGGCCGTAGAGAAGGCAATGAAGAATTATTCCTGAGGAAGAGAAAAAGAATCACCCAGACTTGAGCGAGGGTTAAGGACACAGGTCGTGGGGCAAAGGATTTGGGTTTGATCCCTAGCACCTATGTAATAAAATCTGGGCATGGTGTCATGGGCTTATAAACCAAATGCAGGGGAAGCAGGGTCAGGGGAGTCTTGGGGCTGGCTGGATAGCCAACCTTAGCCTGGCTGGATAGTTGCAGGCCAGTGAGATATTCTGTCTCAATAAAACAATAACAAAAGACAGTGCATGGCATCTGAGGACAGCAGCTAAAATTGACCTTTGGCCTTCATATGCATGTACACACATGTGAGTTTGGACCTGCACACACAAGTGCACATTCTGTCTCTCTCTTACACACACACACAAGCACACACATGCACACATACATGTACACACACACACACATGCACACATACATGTACACACACATGCACACACACACACACATACACACACACACACACATACACACACATAGAGTCTTAAAAAATGAAGAAACTTTTACCAATGAGTAAAGTTAGGCTTTGGATCTGAGTTGAGCTTACACAGGCTGCTCAGGAGTGTTTTATGCCAGGCATGAGGATGGATAATCTGGGCAGTAAGAACCTTAAGGTACAGGGGAGGGGTAAAAAGAAGTGTGCTGACCAAGGGAGGATGCCTGAAGGGGCCATGCTGGTCAAATTTGAGGGGACCATTCCAGATTATATCAGAGGAGCCGATCTTACTCATCCTTTAAAGTGGATAAAGGAAGAAGAGAAAGTCAGGGTCAGAGGGAGGCTTGAAGGTGACGTGTTTCTGGCTTTGAAGATGGAAGAGGGGTCCCTCGAAGCTGGCAGAGGGGAGGAAGCCCATGGCCCCGGAGCCTACACAGAGCATATTTATCTTAGGGCTCGACTCTATCATTCCATCACTTAAAAATCCAGTCTGACTTGTCTTTGTCCTGGATTGGCTGGTTGGCTGATGTATTATCTAGCTGTTGGAGGAACAGAGCGACAGACTCTAAATCTAAAAGGGTTTTATAAAGTAGATATTGACTAGTTGTTTTCTGTTTCTGTCACCCTGATGACAGGAAGAAATATGATAACATTTCGACAAAGGCAATTTAAGGTAAACATTAGGAAGAGTCTTCTTATCAGTAAAATTTATTTGTCTGTAACAGCCTTCCAATTTATAGACTTGGTTAGACAATGATACTAACAGTCAAAGGAAGAGAGGCTGTTCCTGAAACAAACAAACAAACAAACAAACAAACATATCCAGAAAATAAATTCAGCCAGAAAACTTATTGGGAAGACCAAGGGAGCTGCGTCTGTGTTGATCACAATATTCGCAACTAACTAGAGATATGGTTCTGGAAGAGTTAGTTTGGGGACCTGATTACCTGGAAGGATTTTGAGACAGGCCACACTTGCCAGCATTCTTGGCAAAGGCTACCTGTGATGGGCAGAATAATAGTTCCCAACGATCTTGACTTCCCAGTCCCAGGAGGCTGTGTCTTCTGTTACAGAGCAAGGAAGAACACAGGCTGAAGATGGAACTAAGTTTGCCTATTAGTTGTTCTTATGGTGGGGGGGAGTCACCTTGGATTATGTTAGAGGGGCCAGTCTAATCATGCTGTCAAGTGAAAAAGGGAGCCAAAAGAGAAAGTCAGAGGGAGCCTGGAGGGTGATGTGCTTTGGCTTCGAGGATAGAAGAGGGGTCCTTAGAAGCCGGCAGAGGTGAGGAAGCCCACGGTCCCAGAGTCTGCAAAGAGCACGCTGCGGCGGTGCCAAGGCCTCGATTTTAGCCCAAGAAGATCTCATTTGGACTCTTGATCATCAGAATCAAGACCAAAAGCTTACTTGTTTTGACACACCAGGTTGATGGCGATATGGTCCAGTGGCAACCGGAACCCAAAAGTGACCAAGATGGTCCAATGAGCGGTGGGCTTGTGGAGAAGTTTTGCTTTGGGACGGACAGAAATTGGGTGGGAATATGTGGGTTCAAATGTTACTGTTCCCCCTTTTCCACACTAAATTTTTCTGGGGGGATAGTTTCAGAGTTCTAGAAAAGTTACAAAGCTTATAAAGGATGTTTATGTGCCCTATAGACCCCCTTAAGGTTAAAATTTTAACACATTCGCTTCAGCGGTTTCTCTCCAGATAAAAATAGTCTATAAATATAGCACATGCTACACACAAATGCTATATGGATATAATGAATATTCTAGCATCGTTGTCTCCTTATACTCACATATGCATCCATGCATATTCATGTGTGTGGATGATTTATTCGCTCTGAACTATTTGAGAGTAAACTACAGGTGTGACGTTCCCTTGTATTCAAACACTCCCTTGTGTCTCTAAAGACAAAAACATTCTCTTACATACCTATGATACAGTGATCAAAATCAGGAAATGTAAATTTTCAAAGGATCATTGGTACATTTAACAGGAAAGAGAATTTTCGTATGGTTCAGTACTTCATGTTGCATTTACACCTTATGGTTTGTTAGTCTCCTTTTAGTCTGAAACAGTAATTCAGCCTGACTTGGTCTTTCTTGAGTCTCACAGTTTTGGAAGAGCAGAGGTTACTTAATAGAATGTCACCCAGTCTGGTTTTGTGATGCTTCTGTGTGATTAATAGTCAAGTAATGTATTTTTGGCAGAAGTACATGGCATTGGCACCATACCCATCTCTCTGCATATGGTCAGGCAATACTTGGTGAAGCTGTGCCTGCCATGTTACATTGTTCTCTTGGTATTTAGTAAATACATGACGGGGAGATGTTTTGTGACAAGAAGCTGGCTTCTTTGTGATACTTTCATTTAATAGTCGTAATTCTTGCCTAAATCAAGTAATGTGATAAAGGCTATAATTCAGTAATTTTATAATTATTTAAAATTTAAGTGTATGTCTCTAAGAAATAAAGATTTTAAAGCATCACCCCAATATCTTCACAGTATTGAAAAATCAAAGAACTTCCTGAAGATAATCAAGTATCACTTGTCTCAATGAATGATTTAAGAAAATGTTTTATTTTTAGATAACGCTAGACTCACAGGAGAATTTCGAAAGCAGCACAGAAGGTTGCTATGGATCGTCGGTGTGTGGAATGTGTGACTCGCGTGGAAAGGGTTGATATCGTAGCATGATTTTTCAGATTTGTTTTTAATCATGTGTCTCTGTGTAGATTTCTGCACACATGGGCGCAGGTGTCCACGGAGTCTAGAAGAGGGTGTTGTGTTCCTTGGAGCTGTAGGTAAAGCCCAACATGGGCGTTGTAAACTGAACTCTTGTCTGTGCAGGAGCAGTCCGTGCTGTTAGCCACGGAGCCATCTCTCTGGCTCTTGATGAACAGGACTTTGGTCATTTTCCTTTTTTCTATTAAGCATTTTTAATACTATCTTTACTCATTTTACATAGCTATCCCCGTTCCCACTTCCTCCCCTGCTTCCTTTTTCTCCACCTTCCCCCCACCCCATTTCCCCATCCACTCCTCAAAAAGGGTAAGGCTTCCCACGGGGAGTCAACAAAGCCTGACACTTCACTTCAAGCCAAGACCAAGGGCCCCCATATCTAGGCTGAGCAAGGTATCTCTCCAAAAAGAATGTACTCCTAGATGCCAGTTCAAACACTAGGGATAAATCCTGGTCCCACTGCTAGTGGCCCCACACACTGTCCAAGCCTCACAACTGTCCCCCACATTCAGTGGGCCTAATTTGGTCCTATATAGGTTGACCTGCTATCAGTCCAGAATCAGTAAGCTCTCACTAACTCAGGTCAGTTATTTCTGTGAGTATCACAATCATGGTCTTGACCCCTTTGCTCATATTATCGCTCTTCCCTCTCTTGGGCTGGTCTCAGGTAGCTTGGCCCAGTGCTTTGCTGTAGATCTCTGTAATCTGCTTCCATCAGTGGCTGGTTGAAGATTCTGTGATGACAATTAAAGTAGCCATCAGGCTGATTCCAGGGGAAGGCCAGTGTAGGCGTCCTCTCCACTATTGCTTGGAGTCTTAGCTGGGGTCATCCTCGAGGATTCCTGGGAACTTCCCTAGTGCTGTCTGTCTCAGTAGCCATTTAATGGCTCCCTCCATCAAGATATCTCCTTCCTTTCCCTCCCTCACTGTCCTTCCCCTTTCATGAGCATCCCATTCCCTCACGTTCTCCTCCTCCCTCCTCTTCTCCCCTCCCTCTTCCCTTCTACCCTTCCTTCTTCCCACCCCTCCTAATTTTCTCAGGAGGTCTTGTCTGTTTCTCCTTCCCAGAGGATCCATTATGTCTCTCTTAGGGTTCTCCTTATTATTTAACCTCTGGGATTGTGGACTACAAGCTGGGTATCCTTTTTTTTTTTATATCTAATAGCCACTTATGAGTGAGTACATGTCATGTTTGTCTATCTGAGTCTGAGTTACCTCACTCAGGATAACTTTTTCTAATTCCATCCATTTGCCTGCAAATTTCAAGGTGTCATTTTTTTTTTTTACCACTGAGTAGTACTCCATTGTATAAATGTGCCACATTTTCTTTATCCATTCTTTAGTTAAGGGGCATCTAGGTTGTTTCCAGGTTTTGGCTATTGTAAATAATGTTGCTATAAACATAGTTGAGCAAATATCCTTGTGGTATGATTGTGCATCCTTTGGGTATATGCCCAAGAGTGATATTGCTGGGTCCTGAGGTAGATTGAGTTCCAGTTTTCTGATAAACTGCCATAATAGTTTTCAAAGTGGCTGTGCAAGTTTACACTCCCACCAGCATTGAAGGAGTGTTCCCCTCACACCTTATCCTCTCCAGCATAAGATATCGTTGGCGTTTTAGATCTTAGCCATTCTGTGTGATATAAGATGTTATCTCAGAGTCCTTCTGATTTGTATTTCCCTGATGGATAAGGATGTAGAGGGCTTTCTTAAGTGTCTTTCAGCCATTTGCAATTCTTCTGTTGAGAATTCTCTGTTTAGATCTGTACCCCAATTTTTGATTGGATTATTAGGTAATTTGATGTCTAGTTTCTTGAGTTCTTTATGTATTTTGGAGATCAGTCCTCTGTTTGATGTGGGGTTAGTGAAGAACTTTTCCCATTCTGTAGGCTGCCATTTTGTCTTAGTGACTGTGTCGTTTGCCTTACAGAAGCTTCTCAATTTCAGGAGGTCCTATTCATTAATAGTTGCTTTCAGTATCTGTGCTACTGGTGTTATATTTACAAAATGATTTCCTGTGTCCATGTATTCAAGGCTACGTCCCACTTCCTCTTCAATGAGGCCGTGTGTGACTGGATTTATGTTGAGATCTTTTATCCATTTGGATTTAAGTTTTGTGCCTGGTGGTAGATATAGATCTATCTGCATTCTTTTACATGTTGACATCCAGTTATGCCAGCGCCATTTGTTGAAGATGCTTTCTTTATACCATTATACAATTTTAGCTTCCCTTTGTCAAAAGTCAGGTGTTCATAGCTGTGTGGATCAGTATCAGAGTTTTCTAGTCAATTCCATTGGTCTATCTGTCTGTTTTTAGGCTAATACCAAGCTGTTTTCATTACTGTAGCTCTATAACAGAGGTGATGCGTCTGGAAGTTTCTTTATTGTACAGGATTATTTTGGCTATTCTTTTTTTTTTTTCCCCACACGAAGTTGATCATTGTTCTTTCAAGGGCTGTGAAGAATTGTGCTGGGATTTTGATAGGGATTGCATGTGCAAATAGGGAAAGTTTGACTTCTTCTTTTCCAACTTGGAGCCCTTTGATCTGTTGTTGTTTTCACTGTTCGGGTTTTGTACATATTCTGGTAGCTATATACCTAAAAATTTAATTTGGGATGTTAATATACTTAAGTTATTTTAAAATTTGATTCTATTTTTTTTGATTTCTAACATGTAGACAGTTGACTTTGTATTTTATCACTTTGACAAAGTAAAATGCTAGTTCTAAGAAGTATTTTTCTTTTAATATTTTGGCATTTTTGATTCCGACAATCACGTTATCTCTTAGTGGAGACTTTTGTAAATCTCTTCCTTTTGGATTTGTCAGCCCTGGTTTGTATATCTTCCTTTATTTCAAGGGTTAGAATCCATTCAATGTGGAAGTTTAATTAATTGCCGAATGCTGAACAGAAGTCACGGAAGAACACCGTTTAAGGACAAAACCTTGAGGTTTTGAACCAGTCCGTACACTACTGCTTCCTCCTTTTCCTGTTCACACTGTAAATCGTGCCGTGTGTTGGTGAATCTTCAGGTTTTAAGCTAGCATTCCCCACACAAATTCCACTTGGTTGTGAGGAATTCTCCTTAATTTTTAAAAAAATTCTGTATGTATGTATGTTTTGCCTACATATATGTCTATGTACCACATGAGCGCCTGGTGCCTGTGGAGGCCTGAAGAAAGGAGTTGGGTCCCCTGGGACTGAGGTTACTGACTGGTGGGAGCTGCCACATGGGAATGGGACCCTGGTCCTCGGAAATGACAGTCAGTGCTCTTAACTTCTGAGACATCTTTCCAGCTCCAGAACTATTTATCCTTGAGAAAATGCTATCATAATATCATAATTACTTTAGATAAACTCTTCTTGTAGGTGTCTATCCAGTTTTGTCTACCCCAGGCTATTGGTTTTCCCTCCTCTCTCCTCCCCGCCTCTCCAGAACGATAGCTCTTCCTCCTGGTGTTGGTCCCATCAATCGGTCACCTTCATACATCAGTTCTCCAATGCATTTGAGAAACTGAACACTTGCAGCATTTGGCCTTACTGTTTTGCTGTTGGCATATGGGTGAGTCATGGTCTGTCCAGTGCTTCATCTGAGTGGAAACTGGAGGTTCCATACTTGTTTCTCAATTAAGTCCAAGTCCAAATCAGATTTGACCGAAGGCTGACACACCCCCTTATGCCTTTGATTCAGTTTCTCGTCTGTCTTTTTGTATCCATGCCTCTCTTTAATTTTTTTTCTATTATTGTTGTCAAAAACATGAGGGTTGTCTATATGAGAGCCTACCACAGCCCGAGCTTGCTATTTTGGTGCCCGTGGCACGGTTTAGCACGGGTCTCTGTTCCCTGTATTTTCTGTGAGTCAATAGTTAGGTCTTCAGGCTTAGGAAAGTCAGGTTCCTTTTTTTTTCTTTCATAAATCATAATCTAGATGTATTACTGCCCAGTGATAGTCCATGCCTAGCTCCACTATGGCACTTTCTTTTTCTTTTCTGGATGCTGAAGATGAGGCTCATAGAAATAAAATGAATTTTTTCCCCAGACACAACAGATGATGTCCATAAATGCTGCTGTATTCAGGCCTGAGGCTGCCCTGCAGTGCAGGACCACCACGTCCACCACAGCACCCTGCTCCTGCAGAGAGTGCATTATTAAGCCTAAGAACACCAACGCCTCATTTCTATGGCTGTGAGGCATACTGTATTAGTTGGGTTCTTTAGTGGAGCAAAACCAGTAGCGTGAATGTCTGTGTTAAATGCAATTCATTAGACTGGCTCACAGGATGTGGTCTGGGTAGTCCAACAACGGCTGTCTGATGACGGGATCTCATAGTTGCTCAGTCTGCAAGGCTGAATGTCTCAGCAGTCCCAATGTGGCTGGAATCCCAGAGGCTTCCTGGAGAACTGCTGATCATCAACCTGTGTTGGAATCAAAGCTGGATTTAATACTAGCCTTGGCAACAGGGTAGACGAACTTGCCAGCAAGAGTGAGGCCGAGCAGGCAAAAGCAAAAGCTTCCTTCTTCCATGTCCTTTTAGGAGGGCTGCCACCAGGTGTGGCCAAGAGTTTCGGTGGGTTTTCCTGCTTCAAACAATCTAATTAAGAAAACCCTTCATGGACCTGCCCAGTGGCTTGATTTTTAGTCTATTCCAGAATCAGTCAATGGTCAGTCATCACATATACATAACTCTTCTAGGAATAGATGAATTCCATGAATTCCATTTTTCTTGGAAGTCCAGAGCAGTAACAGATGACATTTTAACACCCCCCCTTCAAATTCTAAATCATGTCCATTTCTGTGTGTGCAGTTAAGATTATTCTTGCCAATTCACAGTATGGGAGGACACTTGTGCTCAACTCAGAACCTGGAGCACATTTGGCTCGTCCCTCCAGCTCTTCTGGAGGAAAGACACAAGATAAACAAGGCCACTGCAATTTCTCTAGAGCAGAGAAATAGGGAGAGAGGTAGAGAAGGGGGAGGAAAGGAAGAGAGAGGGAGAGGATTGGTTTTTATCTCCCACTTACATTTTTCATGAGACTTTTATCTAACGTGAAATAGTGTCTCTCTTTGTGGCCAACCAAGCCCATGAATTATGGGTTAGAGTTTCGTGGAGACATTTCAAGAAAAAGACATGTTTAACTCTATAAAAATAAATTTGTCATGTTCAAACGAACCAAGGACAGACATCTGTCTTGACCAGAGTGTTCATTTTTCAGCATAAGTGGATGTACTCAGGTGCCGATCCTGTATCACCCAATGCAGGCGATTACGTCCCTGAACTTATTTTCCAGAAGAGGACATGGGCTTCCTGCCCTGGAGAGATTTCTTAAGAGCTTTGTTCGTGAAATGTCTAATATAGACATTTTCACTGGACGAATTTTAACTCTAAGGCTGCAGGTGAAGTACTCGCTGTACAGAGAAAGAACTGGCTCCATGAAGTTCTCTTCTGACTCCAACAGCAAGCTACACCACACACTCATGTGCCCAAATACACAAAATAATACAAAATAATATGCAAAAAATAATAACTAAAGATTTTAAATTATTTTAAAACTATTTCAAATCAGTTTGCACAGTAAGGGAGATGAAATCTGCCTCTTAACCACAGGGTTCTGGGATTCTTCAGCAGAGAAAAAGATCTGGGTCTCTATTCCTTCCCACAGTGAATCAGGGTACATGGAGACTGACTCTGAGATCCCATCTCCGTTAGGAGGGAAGGGAGCAGAAGCCCGATCAAAGGTCCATCAGAAGGCCTGGGAAGAACAGCGTTTGGTGGGGAAGTATCATGAGAACCTGGTAGACTTCGCAGTGCTCTGGCAGGAAGGCCTATCGGTCTCCAGTCCAAGCCATTTTGGTGAAGTGACTTGCGCAAAGTTAGAAGATTATTAGTGGTCAAGTGGATTCTGAAATTATGTTCGTCTGTACTGTATCTTGAGTCTCTCTTACCCTGGTATCTAAATTTAGTTGACCTGGGCTCTGAGGTCAACTGCATCTGTGACCTTGGCACAGGATTGTCACCAAGTCATGCTTTCTCCATCTGTAAAGTGCAAAACTTGGATTCAGAATGTGTGCGAGTGAATCAGGATAATGAATGTGGAAACCCCCCTTCCCCACCCCCCGTTCAAGCTTTAAAACACTGGCAGTAGTAGTTAAGGCCATGAAAGCAAACTGAGTTTGACCCACTGGCCTTCCTAAGGAATGTTTGTATGTGTGTTGCTGCATGCATGCGTGTTTGTATGTGTGACCTCATGGAGGCCAGAAGTTGATGTCTGATATCTAAGTTTTGAGACAAGGTTGCTAACTCAGCCCAACCCGCTGATCAGCGAGCTCCAAGCGCCTGTTCTGCTTCTCCATCACTGAGGTTACAGGTGCACATCTGACCTTTTCTGTGGGTGCAATGACTTCAAACTCAGGTCCTCGGGCTTGTGTGGCAAGCCCTCTGCCCACTGAGCCCTCTCCCAACACCAGGAAACTTCACAGTAGCTCAGATCTTGCCTTCTTCCCCAAAACATTGTACAGGGACTCAAAGCCCATTAGGGTGTTGTAAAATTATGATCGATGAGGTGGTTAGTCACAGGCTCAGTAAGAGTGCCCTGAAGGACCATGGAAGGGTCTGGAAAGAGCCTGACTCCTGCCAGTTGCCTGCAGTATTATGTGGGTGCCTCCTAGCCTCTCTTTCCTTCGGTGGCTACAAAAAGGACAGTTAATAAATTGCACTAATGTCGATGGGAGTGTTCACCAGGGATGTTTGGAAAGAGTAATCTTCACATTCAGAAGTATTTTCTCATTATGGATAATGGGATGATGAGATGAAAAATGATCTTGGCTACTTATGATCCTGAGGAGCCTTCAGGCTGAATAATCTATGGAGAATCAGACATAATGGCAGCAAAGAAGTAACTCATTTGCTACAAGGTCCATGTAGTTATTTAATCACTTTCCCTGTCATATAAATACGGGGTCCCATGCAACGTGGCAGGGAGTTACCAACGGCATAAATTGCAGATGAGTGGAGGCAGCCTCGCAAATGCTATGTAGGGAGGGCTTCGTTCCAGATAGTTCTGGGATGAAGCCGATGCTCCTTCTGGGGCAAGTTTTGCAGAATAGGGGGATGGGACTCCTTCACTTTGTCCTTAGACTATTTCCCATTGTGAAAGAGGGAAGTATGAAATTGACCAGTCAAACTTGGATCCTGTTTGGGCTTAAAGGAGATCATCAGAGTGAAAAACTACTTTTAGGGAATGCTAGAATAGGAAGTTATGATTACTTTGCTTTAAAATTGTAGATAATTTAGGCCAAGGAATAAAATGAACATGATTAGCTACATATGAAAGACCTATCTATCAGGAAAAGTAATCCTGGAGATGGGACAGGGCCAAAAATTTCACATCTGGATTCTGATCTCAGCTGAAAAATGTTAGCAAAGACCATCGGTGTCAATGCTTGTTACAGACGCCAAGGGCTGCAGGCGGCAGGGGGCAGGGGCAGGAGTGGACTCAGGGTCTGTAACATTCTGACAAGCTGGTCAAGGTTAGGGCTAGAAATGTATAGCTGTTAGAGGAGGAGTGGGGCCAGCGAGATGGCTCGGTACTTGCCACCAACGGTACAGCTTGTGTTTGATCCTTGGATTCCACATGAATGGAGGGAGAAAACGTACTCCCTTGGACTATCGTCTGGCTTCCACATATGTGCTGCAGCGTTCATGTGCTCACATGTATACACACACACACACACACACACACACACACACACACACACCATGAAAGCACCCCCCCCCCAAAAAAAAAGATAGACTGGTTATAGCGCTGTAGTCTGGCCTGTCTCGGATCTCCAGGAACTTTTAGCAGTGACTCAAACTGGAATTGTACTGGTTTCTTTTCCTTGGTAAAATGTTTGACAAAAATAAATGAAGGAAGAAAAGCTTTGATTTGGCTCCCGATGTCAGGGTACAGTCCACTATGGCAGGGGGTAATGGCGGGAGGAGCTGGAGGCAGCTGGTGCTCCCTTCCTTCGCTTTTTCCTTTTCATTCAGTCCAGGCTGCAAGCCAAGGAAATACTGCAGCTCAGATTTAGGATGTGTCTTGCCTCCTCAGCTACCCCAGTGTAGACAAACCCTCCTAGACACATCCTGAGGTTTATCTCTGATGGGAGCCTAGAGTCTGTCACGTTTGCAGTATCAACCGTCATAGGGATTTTGCTCCAAAATAAGCACATGCATAGTTTTGACATGGATGACTTCAGCTGTCAGTATCACGTAGCTATAGAATCAAATTGAGTTTGGTTAGGTCTACTAATTGACATTCCTCGGGGAGTTTCACACTAGATCAAGTCTTGTCCTCTTTCCAAAAAGTATGCATGCGAACTCAAAGTCCATTAAAATATTGTCTACTAAGGGGTGGTCAGCCTCTTTAGTAAGAGCATCCTGAAGGGCCCATGGGGCAGTGAGGGAAGTCTCTGCTCTTGATATTGCTAAACTCGATGAAGTAAGTCTTCCCCCTGTTAAGAGAACTGTAATCACCAGCATCCCACTGACTCAGAGCTGCTCCCATCAAGAACTGAGAGAGAAGAGAAACCTGTGGGGACAGGACCGCCCAAAAGAAACAGAGCAAGCCACAGAACCAGTTTCAGATATTCTAGAGCATATGTACAAAGTGAAAAAAGAGGCAATGAATTGACTAATTTTACTGTGTTTAACACAAATTGAAATTATCAATAGGATATTTTACGTTCTTTTATAATACTGTTTCTTGGAAATCTGATGTAAATTTTACCTTTCTTTCTTCCTTTATCTTTTTTTTTTTTGCGCCTCCCAATTTGTGCTATTTGTATTTCATCTTTATAGTCACATGTAGCTAGTGGTGGCTGGTTTGAAAACACACAATCCCCACCCCCATGATACCGCTTAAGTTTCGTTTGTTTTGAAAGGATGGATTTTTAAGAGTATCTGCTGTAAGAGAAGAGAACATTTGTTTATTATCAAATGACATTGAAAATCAAGTCATTATTATCTTACGATCTAAAATATTTACTAGGAGAATTTGGATAAATGGTTTTCTCAGTTTTGAAGAAGGAAGAAACCCCAGAGGAAAAAAAATAGATTTAACACTATAAAATAAACCATTTTGGATGGTGAAAAAGTTAGAATTATCATTAAAAGGGACACTGCAGAAATTGGGGAAGATATTTGCCTCTTCACGGATTTTAATGAATATCTACACAATATTAAAAACTCATTCAAATACGGAGAAAAATTCATACCTTATTTGATTCTGAGATATTTAACAGGGAAAGCAAATAATGAAGCGAGTGTTTCACCTGTCTGTCTACTTGTTAAATGAATTCAAACCAAACCATTGTTAAATCAAGGTAATGCTCTATACTTGTTAATGAAACTGTCATGATAACACTGATAAAATTATGGTACAAAGAATACACAGACAAAGTCCTTTAGAAATGGAACTTGACACAATAGCGCCGGAGCCGTAAATGGTTCCCGTTTTCTCGCTGTAGCCCTATGCCTTACATACGAGGGACACAGTCCATTAAAAGAGAAGGCAAATGTTTGAAAGTATCCATTTCCACTTGCCACTAATAGTGAAAAATTGAGAAGTAATTAGGCAAATGATACCAGATCACCTTAATGTACTGTGGTGCGGCCACCAGAGTGGTAATTACGAAGATTAGATGGAAAAATGTTTAAGGTACGCTAAATGGATCGTGGGAATATAGAACTCTTAAGTATCCATTTATGATGACGGCATGACTCTACACAGGCTGACAAAGACCAGAGTGGGATTACATACCAATCAGAATGTTTGTTTAAAAGGTGGAGGGACTATGGTCTGAATTAAATTTATGAACGTGTTAGTAACCCAGGTGAGTATAATCACAGTGCTTGAAAAAGTGCAGGTGCACTGTGAGGATGGAGGAAAAGGTAGAGAAAGGCTCCTAAGTGGAGACTTTGACAATAGGGAAGCAGCCTTTGAGATCCTTTAGCCCCAGAAGCAGAGCATCTGGGTTACCCACGGAGTGTGACAGTGGCCTTGTAGGTGGCAGCAATAGAATTTGTCATCAAGTCAAGGCCGGGGATGAGCAGTGGCCTTGGCAGCTCACTTCCTACTCTTTTGGGCCACAGAGCTCTGAAATGTACTTGAAAAATTATTTTTATGTACGTTCCATCCTTCTTACTATAACCAAGTGCAATAGGCTATAGGAAATAAGACAGGCAGGTTTTGGTCTCTCAGTGAGTTCAACTTGTGATCTGTGGGTTATGTATGCCCCAGGATCTCTATGAATACAGCCCAACATGAAATAAACATTATGAGGTGTGTGTGATTTTTTTTTTTGTAACTTGGTTATGTGGTTACTAACCATGAACGTTGAGATGACAATGTCATATTGTAATGTGAAAGGTTGGACACCCATTTGTTTCAAGCCCTAAACATGGGGATTTATTTAGGAATATAGCTTCGGTACATAGTCCAGTTTTGGCGAGGAACAGACAAACCTAGCACCTTTCTTTAAATCCTGGGGAGAAAAGCTCTGCTTTCCGTCTAGAAGTAAAGCAGAGAGACCCTGCAACTGTCTTAGGTGCACAGAAGGCATCACTGGTTGGAAATGAATGGACGAGCAAATCACTCAGCTCTGGAATGCATGGACATGCCAGTCTATAATCCTCTTCTCTTGGCATTTGGATTTGATGATCAGGATGGTGATGGTGCTTACTGACCTTAAGGTAAAGCCTGCCTCATGCCCAGTCCCAGCTTGCCTTCCGTTCTTTCTCATAAAAAAGCTCCAGGAGAACAAAAGAACACCATTTTTTTTTAATGTATGCTTAGTATGGTAGGAGAGAAGCCAGGAAAACAGAAACACTGATTCCAAGGGGGAGTTCCATGGGATGACAAGATATAAGTCACACTCAAAGGCTCCCAGCACATAGATGTGATAGTATTGGAGGAGCTGGAAAGACTGATCATCTTGATTTGGCCATTTACCATTGTGCGCATGTATCTAATTTCAGTCCCACAAAATATGTACAGATAAATGCTAACTAAAGAAAGAAAGGCTCACTCCAAATCAGTAGTCTACATATACACGAACAACGAAGACCTAGAAAGTACAATAGAAAATGCTTCCACTTCCAGTATAAATTAAATCCATTTCTTTTTTAGAAATTAAAATACAGAAAGAAACAAGTAAAACTTAAATGGCGAAAATTGAAATTACAATTTTTATGGGAAGACATAAAAAAAGGAAGAGACAAACTATTCTTACGTGGAAGGATAATAGTTTGTAGAGTTACTTATTTTCCTTAAGGATAAGTTTGTGGAGGTATGGAGATCACTTAGCTGGAAGAGTGTTTGCCCAGCAAGTAGGAGGCCTCAGGTTTGATTGCTAGCATAATGTAAACCAGGTGTGATGATGCAGGAGCTGGGAGCCAGCCTGGACTACATGGAACCTTGTCTCAGAAGCAAAGAATTGAAGGAAGAGCGAGGAATTGAACAAAGTCCTCCTAACACAAGTATAAAAGGGACAATATGTAAGTTGTGATACCATAGTTGTTTGAAAATCGTGGCATTGATTTATGACAGCTAAGATGAAGACATATCTCAGGAAGAATTCAGAAGTAGACCAGTTAAATATGGGACTTCTGTTAATGGGAAAGCAAGCGTTTTAGCCAGCGGAATAATATTGGCCATGTTATAAATGATCAGGGCCTCTTAATTTGGAAAAAAGCCAAGATGAAATTCTTGGCATCATCGTTTGAATATTATATCCTACACAGAAAAATAAATTCCTGATGTTAGTAAACTAAGTGCAAAATGTGTTGTGACCACGAAACCCTATAAAATCATTAGCAGAAAAACAAAGTCATGTTTTGCTATCTTTAACAGTAAAGACCTCCCCAAGACATGAAGGGTGCACACAAGCATGTATTCCACATGTATGTTGTAGAATATTAGTTCAAGATGTGTTCCATTTGTTTATGCTGTGGAACATTTAATGATACAAAAATGTGTTGCATTCTTTTATGTTGCATTTGTTTAACTCTGTGACGCTGGGTACTTTGTCTAAAACACCTGATTGGTCTAATAAGTAGCTGAAAGGCCAGTAGCTAGGTGGGGCTGCCAGACAGAGAGAATATATAGAAGGAGAAAAAGAGAAAAAGGAGGGGCAAGCAAAGGAGGAGAGGAGGACATCAGGGGCAGCTACCCAGCTACACAGCAAACCACAGAGTAAGAAGTAAAGAACGGTATAGAGACTAGAGAAAGGGAAAAGCCCAGAGGCCAAAGGTAGACAGGATAATTTAAGAAAAGCTGACTAGAAACAAGCCAAGCTAAGGCCCAGCATTCATAGGAAAGAATAAGTCTCCGTGTATTTTTTGTTTTAATCTTATATTCAGCCACTTACTTCACTACAGGTGTTTATCAACAGTAGGAGATCTCCAGTAGATTTTTTTCGGGGTCGCTTGTGTATACTATCATATCATCTATAAATAGTGATACTTTGACTTCTTGCTTTCCAATTTGTATCCCTCGATCTCCTTTTGTTGTCTTGTTGCCCTAGCTAGAACTTGCAGTATTATATTGAATAGATGTGGAGAGAGTGGATGGCCATGTCTTGTTCCTGATTTTAATGAAATCTTTTTGAGTTTCTCTGCATTTAATTTAATGTTGGCTATTGGCTTGCTGTGTATCGCCTCTAATATGTTTACATATGTCTCTTGTAGTCCTGATATCCCCAAGATTTTCATCATGAAGGTGTGTTGGATTTAGTCAAAGGGTTTTTATGCATCTAATGTTTTTTTCTTTTTTCTTCCTTTCTTTCTTTCTTTCTTTCTTTCTTTCTTTTTTTTCTTTTGGTTTGTCTATATGGTGGATTACATTGACAGATTTTGTATTTTGAACCATCCCTGCATCTCTGGAATGAAACCTACTTGATTATGGTGATGATCTTTTTGATGTATTCTTGCATTCAGTTTTTGCATCTTTTATTGGATATTTTTGCATCAATGTTCATGAGGGGAATTGGTCTGTAATTCTCTTTGTTAAGTCTTTGTGTGGTTTGGGTATCAGGGTAATTGTGGCCTCATGGAAAGAATTTGGCAATGTTCCTTTTGTTTATGTATGTGGAATAATTTGAGAAGTATTGGTATTAGCTCTTCTATGAAAGTCTGGTAGAATTCTATGCTAAAACCATATGGCCCTGAGCTTTTTTGGGGAGAGGCCGACTTTTAATGACTACTTCTCTTTCCTTAGGGGTTATAGGTCTATCTAACTTGTTTGTCTGATCTTTATTTAACTTTAGTATATGGTACCTATCAAGAACTTTCCCCATTTCTTTTAGATATTACAATTTTGTGGAGCACAGGTTTTTGAAGTATGGCCTAATGATTCTTTGTATTTCCTTGGTATCTGTTGTTATGTCCCCCTTTTTTGTTTCTTATTTTGTTAATTTGGATATTCTTCCTATGCCTTTTAGTTAGTTTGGATAAAGTTTGTCTCTCTTATTGATTTTCTCAAAGAACCAGCTCTTTGTTTCATTGATTTTTTTGTATTGTTTTGTTTCTGTTTTATTGATTTCAGCTCGGAGTTTGATTATTTCCTGCCATCAACTCCTCTTGAGTGCATTTGATTCTTTTTTTTTCTAGAACTTTCAGGTGTGCTATTAAGTTGCTGGTGTGAGATCTCTCTAATTTCTTTATGACGGCACTTAGTGCTATGAGCTTTCCCCTTAGCACAGCTTTCATTGTGTTCCTTAAGTATGGGTGTGTTGTGCATTCACTTTTACTGAAATCTAGGAAGGCTTTACTTTCTTTGTTTCTGCCTTGGCCAAGTGGTAACTCAGTAGAGCGTTGTTCAGTTTTCATGACTCTGTAGGCTTCTGTTGTTTCTATTGTTGTTGAAATCCAGCTTTAATCCATGATGGTCTGATAATGTACAAGGGGTTATTTCAATTTTCTTCTCTCTGTTGAGACATGCTTTGTGATCGAGTATGTGGTCAGTTTTGTAGAAGATTCTGTGAGGTGCTGAGAAGAAGGGATATACTTTTGCGTTTTTGTGAAATGTTCTGTAGATATCTGTTAGGTTCATTTGAGCCATAATTTCTATTAATTCCATTATTTCTCTGTTTAGTTTCTGTCTCTCCATTGGTGAGAGTTGGGTATTAAACTCTCCTACTACTAATGTGTGGGCTTTTGATGTGTGATTTAATTTCAGTAATGTTTCTTTTAGAAACGTGAGTGCCCTTGCATTTGGGATATAGATGTTGAGAATTGACTCATCACTATGGTGTATTTTTCCTTTAATGTGTATGAAGTGTCCTTCTCATCTCTTTTGATTATTTTTTCGTTGGAAGTCTATTTTGTTAGATATTAGAATTGCCACACCAGCTTGCTTCTTGTGTCTATTTGCTTGGAAAATCTTTCCAATCTTTTACTCTGAGGTAATGTCTGTCTTGGATGTTGAGGTGTATTTCTTGTATTCAGCAGAAGGATGGATCCTGTGTTTGCATCCATTCTGTTAGCTGAAGGCGTAAGTCACAAACAATCCCACACCAGTTTGGAATTATGATTAGTAGAATGGTTATTTGTTCAAAGGGGAAAAACTTACAGATTACCGTCCCAGACAACAGCCCCTCTGCGTGAACGGGAAAGGAGTCTAGGAGCTGGAAGCGGAGCCGGAAGCCAGGGAGAGAGTGGAAGACAGCCGCTGCTTTTTTAAAGAGAGAGAGACCACGCCCCAATGGGCTGGTATCTCAGCGGCTATTGGCTGAAGGAGCGGAAGGAGCTCCCGCAGCAGTTAGCCTGTTTCTTTTTTGGGGTTGTGGAGTCCATTGATAGTGGGAGACGTTAGTAATCAATGATTGTTAATTCCTGTTATTGTTGGTGGTGGTGGTAGTAGTAATGGTGGTGGGACTTTCCTTTCTGGTCCAATCTATTTGGTGTTCTGTAAGTTTCTTGGACTCTGCCCACTATGTCATAGGAGAGATGGGTAATGGGGACAACTCTCCCATGGTCACAGTTTCAGGACTGGCTCTCTCACACCTGCGCCAACAGTGTTACTTAATTGTGCTGCCATGGTGAGGTGCAAGACTTTCTCTCCTGAGTGTTGCAACTGGTAGGGCTCTCCCTCACTTATGACCAGGCTGCCACAAAGCAGAAAGGTCATCAGGACAGCTGTCCCATGCTCATGATTTCAGGGTTCGATCACCCACACCTCCACTGACAGGGTTAGTTCTGTTGTGCTTCTCTGGTGGGGTGCAGGGCCTGTTATTCAGAGTGTTGCAGCTGGTAGGGCTCAGGGATAACTCTCCTGTTCTTATGACCATAGGGTCAGCACTCCCACCTGCTCCAGGCATTGGTGGGTGTGGGAGAGAGGCTTCTTTCTCCCACCCATGCCACCACAAGGCAGATGAGAAATAGGATCAATTCTCTTGTGCTCGCAACTTCGGAGTCAAATATGTTTTAACAGCTCTCTGGGCATTTCCTTAATCCAGAGAAACTGACAGAGAAACTTAAACTACCATAGTCATTATGCTCAGAGTCCCAGAGTCTGGAAGTTTCATAAGGAAAGATTATTGTTCTAGGTTGATGGTTAGTAGGTAACTGTAGCATTACTAGATTTATTAATATGGAGGAGATGGTCTGTTACTAAACAGTGAAGGATCAAGCCATAGCTACTGTTTTCCGTGTTCCTAATAGTCTTTCTCTCTTCTCCCACAGTGAGTTATTTAAATGAATTCTCCTTCCGTTGTTTTCCTAGCTTTGTATGTGCTGTACACTAAGAAGAGGATGGAGTTTGGGATGCAGGTCTGGGAGAAGCAAAAGACCACTCCTTAATAAATGGAGGCACACAGAGCACTGAGACAATTCAATTAAGACTTGAATTTATGTTTTCCTCCATAAACCACTAAAGCTTTTTTTTGGTGCAAAAATCAACTTCAGTGCAAGCTAAGGTTACCAGCACTGTTAGGTTCAAAGAAAGATCATTTCATTTTGGTTGCAGAACATAAAAATAGCGAGTTGTAACAACTCAGAGGGAGTTGTGGAGAAGCAGGAAGGGGTCCAGGCTCACTGGCCAGGATTGAGGCTGGCAGAAGAAACCATGGAAGAGGCCAGTCCAAGGTCGTGCTGGTGTTCCGTTGCTCTGAAAACTTTCTCCCCAAACTCCCAGCATCCCCCACATCATCATACAAAGGTCCCTGGCTCCACTGTTTCACCAATGGACTTTTAGGCAAATCTCTTGGTCTGGCTGAATTGGAGGAGTTTTAACCTTAAGAGAGGGTAGTGATCCTTTGACAGGGTCTGCTCTTCCTACCTTTGAGATTGCTTTAAGTATTCAAAAGATCAAAGACATCAGCCAAGGGGCTGAGGGTGTGGCTCAGTCGGAGCAGCGCTTGCCTAGCATGCTGGGATCCTGAGTTAGGAACGCGGCAACACAGAACAATATAGCCTGGTGGTGCGTGCCCATAATCCCAACACTCGGGAGGTGGAGGCAGGAGGACCAGACATTCCAGGTCATCTGCTACAGAGCAAGTTGAAGGTGCACTAGGCTACATGAGAACTTGTCATTAAAAAAAAATAGTCAAATACTTTTCTTGAATGAGCCCACAGGTCTCACCTCTAAAAGGCATCATATGCCAAAGGCAGAATTAGTGCTCACAGAAAGTATCTACCCCACAATAGTTATCTGTAATGAAAGCAGAAGCAGGGTATTTTAAAATAAAGTTTCTTCAATCCAGAATCAGATCCTTTTGTGTAATTAGTATAATTAACTAATATCTAGAAATAACGTAATATAGATAATAATTAATATGCATTTTCAGAGTCTTCAGCTCAACTTCATTTGATTGATAGGACACTTGGCTTGAGTCCCTGCTCTGGGCTGGTGACAAAACTTTCTTCTCAGACACTGCCATCCCTGTCAGCGCTTTTAATCATGTCTAATGAGCAGTGCCGGGGAAAGCCCACCTCTTAGGACCCCGGCTTTCTTCAGTGCAGGCTCTGGTCATTAGTGTTCCACTATGTTGTGACATGGTCAAGCCACTCAGGGACGGAATCTCCCCAGCCACTGCCTTCCTGGCCTGTCAGCATGGTGACAGGAAGGTTGTCGTTCCAGGACCTGACCCTTCAGTTTTGTCATTTAGCGTAAGCGGCTCACACGAGACTCCCGGCTCCTGCAATCTGGCTTAATTAGCGAGGCTCCTCTCTCCACCCTGAACTCCCCAGGTACCTCCCCCAGTGACCAGCTGTGGAGTGAAGTTGCTTCTAGATTCATAGGTTGCAACCCTGGCTTTTGATTGCGCTTCCTCATTATGCAGTCAGGGGTTCTGCCTCAACATTAAAGAGATGAAAGCAGACCTGAGTCAGGGAAGATGAGACCCAGGTTCTGGTGGGGACAACCAGTCAGGTGTGGGCAGGAAAGCTGTCAAAGTCAGCTAGCTGGGAAGGGGAGGGTGTGGCAGTGGTTATGACAGGGAGCGTGCCAGGAGAAGCAGGTGGGCACAAGGGTCTGGACCTTCATCGGTGTGGCTCTTCTGACTGTAGGACTTGTGATCTGTGTATGCGGGGGTGAGGTGGGGGTGGGGGCACTGAGGGCTGGACAATGAGCCTGGTCAATCATCATAAAGCATGTGATTTGATAAGACTCGATGGAGGCAAGCTCAAACTGAGTCATGGGTGAAATATAATCTTTTGTTTTCCTGTTTCTCAATATTATATTTTACTTATTTTTAATTTTTCTTTATTTCTGAATATTTCATACATGTACACAGTGAAATTTGATCTTATCTACACCCCTATTTCACTCTTGCTATTTACTCTGTGTTTCCCTTAACACCCCTCCCAACTTCATGTCTTGTTATATATGCATGTATGTATATATAACACCTACCAAGTCCCGTTAGTTGCTGCCTGTATGTACATGGGTATGTGGCCATCCCCTGGAGCATGAGAAATTACATGCCCCTGCCCAAGGACTCTCCGTCTCCCAGCAAATATCTACAAGACTCCAAGTTTGGGGATGGTACCTGGAGATTGTCTACTGCCTATTTGCTGGAATTTTGGCTGACTTGGTCTTCAGTCGGTCTTGTGCAAGTGGCCGCACCTGCCGTGAGTTCATGAACGCTGTAGCCATGTCGTGTGCAGAAGACAGCGTTTCACAGCACTCATCCCCCCATCTTCTGGCTTGTACGTTCTTCACCCTTCCTTTCCCATAATACTCCTTGAGCCTCGGGGGTGGTAGGGTTAAAATAGGTGTCCCACTTAGGGTTGGGCACTCAGTATCTCACTACTCTTACCAGTATGGCCCGTTATACATTTCTCATTGACTGCTGCCCACTGTGAAAAGGAGCTTCTTGGACGACGGTCGAGAGCAGCCCAGAGCTATGGGAGCAAGCGTAGACTCTTACTAGCAATATGGTAGTCTGCTTGTTTCTGAGATGTGTTCTTAAGAGCCAAGTTATCCTTTACGATGCTCTGTTTGATTTGTTGTATGAGAAATGTTACCTCTCTGAATAAGACTGACAATACAAATATATGTTACTTATTTATTTATTTATTATGTATACAACATTCTGCCTCCATGTATGCCTGCAGGCCAGAAGAGGGCACCAGATTTCATCACAGATGGTTGTGAGCCCCCATGTGGTTGCTGGGAATTGAACTCAGGACCTCTCGAAGAGCAACCAGTGCTCTTAACCTCTGAGCCATCTCTCCAGTCCCCCAATACAAATATATGATGGTTATTTTTCCTCTTCCATTTTGGGGGTGAGGGTCTTGCACTCTCTGAGTGCCACCGAGGCTGTGTTGTTGAAGGAAGCGACATTCCCTTAGAATTCTATTGGTCTGAGTCTTTGCCCTCAAGCGGAAGACCAGCTGAGGACGCTGAAAGCATAAATAGGCTGTCAATCTCAGGAACAGTAAGCACGCCCTTCTCTGTGTGGGGTTTATATGCCTGCAAATTACCCTTGGTTAAAATATAAATCTCTCGTGGCTGATTCCATATACTCTCCGGATGGAATGCAAAATTGCTGCTAAACTAGATTAAGCGGAACACAAAAGACACAAAATCCATAATGTAAAGAATCAGTTGCTAACTAATTCATTCTTTATCTGACACATATTAAAGGGGCATCTACTCTGAATCACTCGCTGGAGACTCAGGGTGAAGTAAACACACAGATGTCTTTCCTCACAAAACAGACACTCATGTGTGTATGAAGTCACTGAAAAGACTGTCACGGGGAACACCAGGTCTAGTGCCAAGGGCTTCACCTGCATCACCAGGACCTGTGGGAAATGCAAGTTCTTGGGCTCCCCCCCCCCAAGACATTCTGGGGTAGACACAGAGACATGTGACTTACCTAGCTCTCTGGATGATCATGAAGTCATCTCCGTTCAGTGAACTGCGGTGCAGCGACGGTGTAGGCACACAGTTGGCTCACGTAGATGAGCGTGCTCAGGGATTTTACTTGGATTGAGTATGGATGGGTCCTGGAAAGAAGGGCCACAGAAGACAGTTGGGACAGGTGCGTCAGCTGGGAATATGTGCAGAGTTTCTGAGGAGCAGAAAGAAGGCTGATGTGACTAGAAAATAGTTTCCAAGGTGGAGGATGCTGCTGGTGCTGGGTAGGGCTTAGCCGCACACGCACTTACCCGGAAGTTCTGTTAGCCTGAAGGCTAGTAGGTCTTTGGGGGATGAGCCCCCGAAAATGACATTACCCCTGTCTAGTGGGTCCTAGTTTGAGCAGTCAGAGTATATTGCTATTATGACATGCCATCAGTACTGAGATCTGTAGGTATATTATGAGTGGTTTGGACTTACTTTGAATTTTCTGCCTTGCTTTATTGAGTTTTGATGTCACCAGGACTTTGTTCCATGATGGGACATTGATGCCTTTGGGATAATTGAGTTACAATGACTGAGATTTGAAAGGAGAGTCATGTCTTTCCTTCCTTCTTCCTTCTGTATCCGAGTATGTGTGTGTGTGTGTGTGTGTGTGCGCGCGCGCGTGCGTATGTGTTTGTACGCACACACGTGTGTGGGTGCTCAGTGAGGTCAGAAGAAGGCATTGGATCACCCACAGCTGGAGTTACAGGCAGTTGTGACCTGCTTGATGTGGGTTCAGGGGACCGAACTCAGGTCTTCTGAAAGAATGGCAGAACTCTTAACTGCTGAGCCATCTTTCCAGCCCCAGAGAGAATCATATATTTCAGTGCTGAGCGGCAGAACCTGGCCAGGAGCGGCTTGTCTTGGCTTTAAGAGTGTTAAGATTTCTCTACTTTAAAGCGCAGCTCCTCCACCTTCTACTCAGGTCCTGAACTGGTCAGGAAGACCTTTTAAGAAAGCTAAAGATTTATGTATTGTGTGTGTGTATGTGTGTATGCACACAAACCTTGATACTCATGTGGAGGACAGCGTGTGGGAATCAGTTCTCTCTTCCACCATGTGGTTTTTCTGGGGCTCGATGGCAATCACTTTTACCTGCTGAGCTGTTTTGCTGACCCCCCAGAAGGTCCTTCTTGCAATCTTTTGCTCTGGTTTCTTGTTTAATACCTGACCGGTGATGTCTAACTCTTGGGTCTCTTCCAAGCACTGGTTTCCTGCTAGTGTCCCAGACAGTGTGAGTGTCAGGGTTTGCTGTCTATCTGTTCTCTTCCTCTTGGGTAGCAAGGCCTTGAGATCAGCTGAGGGACATTCCACGCTGGGGCTGAGACCTCAAATCTCAGACCCGTTCCACAGACCAAAACCCATCCCAATTATTTGGATTTAAGCGGTGTTTCTTTTGTTTCTCAGTAGTCCTCATGCATTTTTTTTTAACGTTTGAAATCCTAACTGTGCATCTCCTGGTGTAAGACAAGCATGTGCTCTGATTGCTTGTGTCACCGGGCTTACTTTTTCTACCCTACTACAAGGCCCTTCACAATTGAGGTATGGGGAAAACCTTCAAGTGAGTTGGTAATCCTGCTGAGTTTCTGCTCCTTAATTATCTGCTGCCCTTGACTGGCCCCAGGAGTTTGGCTTACTGTATAGCAGTTCCCTTGAGTAGCAAGTGCCCTCTAAGTTGCCCCCCTCCACATTCCTTCTTTCCTTTCCCCATTAATCAGACTCTTGTTGCAGATGCACTATCTACACCAGGTCCTGGGGTACAAAGTCAAATAAACTGAGTTTCCCTCCATCTCCGGTACCTCTCCTTCCTTCTAAGGGGAACAATAGGCAAGTGGTGGTTGGAGTCCTTCGGAAGGGTCAGGCGGAGAGACAGAGAAAGATGGATGGGCACCAGGAACAAAGGAATGCTTGGGAGTGGGGAAGGGAGGTTTCAAAGGGGTTCTAGAAGGACAGCTAGGAGTGGGCAGGTGGCTGGAGTCTTGGATTTGTAGACTAGGAGGGATGGAGGGAATACCAGAAATTTACATTTTGGTTGCCTTAATAATGAGCGATCCAGTGTGTGACAGGACTTTTAAATTCACGCCATCTCTGCCTTCAGGCTTAGACACTGGCTCTTTTTTTTATAGTCAGTTCACCTCGTAGCTAAGTATACAAATACCCAAGAAAAATAAGCAACACAATTTCTCTGTTTAAATTTGAGCCAAGAAAAACAATGAGGTTTTCTCTCCTCTTTTCCCTCTTTCTTCCCTCTCCCTCTCTCCCCTCTCTCTCCCTTCCCCCCCTTTCTTTCTCCAGGATACATTTGGCCTCTATAAAGCAGAGGAACTTTGTATTTTTACTCTACTATTATTTGAATTTTATGTGCTACCTACCAAATAATAACAGCGAGTAGGTACATTGTATCCAGAAAGAGATTTTGTTCTTGTTCTTGTTGCTGCAGGGAATTAGCTCACTAACACTTCACCCCCCAATTATGCTGTTCTTTCAGCGGAGCTCTGCTCATCAAGATAACTGACAGCTTCAATTGTTATTTGTAAAAAGTTGACATCCAGGCTGGGCATCCTGCCTGCAGAATGGCACAGGCTGAGGATGAATGGAAAGTTAACGAGCCCCTCTATCCCCCCCACCAAACCCCAGCATGAAGTACAGTCAACAGCATCTGGCTTAGTAACACACACAGGGAAACTCTGGAACTCCCGGGAGGATGAAGTCATCACATCCCTACCTGGATTGAAAAAAAAGAAAAGCATTAAGATGGCGAATTCTCTGCTTATCCGTCAAAGGAGCATATGTCTTGTCATAGCGTACAATTTCCTTGTGGCCTCAGCCTTTGCCTCATCCCCCTGGATGTCCCTGCTCTTCTCGCGCAATCTGTCCCACAGTAGGTACTTCCGAAAAGTATTAGTGTAATTGAGCAGAGTTTTATTACCCTTTGGAGGGAAGCATGATCGTTGTGTCTTCTTCGCCACTGGAGCCCCAAGGAAAGGAATCGCTTAGCTGAGCATTCCACTGCCTGTGCGGACCTGTGGCAAGCGTGCCAGAGGGGCCCCATGTCTTCTCATTCGCTCCTCTTTCCCAGCCTGGGGTCTCAGGTTGCACCTGGGGGACAGGCTGATGGTGTTATGCAGCCGGCCCTTGCTTACTCTTTCTGGACTGCCCCCACCCCATTTTTTCTTAGAGCACTTAGAATAAAATTGGCTTCTCTCTCTGTGTTTCTTCCTCTCTTTTTAAACGAGAACCATGATGCATTTGGTCTTCAAAAATCTGGGGATTGAATTGGAGGCTTTGGTCTTGCTAGATGTAGTGCCGTGATAGAATACCTGAAGAAGGCAACTTAAAAAAAGGAGAGTTATTTTGGATCATGGTTTTGGAGAATATAGTTCATTATGTGGGTGAGAGCGTGTGCCAGGAGTGCCTTGCTACCTCACCTTGAAAGAACAGGAAGCTGAGAAAATCCTGAGTAGAAAAAGGACTGAGGTCATACTCCTAGGGCCTTCCCTGTAGTGTCCAGCTTCCTCCTCCTGAGTCCCACCTCCTAAAGTCCCCATAACCTCTAAAATCAACACCCCCAGATGACCAACTGTTGAAACTGTTGAAAAACATGAGTCTGAGGTGGGGGATATCTCACATTTAAACCATGACGCTGAGCAGGCTCTCTACTGTTGAGCTATATTCTTGGCCCTTCTGAAACAGTTCATTGGTGACTCCGTGACATTAAAGCTGGGGCATAAAGAGATGACATGGGACACCCCAGTTCAATCATTATTTCTTCTGAAGTTTGAACCTCATGAAAGTAAATGTGGTGGAAATCAAAGACCAGGACTCCCATGCAAGTTCTGTGCACCACTGGCAGGGTAAGAAAGCAATACTCCAGGGGTGGGACTTAGATGTCTACTGTCATGGACAGTGCCACTGGAGACTTGATAGGAATCATGCATTCAAAACATGTGTGTGTGTGTGTGTATGTGTGTGTGTGTGTGTGATGTGTGCATATGTGCACGCATGTGAATGATATATCTGTTCAGGCACAGGAAACAGATATGCATATTTAATAATGGCTTATAAAAACTTGGCCTTTATTTTTATCATATAGAATATTTTTTGGAGGCAGTGACTCAAAGATATCAGAACCCACTGTCACTTCACTTCTCCACCTGTGGCTTATTGTTTTCTTCCTTGGGCTTCCACCCCTCTGGTAAAGTCTAGACCAAATCTTTCTCAATTGATGGTTGCCTCATGGTTACAGGAAGGCTGTCTAAGTATTCTGTGTCATAGCCGTGTTCAATGGAGGAGAGCAGGTATGATAGTCAGACGTTCTCCCGATGGCTTCCTCTTTGGTCAGAACTGGGTTCATAGGGTAATCCCCCCAAATAGGGAAGCACACACAGAAAGTGAGGCGTGGGTTCTGCTGCTGCCATGGACAACCCAGAGTGGTCATGAGCGAGGAAGGGACGGGACAGACATTGACAGTGCTCCCACTGAAGTCGGGGTGCCCCTCATCTTCTAGATCATCTATTTTAATCTTTGGCTGTAATCCAGAACATTGCCAAAACTAACGCTTCTCTAAATATGATCAAAACCCAGTGTGGTGTTGTCTAATAGGAATTGCTCAGCTTCTCTGTAAAGAGTGCAAGGTTGTGCATGACTTGAAGCAGCCTCCAGATCTGATGCACAAAGTATGTGCAAAAGTCAAAGCATATACATTCGAACAAGAGTCTGCGTGGGTTCTGTTACCAGAGCGATAGCACACATTCCCGCTTCCCTAATTACACCCTGCCACTCGGCGTCATCAGCTCTGATTTATACATTTCATCCATGTTCTTTCATTTCATTCTTTCCCTTAATAGCAGAGCACGGGGCTGACCAGCTTGAAGTCAATGAGTATCTGATTGAGGCTAATGACATCACTTTCTACAAGCTTAACGATTTCTGTCTTTGTCTCAATTGTATTGAGTTAATGAGATCTATACTTCTTATGGATATCAGCATATTGGGTATTTTTATTCTTCCACCAGCACTCAGTTTTGCACCTCATAGGAACAGAATAGCACCCATTTGCACAAGTATTATTCTTTAAGGATGGGGTGCTGTTAGAACTGAAACGCTGGTTGGCCAACAGTCTTCCTATGAAATAACTAGTCATCTATAGCAGTGAACCAGTGCTGTGGAATTCAGGCTCTTAAGTATCAACACGTGGATGGCTTAGGAGGCGTGGAGAAAGGCTCATGTCATATGGTGTCGGTGGCCCTGAGTCATCGATGTGTGTTCAAAGACGGATACCAAGATCAAGGGCTCCTGACCTCAAATTAATGTTCACTGGTTAATTCAGCAAGGAATAATTGAACATCTACATACACTATCTCTGTGTGTGGGTATGTGCACATGTATCCAGATGTCCATGGAGGTCAGAAGAGGGTGACAGACTTCCTAGAGCTGTAGTTACAGGCATTTGTGAGCTGGGAACAGTTGGGAGTTCTCCAGAAATGCAGCAAGTATCTAAGTATATTGTGTAGGTGTGGGAGTACAGATGTGGATCTGTTTGGGCTGCAGCGTGTGTTTGGAGGTCAGAAGACAACATTTGGGAGACAGTTCTCTCTTTTGATCTCCTTGAGGCAGGATCTCTCTTGTTATGTCTGCCGTTGCACTATGCACGTTAGCAAACTTTTGCCTGATTCTCCTATTCCTGCTTCTTATCCTTAGCCATGCTGGAAGCATCGGGCATTTTTTATGTGGGTCCTGGGGGCTAAACTCAGGTCTTCAAGCTTGCATAGAAAGTGCTTTTACCTTATAAGTCAGTGGTTCTCAACCTTCCTGATGCTGCCGCCCTTTAATACAGCTTCTCATGTTGTGGTGACCCCCAACCATTAAATTATTTCATTGCTACTTCATAACTGCAATTTTGCCACTGTTATGAATGATATGCTAGGTATCTGTTATTGACCACCAAAGGGGTGTTGACCTGGAGGTTGAGAACTGATGTCATCTTCTTGGCCCCTTGAGCATCTACTTGCACATACAAGATAATGTTCTAGGTGATACTACTCCCTGACCTTGAGCTAGAACATTTAGGGACAAATTCTGAGTCAGATTGCAATGTGAACTTTATCTTGAATTCATGTTTGTTAGTTGCTAGAAGAGGATTGCTGCTTGTAACATCTGCCCTGAGTTCTTCTTCCCTTGTCAGGGGATAGAAGCCAGGCCATTTCAGAGTCTAGGCGTGCCAGTGAATATGACTGTATTATTCTGTGATGTGGATGAGAGAGTCTTGGATGACTCTCTCCTGAGGGATACTGGCAAACAAATCTAGACCCTGCATCTAGCATCAAAATTGAGCACTAATAAAATCCGCCCCACAGTTTCTGCAGTGGCACAGAAACTGAGTTGGCTTTGTGAGAACTGAGCTCTTGACGGTTGACAGCCAAGCAGTTGTGTGCAGGACGTTTAATATGAATCTGTACTTGCCAGTGGAGAAGAAAGAAGCAGGAGTGTGCAGGGTGAAAAGCCGAGCTGTGAAGTGGGCCTGGCCACACTGTGGAAACTCTGGCTATTCGCTCCTTCTGATTCATCCCAATCGGGCAGACACTTACAGACCTGTGTACCACCCTCTGTCGCTCACAGAAAATGAGCTGTCTGAGAAGAAAGGGCCTCGGGTGGGGATGGGGGGCTGCTGGTTCATCCTCTGTTGGCGTTGCTTGCTGGAATATTAAGTCATCCCTTGAAGATCTGATAGCTAATCTTTATATGATAAAAATTCTCAGCAGAGACTGGAGCGATGGCTCAGGAGTTAAGAGTATGTGCCATTCCTGCAGAGGACCCACGTCCTGTTCCCAGCAGCTTCTTTAGGCAGCTGTCTCCTGCACGGAAATACAGATCCGGGGCATCTGGTCCTTTATAGCCTCTGAAGCAGCTGCACTCACTTAATTGAAAAATAGAAATCTTTAAAATAATCTTGACAAAATAGGAATAGAGGGGAACTTCTTAAGCTTGATAAAGAAAATTGTCAAAAGCCTGCAGCCAGTATCATACTGGATAGGGAGAAGTAGTCTATCCCAAAGACAGTCTTACCAACCACATTCAACATTTTAAAAAAGATATTTATTTTTAGTGTCATATGTGTGTGTGTGTGTGTGTGTGTGTGTGTGTGTGTGTGTGTGTGGTGTGTACTTCTGTTTGTGGACATAAGCTCTTATATGCAGGCATCTAGGGAGGCCAGAAGAGGGCAGCAGATCCCCTGCAGGCAGTTATGAGTGCAGAACCGATTTCCGATTCTGAATGCAGCAAATGGTCTTAACTAATGAGCCATCTTTCCAGCCCTGTGGAAATGTGGAAATGTGTGTCCACATAAAAGCCTACACATAAATGTATATATTGGTGTTATTCATAATCAGCCCTAACTGGAAACATCTAAGGTATCCTCCAAAGGTGAGTAGATTGAACTGTTGTCCATTTCCTCAGTGGAGCGTCAGTCAGCGAGAAACTAATGAACCACCAAGCTGCAGCAGAGACACAGATGAGTCTTAAGTGCCTGTTGCAAAATGAAGGAAGTCCATCTACAAAGGCTGCATATTACTCGATTTAAATTACATAACATTTTGGAAAAGGTAAACTATATAGACAAATGTCTAAGGGATTGGAAGGGGTGGGGATGTAGAATAGGTGAAAGATTGGGCAAATTTTAGAATAATACATCTATTTTTAATATTATTGTAGTAACTTTTATTTTTATTGCATTTATTTATTTTGTGTGTGCATGCATGTGCACACGCCACAGCATGCATGTGAGCATCAGAGGACAAGTTACTGGAGTCACTTCTTTCGTTCTGGAATGTGGGTCTGGGTCCTGGGGATCGAACTCAGGTTGTCAGACCTGGCGGCACGCACCTTTAGCCCCTGAGCCATCTCACCAGCACCGTGACTGTAATTGTGACAGATGATATTCCGCCTTTGTTAAAACCCATTGAACTTTACTACAACAAAGAATGAACTTTAATATATGCAAATTAAAAAGTCATTTAGAAATCTCAGGGTGAAGTAAAGACGGTGACAAAGCAATCCAACTTTATTATAAATATATGAAGCAGCGTCCCTGGGCAGGAGGTTGTCAGAGAAAGAGGATGACCTGAGTAACTTTGGACGCGAATGGAATCTGTGAGCCTTCAGGCAGGAGAAGCTGTTCCTGAGTGTCTCTGCTTGATAGAGCTGCATCTCATGGAGGAATGGGTATGAGTGATTTTGATGGCTGTAAACATTTATATTTTGGAATTGAACAGTTAAGTCAGTGTGGGACCTAGGCTTCTTCCCGATACAGTATGAACTTACTGAGAGCAATGTGACTCATATAATAACCTCTTAGAGTTGGGCTATCAATACAAATCCAAGTTTGTGGTTGTACAATGCTGTGGTGTGGATGGGTGTCTCTCAAGGGCCCACATGTTAGAGGCTCGGTCCCCAGCCTCTGTAGCTGTTAAAAAGTGGATCTGGTGGAAGATTTCAGATTGGGGGCGTGTCCTTGAAGGGGAGAATGAGGCCCCAACTCTTCCTCTTCCTTGTTTTTGTTCCTGGCATGAAGCAAGTGGTTTTGCTCCGCCCTTGCTCCAGCCTTGCACAAAAGCGACAGGGTCAACTGTGCATGAGGTAGCACCTCTAAAACCATGAGCCCCAATAACCCTTTCTCTCCACAAGCTGGTCATTTTAAGTATTTGTTACAGTGACAGAAACCCAGATTTTGAACATTTTTGATATAGATGGCCAAATATAAATACATCCTTATAGATACCTGTATGTCTCATTAGTGCACCATCACATTGCCTTGCTTGGGTAGTCAGATAACAATGCACCATTAACTTCCAGTATACTTGCTATTCACATTATGGTTTTAACATCACTTCTTGACACAAGAAATGTGGTCTTCTTGGAGTCTAAGACTTGGCACAGGAAACACACAAGGCATGCCTACATCATCTTATATTCCAGTACCCTCAAAGCAAAGCCACAGTGATGGGAGCCGTTTAAGGCACACCAGATCGAGCTGGAAGCTTCCCATGGCCAGATGTGGAAAAAGCTGACCCATAAATTGAAATAGTATTGGGCTATAGGCTGAGATGTGAAAGTCAATATCCATGTGTTTGTACCGCTGTACATAAATAGTTGGATAATACTAAGTAGCTGAGGGATAAAGCGATGCTTTTCTGTGCAGAAGAAATACAAATACCTGGTGTGGGTAGCCTGTTTCCTAGGGGCCACAGGGTGTGAGCCTATCCAGAGACCAGCATAGACAGAGGGCGAGATGGTAGCTGTCTTGTTTGCTTCTGCGATCAAGAAGCAAAACTGCTGCTAGGATAAAGACCATTGCTAAAAGCAACTTGGGAAGGAAAAGGTTTAATAACCCTGGTAGCTTACAGTTTGCCATCAGGGAAACTTGGGGTCGGAACCTGGCAGGAACTGAAACAGAGACTATGGAGGAGTGCTGCTTACTGGGTAGCTCCCCATAGCTTGATCTGCTTGCTTTCTTAAACTATCTAGGGACACCTGTCAGGAGTGGCCCCACCCAAAGTGGGCGCGGCCCTCCTGTCTCAACTGTCAGTTAAGAAAATACCCCCACAAGGCCAGCATTAATGGCGTGTGCCTTTAATCCCTGAACTTGAGAGGCAGAAGCAGGCAGATCTCTGAATTCGAGGCCAGTCTGGTCTACACAGAGAGTTCAAGGACAGCCTGGGCAGCAGAGAGAGAACCTGTATCCAAAACAAACAAACAAAAAAACCCAAAAATCCTCAAAAAATAAACAACCCACTGACTTCCGGGTATATCAGTCTGAGGGAGGTGAGGTGTTTTCTTGTTTGAGGCTCCCTCTTCTTGGATGACCTTGACTTGTGTTGAGTTGACAAAACAAACAAATGAAGAAACAAGGCAACTAATGGGCATAGTTACTCTACAGTGAGAAACCTGGCAAACACGACCTCAGTCAGGTGATTAAGGTCAAACTGCTAGTGGTGAGCCACACTGCCACATACTGTATACCTTTGAAATGTTGTGGTGAGAACGGTCATTCACTTCCATGGCCCTGCTTTTCAAAGCCTGGCCTACTCCTGAGGAGAAAATAGCAGACAAATTTTAATTGTGGGGCATTTTGTCACATTCCTGGCCAGTGCTTCGAAACTGTCAAAGCCATTAAAAATAAGGAAGTGCTAACAAGCTGTCCCCACCAAGAGGAGCCTGAAGAGACATAGTGTATAAATGCGGTGCTGGCCTGGATGGGATCCTGGCACAGTGAGAGGGAATTAGGCAAAACTAAGCTACGCTGAGTAAGTGTGGGCTCTAGTTGCTAATCGTGAGTGGAAATGGGTCCATTAACCGTCACTCCCTCCCTCCTTTCCTCCCTCATCTTCCTATCCTTTTTCTTTCTTGCTTGTTAGTCCTCAAACTAGTAAAGATTTTAAAAATGCAAGATACTTGTTTACGAATTTTAAATACCAGGTTAGCTCAAGTCTGTGTATTTGACATGCTGTTTGTAGAATGTTCTTGGCCATTGCCCCGCAGTCACTTTTTACGGGCACCCCAATGTGCAAACACCGACTCCCTGCCATGTTGTTTCCTCTCCTCTCTTAACACCCTCTTTTATGCCTGAAATATTCTAGCTCATTTCTTCTGGAGCAACGTCTACCTCCATCTTCATTTCTTGCTCTCCTTATGAGGCAGGTTGGAGGTCCCCCCCCTTTTTTTTCACAGAAAGCAGTCTAGCAAAATATGTTTCTTGCTATAGATAGATTTTTTTTTTAAAAAATGACAGGATTAAAAAAGCCTCTCAGGTGCTAGTTAAAAATAGTGGTTTTCTGCTATTCCAGGCTAGATAACAAATCTAGCGTTTCAAGTTAAAAGAAAAGAGAGGGTTGTTAAGCAGGTACGTGTGAACATTATCTGTGTCGAATTGCAGAACATAAAAGGGGGTGGTGTAGCTAGGTGCTGGGAAGAGGGCATTGGGAGCCATTTTCAGTCTTTTCTTCTATTAGAGGTACTTGCTCGCTTTCTTTTGATGCACTGAAGCACCCCGGAATGGCAGGCTGCCGTTCACCTTCGTCTGTTGTTCTAGATCAGCTCTTGCTTGATGTCTGCCTCAGTTTCACCCAAACCTTGTCCACCTCTCTTCAGTTGCGTTTTGACCCCGATAGGGGTGTCATTGGTATTCAAGTTATGGCATTCCTGATCAGGATGGCTCCACTCGAAGAGCCACCATCGTATCCCGTGACATTACACAAACCTGCAGTTTTCTGTCTTTGTCTGCTTTGACTCCTCCCTGTTCCTGTCACAAGAGGGCCAGTTTTCTAAGGGTCAGTCTTAGGTTGAGGGAATCATAACATAAATCACTTGTGGCTCCTTTCGTTGCAAACTAGAAACCTGAACTCCCTTAATGAAAGAGGGTCTGGATAGTGGAGGAACTCCCCAAGTGAGGGAAGGCGCAAGATCTTCGCCCTGGTCAGCTTTTCCCGCCAACAAGGCAAGGCCCTGCTCAGAGTCTTAACATCTTACCCCCCTAGCTCAGCATCTCCTGAAAGACCTCCTTTAGGGAGAGCCAGGGAAGCCCACCCAGAATCACTGCTTCTCTCCCTGGACAAGCCACCACTGTTTGGGGGTTGAAATTTGTGATTGGCTTGGATTTAGATCCTTGTTCTACCTGAGGAACCAAGATTAGGGGGTGTGACAGCCTCAGACTGACAGGAGTGGATCTACGGGTGACAAGACAGTCAACGTCCACTTCTGTAAAGATGCCACTGCCCTTTCATGGCGGGATAGGGAGTAAGAAAATTCCTGGGTGGATACTAAGGAGTGACATTAGTGGCCTCAGTGGGCTGAAGAATTTTCTCCTTGGGACTCCTTAGTCTGGGTGCCGTTTGCAGAAGGATAAGGTGAGGTGGAACATTCTGGAAACTGAGGTAGGAGGATTGCCATGCGTTACAGCGTGAGAGCTTAGAAGGCAACTCGACCCGTGTAGGCAGAGTGGACTGTGTGCTGGGTGGCCGTGAGATCTGGATGCACTGGAATACCTTCAGAGATATTTGGACACTCACTGAGCCCTGCTGGACCTGAGACCTGAGCAAGGAGGGTGCACTATTGTCATAGGATGTGACTGTCAGGCCCTGAAGCCTCTTTCATGAGGCTTCTCATTTGGTGCTCCATAGAATCGCGAAACTGGCTGTGACTGGTAGCACTCCCAGCCCTGGTTCCACGAGTCTGAAAAGGGAGCGTGGAAAGGTTTTTATTCCTCTCCTGCCTGGGAGGTTGGAGGTCCCGCCTCCTGGGAGCTCTTCCTGTTTGAGTATAAAAGTGGCTGAAGTAGCAGCAGAGGTGAGTTCCTTTTTTTTCTTCCTATCCGTGGTTGCAGTGGATTATAAAATGGAACCCAGCAGGCACGGTAGGGCTTGCATCTATTTCAAAAGGACCAGTACATTCTGAGGGCAAAGACCATCTTTGGAGAGTGTTCTGTAATGAGTGTTGTCGGCGGGTTTTGCAGCAGCAAGCTTTGGTGGGGATTCAGGAGCAAGCTGTTGGCCCTTCATTTTCAGTTCCAATCACAGTCCCGCAGAGTCAGTCGGGAGTCCAGCTAGGGTCTCTTTTTCATGCTCAGGCAAAGCTACAAGCCATCATTTGCGGAGGGGATTCTGCTGGCAGGACCCGGGGGGCAGGGCTGGAGCTCTGGGCATCCTGCTCTCAGGGAGCTCACAATCGAAAACCTGTAAACCACCCACAGCAAACAAACAGGACAGCAGACAGGAGCAGAGCTGGGAGGCAGAGTGAAGGCAAGGCCTTGGTTGGGAGCAGAGACATTTCTGTGATCAGGTAAGGGTGAGTGTCAGATGTGGGGGATGGAGGGTAGAACGGGGGCGGGGGCAGGACTGTGCCACTGGGGCATATTGGTGACCTCCTTGGAACATAAAGAGAAACATGAAATCTATCAGGAAAGATTTCATTTTACCAGATCTCAGAGCAATGATTGCTTCATAGCTCCTCAGCCAGGAAAGAAGCAGCTCAAGATGGACCTAGAGGAGTATGGCTTCAAAGAGCATGGACAATGGAAACTTCTTTTCCTAGGTCGGCTAATTTCCTGTTTGTATCTAGGCTTATATTTCCTGTCCCGCTTGCATAAGAAGTAAACATAAACCTTCCTAGTAAGATATCTGCCCCAATTAGGAGATCGTAATGGGTAGTGTGTCACGTTGGAAGCAGTTGGTCCTAAGGGGAGATGCCCTGGAAGTTTCGAATCCGGGGCCCAGGCATATTGAACAACTGGGTGCGGGGGCGGGGGGAAGTCATGTTGACAGATCAGCGCTTATTAAGCTTACACCTAAAGCAGATTACCTGGAAATCCTGTCCGAGTGGAGATCTGGCTCCACAGGGCTGAGGTGGGGCCCAGGACCATTCACGTCTAAGAAATTCCCTAGTATGTCTGCTGTGGCTGGGACACGCGCCACGTGGTAAGTAGTGCCGAGGGGGAGGCGAGCTTGTTAAAAGTTGCAGGGGTCACTTTACTGAAGACTATGGCACAAGGTAGGCAAGCTTAAACTTTATCTCGGATACAGCAGGGCACCTAGGGATTTATAGCTAGCAGGCACGGGGAAGGAGAGTTGAAAATGATTAAGCAAATCTTGGTGAAGTTTAGGGGTTAAGGAAGAGGAAATTGATTAGATGTCAAGGGACGTGGATTCTCCACAAACTGGCTTGAAAATACTCTTGCAAAAGTAGCCTCAGAGGCAAGGGGAGGCTAAGTGGAGAAGGGAGCTCCAAGAGCCGGACTAAGGACTGGTCCGAGGAGGGCATCCTTGTCAGTAGCTAGTTGCTGGAGCTGAAAGTCTGGTTCTCTATTCCGCCGTGGCTTCATTTGTTAGGCGTGAACATCACTTCTACCCCAGGTGAAGGATGAATGCTATATCATGATGACGTTTTTGACAGTGATTCCATGTCAGCTTGGAGAAATCTGACATGAAAAGTTACTTGGGTATCATAAGATGGCCTTCTTCGAAATGGTAATTCAGAGCGTCCCGACCTGTTTAAATATTTTAGTCTCAGAGAACCAATGGTATGTTATGGGTGGTGGTGGTATAATTCTGGACACCAAGGCTTTTAATTCAGCCTTCTTTTAACCCTCCCTCAATGGTTACCTTCAAAGCAAGGTTTTCTCCATGTAAATGTGTGTGTGTGTGTGTGTGTGTGTGTGTGTGTGTATGTATGTATGTATATATCTCATTCCATCCTAGTACACTGTGTTGCAAGTTATCATGCATATTAACCATACTTCATGTAACCATTCTTTTATTGATGGAAATTGAGTTTATTTGCTGAGATTGGCTATTTCCAGTTCGGCTGCTGTGACCATCCTGTGCAAATAGACCTGTAGCATGAGTCTTAGAAGTGGGAGGGCTGGGCGAAAACACATGAGTACTTTACATTTGAGTAGAAATTGCCACACTGTCCTCTGGAGAAATGTCAACAATTTACATTTGCACTGAGAGAGTGTTCCTACACACCCTCGCTGCTGCATAGCGACCGCAGCTAATTTGAATTTATAATGCTGTCTTATTCTTAGTTTAGTTTTGGGTGTCTGTGGTTTTGAGCGCACTGGAGCATCTATCTCTCACATGCTGTTAAGTTGTGGATTTGTGGCCGGCTTGCTCATGCTCCTTTTCCATTTGGAAGAGCATGCATCAAGAGGGCCAGGCCCAATTTGCCTGCTCCCAGGGCTTGTCCAATCTCCCTCCCAGCTCTCCCATGTTCCCGTCTTTCCATTGTACTCTTGATGTGTCTCTGGTAGACACAGAGACCCCAGGCTTTGGAGCTGCTCTATGAAGCTCATCATTCGCCCTGATAAGTGAGAGTCGGGTGCACAGTTCTGTATTATTTATGATGTTTCCCCCCTCGGTATAAGGAATGTATTATTCCTCTTTGCCAAGTCTCCAGGAGCTGAAGGGAGACAAGTGTCCCTTTGGCTTCACAGGATGAGAAACAGAGATGTGAAGACATGTAATTGACTATCCAAGTACCCAATGAGGCAGCATGGAGGTTCCAAGAATTTGCTTGACTATGATGGTTGTGCGAGCCTGAAGCCTTAGGTGTTCGGGTTGTGAGTAGAACACAGGCCTGGAGGCTTTGAGATGATCACACCCTATCTTTTGCTATAGTGTGGATTTGTTGAGGAACATTGGCTGGAACTTACTGTCTCCAGGGCTCAGAGACAACACTTAGGGATCTTCAGACCACAGTGGAGATTTGACCCCTGTGGAGAGGAGATGAGGAAGAAAGGGCTGGGAAAGAAAAGCCCAAGTCTTCAGAGTAAACCTGGGAAAGACTCTGCCATGCCCATGGATAGCCATGTCTTAGGATAGAGATGGTCAGATACCTGCACACCATCCTCCTGTAGCATCATTATCTAGGAGCTACCGAAGAAGACCTTGGCCATGACTTGACTGTCCATTGGCTCCAGAGGTGGCGGCAACAGCCACCTGCACCCATCTCGGTACATTGTCCTCTCAAAGAATTGAAGATCTAAAGGCATAATTATTCAAGGATAGTGAGCCTTTTCTACCAATGCTGTCTTCCCATCACACCATCACGGTCCTTACTGGAAGGAATTTGTTCTCTATTGTGAAATATTTCAAAATGTGCTTTCTCTAAGATGAGCATTTGGCTTATGTTTGTAATCCAGGCATTCGAGAGGTCAACGCAGAGGGCTCATGGTGAGTTTGAGGCCAGCCTGGGCTATGGAGCAAGGTGTTGTCTTCCTTCTATCATTTATAGATGTTATATAAGTTGGTACTTAGAGTATGAGGTCAGGTATGAAAATGAGAAAAATTCCAGGTCTAGGCGTTGATGGGAAGGGTACACACAGTAGGGAGATTTCATCACAGCAAGTAGATGGAGGTTTGGTGGCAGCAATGTCTGTTTGGGTCTTCTGAGAATTAAGTGTTAAGATTGGGTTAGATACACAAGCATTTTATGATGGAAAGGCCCACGAGGGAAACTGGGAATTGGTCTTTTCCTGTTTCCCACCTTACTTTCCTTTATTCCTTATTTACAAATAAATCACCCATCCTTGGCTCAATCTCTGGTGTAAGGAGAACTTCAGCACGCAGGCCTCAACACCCTGAAACTAAGTCCTAGTGACACAGGTCGCCAGTGGGACCTGCCCACGAGTTGTGGGTGATTGATTGGCTAGAGGGGCCTTCTTCCTGCTCTTATCTACTCCATGCTTCTGATAGATGATATGATGGATTTTGGAAGCTTGCTGGGTGTGGCCTGAAGTTGTCAATCTTAGAGTGCTGGCATAAAGTCACAGACATAAAGTTGGCCCAATACCCATAATCTTCAGGGCATGGGCACATGTAGTGTGCCCAGATAAAACTGCGTCCCATCATCTGCCCTGGTTTTCTCTTTACTTGGCTTTTTTTTAGCAAGGCCCAGCTTGAGACATCTACTCCCAGTAAATTCTCTAGTAGACTGCACATGAACTATGGGGTTACTATAGGCAGCAAGGTTGTATGACTCCCAGGAGTTGTTGGGCACTGTCTTAGTCAGTGTTCTATTGCCGGGAAGAGACACTCTGACCATAGCAACTCTTATATAGGAAGGCATCTAATTGGGGGCTGGCACACAGTTTCAAAGGTTAGTTCATTGTCATTATGGTGGGAAACATGGCAGCATGCAGGCAGACATGATGCTGGAGAAGTAGTTGAGAGTTCTACATCTGAATCCATAGAGAGAGAGAGAGCCACTGGGCCTGGCTTGGGCTTTTGAAACCTCAAAGTTCACTCCCTGTGAACACTTCAATTCCTCCATTAAGGCCATACCTACTCCAACAAGGCTACACTCCTGATCCCTCTCGGTTAGTGCCACCCCCTCATGACCAAATATTCAAAACTGTGAGTCTATGATGCCATGCTTATTCAAGCTACCACCGTCAGCCATTTTGTATCTTTACTGACTGCTTAGATTAGTGGCCAGTGATCACTCTGATTCAGGTCTCCTTGATTCTGCATTGGAGTCTGTCATAGTTGGCTTCAGCTGTCAACTAGATTCAAGCCTACAGTCACCTGGGAAGAGGGAAACTTAAGTGAAGATTTGCCCAGATCACACTGGCCTGTGCCCGTGTCTTTGAGGCAGTTCTCTTGATTGCTAACTAGTGTAGAAGGCTCACACCTGCAATGGCTGTACCATACCCTGGCAGGTGGGCCTGGTCCTTATAAGAAAGCAAGCTAGCAAACCTGGAGGATAAAGCCACTAAACAGCATTCCTCCGTGGTCTCTGCTTCCGTGCCTGTCCCCAGGTTCCTCCTTAAGCTCCTGCCCTGACTTGCATCAGTGAAGGACTGTGACCTCCGAGCTCAACGAAACCTTTCCTTCCCAAGTTGCTTTCCATCAGGGTTTTGTCACAGCCCCAGCAGCAACACCACAAGGAAAACAGAATGAAGATGAAACGTGACCCAATCACCAGGGCGCTCTTTCAAAATTTAAACATGTGTGGGAAAATGTGCATCACCAGATTGAGCTTCCTCACCATTTTGAGTGCGTCACCCGCCAGTGTTAAAGGCACTGACATGCGTGTGCCACCATTCATTCCAGCGACCCACAGAGCTCCTTTCCCCTTGTGAGCCCGAAGCTCTAGGTGCCTTGAACTGACTGTGTCCCTCTTACCTTTGGCCCAGGAAACGGCCATTCTCCTTTCCCTCTTATACATTTGACTGTATCGGTTCTTCCTATAAACAGAATCGCAGCAGTGTCTGCAGGGCTGGGGTCAGAGCAAGCAAGCACTCCACCACTGGACGACTTGTTCCTCTCACGGCTCACCCAAAAGCAATTAACTTGTATTTATTTATTTAAGATTTTTTTTCAGTTTCCCTTAATGTGTATATGTGTGTCTCCGTGTGTGTATATGTGTGTCTCCGTGTGTGTGTATGCAGTAAGTGTTTGGATGTCTGCAGAGGCCAGAAGAGGGGATTAGATCTCCAGAAGCTAGAGCTATAAGTAGTTGTTTACTGTCCAGCATGGGAGCTGGACATCAAACTCAGGTCCTCCTGAAGAACCACAACACCTTTTAACTGAGCCATCCTCCAACCGTTTATTTATTTACTTACTAACTTCCTTATTTATTGCGTTTGCATGTGTATGGGTACCACTGACACATAAACAGACAGAAGACAGCTTTTGGGAGTTGATTTTCTTCCCTTCCAACGTATGGATTCTAGGGATAGAACTCAGGTCATGAGACCACAGTCGTCTTTATTCCTCCCGCCATCTTGCCTCCTCCACGGCTCACTGTTGATGCTGTGTCCTCCAGGAAGTACCTTGTGCTTATGGATTCACTGTTAGAGTCACAGTTAGACAGGATCCTGGTGTGAATGCCTTACTTTAACACCCCACTGGCAAGCAGAGGGCCAATCATAAAGCCCTGCACCAGTCACTGTTGAATATCGTGATTCCCCACCAAAGCTGATGCGGCTTTGAATCTCTGTGGTAGTGTGCTGTACCATCCCCCGTTCTGCTCCCTGCGGTGGAGGGCAATGATCTTCTCTACATGTCCCCGAGTCCTTGAGTTGAAGAGTGTTCAGTCCACCCTTGCCAAGTACAGGGGCGATTGTCTTTATTTATGCTTCTCGGCCACATGGCACCTCCAGCTTGCTACCTGGCCGTCGCCCATCTCTGAGCTATGCGTCTCTGCTATGCATCTGGCGAGCTGACAAGCCCTGCTGGACTTAGCGCGTCTTGCTGAATGTGCAGTTGACTTCCGCTCAAAGTCCTGACGTGAGTTTAGAGATTCGGATCCAGACTTGCAATTAGGCTTTCTAACGAAGCAGGTTCCTGGCGGTGAGGAAGAGGATTACAAGGCAATTAATTGAGATAGAGGACAGGAAGCACCTCAGGCCTGGCTCAGGCAAGTGCACAATAGTCAGTGGTTATTAACTCCTTAAACCTCGTGTTCTTTATTATAGACAATTACATATTGCATGTGTTTATGTTATCTTTATATATGTAATATTTTTACTCTTTATGTTATTCTTTTTCCCACATATTTAAGGTGCACGACACTGAACACTGGGTTAGTGTTTTGGAGGCAGGGAGACTGTAATATCCACATTCCAAACAAAGAATAGTTGTAGTCCTGAGACATTAACTTTATCCCCAAGCCAAACACCGGCAAAGAAGAAGTGTCTCTGTCACCTCTTTCTGTCCTTCACAGAGCAGAAGGAACTGGACAGCTGTCTTCATGCGTGAGTAATGAGTCGGCGTGGAGATCTGACCACGTCTCTCAGCGTGCGCTGATGAGAATGGAGGAAAAGCAGGAGACAGGGGCTGCAGAGGGATGCTCGCTTCTCTGCTTTCTTTCTGTTGGAAATGAGTTAACATGGAGAACAAAAGAAAGTACAGCTGTCCCCCTGGCAACACTCAGGACACTTAGAAGACCAAAGATACAGCCTGGATGTGAGGGGGAGCAAAATGATATGTTCACGGACAGAGTCTGCTGTGCTGGAAAAGGCCTCAGCTAATGCAAGTTTGTTGGCTAATTAGCCGGGTCCCACACAGCAGCACTTACTCCAGGCATCCCCCTCCCAGTATGCAACCTGTGTGGTATTGCTTACGTTGGAAGTTGTTTCCGAAGAGATCCGATGAGGCAGTTTGGATGGTCAAGGTTCTGAGATGATCCTCATTCCCCCCACCCGTCGGTTTTGCCATAAGCTTCTGGGTCCTTGTTCACTCTGCATACAACCCAGCATTGGGGAGTTATGCCATCACCACTGCCAACCCCCCAGTTCATTTGTGTGGTCTTTGTTTTCCCTCCTGTTTCCATCATGAAGAACGCCTGGGGCGCCATCAGACCCCGACACCTTCGGTTTAATGCGGAGTCTGCAGATATTCCCTATTAAGTCGGGACAGTGAATATTTCCAGCATTGCGGGCCGTCCAAGCTCCCTTGCAATTCCCCAACTCTGCCTGGTTGCACAGAAGCAGCTGTAGACACAGAAATGAATGGGCACGGCTGTTTTCCATGGAAACTTTATTTATGGACATTGAAATTTGAATTTCATATAATTTTCACACATCATAAAATATTATTCTTCCTTTGATTTTTTTTTCTCCCCCCATTAAAAAATGTAAAGCACATTCTTAGCTTGTGGGTCACAGGAAAACAGGTGGCAGGCCAGATTTAACCACCAAACCACAGTTTATTTACTCGTAGCTCTGGCTCACATGGCAATACTAATTGTTCCGAGGGGAATCAGTCTGTTATTGAAATAGCCTCGGAAAAGACAGAACTGTGTGACTGTGAGCTTGGATAGAAAGCAGGCGTTAGAGCTGGGCTTGGTGCTGCTGCACGTCTGAGATTTAGGTATTCTGGAAGTGGAGGCAGGGCGATTATGTGTTTGAGAGCAGTGCGGGCACAAAGTGGGAACCTGCCGAGTAAACAAACAAGCAAACATGGGCAAGGTGACGCCTTAAGGGTGGGGAATTCTCGAGGGTCCTGGAGCTCTGATGTGCAGAAGTCCCAAGACCGGATTGGAGTTGCACATCATCAGAACTTTGGCCTTAGACTAAAATGTCTTGGTTTGAATCCTTACTTAGCTCCTTCCAAACTGTGTTATCCAGGGCAGCTATTTGATTCCCTCCCTCTGTGCTGGTCCCCACTGGAACGTGGAATGTCCTTATAGGATGGCAGTGACTACTGGAAGAGATCAAATGCCCATATAGGACTAGATGTTTTATTGATTCCTCTATCAATTATGGTTGATAATCACGTTGACTTATCTTTTGCCTAAAACGCTAAAGAAATGTGCTCTGGTCGTGGGGGAGAAGAAGATGGAGAAACTGCCTGCTGAGGAAAAGCTAGAGCATCAGCTAGGCAGGGAGGGAGGCCATTTCTGTAAATCAGTGGGAGGTTGTGGAGGAGATTGAGACTGGAGTAAGGTCTGTGCCGGGAGGCCAGAGGCCCGCACCTGAAGGCCAGGGGACAGTGCCGGGAGGCCAGGGGACCATGCTGGGAGGCCAGGGGACTGCACCGGGAGGCCAGGGGACTGTACCCGGAGGCCAGGGAACCGCACCTGGAGGCCAGGGAACCGCAGGAGCAGGAGTTGGAGGTGAGAAGGAGCAAAGCATGAGCCAGGCCAGCACAGAAGCAGCAGAAGTGGAGTGAAGGCAGGGTAGGGACAGTGTCCTCAAAGGACGTGAGAGCCTTAGAAGCAGGGCGCAGAGTCACCAGGGTTTGACCAACAAGGACAATGGGCATGTCCGTCATTGTGTGAACTGCTCCTTGCTGTCGGGGCACCCTGATCAGTGGAAAGTTCTGTCATTCATCCCTCAATGGCAAAACATATTGTTTGCCTTGGCACAAGTTTGACGTTCAGTGAATGAAGACTGAAGCACACATTGTGTTTGGTGGGAATTCCTTTGGTCACAAGAAACAGACCCGGATGCTGCCCTTACATTGTTCATGGGAAGTGGGCTTTGGTGTAAAGTCCCAGCATAGCCTTGCCTGCCAGAATTTCCTCTGTGCGGTGAGCGAACCATTCTCGTCGGCATCCTCTGGCATGGAGGCTATTAGCAACACGTGACCGTGGAGCATTCCTAAGATGACTTGAAACTTTGGAATTTAAATAATTTATGTTTACATTTAAATAGCTAGTAGTTACTGTATTGAGTAACATAGACATAGATTTCAAAGACTATTTTGAACAATTGTTCCTTTTATACTATCCCCGTACCACTTGGCAACCTCCTTCCTCCGTTGTGTCTTCTTTCTAATTCCTGAAACAGAGGGAGATATTCTAGCTGGTCCCAATCATTTCATATAATTTCTAGGGTCAGTGACTGACTACTTGTGGGTCATTTTCTCTAGGCCGTCGGTGGCTAGGGTTAGGTCACGGCTCTGCTATATGAGCCGGGCACTATAGGTAGCATGGCAGCAGGCGAATAGAACTCATGAGAAGGGGTGTGAATGGGGCTGTCGTGGGCAGGGCAAACAATGCTTGGCATTGATAGTAAGTGCAGACTTCTTGTGGATCTCCAGCGGGCAACATAGCCTGCGGTTCATTCCTGAATGGAACCACTAACTGGTGGAGTTACTATGAGTGAGGCAGAAGTGTAGACCCCTCGGTTACCATGCTAAGTGACACAGGTGTGATCTCTTGGTGACCAAGGCTGCTGCAGGTTAGTAAGGGAAGCAAAAAGGCAAAGGAAGCATTACAAGGCATTCTGGATGCCAGGATAGAGGGACAGAGGGTGTTTAAGGGGGCATAATAAACAAGAGATCGTAAGTCTTCTCAGAGAGCTCTGGAAGTATGTCTGCAAGGAAACATACGAGCGTCATCTGGGCAACAAGGAGGCAGGTGCTGGAAAATGGGCAAGTGTAGTAAGGCCACAATGCACTCTGTGAGACTGATCCCTGCCCCCCCCAAGCTTGGATCAGTGTTTCAATCTATGCAGTCCCTCAAAGATTCTTGCTGCCTGTTATCTGAGGTGCTGAGAAGTCTCAGTCAAGAAATAGTCACCTTGTTTCACTAAGTACTAGCAAAAACCTACTCACTTCCCTTCTCCCCTTAGGTTTCTCTTGGTATCGGGCAGAACTAATGCTCTATGGCATACACATCGAAAACCTGTATCCGGACATCTCAGTGTGTCCAGTGCAGACACGATCTGATCTACATCTTTCTGTTCAATCGGATTTGTTCTGGGCCTGATAGAGATGTGCTCTTCCTACCTGAACATTTCTGGGCCTCTCTGGAGCCAGGTTCACCAGTCTGTACAGCCAGGAAAGCCCTTGGTTTCTACTTGAGCTCCTCCCTGGAGGGTCCACTCAGGGTCTAGGTAGGCGTTACCTCTCTGCTGCCATTTGTCCAGCTCCGGAGACAGAAGAGATCAGTTTCTTGTTTGAACTGTTCCAGTGTCTGGGAGTTCCCTTCCCACAATGCTCTGGAAGGCTGTTGGAGTTTGAGTATAAAGTGTCCCCTGCAGGTTCCTGTGTTTGATCGCTGGGTCCCCATCTGCTGTTGCTGTTTCTGGAAGCTATGGAACCTTCAAGACGTCTAGCTGGAAGAAGGTCTCTGGGGGCTAGTCTTTTCTTTTCTTTTTTCTTTTTGAGACAGGGTTTCTCTGTAGCTTTGGAGCCTGACCTGGAGCTATTTCTTGTAGACCAGGCTAGCTTTGAACTCACAGAGATCAGCCTGCCTCTGCCTGCTGAGTGCTGGGATTAAAGGCATGCACCACCACCACCACCGCCGCCGCCACCGCTGCCGCCACCGCCGCCACCGCCGCCGCTGCCGCCGCCACCACCACCAGTTTCTGGCCAACGCTGCTTCCTGCCTAATTTCCCTCTTTGTTCCCTGAGTAGTCACTAAAATGTAATCTGGCCACCATCAAAGCAGCAAGTTCCTGAAATGACATACTGCATCCCCTAAACCTTGCACCAAAACCAATCCTTCCTCCCACAGTTAATTCTACTGTTTTATCACAGTGGGAAGAAAGGTCTTTGCAGAAGAGCTTCCCCCTCCAGGAAGCCTTAAGGACAGCAGCTGACCCAGCCATTTCCTGGTCCTTCGATGATGGACTCCTATCTTCCCATGGATGTGTCTATCAACCCAGTGGATCATTGACCTTTCATGTCAGGTTCAGTATTTGAGGAGGCAATGGCTATTGAAAAGCAAGTTCCCTTCTCTCCTCCATGGAAAAGAACACACATTACCTACTGGTTAAGACCCCTGAGGTTTAAGTGATCTCAATATTACACCATTTTGAACGTCTAAATGTTCTACCGCTGCCTAATAAGCAGATTGCATATGTTTAAAAGAGGCTCAAATTGTTGCCCTGGGTTTGAGAGAGTTTCCTTCCAGAATGGTGCTGTGCTGTGGATATAGTTTAACACTCACACAACGCATAGGACAGCGTCCTGCTCTGAATTAGTTCCTGATGTTTGTGAGGTTGTGTCCCTGCTTCATTGTTTCAGTCACTCTTCCTTTCTTCCCCTCCTTCCCCATCTACCTTCCCCCTTCTCTTCCTCTTCCTCCTCGTTTTGTTCCGGCAACATATTTACTGACGTATAATGCACCAAATATATGATCCACGCCACCTAGTTGATGCATGTAATCCAGTGGCCTCTTTGGGCATAGTCATGGGGCATGCACTCATTACTAGACGCTAGTCCATAGCATCTTTATTGCCTGAAGACTAAGCCCTGTGCCCATTCGCGTCTCTTCCTGCGTAACAAAGCACATGCTTGTATCTCCTTAATTTCACATGCTGGTCCTCTGCCTCCGGAGGGACGGCGGTAGGAAATAGGTCCTCAGGGTGGAAAGCAGACTTCAGGGAGGTTTTGAGAGTGCAGCTCCAGTGCTGGGGTTTACATCTTTCGAAGAAGAACAAGTCTAATCTTGCTTCCTTCAGCATGCATACATTGAGACAGACCAGAGGGGGGTCTAAGATGAGGTCCCTCCCCCCAAAAATTCCCAGTAGTACTAGCCCCGAACTCGAAGGCATAAGTGTTTGCTAACCGTATCTCTCAGCCTAGGGTATTTTTGCTATAGCAACCGGAGAAACCTATTACTCCTTGGAAATCATCGTGCTTTCTTCCTCTTATTTTTGAGACAGGATCTCATGTAGCCGAGGCCTCGAACTCCCTGTGTAGCAGTGGAGGATGACTTTGAGCTGCCTGAGTCTCCCAAGTGCCGAGAGGACAGATGTACCCACCATATCTTCCAGTGTATATTCTGATAAAAGGATCCCCCTAATCTACATATTTCATGCAAATAGAATCAAGTAGTCAGTGGTTTGGGGCTGGGTTTAATTTCATGTGGTGTCGTGTTTATGTGTCATATGTGTTTTCTCATGCACCAGTGCTTCACTCCCTAGCTGTGGTCCCCAATGATTCTGTCGCGTGCCCGGATCCCACTCTGCTTACCCATTCATCAGCTGATGACCTCTGGCCGCGGAGAGCAATGTTGCTATGAATATTCATGTACAAGTATTTGAACACCTGTCTCAAATCCCTTTGGTTGTATACCTGGAAGCGGAATTGCTGGGTCATATGGTAGCTCGTGTTGACATGTACAGGAACCACAGACGGTTGTCCTCAGTGTCTGCACCTTGTTACCTTCCCACCAGCAGTGCCCTGAGGTTTCTGTCACTTGTCATAACGTCTACCAGCTAGCTTCTATGTAATTATGTAAGCACAGACCTTATGACCATGTGTATGTGTGTGTGTGTGTATAAAACTAAAACCAAAGTGAGATCTTTGGAAATTTCCTCTGGACAACTAGGTAATATAGTGAGATAATTGTCATTTATCAGAAATAATCCCACCGGGCATGGGTGCGCCCATCTCTAATCTCTGCCCGTGGGAGGAAAAGGCAGAAGTTTAAATTCATCCCGCACTGCTAGTGAGTTTGAGTAGGCTGTCTGTGCTTTTGTCCTAAACAAAACAGAACCTGCCACCACTACAAATGAATGAGCACACAATAGCAGACCCTGAAATAGGTTTGGTGAGGCGCAGCGAGGGGTAGCTAATTATTATGAGGCTCATACAGACTATACACCCTTCTTCTCAAGGAGATTAAGCCGAGGGTTTCTTCATGGAACTTGGCATGAGATTGGGATAAACTTTTCGTTCACATAACACTTCAGGTAAGGTCATAGCGCAAGCCCACATAGTACTGTGTCCCACGAAGAGCAATTACCAAAAGGGAAATATATGAAACAGGCACCATGGCTCCACCCTCCAGCTCAGTGAAGATGGGTCCGTGGGCAAAAGATGCGCCCAAGCCTGAAGCACTGAATTCAGGCTTAAAACTCATGGCAATTACTTCCAAATCACTTTAAGGGTTCGTCACCCTTTGATAAAGGAGAGAGAGAGATGCATGATTCAGATGGCCAATTAAGGGGGTAGAAGTGGAGCTACTAAAGAAGGGGAAGGAATTAAGGACTAAGTGAAGCATTGAGCATGAGGGGGTAGAGGAACTAGTTGGTTTGTCCTCGGACTTTGGGGGAGAATTGTGGAGTTTGAAGAGCAACGTGGACGCTTTCGTTCAAGTATGTATGTATGTATTATGAACTTGCATATGTATATGGCTGTGGTATGTATGTGCGAGCACCTGTGTATAGGTGTATAGGTGTATATACATGTGTATAGAGGTATCAGGTGTCATCTTCAGCTCCACTGCAGATTTTTTTCCCCCTGAGGGCTTTGTTGCTAAACCTGGAGCTCACCAGCCTGGTTAGTCTTGCTAACCAGTTTGTCCCAGGGACTCCCCTCATCTAGGCCTCTGGAGTGCTGGGATTACAGGCGGGTTGCCAAGCCCACTTGGTGTTTGCAGGGATGTCGGAGAGCTGAGCTCTGCTCCCCATTCTGGTATGGCAAGTGTTTTTATCCACGAATTCATTTTCCCAGCTCCAATTCTTTCATTTTTAACTTTGAGCTGCTGAGAGCCACTAGGGTTTGGTCGGGAAGACAGCAACGTCAATAGCCATGGTAGATTTCACATAAAGAAAGACAAAGGCAGCGTGTGGGAGGGCTTGGGGGAGCGCAGAACAAGGCTCTTGAAAGAAGGTCACGTGGTCGTCTTTCAGGGCTGCTGTAGAAGAACAGCAGAGTCATGGTGGCTTTAAACAAACACTTCCCTTTCCGTGGCTCCAGAGCTCTCAGTCCGGCATCACGGTGCCAACATGGCATTTCTCCATCCACAGTGCCTAAGTAGGGTCATTCCTTCCCTTTTCCAACTTGTGACAGCTCTCATCATTCATTGGCACACGGCTGCATCTCTCTAGTCTTATGGCCTCCGTCTTTTTTCCTACTGGATTTAGCTTCCCTTCCTACAGTCTGGGATGCTCTTGGATCTTTAACTTACTTACATCTAAAGGATCCTTGTCCAAATATGGCTACACGTATAAGTTCTATGGGGCTAGGGTGTAGCTATTTGGGGAGGGGGTGACTACCGTTTAACTTCGTACATTAAGGAAGGCTCCTCAGGAGCAGTAAGACGGTTGGACTAAAACCTGAATGACTCAGGGAAATGGAAGGGCAGAGAAAATTGTCCCCCAAAGAGGTCAGCAGGTGTACAGGCCCTGCTGGCAGTGGCTCCAGTCTTCTGTGTGTACTGTGAGATGTGGTGTGGTAGGCGTGGGCGGCATGCCATGGAGGGATGAGAAGGCAGGGCATGTGAGGCTAGAGAATCAGGGAATCAGCAAGGCTCAGATGCCCCTAGGGTCTAGGATGATGGGAAGCACAAGGGAGAGGGAGAAAGAGAGAGACTAAAGGACGTTAAAGGGGAGATGACGGCTGATTAGCATTTTCGAAAGACCACTTTGCATGCTGTGGAGGGTGGAGCACAGCAAAGCTGAGTGGTGGAGAAGCTGGCTAGCAAAATCTGTGCTCAGTCAATGTGCACTGACTCGAGCCTGCCCTCTCCTTCACAGATTTTTACCGTCCTCCATTAGTTTGAGATTTTTGCTGGGCTGTTGGCCGCAATTTAACATGCTAAGCCAATCTATTTACTTGCAACGCTCATCACTAATAGGAAACAAGATGCTAGCCTCACCAGGGAAGCCAGCCCTGCTCAGTTGACAAAGTCCCTTGCATTGATGATGAAAGATGCTAAATGGATCGAGCAGGTTGATAGTGTCAGTTCTGATTTGTTGAGCCACCGAATCATGTTGTCAGCAATTAGCATCGAGAAAATATGAAAACACATACATCACCCTTCCAGTGGAAGACTTGGGAAGGCTGCCTGTAGCACTGCCTCTGATGTGAGCATCCACCTTCCCTCTGCCGTGTAGCTCCGCTAGTGTCAAGGGTGCCTGGGCTTTAGTGGAGACCTAACCAGAGAGTCCTTGCCTCCAGAGAGATCGCGGTCTTGATAGGAGCAGCAAGCAGGTGATGCTAAGAGCGATGCTGGAGCGGGCCATTCTGGACCAGAAGAAAACAGGGTGCTCCATATCCCCCACATACCTCGATCTACCATGGGCACAGAACTTTAGAACAGGCTTCTGTTTTCTGCTACAGTGCCTGGCTCTGGCTTAAGGTGGTCTGTTTCAGTATTCGAAATACTTTGTCTCTACATCCTGGGGCATAAGCCTCTTCCAAGTGTCTTCCCTCGCTTCTCTGGGCAACCCTGCCCTCATAGTCCTTTCTCATCAACACAGGCATAGCCCTTCCTTGTCCCTAGGATCCTTGTCAACATAAAGATGCATTTTTCAATATCTGTTTAGTCTCCTCTTCATTATGCAGATATATCCTGCCCTCTGCCTGCTCAGAATGCTCTCTTCCAGCTTGTGATTAAAATGGCGAAGAACGGCTCCAACTCCAGTCTTCCCTTGACAATGCGTCTGCTCAGTCAAGCCCTCAAAGCAAGAGTAGCCTGTGGGGGAACTGTTGCCGAAGGGGATGGAATGGCACTGACAAGAGGCTTTGCTGTTTTGGGACAGGCAGGACAGGCCTGAGCTGGCAGACATGGTAGTGGTAGTAAGAACAGGGCAGATGAGAGAATGTTGAGGGTTTGCTAGGTGATAGAGTTCACCCTCCTCCTGACTCACCACAGCCAGGACACAGGCTAACCTAGAATCAGATGCCTGGGTTGTCCTAGAACTAACCAGGAAACCTTGTGAGAGGATTCACCAACCAGACCTCAGTTTGCTCATCTGTATGTTGGGATCACTGCCTTCAGTGATGTTATGTGGAGATTGAGGCTGCTGCGTGCCCTACACAGAGTAAGCCTTCAGTGGGAACCCGAGGTAGATGTCATTAGTCAGTTCTTAAAAAGGGGATTTCTTGACCGATGCTGTTGGTTTGCTGAGGCCCCTTTGGCTGTACCTTTTGATGTTGTTTTAAATTAGCATAAACAGTAACGAGTTGGTCTTTTTTTTTAAAGATTTATTTATTTTTGTTTTTCACATGTTTGAGTCAGTGGGGGCCGGAAGAGGGTGTCTGATGCTCTGGAAATGGTGTGATGGACAGTTGAGAGCTGCCATGTGGGTGCTGGGAGCCGAACCCAGGTCCTCTGCATGGATAGCAAGTGCTCTACCTGCTGAGCTCTCTCTCTGGCCCCAGGAACGAGCTTCATGATCACATTTTCATGCAGACTTTGCTTTTGTTGTTTCTGTCCCCTGCTTCCCCTCTTCATTTCCCTTGGGGGAAAGGGTCACCCTGGAGGTCGTCCACATCCCACTCCCGTGAGCATGTATTCTGTTACCCTGTGACATCTGCCTCCTCCCTTCCTTACCACCTCGTTTTTAGGCTTCATGGCCCAGGCCACACCCACATAGACACATACACACATATATAAAAATTAAAATTTAGCATCTGTGTATGAGAGAAAAACGTGGTCTGTCGTCCTTCCAAGTCTAGATTAAGTCTCTTCCTATAATAATGCGTAGTTCCCTCCCTTCCCTGGGCTGATTCTAGGAGGCTGGCAGGGAGAGCTTGGTCTACCATGTCTCTGTATTTTAAGGTTGCCTTAGAGAAGGTGACCAGGTGCTTTAATAGCCCTTCATTCTTCCCTGGCTCTGGGGCTGAGTTTTCTATCTGCTGTTAAGAAACATGGCCCGGAGACCCTCTAGCTGAACAGTCTGGGGTCCATGGAAACTGTCAGGCAGGGACTGGGGACGTAGATCCGCGATGACAGGCTGCTTCGTGTGCTGTTATTAAACTTCACAGCTAGAATCCTTAAGAGCAAATTATCATGTAAAAATATTCTTGTTGTGTTAAACTGGAAATGAAAATGACTTATTTATTTGCTCAGATCAAATCGTCGAGAGCAAAGTTAGGCTGTAATTTTTTTTTCCCCCTCTTGCCAAATGCTTTGATGTACGCCTTTCGCCGGTTTAAAAATGAGCATTGCTTGAGATGCATCCACCTAGTGGGATTTTCAGCCTCCTCAGGACCGCGTCCTCTCAGATAGGTCAGTGAATTCAGACTGGAAATCAAAGGCAAAGGCATTAATGTTTGTAACATCCAACTGAAGGGATGCGTGTCTCAGAGTAGCATGGATACACTGCAATGTAGGTACTCCCATTATGCTCTATGGTCTTCAGAAATATACCTGGTTAATTGGGGGGGGGCATCATGGTTTGTCACCAGATGGCAGTGTTGAGTCACAGAAGCACGGCCATAGGAGCTGTGACTTCTCCTAGGGTAGGTCATTTAGGAAAACTTTACCTGGCCAAACAGCCCACTTTTTGTTTTAGATAGGTGCCGAGCGCAGGCTCCCAGGGCAAGCTTAACTGAAGTAAAAAATGCACTTTAGACTAAGGAAGAAAATTAGGGCAATAGGGAAAAAAACTACGATCCCCAGTCTTCATGCGTCGCGGAGAGTCTCCCTGCCTTTGCACACCTGCCACACAGCTAGCCAAAGAGTGCACCGTACTGCTTAGACACATAGTGAGTTGTAGAGCAGCAAAGTTGCAAGGCTTTCCTGGCCTGTGAAGCAGAGCTAACTCAAGTGCAGGAGCACCAAGAGGAAGGAGAGGCACTGTTGGCCACAGGCAGCAACTTGCGCTTATAAACAAAGGTATAGGATGGTCTTAGTTAATATTCTGTCATAAAGACATCATGACCAAGACAATTTATAAAAGAAAGAGTTTATGGGGGCCTTGCTTACAGTTCCAGAGGGTGAGTCCATGGCCATCATAGTAGGGAACGTGGCAGCTTGCAGGCATGGCGCTGGAACAGTAGCTGAGAGACTGCATTTGGAGACAATAGACACGTGGCAGAGAGAGGTAACTGGTCATCGCATGAACTTTTGAAACCTAAAAATGCACCCTTAGTGGCACATCTCCTTCAGCAAGGCCACACCTCCCTCCTAATCCTTCCCAAACCCTTCCACCAACTGGAGACCAAGTGGTCGCACATGAGCCTATGGTGGCCATTCTCATTCAAAACACCACAGGAACCATACCGGTGACTTCAGCACCACCTGAAACATGTTAGGCAGGGGGGTTCGCAGTCTCTTCCTCAGACCTACTAAGAAAGGGTGGCTTGAGGCTTCACAGTATGTGATTTAATAAGCCCCACAAAGAATACGGATCTAACTGAGGTACAAGATCTACTGGTAGCAGGCACATAGGACTTTATGCTTCGAGTCTCTCCAGGTCAAGTCTCTGAGGGGTACAGTTAACACACAGCTTCCTTTTGGAGCTGGACCCTAGATAGCCACACTCCCTGGGTGACTGATAAATAGACTCACTCATAGGAACTTGGGCCACTCCAGGATGTGTTACCGTCTTAAGAAACACAAGCATCTCTTGTCTTGAAATGTCTGTGTTGGGTTCATTGAGAATGACCATTGTCTTAAATGCTCCCCATTGTCCGAGGACTGACACCGAGCCTTCAGGAGTGGTTCACTTAAGATGCTTCCTGGTGACTCTATTTTAGCCAGGACAACTCCCGTCCCCGTCTGACCCTCTTCCCTTTAGCTTGTCTCTCACATATTCTGTTACAAGAGATAACTTAGTGTTATGAGCATCTACTGTGTGCCTGGCACTTCTGCATGTTCTTGGGGTTCACTAACAACCCCTAAAATAAGAGTTTGATTAGCATCCTATTTTTAATAGGCCAAAGGTCACATTGGAGGAGATATTGGAGGAGACATATGTGCAGGAAGATTCCAGGGGCCCTACTTCAAGTTAATGGGGCTTTACTTTTCTCCCTGGCTCTCTGCATTTTAAATGGGCCATAGAGTCCCTAGAGAGGAATCAAGAATTTCAGATTCATCTCCCTGACCCTGAGCATGGCGACTTCTGGTCGGGAGGGCAGAAGAAGGGGCTCCGATTCCCACATGGTGCCTCTCAGGGAAGGGGACACATCTATGCTCTAGTGGTGAGCTTCAGAGAAAGCAATATTCCTAAGCCTCAGCTTTCCGTTCCTGGTGTCCTTTTCCAGGTGTGTTTTGGGATGCCTACTTATCTTTCTAATGTTTTCTTAACAGATTCGAAGTCAAGTGAAACTAAACAAAGGTTTCCCCTGCTACATGAGGTCAAATTGGATATGTTGCCGTTTTTAAAGTCCTCTTTTATCTTCAGTTTGTATGTTGGTGTCTTAGTCACTATTTGCTGGGAAGAGACACCATGATAGAGCCAACTATCGTGAAAGAAAGCATTTAATTGGGGCTTGCCTGCAGTTTCAGAGGGCTAATCCATTATCACCATGGTGGGAGGCATAGTGGTAGGCAGGCAGGTGTGGTGCTGGGGAAGTAGCAGAGGGAGAGAGAGAGAGAGAGAGAGAGAGGGAGGGAGGGAGAGAGAGAGAGAGAGAGAGAGAGAGAGAGAGAGAGAGAGAGAGAGATATTGGGCTTGGTATGGTCTTTTGAAACAAGTAGATCCCCAGTGGCACAAGCAGGGCCATACCTGAATCTTCTCAAGCAGTGCCACTCCCTGATGACCAAGCATTCAAATATGTGAGCGTATGGGCGCCATTCGCACACAAACCTTCACAGCTGGCAACTCGTGGAGGAAAAAGCAGACTTCGTCTTCCCTTGCAGCTTGAGTTTATGAGTAGGGCCTGACCCAAACCAACCACTTAACACTTTTCAAGCTTACTTGATGGTTTTTTTTCTTACAGAGTGATACAGAGAGATTGTACTTAAGTTGCCACTGACTTAAAGGTAAGAGTCTATTAATGGCTTCCAGTATCTTCTCTCGTTAGCCCTCTCCCCCAGCAGACAGATCTGCGTATCTGTAGAGTTGGAACGTTTCTGTTATTTTTACACTCTATCTCACATTTAGGTTTTCCTGCTCCTTTCGGGCTATTTCTTTGTGATGTGAGACTTAATTTGCTTCTTTGGCTCTTGAGTGAGACTTTCATTCCCCTTACTGTTCAGCGGCGATCTGCTCAGCCCAACTAAGCCGCGCACCGCGGTCTGCTGGGAGACTGAGTGTCCAAGAGAAAGTCGCTCACGCTTCCCTTTCCTCATTATTCTACAAGAATGGGTTTTAGAGTTTGGTGCTTCTGGGTTCCGCTCTCGGCTCTGCGTCTTCCTGGGTTGGGTGGCTAACTTCGCTCCTCCGAGCCTCAGCTAGCGTGAGCCAGGTTCAGGAATGCAGAGGTTCAGCTTGTCAAGTCTTCAGGTCCTGGCGATGTCCTGAAGTCTCTGTGGAGCTTTGTTGAAGGTGACGTGAGGAGGGCCGCTGATAGATGAGGGACTGGAGGCAACTGGAAGTGATGGCGGTCATATTCTCAGTATGAGACACTTCCAAAGTCTGGCCATCCCTTTCTCCATTGTCCTGCGCCATGGACCCAGTTATGTTCCCAATTTCCTTCCTCCTCTTTGTTCCTATCCCCAGAGCTTCCTCGGGTAGAAGACTCTGATGAAGAGGCATGTCTGTGGCCAGACTGCAGACGCTTTGAATGCTGCTCAGAGCCCAGCAAAAGCTCTCATTCTTTCTGACTGCCTTCAGATGGAGTTGAAACAAATCACCCTGGAAAGCTATAGGGAAGACACTTTTACTCTGGAAGCCTTTCCATGGGAGTAATGCATGCTACAACACTATACTGGGCCTTGCTGTCTTAGCAGCTTATGCCTTTGAGTGGAGTTAGGAGCTGGCCAGAGTGAAGATGCTGATACATACTGTTTGCATGGCTGATAAGTGGGAAAACGTGGGTTCTAGATACGGCATATATGGCCGTGGGCAAATCCCACTCTCTGAGTCCATTTTTCTATTTGTCAGAGGATGAAGGTTCACCTTGCATCTTATGTGGGATCCTCCAGAGGAAGTCTGGACATGGGGCTGCAGGACTGGAGAGGTTCCTTAAGGAGCTGCTGCCAGGGCCAAACAGGATCAGGAAGAGGTGGAGCCCAGCCGGGTTGTGATCACAAATGCAGGCCTAGGGTTTGCTTCCTCCATTTGGATACCACAGGGGCTTCTGGGGAATGAGTTCATCTGTCTTTGTCTGAGACGGTGGGGATGGGTCCTTTGCAGCCCAGTGTGTAAGTCACCCTTAGAACTGTGGGTAGGCTAAGACAATGCAAATTTTTGGGCACTTCCAACTTTTCACGCAGTTGGAGAAAGTGACCTATAAAAACTGGGAGGAGGAACTGCAATTTTGGAATGGAAACACATAAAGACCTGGGTGTAAGAAGAAAAAGGGAGGACACTGCCTTTATTCCTACCATTCTGTATCACCTGCCATGCTGAGGAGTTCCTGTTAAGGCTGAGAAAATACACTGAAATTCTTGTAAACTGTGTTATTCATTCCAAGTAAGTGATAGCTTTTATACTCAATCAAGTCTCTTTTTCTCTCTTCCTTTCTTTTTTCTTTCTTTCTTTTTATTTTAAAAGACTCTCATGAATCTAGAAAGATCCATTCCCACAAAGAAAGCCGCTCACACCCATCAGACATTCTGGTTCATAAAGACTCAGCCTTAGATAAAATTTCATGTCTTTTGAGAGCTGGTAATCCAATATCAGTTTCCAAAGAATGGTAATTTAAATTAATGCTGCAACTACAGGCAAGACAATTTAATCTCTGTTTGATGCTTTGGAAGACTTTCCCCAATCTTGTAAGGCCTTGGGGTCATGATTAGCACTGCACAGCCAATATGCAGAACTGCAGATAGCAGGCTGGGCTTAGGGAGTGGGGAAAATGACTTTGTCTCTCCTCCCATCACTGGAGAGGTGCTGGCTGCTGCTGTATTTACAAATGGCTAAACACTGGAGTGTTGACAATTTTTCAGGCTCAAAGCTTTGATTTTCCTTTAATTATCTGGCGGAGACAGACCAAGATGGGGACTCTTACCTGACTTAATTAGATCATCTCAGCCATAAAGACAGGGTCCCTGGGACATAGATAAAGAAACTTTCCTTGTCGGTTTTTCATAGTGTCCCAAAGAAAAGCTTGGGGTAGCTGCACCCCGGTTCCCACTACTGCCTGTTCTCACAGTGAGTTGGTCTTTTTTGCTGTCATTTCATTCCGCACGAGCAACAGGTCATTTCCTCAGACCTGAGCGGCTGTGGTGAGGTCTCTCCTGTGACCTTGCCTGTAGTCAGCTCAGACCTGGTTCTTTAAGGTACCATGTTTGTCCACTACCCCCGCCTTAAGGTCGGGTGACTGATGCATGTTGAGATCTTGCTGTATGAACTATACCGCAAATGCTGGGAAAATACGGATGAGAGAAGGGAAATCTAGAACCATTTCTAAAGGAGAAGTGGGCAGAGAAGTGACCAGGAGATGGAAGCCAACTTGGGCTCCATGGATCCTTGACGTAAGGCCAGGGACAGTCCTGCAGATGACATGTAAGCCCTCGCGAGGTTTTGCAATCGCCTTGTGCTTGTTGACTTCTTGATTTTCATTTTTGTGAAATGAAGCAAAGCAATCACTCAATTATTCATGTGACATTTACCACATACTTTCTACAGAAAGCCAGGTACTGTGTTGGGCTCTGAGGCGTGAAGATAACGCAGACCTGACTGTCCTCCAGTCTCTGAAGGGGTCAGGACTGAGAGTCAAAGGAATATACATCCCAAAAGACTGAAGACTTGTCCACCACGGGGAAAGGCCTAGGGGGTCATGGTAACAAGAGGGTGAGGCTGAGTGGAAATGTATGAGGGACGTTTGCTTACATACAACAATCCTGGCAAGTACAGACCCCAGCTTGTGGGAGGGAGGAGCAATTGTGAGGAAGAGGCAGAACCAGCTAACTCCTCACGGTGTCTGGAAATGTTCCTAAGATGGGTCACAGCTCTGGTTGTTGCCCATGAAAGGACCAACGCCACCACCTTGCAGAAAGGAGATGCAGAGCCATTCTAGCGAGAGACTGAATACACAGCAGACAGTAGCGACGGCAGGAATGCGTGCAAAACAGAACCCTGGCCATATTATAGCAAGTATCCTCACTTTCCCAGGATCAATCACTGACTGCTAGGGTCCCTAAATGTTTCTCGGTTTCCCCACTTGAGACCAACCAGAGAATGTAAAATCTTCTCACCTAATGAATCTCATAAGATGTCTTCTTCTGTTTAGTCCATATAGCCTCCTTCATGCCCTTGACCTCCGCTGGGCTCAGTGGGATAGCGCCTTCTCTCCTGCCGGCTTTTTTTTTTTCTTGCCAAGTGCAGGGAATAGAGCCCGATTCCCCTGCCGTGGGAAGCTCTGCAGACAGCCTCTTCTCAGGAGTGCTTCCTGCGTTGCCACAGTGTTTGATGAAGGATACACCAAAAGCCTGTGGATAGCACTGACACCCACTAGCAACCCCATCACTGTTATCCTGTCCTCAGCAAGTTCCCCAAGCAGTCCGGCAACCTGATTGAGGAGGGCCTTCCTCCAGTCCAGGTCAGCGGACACCCTGGCTAAGAGATGGTCTGGATGCTCATAAATTATAAGACACCTAGACCAGGGAAGATCCTCTGCAGGCCCGCGTGCTGTGGAGAGTTGAGGGGTTCCAAGTGAACTAGATGAGCCGGGTATGGCCATGCTCCAGTCCCAAGCCAACAGCTCAGAGATACCCTCAGAAGCTGCGCGTTGATCAAGAAGGGAGATGGGATGCTTTTCTGAGATGCAAATTAGGTTCCAGGTCAAGGATGTTCCCACCCCTAGCAAGCTCATCAGTGAGGAGGACTTCCTGGTAAGCCGTGTACGCACACTTCTAGGAGTTGAGTCCTGTTTCCCGTGATTTACACCCTCCCGAAGGGCTGATTTATCATCATTTCTTCCCCTGGCGAGTGTCCGTACCACTTCCCTCTTAGTTCTAGCCTCCCTGGCAGATAATTAATGAGCTCTTAATACGGCTTATGGGCACTAGAGGGGATGAAAGCACCATTTAAGAACGTCTTCCAGGGGATTTCTTTTTCGTTAAGTGAAGAATCCCTTTGTCATGGAAAAATTACATACATTCGGCAAACGTTGCCCTTTTGAACTTGTAGGCTGTTCAAAGGCAGACCGAGAAATATGCTTGAATCAGTCTAGCGCTTTAGTTATTCAGCACTTCCTAAAAGTCTGCAAGGTGGGAAACAGAATCGGATGTGATTCTGACTTTTCCCCAGCCAATTGTTTTTTTCCTCCTTCATTCACCCAGAACACGCCAAATACCTATGTGCCACAGGTCAAAAGTGTATTCCGTGGGGATACACTGTGAGCAACGTATAGCCACTGTCCTTGTGGGGCTCCTGGCCTGTTGGCGGAGACAGATAATGAGCCCGTAATTATGCAGATAATGAGTTCACTACACATTTGATGAATGTCACCAAGGGACCAATGAGGAAGGATAATGAGGCCTGAGCTGGTTTTGGGGGAGGGAGCGTGGTCACAGAAGTGACAGTTAAGTTGAGCTCCTGACATGAGGCCGGATTAACCTGAGCAAGAACACTTCAGGAACAGACTATGCAAAGCCTCTGAAGACGGAAGCTCGGCCTCTCTGAGAGCGGAGGAAAGGAAGGATGCTGGAAGAGTCAAGCGATGCAGGCAGTGCATTAACGACTTTATCCTTGTGACAAAATGCCCGACAGAGTTTAAGGCAGATGGGATCTATTTGGCTTGTGCTCCGTCATGTTGGGGGAAGCAGGAGCAGGAAGCAGCGTGTCTCAGTGCGTCTGTGGTCAGGAAGGAGAGAGAGGCGAGCCCTGCAGCTCAGCCGACGATTTTTAAGCTCAGTCTGAGATCTGAGCCCATACCACGGTGCCACCGCGTTCAGGGTGGGTCTTTCCTCTGCAGTTAAACTCTTCTGGGAAAGCCTTCCTAGAGGTGTTTCCATAGGGAGTAAAAACTCACCAAACTTGACCGTGCAGACTCACCACCATGCAGCAAGTTTGAGAAGATGAACCTAGGAGAGAAAGTCCTTCTAGGCTACATGCACCAAGACCATGTCCCCCAACTGTATCCTAGACACAGCAAATGGATCGCTGATGAGCTTGAATCTTTTCAGTTCCCTGGAAGATCCTTGTGGTCAGGCATCAGGGGGACCTTTGCTTAGAAGCTTCAAGAGTATCCTTGACCCTGCACCAGCCTCAAGTCCTCCATAGGCCATACTGCTGTGGGGAGGGTAGTACCCCATGTAGGCAGAAATCAGCTCTGCAGAGGATCTTATTTGCTCTTCTTTGTTCCAAGAACCCTACTGGACTCTGGGTGGGATCTGCTGTGTCCTAGATCACACATAGCCAGCCGCTATGTGTGATTGTTGACGGGACCGCTCCAATCCTGGCTTTGACAGACTTGGAGAGTGAGCTGATCCAAAGCCTCCCAAAGCCAGAAGAGTTGTTTAGCCTCTAGTGGAGCCAGATAAGTCAAGGACGATGACTGCTCTGATGTTCTTGGTGACAAAGGAGAAGACTCTGGCTTATACTGTGTTCCTATGAAGAGGGGGCAAGGGAGCTTTTTTATTTATTTGTTTGTTTATACAAATTTCCACTTCCTCCCCTCCTCCCCATACCCTCCCATTCCCCCCACTCCCTCCCCCCCCCACTCCCTCTCCTCTTCCCTCTCCAGTCCAAAGAGCAGTCAGGGTTTCCTGCCCTGTAGGAAGTTCAAGTTCCTCCCCCCTCCCTCCAGACCTAGGAAGGTGAGCATCCAAACAGACTAGGATCCCAAACAGCCAGTACATGCAGAAGAAACAAGACCCAGTGTCATTGTCAATGGCTTCTCAGTCAGCCCCCATGTCAGCCTCATTCAAAGAATCCGGTTTGATCTCATGCTCGTTCAGTCTCAGTCCAGCTGGCCTTGGTGAGCTCTCATTCGATCAGTCCCCTTGTATCAGTGGGTGAATGCACCCCTCGCGGTCCTGATTTCCTTCTTCATGTTCTTCCTGGGGGGCTCAGTCCAGTGCTCCAATGTGGGTCTCCATCTGTATCGTCGTTCATCATCGGATGAAGGTTCCCTCTGATCCTGCCTATCTTGCTCACGTTTTCCCTCCTTCTGCTTCTCATTTGGATCTAGTCTACAAGATATAGGCACAGGAGACCACTTCCTAAGTAGAACCCCAGTAGCACAGACAATAAGAGAATCAGTGAATAAATGGGACCTACTGAAACTGAGAAGCCTCTGTAAAGCAAAGGACACTGTCAGTAAGACAAAAAGACTACCTTCTGACTGGGAGAAGATCTTCACCAACCCCCCATCAGACAAAGGTCTGATCTCCAAAATATACAACGAACTCAAGAAGCTAGATACTAAAACTCTAATTAACCCAATTAAAAAATGGGGTACTGAACTGAACAGAGAATTCACAACAGATGAACTTCGAATGGCCAAAAGACACTTAAGGTCATGCTCAACCTCCTTAGCGATCAAGGGATCTTTTTGAGTCAGACCTGATCTAGAGGTGCGTGTGACGTTGCTTCCAGCTTCTCAGTTTCCCCTTCTATGTGACTTTGTGTTACTCTGGCAAGAACCCAAGACACAGCAGCTGAAAGGGAGAGAGAGTGACCTTGGATCACTATTTTAGGCTATGGCCAGAATTCTCCATTTCTGTGGGCTTGTGGTGAAACAGAGCAGTATGGTGGAGAGGTGTAGGGGAGAAGAGATGCTCACCTCAGCGAGGTAACTGGAGAGATCACAGGGAGGGGCCAGGTATAAGAAACATTTTCTAGCCCATCCTCCTCATCCCCTGAGGTTCCCATTACCTCCCATAATGGCAGTCCTAAGCCTTCAACACATCAGCCTGCTTCATCTTCAGACAGCAGGACCTTCCATGGTAAAAGGGGTCCCTGTGATTGTGTAGGGAACAGGATGTTTCTGGGTAGCAGTAGAGTTGGTTTGTAACATGAAGCCTGAAATAAAGGCTACGCTGGTGACTTCAACAAAACCCAACCTAAGCTTTATAAAAGGAGTTTAAAATTGTGTCTCTCTGCTGGGGTCACCTACTCAGAATCACTATGGAGATGCATGAAGAACAGCTCTGTGGCTGTAGGGGCCCAGTGAGCCCAGATGTCCAGCGGGAGCCCTGATGTCCAGCTGGCTTCTGGTGTCAGAGGAAGGAAGGTTGTCTTGGATACCTGACCGAGGAGGTTCCAAGAAGGCAGGTGCAAGATTCTGGGTACAGGGATTAGGAAAGCAGCTTCAGGAAGCTGGCCCTGGAGCTAAGAGTTTTGCCCAAAGCCAAGGCTTTGGCAAGGCTGTGCCACTTCATCTTCTGTGACCTGCATGCAGCTGCAGAGCCATTGGCAGCCCTGCTCCTTGGAGAAGAGCATCGTGGCTACGGCTTGGCCCAAGGACCCAGCAAGCTCTTACGTGCCAGCGTGTTTCGGGAAGGCCTTTGCCTTTGGCTCCTCCCAGCGACTTCCTGCAGCCTGTGATTAGGCCACTTAATGGGTCCCATTAAGCAGCCCGGGCTCGCTAACCTTGCTGGGGAGTCTGGAGTCCGTCAGACTACCGGTGCTGAGAGGCTGGAGTTGTCAGGGCCGCCGGGCTTTCTTGGCAGCCCCAAGCTGGGGAGGGCATTGCTGGCAGTCCCAGGGTCCTGTCCATAAGGCAGGTGGAGAGCCTCTGAGTGGCTCCAGCAGAAAGTGAAGTGGCGAATGCCTGCTGCTACCAGAAATGCTTTTTGGATTCAGTGACAGTCATGGTCCTCAGGATAATGTGTGGGCCAGCAGGGGAGGGGCTGAGGTGGAATTGGCAGCAGTGGAGGGACAGGGCAAACGTGGTAAAGGCTTGTGCCGTGTGAGAGACATTTTCTAGGGGGATGTGTCGGCGGATCCTTGTGCCTTCTGCTACAGTGGGCGTGGATGCTGACAGGTGGTTCAGGCTTCTGCTTAGTTTCAGGGACTATGAGGTTTGGGGCTTAGAGTCGGTACTACACGAACAATTTTAGAGCTAGGGCGAAGACAGGATATATGAATCCTTCCTCCCCGTTGATTTGGTGGCTTGTCCCTAGCGTTGGATTCATTTAACAAAATAACTTGGCTTCATGAAATAGAAATCAGGTCCCCACCATGTGCCTCGCACTGGTCTTCGAGTGGCATCAGCAAAGATGAGCAGAATTGTTGAACAGAGAAGAGTGGGCTGGAAAGGGCTGAGGCCAGCCAGGCTGTTTAGGACACATGGCTGGAGAAGACTTCTCAAAGATGGTCGAGTTGGGGTCTTGAAGGTGGGAAGGGTTTGAGGGAACGTGCTCAGAGGTCCTCAGATAGACATAGGATTGGAATGTTCAAGAAAACAGAAGAGGACAGGTGTGGCTGAGATGAGTCACCCTAGGAGGCGGGGCCGCCCTGAGTGTGGTGGAAGATGAGCAGACTACAGAACCTAGGGGGACCGAGGACTTGCATTGGGGTGTAATCTGATGGCCCTGGAAGGATTACCTCTGGAGGGTGATGTGATATTACTATGTGTTTGGAGACCTCCTTGAGGTGACACACACCCGTGACAGGGAGATGGAGACTGGGCCATTTGGAGTTTGGAGCTAGGCTGGACAACATAGTGAGTCCCTGTCTCAAGGAATGAAAACGGACACTTTCCCAAACCGAGAGAAAGTGTCCAACTAATGTCAGCGTTAGCATCCTCTGATTGTTATAAAAATTATAAGCTAAGCCCCACATGTTGACTCAGGGTGCTAAAGAAATAGAAATTAATTTTCTCAGTTTTGGTGGTCAGATGTTCACATCAAAGTATCAGCTGGGTTAGTCCTTCGGGAGGATCCAAAGGAAAAACTGGTGTTTTTCTCACCATTTCTCACAGTGGCTGGAATTGCTTGGTCTCCCCCAGCTTGTGGCTGAGCCCCTTGTCTCTGTGTCCTTCTTCTTGTGACCTCTTCTTGGTGTGTCTCCTTCGCTCTCCTTTAAAAATACGTCATTTAATTTATGCCTTGGCTAGCATTTCAGGATCCTTAGTTATGTTCACAAAGATACTTTTACCAAATAGGGTCATGTCTACGAGTGACAGATACATGTGTTTGGGGGTCACCATTTGGCCCATTACAACTACTGTGTGGAAAGTGAACTTGGGGTAATACTAAGATCAAAGTGACAGATGAATCAAGGACCATGGACGCTGGGGTGTTAAGATGTGTTGGGGCAGGTATGGTTCGCATCTCTTTCTCCTGACTGACAGACTACCCTAGGCAGGTGATTGACAGGCCACCCTAGACAGGCTCCATTTTGCTCAGCCTTGATTCCTTCTTTGGAAACATGGAAATGATAACCATTCCTATCCTACAACATTTCAGAAGGATTTAGTGGCTTTCTATGAAAGAGGGTTTGGTGTTTTCCTTAGACCAGAGTCAACCCAATAAATATAGCCACGTTTTTCTTCATAGATTTAAGAGAACAGTGAATCTTGTAAACTTACCTCATGACTAGGACCTGATCATTATTTTTTTTCTGTGAATTGGGGAACAATTACACGTGATTTGGGCAGGCGTGGGTTTGATCCGCATGGTCAGCCATAGTTACGGAGGCATGGGCGGTCAGGAGGAAGGCATGGGTAAGCTAGGGTGCTAACAATAAACAGGGGGGGACTGGACTCATGTAGGTGGGTAATATGTGCAGCCTGAAAGCCCTGGACTGTATCAGGCTGTGTGCTCAAGAAGAGGCTGGAGGTGAATTTCTTCTTCCTCCAAAAAAAAAAAAAATCCCTTAAGAGCCAGCAAATGATTGAGTGTAGAGTATTGAGAATAATCTGTCCTATTGAAAGTCAGCTGACGGCGTGACACGAACCGCATCTCCGGAATTCCTCCATGCAGCGTCTAGACTTGCTTAAGTGAGTAACTGGGCCCCGCAGCCTGGCCGTGCGGATACATTGAGCCATCATGAGGGGGGACCCAGCAGTGAGGTCCACATCACAGCCTGAGGCTGGTGCTCTGAGAGAAGGTAGACCGTGGAAAAAGCAGCTTTGTGAACAGGGGAACTGGGCTGGAGTCTGAGAGGACCCTGGTGCCCCAGAAGTGGGGCTTCCTGTGTGAGTCAGCAGGACTCAAAACGGCAGGGAAGTGCATCAGCTAGCTTAGGCAGCAGAACAGGTCCTGGGGATGTGGGTGCTTGGTCTGCCCTTGTAGCTGCTAAGACCCATCTTAGAGGCAATGGGGGTATTTTTGACAGGAGCCGGCTGAAGTGATATCCTTGAAACCTGGGCTTGTTGGATGGGAAGAATCAGGGCTAGGACACAGGCAGGTGTTGTCAGATGTGGTCCAGACTCCTACCTGTCACTGTCATGATTCTGAGGTGACGCTGTTGATGTAACTCCCTGTTCATGGGTGCAGAATCTGATCTTGATCAATGGTTTGCTCCAGAGCTGGGCACAGAGTGATTCCTAATAAAGATTATCAGAGGAAGGGCTGACAGGTGACCTCGTGTTTGTGTGCAGACCTTTCTAGGAAACCCAGATAGCAAACAGGGCAATCAACAGCAGAAAAAGAAAACAAACAAACAAACAAACAAACAAACAACAAACATTGAAAGCAAATAAGGCAAAACGGAATCTGCTTGTCCACAACTCTAAAGGACCCTGCTGGCTGGGTGCTGGGCTACATGACTGGAGCAGCTTAGTGATCTGCTTCTACGTTCTCATTTAATCTTCACGTCAACCCGCTGGCGTAGATATGATGATTTTCCCATTTACAGAAGAGAGATTGGCGTTTTGAGAGATTATGGGACCTTCCTAAGGTCATGTGGCTTTTGTGTTACGTCCTGGGACACAGACATGTGACTGTCTGACTCTGGGGCTTGCTTGGGCCTGCAGCTGTCTCACCATCCAAGACCCCAGAGAGCCAACACTCCGTGAGACACACCGAAGACACCTCCGTTGTGGGGAATAAGTGGACAAACCCAGAAAGGAGAGCTTGAGGAGATTTTTCCAAGATATGAGGGGGATCAGAACGATTCCATGGTAGTTTGAATTCCAACTTGTCTGCCAGGGAGAGTGATCTTGCTATGGGGGAGAGTAGAACACAGGGAAGAAAGCCAGTGTTCAGGGTAGGTGTGTGACGGCAGGCATCAGCGCAGTTCACAGCCATGAGCTCCGGTCTCCGGGCTGACAGGAAATTCATCCTGCAAATATGTTAGAATTTTGAAGCATAAGATCTCTGCTGCTGGCTGCTCTGTGTGGGCTGCAGAGATGCTACCTTTGGGCTCCCCCCTCTGTCTGTTGTTGGCTCCTCCTTAAGATAACTGTGACATTCTGATAGGCAGAGCTTCCCTTTCCTAATTTCAACAAGAAACCTTTAGCACCAGAAGAATCTGGACACAGGACATATATATCATTTCTTAATAAACTTCACATTGAAATACTTTCTTTTAAATTCTTTGTTCTCTGACTACAACCACCAAAGGAACAACATGCAGCAAAAATTGTGTAGCATGCCTAGCATGCTCAAATAAGCTTCCATCACCCCCATGTCTCAAATCAGGAAGATTGGGTTGGCTCTGACGACTGTGGCTAAGCTTCCTAATGCATGTAGGGCCACATGACCATTGACTCGTGTTGTCTTGTTTAATCAGGAGACACAGGAAGGACAGGGCTTGTCACAGGTGTCTGATCCCAGCACATTGTCATAGGCCTGATCCAAGGTGATGGCAGAGGTACAGATCACAGCAGAAATGGGAGGCTGGTTGGGTCTGGGCTTGGAACCAGGGCACCGCACTTCTGTCTGCATGTTTTGGGCCAAAGCAAGCCACAATTCAGCCCAGAACCAAGAGGCTGGGAGGTATGTTCTGAGTCTTCAACAAGAACAGGAAAGTCACATGGTAGGGTGCCAAGAATGTCATTTATTTTCCCACCAGTGCGCTTGATTGCTGAGGGTGACTCCACGGGACATGGGCACCTTTCTTTTGAACCCTCCTTCCTGCTCTGTCTGGCCTTTGGAATTATGAGGGTAGATAGTCCTGTCTTTATACTTGGGAGTTTTCTTACTCAGTGAGAACATTATCGAAACCAGACTAGCTATTGGCCATTCAGATCTTTACTCAGTCAATCAGAAGGGGCCTTGGCAAGGACACATCTTCTTCATCATCACAGTGTACACAAAGATTATTCCACAGGGTGTATGTGTGTCCTTTTACTAAGGCTATGACCTTCATATAGAGGTCCCAGGGCAATCTTGGTTTCTGTCCTCTTTCTCCTTGTTTGAGTCCTGGTCTCTCTTGTTCACTACTATATTGTGATAGTGGCCTGTGAGCTTTCAGGGTTTTCTCTGTCTCTGCTTTCATCTGACAGCATGAACACTGGAATTACAGACACTCTCTTATGCCTGGCTTTATGTGGGTTCTGGAGATTTGAACTCATGTCCCTCCCACTCACGTGGCAAGAGCTCTAGCCCACTCAGCCACCTCACCAGCCCTCTGGGGTGTTCTTGATACATACCGGACATGACCATTACGGCAGACGATGTTCCTTTATGTCTCTTTGGCTGACCGTCGCAAATAGTTCTCTAAAGTAGAGCACGAAACTCCTCTGAGATTTGTGCTGGCAAACATGCAGCTTAGCAGTTGCTGCTCATTGTCTTGTTTTTCTTAGACCTGTGAGGGAAGAGAGGGATTCTTTGGCGCGTGTGAGTGGAGCAGAGGAGGTAAGAGCGAGCTGGGGCGATGTAGCCAAGTCACTCAGTCCGCTCTCATATTTCCCCCAAAGACAGACCTGGAGAATCACATCACCGACTTCTCTCATGTTATGGTTGTTTGATTGAAATACAATTGTCAGCAATCTTCATTTGAACTCCATAAGAATAGCAACCCCATCTGCTTTCTCTCTGTGTGCCAGACTTCTTCCTCAGAGCCACGTGACGGGCATGCTGTAAACACTTGCTGACAGAAGGGAATGGGTAGCTGGAGACCCGCGGTATAGATTCTGAAGTTTCTGAGAAAGCGGGAAGGTTCTGGAAACTTCCAGAGAGAGGCTCTGTCATTCATGTATGGTGCAATCCCAGCCTGAATTATCAGACGGGTGGCTTGTGAAGTGGAAAAGGACGAGGAGACAGAGCGTGTTCACCAGGAACAGGTCCTGTTAAACAAGCTTTTAATTCTTCCGTGACTGGATTCCTGCACCGTTGTAACAGCCTGGAGGCACTTTGCTCTTGGCTCCCAGCAAGATGCCTGACAAGATAGTTTATAGTCAACAGGTGGATTTCTAACCAGGCACTTAATTATAAGTGAAATTCTTCTAGAATGTCAGCTTTAGGGGTGAGGAAGGGAGCTCTCTTTGCCAGAACACACTGGGGCACGGTTTCCTCCTTTATCTTATTAGTATGTATCAGTGACTAGCATGCAGCCACATTAGGCAAATCTGTTATAGCTTCATGCGTGTGGAAGCCAGGTCAAAGGAACCTTCGTGCTGGACGTTCAAGCAGAGATTCCACACGAGGTAGACAGATCAAAATGCTGGGCTGAACCAAAAGGACGGAGTTGAACAGGAATAAATTTGCAGCCCAGGCTGGACATTGAAACGCCATTTACAGAAGTAAAGGGATTACTTTACTTCTGGCCCCCGCTGCAAGCACACAACCAATGAGAGCCAATTCTATGACATGTTGGCTTTTAAAGCTGGATGCCTAAGTTGAGTTGGCAGAAGCCTGGCACTAAGCTCGAGGGAGATGCTTGTCCCCCAGTCTTCTGACTTTATCAGACCTCAGCAAGTCACCGAAACATTTACTGAGTACCACCCTTGTATCAGAGTCGGAGCCAGGCACTTTCCGTGTTAGATAAATTAGTGTACGCTACAAGGAGTTCCTTATCCTGGCTACATAGAAGGATCGTGTACTCGGTGCTCGATAAATGCTGGGATCTCAGGGTGGCCCACACCCTAATTTATAACTGTGGCTGATTTCTAACCTCAAGCCTCTTCGTTCAGGGGAGTGTGTGGATTTGTCTTGCTTTCGTTGTCCAGCAGACTTTTGAAATTAAATTAAAGCAAATTTATTTCTTTAGTGAGAGGGTCTCATTGTGTAGTCCTGGCTGGCCTCAAACCCATAGAGATCTGCCTGTCTTTACCCTGTGACTTCTGAGATTAAATGCATGTGCCCCCCCAATCAGCCTTCAGCATTTTTTTTTTGTTGGCCCATTTGATATCGTCATGGGTCTGCCTGCTCCTATTTGTCTATCTCTTTCCTCAGCTGGGTGCTGGGGTCATGCTCTCCTGCTGTGCAGCTTCTCCCATCTTTATCTGTATGTGTGACGTCCTGTCTTAGAGCCCCTCTCCTGTTGTTCATGGATCAGATGAAAGCATTTGGCTTGGCTCAAGTCATTTGGTTACCCTTGGCCGTGCTGCTCGTGGGTAATGACGCCCACTGCTCTGTGTGCATGTGTGTGTGTGTGTGTGTGTGTGTGTGTGTGTGCATACGTGTGTGTGTGTGTGTCTGTGTATTGGAAGGAGTTATCTACAGAGAACAAGTTTAATCCCCTTGAAATAAATTTCCCACAGGAAAGAACAGAATTTTGTAATGAGACACGTAAGGGAAACTACCAGGAATACAAATGATATTTATTAATCTATATTTCCTGAAGAAATGGCTGGACTAATGGGGGACTATGGGGGACTATGGGGGGGGTTAACTTCTCATTAACCACTCTGTGAGAAGACTGGGTACAAATCCTTTCAGTTGATTTTTTTTGAACATGTATTGATTTGTTTTGTACGAATGTATGGGTGCATATGTGCCATGTCACACATGAGGTAGAGGATACCTTACGGGGCGGATCCTTTCCTTCCACCATGTGGGTCCGAGGGCTCAGACTCAGGTTGTCAGGCTCAGCAAACACCTCTACCTGCAGAGCCTCTCACTGGCCTGTCACTGGTGATTATATGAAGATGTTTGAAAACAGGAGGACCTTGCTTTTAAGCTGAGGTTTGCTCCGGCCTTGTCTCCTTCTTGAGACTGGGTGTTGTCTGTATTTTTCTCTGTGTTACCTCGGTGCTTGAAAAACTATCCTGGAAAACCTCAAGTCCTCAAAAGGGCAAAGGGTTTAGTACAGAATTCCTGTAGCTGGAATGAAGCCTTGAGTCTGCTCTGCAGATGGGCTCTAGAGGATTAGGAAGAGACAAACTTATTTCTACGGTCTGTGGTCCCCAGGTTCATCGTGAAGGTGCCCTAGGTGCAGGGAAATGGGAACCCGCAACCCATCTCTGTCGCATGGTTCATATGCTCCCTGTTAACAGAGGGGAAGATGGATTTCTGGCCCTAGAGAGTCGCAGGCACAGACTATTTTGCACGCCTGGATCCTGGAGGCCCTTCCAGGCCGTCACATCTCCGCCTCTTGATTACCTGGGCTGATGAGGGAACGCTGGTGCACGTCCCCAACCAAGTCATTAATCTTCGTGTCACCTGCGTGGCCGTGGACTTCACTCTAGGGCTGAAAGTTGTTTTGCAGAAAATTTTCAATCCTAATGATGTTTCCGGCGACTGATATTAGAATGGGTGAGTTCTGTGAAGGCCGGCAAGCTAGGCAGCCTCTGGTCGGAAGTTATTTGGTAGCAGAAAATTGGCCTTCAGTAAAAAGGTCACCTCAGATGAGGCACAAAGTAAGTGAGCCAGCGGAGGTGTGCCCTGATTATTCCTGCTCAAACTTAGGTCCACAAACGCCATCTTTTTATGTCAATTTTTTTCTTCTTTGAAAACCTATTCATCACTCTCCTTTCTACTTGTGGATGTTAAGAGTAGAATTAACCACGGTCTCTTATAAACTCTGAGAACCCACTAAGTTCCATTTTCTCAGCTTTGGGGAGAAAGGTAGAGGGCCAGACACCTTAATATCCTTCCCTTTATAGAGTTCTTATCATAGATATATCAAAGTCACAGATTCACATGAGTGTACAAATATATCCACTGGCTATGTGACTCTCTATATACACCAGACTTATATTTCATAAATGTAATACATAATTTTTAATATACGGTGCGTCTTACCCCCCATAACTTCACAAGCAAGGTATCCTTATCCTTATACACACAGAAACAAAACAAACTTTCCTACAACTCCCAAGTGAGATGGGATTCAGATGCATAGAATGGGAACCAACTCTGATTGCTTTGAGCAGACGTTCATTTTTTTCAAGTACCGCGCAGTTCACAGGACTGCAGAGACGACCAGGGACACAGGGGACACAGGTCTGGGGCGGCACATCTAGAAATAATGGCAACAGGAGCTCCATTTATTTTCCGGAATATCTGAACCCTCGAGAGGGCCTTGCTATTGCAAGCCAGACAGAAGAGCGGTTTCTCGGCACCCTGGAGAAGGTGGGAAGGACTGCAGCGCTGAGGCCTTGACTGACAGCGCTCCCTTCCAGATGTGGGAAGGTCTCTCTGAGGAGGAGTCTGGAACCCTTCCTGGCACTTACACATAGGAGACTATGAAAGGACTCTATCAACACAAATGACAGATGTCCTGAGTATCATATATATGTCATTCAGGTGGAGCTGGGTTTTAATGTCAGGTCCATTTGGTAGTAAGACTTGGTAGGTTTCTCTCTTTTTATGTATTTGTTTTTTATTTTTCAAGACAGGGTTTTTCTGTGTAACTTTAGAGCCTGTCCTGGAACTAGCTCTGTAGACCAGGCTGGCCTCGAACTCACAGAGATCCGCCTGCCTCTGCCTTCCGAGTGCTGGGATTAAAGGCCTATGCCACCACCACCCAGACTTGGTAGGTTTCTGAAGAATTCCTGTATTCCATCCTCACATCTTCCCAAGTGAATTTGCTGATATGGGGTTCTGTTGAGCTCAGCAGGGTTCAGGCTGCCAAAAAAAAAAAAAAACCCACATATATCTGAACAGTTTTTGTTTTTAAAGGAACATATCTTTATAAGAGGGAACAAATTGGTTTCAAACTCTGGTTTTGAAATGTAAGGAAAGTTTAAGGTTATATTGTATTGACTCAGTGGGGTTGTCACCTTGATGTAATTACCCAAGCGGGGAAAATCATCCAGTAAAGTAATGTGGCCGTGAGAACTATGAGTTTGGGGTTTTTGAGAGAGTGGAACATAGCAGGACACCTTGTGGAAACAGATCCACCCGAGCCATCTCCTGAAGGCTTTTACTTCTTCTTCTTCTTTTTTGCTTTTCAGCCACACAGGCAATGGGTTTCCAAAGATCAAATCTTGCAAATAATTCTTGGACAGTCTCTGGGGAGTTCCTCCTTTTAAGAAGCCCCTACTCCTAAGTTTGGTGTGGATTCTTTTAAACTGAAAAATAAATCTGTTTAGCCCCTAAGTTCCTATCATAGAAAATGTGTAATCTTCTTCAGTGTGATTCCTTCATTACTGTGTCTCAAAGTCTTTGTATGTGAGGACATCCTGATCTATTTCGCGGGTTCATGCAGCATGCAATGCTTTACTATGTGACCATGGCGGTCTCCGGTTCATAGACATATAATGTGTCCCTTGCTTGCGCAAACAGTGTTCCCGTGAACATGTAAATCCATGTCCTCTGTGCCTGTCACAGGGGTGTCTGTGAAGAACTGCTTACTCATAGGGGATGGATGTTTAAGCTTTAATGGTATTGACAAATCGCCCTCCAAAGTGCCTTAGCAAATCATACTCTCACGCGTAGCTTTGAGAGTAGCCATTTCACCATGCCAACATGAGCACGTATCAAATTAGCAGGCCAGGTGCTGCTCCTTGGCTTGTCCCTGACCTCTGGTGTTGTTGAGCACTTTGTGTGCACAGCTCGGCATTCTGTAGTTTCCTCCTGATTCTGCCTAACTCATCATCTCCCTATTTTTCATTTCTGGACTTCCTGAGACTAGGGAAGGTCTGTTTTACCCCAACTGTATCTCCTGTGTCCATCACAGGGTAGTTGTGAAAAGTTGTGAAATACCCAGGTGTGATGGTTTGAAGAGAAATGGCCCCATGGGTTCATAGGAAAGACAGCGTTAAGAGGTATGGTCTTGTTGGAGTAGGTGTGACCTTGTTGGAGGAAGTGTGTCACTGGAGGTAGGCTTGATGTTTCAGAAGCTCAAGCCAGGCCCAGTATTTGTCTTCCTGCTGCCTGACACTCCATCTGTACAACTTTCCGCACCATGTCTCCAGTGCCATGTTTGCCTGTGTGCCACTATGCTTCCTGCCTTGATGATAATGAACTAAGCCTCTGAACTGCAAGCCAGCCCCAATTAAATGTTTTCCTTTATAAGAGTTACTGTGGTCATGGTGCCTCTTCACACATGGGGTCTCTTAGTTAGAAATCCTAATTAAGACACTGTGTAAGCATTCTCGGAATGATCTGATCAACCATCACCTCTAGCCTGCCTATGCGTGATACTGGCTTCAAAATTTCATCAGGACACAGTATGAAATCTTCCCAGAAGTGAGGCTTGACGCACAACTTTTATTCCTTTATATCAAGATCAGACACTAATTATTATGCTAACAGGAAGTAGCATCTGCCCCTAGCCGTGTTCCAGAAGAGAACGGTTAAGATGGTCCCGCAGGGTGGCTATTCTATCCCTGCCTTTTGTCAGACCGAGACCAACCATTGCATTCAATAAAACCTCTGTCCTTCTGTGTGTTGCTTTTTTTTTTTTTTTGAGGTAGTTACTAACAAATATCGAAAACCGAAGATTCCTGTTGCCTTTTCTGACATCCCTTGACAAATGGTAGGCCTAGTGACTGACACCTCCTTAGAAGAGGCTGCTGTTTCTAGGTCATCTGACTGCTTGGTTCCTAGTGACGTCTGAATTTGTGCCTTTTGGCTGACAACTGCAAACTGGAGATAAATAACACATCTTCTAAGAAGTCAAGACAGCCCCAACGAACACAGTGTGCAGTAGTATGCCGAGCAGGCAATGCCATGGTGGTATCTACTAGGATTTCAAGGAAGGAAAGGCTAGGGTTGCTATGGCAACTATTTTATAAGCTATCTGGGCTTTCAAGGACAGCAAGTAGTGCTAGCGAGGTGGTGGGGTGCCTAGAGGGGACAGCGGCAGGGTGTTGGGGTGTTGGTGGGGGTTCAGGTGATACACACTGAGGGACTTGTAGAAAGTCCCCGCTTCCCCTTGACCCCAGTTCACAAAGCCTCAGAGCAATCCCACTTCTCCTGAATGTTCTTGAAGACTGGGGGTGGCAATCTTTGTTTGTGGTCTCCCTTTCCTCTAGAGATGGGCTCAGCGCTCCTAGCAGACTCAATCTTTGCCCCCCCCAATGGTAAGAACTAGTGGTAGAGAGGGAGATATTAGGGGGCGGTGTCAGATGTGTGGCTTGGACGTAAGCTCCAGGTCATCTTGATCCTGTAGGTGATGGTGAGTTCTGCATGCTGCTCCCGGGGTGATTCAAGATACACACGGGAGGTAAGAACACCTACCCTTTATTGTACTTGTGTTATGTGTCTCATACTTATACTTACTTAAAAGTTGAGATTAGGGGCAAGAGAGATGGCTCAGTCATTACGAGCACTCAGTGCTCTCGCGGAGGCCCCATGTTCAGTTCCCATCCCCCACACAATGGCTCACGACCATCTGTCACTCCAGTGCTGGGGGACCCAATGGCCTCCTCTGACTTCCGCAGGTACTAGGCCTGCACACAATGCATATCCATATATGTCGGCAGAACGCTCATACACAGAAGAGGAAGTTTTTAAAATTGAGCTGAATGTCACACAATATAGGGTTAAACATTTTAAACCATACAATTCCCTGTTATTTAATACATCACAATGCTGGGCAGCCACTGTGTTTATCGAGTTCCAAGATGTGTGTACCACCGGGAAGGAAATCTGATACCCGCTAAGCAGTCACTTCCATTGTCTTCATCCTCTAGCCCGACGAGCCTGTTTTCTGCTCTATTGATTTATCAATTCTGGGTGCATCATATGAATAGAATCGTGTAGTAATGTGGTCTTTTGAGTTTTCCTTTCTTACTTCTTTCCATGTTTTCAAGTTTCATTCATATGTAACATGCGTTTGTTATCCCTCTATAATCACTGGTCAATCTTTTATTGTATGAACAGACCATAATTTATTATCTACTAATCAGGGGACATGTTACATATATATACATATATATCTGGGTTATTATGAATTATACAGCTGTGAGCTTTCCTAGTCAAGTATGTAATTACTTGTTTTTAATTCTTTGGGTGTGTGCCTAGGAGGGAAATTACTGGTTCATGTGGTAATATGTGTTTAATTATTTTTCTGTAAGGTCTTATGTAGCCCAGGCTTGTTTCCAACTCACTTTACAGTTGAAGATGACCTTGAACATCCACTTCTTTTGCTTCTGCCTCCTGAGTGCTGGGATTACAGGCATGCCACACTATGCCCAGAAAGAACTACTACACCCAAGCCACTTTCCAATCCCACATACTTAATATTTTCAGGCTCAAGTTACTTTATCTGTGTCTCCCTTTACTCACCAATTCAGTACAGAACAGCTCTAATCACCTGTTAAAGATAAAAGAGTTTCAAGAAAGAAAAGCAAGGTCCCCCAAAGTTAAACGGGTCTCAGAAGGTCATGGAACTCATAAGACATAGAGGTGCATTTTAAACCTAGACTCCAACCTGACCGCATCAACTCTCATAAAGGAAAAACATTTCACTGAGGTGGCTTACATTTTCAGACGCTTAGTCCATTATCATCATGTGGCACACGGTGGCGTGCAGGCAGATTTGGTGCTAGGAAAGGACCTGAGAGTCCTACATCTCCAAGGGCAACAGGAAGTAATCTTTCTCAGTGGGCGTGGCTTGAGCATATATGAGACCTCAAACCCCGCCTCCACAGTGGCACACTTCCCCCAGCAAAGCCACACCTCCTAATAGTGCCACTTCCTTTGGGGGCTATTTTCTTTCAAAGCCCCTACAGTATGCTTGCTCCTTCCAGTAGGCAGAGATGCTCATGGAAAGGTGAAAAGACAAGGACTTCCACAAAGGGTGCCCTCTTCCTTTTTCATGAAAGAACCCCCATTGATGGACAATGGGTGACTTCTAAATCTCGCCCCCAGGTAGTGTTCTTACAGCAAGGTAACTTCTCTTTCTATGAGTAGCCCTTTGAACAAGGTAGCTAAATAACGTCTTCCTTGCTATACCAGGAGGGCACATCCCCTCACCCTGGGCTCTGTAGATAGATGGAGTAGTGCAGTGGTTAGACCCTTTACAGCAATGGAAGCCCTAAGACATAGAATCACTCTCCAGCCTTCCCCCTCTTTCCTTCCCCTGGGACGACTCCTTCAGTTTTTCACCGCCTCTGAGCCCTTTGACCTGGGATGCTGGTGGTTTCCGTTGCGGCTGACCTTTTAAGCAGCCCATCTCAGCAGGAAGCTGTGCAGACATCTGGGTTTCCATTTCAGGCAGGAATTTCCTCCCCCTTCTCCTGGTGGACCCATCACAGGTGGTGTTCATTGGGATCGATACCCGTTGCCTGGGGAGATGTGGAATTGATCACAGATGACCGCAGGCAGCTGAGGAGTAAGGAGCAAGGTGTGTTTGGCTCATCATAACCTGGCAATGCAGAAAAAGTGAAGCTGTCATATGACCGTGATTGCTGGGGGTGCTAATATCGCTCTGTTGCGTGTGCTGCCGCAAAGAAACACTGAAGAACCTGGCTCTGCTCAGGTGCTCCCGTCACCCTCCAAGAGGCTTCTGCCTTCAGTGCGTTAGAGGGGAGAGGCCTCTCCAGACATCTGAGTATGTTAATAGCAGACAAAGTCTGTTAGCTTTTGCAATGAAAGACTGCACCTCCAAATAAGCTTTTCAATTCCCCTGATAGCTGCTGTCTCAGAAATAAAAGCTCCTAGCATGTCCCTTGATTTTCTCTCCCATTCGGATGCCTTGATCTGCACGCAGTGTTAAGCTGGCAGGCTCATGCACGCCCCTTTGGACCATTTGCTAGATCTCTCGCCTTGGTTCCTCACTTGTTCTGGTCAATGGGAACACTAGTCAGAGACCAGAGGGAAGAGAGAGATGGGGTAGAGTGTCCTTAAATTCTTGGTTTACTTCATCATGGGGCACAGCTGGGTGTTGCCGACTTCCTTTCTGGTATGTTCAGTCTCTGCAAGGGCCTTGTCAGTGCTGCAAATCTGGCTGCGTTCTAGTCATTCTCTCTGGTGTGTCCCTTCCTGTCCATCTTAGAATCACAGATACTTCCCTCTTAGCTATGCCTTGGTCTGTGCCCCCTCAAGCTTACCCATGTTGTTGTGATGATTTCTTGTGTTACTTGCTTATCATTGTGGTATAATACTTGACAGATGGCCTTCAGAGAGAATATTGATTTTGGCTCCAGGCTTGAGGGGAGTTTGTGGCATGGCTTGCTCCCATTTTGGTAGACTAGGAAGGAGAGACTTTGGGCCAGAACCAGAAGTAAATATCATCTTAAGGTCTCACACCACTGACACACTTCTATCAGTTCTAAAAGTTTCACAGCCTCTCAAGCAGTACCATTAACTGGGAACCAAGTTTTCAAACAGAGGAGCCGATGGAAGGCATATCCGGGGGACAGTTTACATCCAAGCCCTAAGAGTTTCTATGTGCTTTCAGTTCCTTCGTGGTATTGCTTCCAACTATGGTCCTGACTATCACAGCCATGGCTGTAAGATCATAGGATGAGGAAGGAATCTAGGTCTAAACTGAACACAGAGCAATTAAACATAACGTGTGGTCCCACCGTCCTGCCCCAATAGGACCAGAGACCAGGGAACCTAAAGGCCAAGGTGGAAATAGGGTCATAAGGAAAAGTGGAAAGGAAGCAGCTGATGACCTGGTACACCAAGGAGAGAGAGAGAGAAAGAGAGAGAGAGAGAGAGAGAGAGAGAGAGAGAGAGAGAGAGAGAGAACCACAGAGACTCATTCATCCATAGCAACTTGAAGGGTACCTTCTGAGATGAGCAGAGCCTCTCATTCGTGCATATAGAATTCACTTTCTTAGATGTCCTTAGACATTAGAATCACCTATCCCCTTGCCCCCTGTAACTTGAGAGGAGGCATCTTCCAGGTGCATCTGACTAGCCCACCTTCACACTTTTCCTTCAGGATCTGAGCTCCCTTACAGGGTCTTAAAGGGACCTTAGCAGTCGTCTGCTTCTGTGGTTATGGCTAAATAGTTCCCTTTCTGATTTGTCCCGCCTTGATATCTTCAGATAGTAGAGTAGCCCAGGAACTGTACCTATCTGATGGGGGTTCCCAAGGCTTCACCCTAATATTGTCCTTCACTCTCCTAACGCCAGAATATGAAACCTGACCAGGAGAATTTTGGGCCCTACTTCTCCGTGCATCCAAACAAAGGATTTGACATAGAAAATGTACTTGGTGGAGTGACCACTAAAATTCTCATCATTTCAGAGATCCCTTGAGGTACTGGGATCTTTAAACAAGTCAGAACTTCTACTTTGGTAACAGGAAAAGAAGCCTCCCTGTAAGGAATTCTAAAGATCTCTATTTATTAGGGAAGAACAAAACCTTATATGTCACATAAGGTAAGACACTCCAATAATAAGTGCACAGGGAGGTCCCCGAAGACAGAACAGGGACAGCGTATGCTTTGACTCTTAGGGTAACAGGACATTTTCTCTGTGGCCCCCTAAGCTGACTTAGGAACTACTAGATACCATGTATTAGTGCATCTGTTTCTCATGGGTGCCTTGTTGGTCCCTGAGTGCACTCCAAGCTTTAGAGGCTTACTAGAAGGATCCATGGATTCAAAGAGAGTTATCTCCATAGTCGTGAAGTATTAAAATGGAAGGATTATAGAAAATCAGGCAAGCCAAAACTTTCCCGGGCTAAGGTCTGGGGGAAGCTAAGAAACTTGAAGAACATCAAGATCTCCCTGTAAAGTTACACAGGACACTCCTAGCTCCTCCAGTAGTGAGTTGTGACACTATTGTAAAACATTGTCCACTAGGTTGTACACCAGACCCCGAGAGTCTAGGATTTTCGATGGATATGGCAACTCCCAGCTTCCATAGATAAGCAAGTGTTTGATGTAAGCTATTTGTACAAATTTGGTTGTAGGCACAGTGATCACTTCTCAGTTCTGGGGACAGTGGGAACTTACTCCACATTCATTGCCGGTCCCAACCAAGGGCTGACCTTGCGAGTGGCCACTTCTCTGCTCTGTGGCTTAGGCAAGCTGTCATTTCGAACTCCTCAGGTCTGCCCTTTGTTCATCATCACACTCAAGAGTTACACAGTTCATCTGTTTCCAAGGGCAGCAATTGTGTTTTTCCCTAGCAAGGGCGTTTTCCTGCCTCTTGAGCCCCACAAAGCACTGAGGCTCCGTGGCACTGTAGCTTGGATTTCTTTCCCCAGAAACCCTAGCATTGGTTTCCATCTCTCCAAAGTGCTGCTAGGACTTCTTCAGGTGAGTGGCTGCCCGCACTCTTCCCTTCTGCACTCCATCCTGAGGGGCCGAAATTCCACTTCCTAAGAGTCATTCTTGCTACAGAAAAGACTTGCCTCTCTGTTTCTTTTCAGGTATTGAAATCTAGCTCACAGGAGGGTTTCCCACTAAACAAACTGTCTTTATAGTTTGCTCCCCCACCCCCACTCTGACCAACCGCCCTTGGGTTCACCTCTGGTTCTTGCCCATCCTTGTTGGGCAGGATCCTGTGTCCTGACTTTTCCAACAGGTCCAATACTTTCTTGGCTTCGGTGCAGTTCTGGGGCCAGTATAAAGATTGGATATTGTTTGATTGGACACCAACTTCATTGGAGACTTTGATTGTTCTTCAAGCGGTGGTTGAGGACTTTTGGTTCCACTAGAAGAGGCGAAGGAGGCTAGCACGTCTTGGGACCAGAGGGCTCAGGAAGCTCTTGGTGTTGAGGGGTTAAAGAGCGTATTTCAGTGAAGCACCGCATGGATCTCAGAGCTCCACATCTGGCCCTGGTGGAAGAGATGAGCCTGGCTGGAAAGGTTCTGCTACTCTGCCAGTAAGTCGGTTCCCCTTTCATGCTGCAGATCAGAGTTCTTTCAGATACTGCCCGGGAGGCTCTCTCGACACAATTTGCTCTAAATTGTTGAGAAAGTGCCCTGCAAATGTCTTTTTATTTCTCTCTTCAAAGCATTGCTGGTGTTTAGCTACAGCCTCTCTCGTTCACAGTCCCCATAGTGACTGCCACTTCCTCCGCCTCCAGAGATGTTGCACAAATCAGTGCAGCCTCTTCTTCCGTGGCCAATCCCAGGTCCCCATCGGTAGAAACCTAACCAATCATGCTGCACCATGATGCTGGCATGGATGATAGATAGCTCATCTCTCACGGGAGCCTAGTCTTCAGGTCGGTGTGGCAGGCAGAATAATGGCCCCCGAAGTTATCCTCCACATCTGATTTCTGGAATGAGGAATAAGTTGCCTTTCCCGGTAAAGGATTGATAAAGTAGATGGCGGTGTGTGACGGATCCTGTTGAGGAGGTCATCCTGCATTACTGGGTGGGGTTTAAAATAATCGCTCACTCCGTTTTGTGAGGGTCTGTATTGGAGAGGCTTACGATGGGAACAGAGGTCTGGAGAATATGGGCCTGAGGACCAGAGAATGCAGGCGGGCACCTTGTTGAGTTAAAAAGACGTACCTCAGTTACCATGTCTTGAGACTTGGGGGCAGAGGTGGGCGGAGGCCTGGCCTTCGATCCCAGCTTTAAGAAGTCATCAACTGTGCCTGAATTGAAAGAGGGAGGTCAAGGGGTAGAAAACATTCTCCTAGGTGACCCTCCAAATACAGTGCTTAAAAGCACCCGTGACCTGGTAGCTGCCAACACTTCCAGCATCTGGGGAACAAGGGTGAGGAAGCCAATCAATCAATCAGATCTATTCTAGCATCCTGGGTCAGGCACAGCCCGAAGGAGACCATCTTGATATGCCAAGCTGGATAGATAAATAAGTATTTAAGCAATAGTGGCTTTTCTGACCCCTCTGTGTACACCTCCAATGGCCGACCCTGTCTCACTTGTATCAAAATAACTGGATGAATTCAGCTACCTGATAATCAAAGAGTTGCTGGTATTGCGAAATTCAGCTGCTCTCTTGAGTTCTTTCAATTTTTTTTTTTTTTTGATTGTTCGGGCAACCTTGGCTGACTGTTGGTTGGTGATCTCACAGTGAACCTCAGACCACTGCCATGATCACACTGGAACAAGAGGCTTGCCTGGGGGACTTTGCACTGCTTTGGGGCCTCCAAGTAGGTACCTGCGGTCTTTGAATACCAATCTCTTGTTTGTTCCCTTGATCTGATCAGCCTGGGAAGTGGGACACCAGCAGTCAGCAATGGAGAAGGGCGTTCAGCTTCAATTATTTCACCCCTTGGTGGTACAATGAATACATCCTAACCGATGGAAAATGGGATTCTTCACTGAGCCACATCCTGCCCAGATCCGTAATTTGATACAAAAGCTTCACACAAATTGAAATTAAAATGCATTTTCGATGCTTCCTCCCATCAAAGCAGTTTGCACCAGCAGGCTTCTCTCTTTCATGAGTTTGCTATAGAAACGGGGGAACTGATCGGCTTTGTGGTTTGGTGGCTGTGGATGTAACAGTCTCCCTGCTTGCCAACTGCAGGTAAGAAAATGCAATATAATGAAAAGCAATTGGAGGTGTAATTATGCTCCCTGAGATGACTTTATGCGGTATAGTGGCCTGTTGAATCTGTAAACGGCTCTTCTTCTCTCCTCCTGTTTTCCCTTGGGTATCACGGACCGTATTAACCAAGGTGAGGGAGTTCACATTCGGGCTCTGGTCTGTTTTTTTTTTTTTTTTTTTTTTTTTTAAACATGGTGTATACATGCTTCTAATTGTGCTGGCCTTCATTTAATTGCTGCCCTAGAATGTTGTCCCAATTGACTCTGTCCCCTAACCTGAATGGTGGGAGCCTGTTTCTTCACACCTTTCACACATAATACATCAATCAAGAATCCAGAAATGAAAATTTTCTATGTGAGAACCGAAATCAGCATTTTGTCACTATTTGGATTCATTGAGGGGGCAGTCAGGTGCCTCCCCCCTACCCCATTGAATAATTTTATTTATTGTTCTGAAGCCGTGGCCTTGCCTTTCCCCAAGCCCTTTCTTCATCCTTTCTCTAGACATCATCAGACAGTTCCTTCTTCATCTCTCAATGCCTCGGAGGGCCCTCGCTCTTTACATTAGCACTGGCCTTGCATCCCAGCCTGCAAAGACTTTGATTGAACTCACTTTTCTTCTTCCCCTTCGTTTTCCTCCCCTTTAATCTTTATTTCCAAGTACAGTGCTGTGCACCCTGTGGACACAATAAACGTGTGCTGATTGACTGTTTTATTTATCTGATTTTTATGGCTTCTTTACTCTGAAGAGCTCCACAGCCTTCCTAGTCATTAACTCAATAACCCTCAAACGCTCTAGTGTGGCAGCTGTAATTACTGTCGGGTTTCTGGGATGGCCAGAGAGAGGAGTTAAGAGTCTCCATATTATTGAGAGCCCCGAGAGGGGGCCTAGGGGACCCTCGGCCCTTCTGTAAGCTCTGGACCACGGGGTACATGGAAGGGGCCTGGTCCAAGAGGCTGCAGGGTGATGGGTGGGTGATCACTAGACCTGCCAACATTCCTCTCACTGATGCATGGCTGAGTAGTCATTGCAGGTGTCCGTTCCAACCCGAGGTCCTCTTCTGGACATTATGTGATGGGCAGCGAGGCCAGCTAAGGTTTATGGTGGTTTTAGGAGACAGCCATGTGTCACACGATCAGCGCTATGGTCTGTCTTAGGTTTCAGAGCGATCCCATGACATGCCAGAAGGCTAAGGATCTGGGTTGAGATGACGAGAAACTAAGCTCTAAATGGTGGCCCTCAAAAGCTGTGTCTATATTGCCACCTGCGGAGCATTACAGACGTAAGCGAGGTGTGTCTTAGAATCCAACCATCACGAAATACCTCAGTGGTCTCTCAGTCCCTCCTGGAAGCTGTCCTTGGAAAGGCATGTTGAAACAGAGGAGGAACAGGCGGTGCAAAGACAGCCATAAGACAGTGGAATTGGAGCCAGCAGATAGAGGAAGAGGCAAAGAGGAAGTCCCTCCTAGCACCTTAGGTCCTGCTGATGTTGGGGTTTCAGATTCTAGCCTTTAGGACCGTGAGAAGATGAAATCCTGGTCTCAAAACATTTTCACGAATACATATTAACTATGTAAAATAATGGGCATTTTTACATATGAGACACTCCAATTATTTTCCAAACTGTCTATTTCCCTTTCGTATCTTCCTCCACGTTTCCCTTTCTATATGCCTTTCTCCTCCCCACAACTGGCCACCTCAAAAAACCCGTGAGACTTGTCTTGTGGGAGACTGGCTTGCCCCTCTGCTTAATGATCTGTAGTTCCACCAATGGCCTGCAGATGGCACAATTTCATTCTTCCTAATGGTATAAGCAACTTGCCACGGTGGATGACCACCAGAGCTGATTCCGTAACTTGACTGTTAAGGGCAGTGCAGAGATGAACATAGGTGTGCAGGTATCTCTGTAATGATCTGGCTTTGATTCTTTTTGGCCTCATGCCAGGAACTAGCACATCTGGATCCTGTGGTCTTCAATTTATGATTATTTTTTTTTGAACATCCCTACTGCTTTGCACAGCAGCCAGACTTATTTTCATCCTCACCAACAGTGAACCAAGCTTCCTTTCTCCTCATTTCCTTGACAACGTTGGTTATTTTGTCTTTGTGATGACCATCCTGACTAGGGTGAGACGGAATCTTGGTGCAGTTTTAATTTGCATTTCTCAGATGGCTAAAGGCGCTGAACTCCCCTCCCCCCCACTTACATCTGTTTTTAAAATATCTTAAAATATTTATGTATTTTTATTGTATATGTATGTGTTCTTCCCACATGAATATCTATGTACCACATATATGCCCGGAGCTTGCGGATGTCAAAAAAAGGACACTGGATCCCCTGGAGCTGGAGTCATGGGTGATTGTGAGCCACCATGAGGGTGCTGGACATTCAACCCCTGTCCTTTGTGATAACAAATGCTCATGTAACTGCCGAGCCTTCTCTCCAGCCCCCATGTATTTCTTTTTAATAGTTTGTGTGTGTGTGTGTGTGTGTGTGTGTGTGTCTACTCAAGGAGGTCAGAAGAAGGTGTCAAATCCCCTGGATCTGGAATTACAGGCAGTTATGAGTTGCCTGATGTGGGTTCTGGAAACTGAACTGGAATCCCCTGGAAATGCAGCAAGCGCTTGTAACTGCTGAGCAATCTCCCCAGCCCCTCATGTGAACATTGGCCACTTAAAACATGTCTGTTTGCTACCGTGGCCCATTTAACAGTTGAGTTATTTGCTTTTGTTTTTGGTATTCTTTATTCAGTATGTTAACGCACTTCCAGATGCATAGTTGGTTGGGTTTTTTTCTGTTTATTGTTTGTTTGTTTTTCCATCCTATAATCTGCCTCTTTAGCATATCGATCTTTTATTTGGTTGTTGTCTTAGTCAGTGTCCTATTGCTGTGAAGAGACACTATGACCATGGCAATTCTTAAAAAGAAAGGCATTTAACTGGGGCTGGCTAATAATTTTGGAGATTGAGTTCATCACTGTCATGGTGGGAAGCATGGCCGCACACAGGCAGACGTGGTGCTGGAGAGGAACTGAGAGCTCTAAGCTGGGAGAGGCAAGCAGCAGGAAGAGAGGGAGAACTGGGTCTGGCTTGAGTATCTGAAACCTCAGAGCCCTCTTCCAGTGGACACACTTTCTCCAACAAGGCCGTACCTGCTCCATCAATGCCATACTTCCTAGTACCACTTCCTAACGACCAAGCGCTCAAATCTGTGAGTCCAGTCTTATTCAAGCCCCCACAGCTGTAGAAAAGCTTTAAACTTGAACAGAACCTCATCTGTTAATTCTTGTTCTTATTTCCCAAACGACTGGAGTCCTGTCCAGCTTCTAGCATCCGACATCTGGATATCAAAGTGTTTCCTCCATTTTTTTTTCTCTAGTAGTTTTGAAGTTTCAGGTCTTACATCAAGGTCTTTAATCCATTTTCGAGTAGGGCAGAGGATAGGGCTCTCATTTCCCCGGCATTGTTTGCGGTCCCTTTTCTATGGTACACATTTGACTGTAGCTGTGTGGGTTTGTTTCTGTATCTCGTATTCTTAATGGCCTAGATGTCTCTGTGCCGGTACCATTCTGTCTGTTACCCTGGTGCGCTTTGGTGCTATGTTCAGAGGTTCAGGGTTCTCAGGCTCTAGTGCAGGCCTGTGATTTTGCTCAGTGAGAGGACCAGCATCATCGCAGAAAAAGACACAAGGGCCCGTGTGGAGAGAACATCCCAGGTTCCCCTCCTCGTGGACTCACACAAGGGACGCTTAAGTCCTTCAGCAGCAGGCCAGGACAACGTGTTTAAAATACTGCCAACCGGAGAGACTCACTGTAGACTGAGCATGCCAGGTTCTTACTGAGTTATGTAGGTTCCTCTGCCTGGCTTATAGCGAAATGCCACACTGCTGAAGGAAAACAAGTGTCCGGCATAAACTGTTTGGATTGCACAAGTGTCTATGCGTAGCTACCTTCATTAGTCAAGGAAGTGGAGCCCTTCTGAAAGTCAGATCCCCGGATACCAGCCAAGCTCAGTGCTCGCACATAGGCCTTGCTAAGCGCAGCAGTATCGGGCGGCTCATGTTAACCCATTCTGCAGAGTGTCATGAAAACTAATCATTGTAGACATTATTTTGTTTAATTACTGCCAAACCATGACTTGGAAGATAGTGTTATCTTTCACAGTTTGGAGATCTCAGGGAGTTCAAGATCTCATCCGGGATTATCCTGACTAAACTCAGTCCCAAACGGGCAGTCAACGTTATGCGTTGAACACTTCTGCAGAACAGGAAGGGTCGTGGGAGGACGGGAGATTCTTCAAAACGACTCTGCTGTAGCAATCCCTACGGCATTGGTGGCTTGCAGCAACCAGCTTCCTCTTCCACTTAAGCTCTTGCCTGTTGCAGGTTAGCGGGGGTGCTCTCCGGATTGCCCTCACTGTGTGATGCAGTTGCTACAGCAGCCGCTGTCCAATGCTGCCGGGCAGAAGGAAAGGGCTGGCGGCAAATGGTGCACAGACTTTTAAAGCTTTCATTCTGAAGCATAACATATATAGCTTCCATTGGCCAAAGCAAGTCACGTGACCTTGTCTAACTTCAGCCAGGCAAGGAATTGCAGCCCTCCTGGGAGTCCTCACCTCCAGAGTAGCCGCACAGAGGCTAGACAGGTGTAGCTTCTGGCTGTTGCATCTTTCCTCTGAAGCGTCCCCCTGCAGACACGGTCCAGGCACCACAGACATCCTGTACCAGTGGCTATGAATTTTCATTAGAGCCTCTAGGGCCCTCCTTTGCCCTCCACTGACCTTACATTTAAACTGACAAAGATTAGTTTCAGTGGTTTACCGTGCCGCTGCTTCCCCCTTTCATTCTGCCTGGACCGGACACTGGAGCCAAAGAGAGACCTTCCTGCCCCATGAGGCTATCTGAATCTCTGGCAATACTGCCTAGACATCTGAAACCTCGGGTTCCTTACCAAAGAATTCCAGGGGTATATTTATTAACATGCATGGGTTTCGACAGATTTTCATGTTCTTCCTTTTTGGCAGGGCAAGCAGGGTTCGCCTGCCAGTTTCTGACAGCCTTGTCACTAGGTGTTAAGTGAAAAACATCTTCAGCGGGTCTATTGATAGGTTCAAGTGACAGTGTGTGTTGCCAATCTCAGCCAAGAATCACGGCTGACAATTTTTCTCTCTATCCCTGCGCCTGTGTGTGTGTGTGTGTGTGTTGTGAGCATGGTTGCAAGCTTGAGACTTCTGGAAAAATTAAGTTGGGCATATGGCTTGTAGCAGGCTGCCTGTATCCGGAGATGGCCTCGCTAACTCCCTGCCAAGTCAGGCTGTTGAAACCGCTGTGCGGGGTCTGCCTGAGAAGAGGGGTTCCAGTCGGGGCTGTTGATTAGTGTTTACCGCAGCTGCCAAAATGACTGGCAAGGCTGGCTTCTCTGGTGGAGGCCGTTCGACTGGCAGACCTCTCCATGTATCCTCCCGCTGCCTGGCCTCCGGTTTGCAACCTGCGGGTCAGATGGACACCTCCCACTCTCCTCACAGTGGTTAGGATAATTCCTTCTGTTCCCTCCAATCTGGTCCTATCAAGGAGTCGAAGGATCTTTTCAGAATGCAAAGCTAATCATCAAAGATCACAGTAATAAATATTTAAATTTGAAAAGAAACCTCCATTAGATCCCCATGGATGTTGAAACAGGAAACAGAATTCTCAATGGAGCCGTAGGGATCTCGCCCCACCCTCATACCTACCTCATCTTTCCCACTATTCAAGTTGCACTGCCTCCTCTTGGCTCTGCCCCTGGCCCAGACTTTTCCTTCCTGAGAATTTACCCCCACTCTTCCCGATACCCTCAGTTTCTTTCTTCAAGTTCTGCAGGCCCTACCCTTCTCTGCATATTGAAGTCGCCAGACCCACAGAGCAAGAGATTCTAAAAGTACCAAGGCTTGGCTACCACCAAATATTGACATTCCAAGGGCAGAGCAAGACCTGGGAAACAGTATCCTCTGTGCTTGCAAATCCTAATTTTTTTTTCAGAGAAATCCTGACTTGATAATTCCTACACATCCTTAGCTCTTGGCTCAGTGTCCAGAAGACGCCATCTCTGATATCCCAGCAAGGCCGACTTTACATTATTGAAGAATCATCTCCCCATTATCCATGACAGAACTTCAGAATGTGAGCTTTGGTAGTAGCTGGGAGATGGCTGGCTTAGCAGCTCTCTTAAGGTTCTTCAGGGCCATGACTACATTGTATCATTCCACTTGACATTGTAACTCCAGTGCTGGCAGAGTGAATCGTGTCCCATGGGAGGCCCATAAACAATGACAAAGGAAATGGGTGAATTTTGGAGACCCCCCTGTGCTCTTTGGGGTTGTTCAACTAGACTTTATGTACATTTTAAGGATATCAGATCGATTTGGGGATTGCTTCTACCTAAAGACCACTGCTGCCTATGCTGCTGCTGAGAACCTCAGCACCGCTTTCTCAGAGACGAAAGACCGTCTCAGACTGGGTGGACGAGAGTGTGTGGTGGCATGGAGTGGAAATTGCTGGGCTATAAAACTGGCGTTCCAGTCCTCTAGGGCAGATGATGTGTAAGTAGATGGATATGGAGGAAATATTCTAGTAGAAAGACATGTCTGTGCCCAAACAGCCTATGAGTTGAGCATCTAGTAAACTCTACTATCTTTGGGAAGGAAACGGTCTCCAAACTGGACAATAATTAGAACAAATCTGTTTGGAACCGCTAACCCCAGAAGATGGGTAGAGCTATTTGCTCAAACTTTGAGGTGAAGCCCTGTTCTTCATCTGGAAAAGCGATACAAGGCTTTTCAAAGATAGTTGTGGTTGGTTGCACGACAAAAATCATATTGTGAACATGTATCAGGAAGTCCATTGTACTCTCTAAACATGTGCCGTTATTAATTTTCAATGAAAAAGAAAACAGTAAGAACTTCCTCTAGAATAACACTTAATAGTTTTATGCCCTGCTTTCAAAAAGGCGTCAGTGATCCTTTTGCAGATTTGAGCTAGAAATACAACGGATTTAAACCAAACTTACAAAAAAAAAAAAAAAAAAGGAAGCGAGGGATGAATGGCGGGATGGAGAAAGAAAGGACGTCTCTAGACCAGCATATCTTTGCTGAGAATCAAGCTCTCCTGGAGACTTTATTTCATCTTCCAGCAAGGATTTTAGTTGTAAAGTTCATATTGAAAATGAACATGTAGCCTACTTTGATATCAGCACAGCTTTCGGTAATGTTTCCTATGATGTGCTTTTCAAACGAAACGGAAATGATCAAATTACTCGAAAGAACAGCCCATTTTGGCCACAAACCAGAGACTGGGTAGTCATCGGCCCTAGGGGAGAGCCTACCACTATTACTCTGCTAAACGGACACAGTATCAACCCTACTCCTAAGAACTTACGCTCCTACCCATAAAGCAGTGCATCTTTTAGCTTTCATCAGAGAAGGTGGGTTTTGTTTTTTTTTTTTCCGTAGATGTTGATTAACACGGAGACCCACAACTGCATCCAAGTGCGGAGAATAAGCTACTGCTGAGTGTTCAGCCCTAGACATCTGTCTTAGTTACTTTTCCATTGCTGTACTAAGACAGCATGACCAAGGCGACTTCTAGAAATTTACTGGGGCTTGCTGTTTTAGAGGACAAGTTTATGACAGTCGTGGTGGAGAGTCTGGCAGCAGGCAGGCATGCATGGCGCTGGAGCAGTAACTGAGAGATTACACCTTGATTCCCAAGCAGGAGCAGAGAGAGTTCTAACTGGAAATGGCATGGACTTTTATAACCTCAGAGTCTAGCCCCCCTGATACACCTCCTCCAATGAGGCTGTACTTCCTAATTTTTCCCAAACCATTTCACCAACTGGGGACCAGTATCGAAACACATAAGCCTATGTGGGCCATTCTTATTCAAACCACCATAACTCCTGTACCGTGCCATCTCTTCTCAAGACAAGGAGTCTTTGAGGGAGAAGGGTCGGGAGGATTGTAAGTGTGAGAGTCGGAGGATGGCTACCACTGCATGGTGTTTCCTGGATACAACAGCAGCTGTAGCTGTATGCCCAAGACGTGAACATGATCAAGGCAGATGCAATCCCAGCGTGGTGTAGGAGAGCTGAGGAGCTGTTGGCAATGAAAGGCTGTTGTAGAGGGAGAGTCTGTCTTCAAGAATGTAAGACCAGGGATGCTACTCAAAGTCCATTAAATGCAATTTACGATCCTATACCTATGCACACACTGACAACACTAGGTGGAGTTTGAAGAGAGAGAAGGGGAGGGGAGGGATGAAGGGAGAGGAGGGAGGGAGGGAGGGAGAGAGGGAGGGATGAAGGGAGGGGGGACAGGAGGAAACAGAAGGGATGAAATAGGGGTTTACTTCAACATCAAAATGTATTATGTGCATGTATGAGATTCCAATAGCTTCTTTTATAGGACATACTATATCCTTGCACAGACTTCTAACTTTCTTATATATGTTCCCTTTCCTTCTTTCTCTGTTCAGACCATTCCCTGTTTCTCCCAATGTGACATCTCTACATGTATGGCAATTCTCAAATCCATACATCAAACTTCCATCCTTTTCTGCAGTTTATCTACAAATTGGTAGTCAAAATAGAACTTGTTATATCTTCTCCCCCTCACCACACATTGCAGCCTTCAGGTTGCAGCTTTGTCTAGCTTTTAGTTTTGCTTCCTGGTAGGATAGAGAGAGGTTATGCACCCTCACCATCATCGTATATACCACCATGACCACTTATACCACCACCACCATGACCACATACGCCACAACCACCTTCTGTAACATGAGGGCCTGCTTGTTGGGGTTTCTGTCCTGACCGGTTCCCGCAGCCATTTAACCCCAAAGAAAATCACACAAAGGCCTATATTAGATATAAACTGATTGGACCATTAGCTCAGGCTTCTTATTAGCCCTTATAACTTATATTAACCCATTATTCTTATTTATGTTAGCCGCATGGCTGGGTACCTTTTTTGGCAGGGCAGGTCACATCTTCCTTTTTTGGTGTCTGGACCGGACTGGGAAGGAATGGACTTCCTCTTTCCAAGAATTCTCCTGTTCTCTTTGCCCTGCCTCCACTTCCTGTCTGGTTGTCCCGCCTATGCTTCCTGCCTGGCTACTGGCCAATCAGCGTTTATTTAAAGCATAATTGACAGAATACAGAATTGTCCCGCACCAACCTTCAACATTGTAGCCACCACCATCAGCGTCAACACCATCAGCATCTCCACTACCACTCTCAGCACTGTCTTCACTGCCACATCCCCCTATCACGACCTTCACAATCTCTGCCACCCCCATTGTCTTCAGCACCATGGTCACCACCACTACCATCTTTGCCGCCACCATTCCTACAATGTCCACCACTGTGACAGTCATCATCTCCACCATTGCCACCACTACCGTATTACCGAATCATCGTTTGAAGTTCCTGGTATGGCAACATATGGCCAACCTGGAGCCTACACCACGGACATATTTGCTCCCAGTTTGCTCCTGTATGGAATCCTCACCACCTAATCAACGAGCTTGCGTCTACCTTTATCCCCCCCACTTACAAATGACAAAGCCCTGTCTCAGAGAAGCCTCCTCTTCCTGTCCTGTCGGGCGATGCAGTTAGTGATCTCAGAGCACTATAGACTCTCGGCTGGGGAGCCCAGCCTCTCCGCCAGCGCTCCCCATAAAGCACCTTGCAGATGACACTTAACTGCTGGGACTGTTCATCTTCGTTATCAACTTGACAGGATTTAGAGTCCCTTTGGAGGCACTCTTCAGGGCATGCCTGCGAGAGTGTTTACAGAGAGGATTAATGAAGGATAGCGCACTCCTGCTGAATGTGGGTGACACCTTCCCATGACTGGAGAGAAAGGGGGATAAAGGAGAAAAGTCAGCGGAGAGGCAGCATTCTTCTCCGCTCATTGCTTCCCGACCTGTGGACATGCGAGGGGTCCTAGCCGTATGCACTGGCCACTGGGAATGCTGCTGTGGCTTCCCTGGCATAGCTTCCCGACCTGTGAACATGTGAGAGGCCCGAGCCGTATGCACTAGCCACTGGGAATGTTGCCATGGCTTCCCTGGTATAATAGACTACATCTCTTAAGCCGTGGGTCAGGATGAGTCATTCTTCCTTATGAGTTGCTTGTTCAGGTATTCTGTCATGAGTACAGCCTCGTTCCTCGAGGTCCTCACACTCTTAGCTTATGGGTGGCACAGGGCACCCGGGAAGCTGTTTATGGTACTCACAGTTGCCATAACTAGACTAAGGGCTAGGATTGCCCTCTGAGCTATCTTTCATTGTTTGGAGCTGAGCACCGGACCTGGTACCCAAACCCTCTACAGAAGCACGCTGATTTGAAGAGAGTGCTGGCTGCCATGGTGATGCCTTCATTGTTAACTGGTGTGGATTTTATCCCCTTTTCCCCAAAGAGCAATCCCTGTACCACTTGCAAAAGAGTTACCTGGAGACAGATTTAAAACTTGTTTTAAACGTGTGTTAGGGCCTTGTGCAGAGCACCTGAACCAAGGTCTGGCAGTGGGGCTAATTCATGGGCTTTTAAGATACACTCAGCAGTGACTTTTGCATTTTGTGGTTGGAGACATGCTGCGACCTCTTCCAAAGCTGAGACTCTGTGATGGTATTTTCTCATTTTGTCTACACAGAGAGTGAAGAAAGCTATGATCGTTCTGGGAATGTGTCTCTGCCAGCATTGGATTTCCGGAACTCTATATCCCATTGTATTGTTTTGGTTATAAGTTTCCTCAAATCTTTTGTGGGGAAGAGCCAAGCTATATATAAATCAATACAAATTAATAAAATTAAGCTATACTGTTTCCCTAAGTAACCAGGCAATAGAAGCCTCCATAACATAGCTGCCCTCATGGCTTCTAAAACTTTGACCCTGCATTGACCGAAAGATGTCTAGTACAGGCAAGATGTCATTGCAGGGCCAGAGTGTTCTTAAGTACCTGGGGTCAAGCCATGTAAAGTGAATTACTTCCCCACACTGTGTAGTCTTCCTGGAATGGCCAGGTCTGAGCTTGGCGTCACAAAGTGCTCACTTAGAAACCAACAGACAGACCTGGGCTTGTGTTCAGCCGTGGCTTAGGAGAGGTAAGTGCCGCTCTGGGCTTCTTTCTGCATCTGGGACATGTTTGGAAAGGCTCAATGGGTATGTTTGTAAGGATCAGAAACAATGCATTCACCATGCTCTGTCTCACATCTGGCCCATAGTTGCTCCTTTTAAGAGGTCTTTTTTTCTTGCTCTTTAATTTGATATTATTAGCACGGCAAGAAATGAATTTTTGCCTCAACTCCTGTTAACACTCCCATCCCCTTAAAGCATCCCTCAAATGACTTCTAATGGTGTCTCACCTAGCTGCCACAGAACTTGGAATTGTATCCATGAATTTTAAAATAAATCTGTAAGGTAGACTGCACAATCACCCGCTATATTTCATAATTCCTTTTAATGCGACTTTGCAGTTTCTCTCCATCAGGTACAGGGTCTGTCTTCCTAGGGCTGGGAAATCTGGGAAGCCAGGTGGTCCGTGACTTGGCCACTTAGATGGCGTGAAAGCGATGCTGAGCTGACCATGAGCTAAGGCCTGTGTGCTGTCAAACTGAGAAGCCTGTTGCTCCCTTCCAGAAGATCTAGCTGCAGTCAGCACTGGGTATTCCACAGGGTCCTGGCTTTCAAATCCGGATGCCAAGCTCCAGTCTCCGTTCACTTTGAGAACATGTCTTGGAGCTTGGAGAAGGTCCCTGGAAACTGTATTGCGTTCCAGAAAAGTGGGCACTTCCCAGATATGAAGACTGGGGACTGAGGCTCTGCTCAGGTAGAGCGACAGACACCCTGAAATGAACCACGCTCCGGTTAGGCACCATAGGCATGGCAGGGTCGCTTGCTGTGGAACCGAACCCATCCACCTTCTTCAACGTTTGGAGCTTCTGCCTGTGCCAGGAGGATGCAGGAGCAAGTGTCACCGCCCTCCCCGCCAGAGCTCGCACGCTCCACACGGCCACAGACGGGTATGGGTATGTAATCTCAGCGTGGGATACGTGCTACAGTGTGCTGCATGCACACAGTGACTAAAGAGGGTGGGAGGGGCCAGATAAACCAGGCTAATTAAACTTCACGTGGAGGACAGTGGTGGCTCAGAGCTCTGTCGGTAGGGGCTTAGCTCTCATCTCTTCCGAGCACTACCTGTGTGCCCTTAGGCAAGGTGCCTTACTCTGTTAGCCTTGATTTCCCATCAGAGAAGTGGGGATAATGACAGTCCTTGACTCGAGGGGCTAAGTAGCAGTTGTTTGGATAATGTTTATGTGTTGTTTAAGACTACAAGGCCCAGCATGCACCGAGCACCGGGTAAACAGAACTATCTATGAAGAGGCATAGATAAGAACACGGGGAACAGGGTTAGAGATGCAAGGAGATAGTGGTGGTTTCCGGAATGGGCTGAACTGACTCTGCGGGTGTGCATGAGATGTTTGCAGTTTCCCCGGGGAGCAGTTCGTGAATGGCAGTTTCTGTAAGATGGTCGTAGGCATGGACCTGAGTCTGGGGCACTGGATGAAGCTTCCAGGTTCTTGGTTTCTCAGGACGAAGAATGAGACCAGGGACACATGGTTAGAAACAGAAATAGAAATGGTTTATTGGGGAGGGGAAGGTATGGGAATGGGCTAGTGAACTGGGGAAAGGCTTGAGAGCACTGGACCACGTAGCTCATCATCGTTTGCTGTCATTTACACGGCACCTGTCTCTCCCACATTGGTAGGTAGCTGACTGCTGTTTTTCCTGTTTCTGCTGGCTGTATGTATTGTTCTTTAATGATATGATGTTGGGATGCCCTGAGCGGCCTGCAAGCCGGGCAGAAGCTGCCGCCAGAGCAGTGCAGGTTCCCCGGGCAAGCGGCAGAGTCAGGCGGCTGGATGCGGTGGACTGTAACACGAGGGCCGGCTTGTTGGGGTTTCTGTCCCGCCCAGTACCCCAACAAGCCAGCAAGTCCCAAGGAAAATCACACAGAGTCTACATTAGGTTATAAACTGATTGGCCCATTAGGTCAGGCTACTTATTAATTCTTATGACTTATCTTAACCCATTATTCTTATCTATGTTAGCCACACGGGCTCAGTACCTTTCTCAATGTGACAGCTTACATGTTGCCTCTTCGGTGGTCTGCCCAGGAGTGGCAGAGGAACTTCCCTGCTTCCCAGAATTCTCCTGTTCTCATTGCTCCACCCCTACTTCCTGTCTGGCTTTCCCGCCTATACTGCCTGCCTGGCCAATCAGCATTTTATTAAAATATGATTGACAGAATACAGACAATTCTCCCACACCATTTCCCTCTTTTTTTTTTTTTAACAAAGGAAAATACCCATAATCCATTTGTTGGGAACATGGGCGTAGTATTTCAAGCTACTTCCTGCTGGTTGGGGGCGCTGATAGTCTTAAGGAGGCCTAAAGAAAATTTAGAGTTATAATCAAGTCATGACTGGAGTGTCCTGTGAGTCTCGATCATCTCAGGCAGCAGTCTTGGATCAGTTCTGGATGTAGACCTCTGTCATCTGGGCCATCTGTTCCTATCGGAGATTTTTCAGGTGGCCTCCCTTGGTCAAAGGTGATTATTCTTAACTCTGAATAAATCCAGAGTCTCTCGTTTTCTGTGGAAACAAAAGCAAAATCTCTTCTCCAAAGTAACATACCTTTTGACTTCAGTTTTGAAGCCAAGGTATTTTCAAAATTCCTATCTTGGGTTAGTTCAGCAGCATTTATAAACAAAAGTCTTTTAGCAGTTGTTGCTCCTTCCTCAGCAATCAAACAATTTAAAGAGAGCATAATAGCATACAGTATGAAGATTCTCTGTGCATTTTCCATCTTTATGTGGCTTTATTTTAACCTCTATTTCTTTTATTTTTACTTTTACTTTTTGAGACAGGATCTTTGTATATCTTTGTCCTGGAATAACACTGTAGACCAGGCTGTCTTTGAACTCACAGAGATCCTCCTGTCTCTGCCTCCCCAGTGCTGGGATTAAAGGTGTATGCTACCACACCTTGAACTCACAGAGATCTGTCTCTGCCTCCCAGGCATTGGGATTAAAGGCGTGTACTACCACACCTTGAGGTCACAGAGGTCAATCTACCTCTACCCCTTGAAGTCACAGAGGTCAATATGCCTCTGCCTCCCAGGCATTGGGATTAAAGGTGTGTACCACCACACCCAACTACTCTCTTTCTTTCCTTTAACTTTAAGAACTTTAACTTTTAGCCTGCATATACACACTGTAAACCATTTAGAGGTTTTCTTCCTCTTTGAATCTCTCTTTACTGTATATTTTTCTTTTTCTGACCACATGAGCCATTAATTTACTAAGCAATATGGAGAGCCGTGGCTTTGACGGCTAGATCCAGCTCATTCCTTGGCTTTTCAGCCTCAAGGCTGAGGTACCAGCCAGAGCTGTGGTTCACTGCCACAACTCTATGACGTTTCAAGGTCCTTGCTAGCAAGCAAGCAGCATCATCCTGCTCACAGACCACACTCAGTCGGACTGCCTGCCTGAAAGAGTCAGAGTTTGCTCTGGCAGGACAGCCCAGAAAGCCGACATTTTAAAACAGCACAACTTTTTTCCTGCTACAGCTTAAAACCGAAAAGCATGCATTCAGCTTTTCGTCAACACTATTTAAGTGTTTTGTGGCAGGACCTCTTAAAAGAGCTGCAGGGTTTTGCAGCTAAAGCTGAGTCAGGAAGCCTCTCTTAGATGAGAGCATTTGCTTGCCTCTAGCAAGCAAAGTAGACCCGAGAAATTGCTGCTATCAACAAAACATGCTTTACTCTATTCGATCCCAAGCTTTCTCAAGCTTTCTGTGGATTCATTTATCCACGTCTGGGCGCCATCTGTAACACGAGGGCCGGCTTGTTGGGGTTTCTGTCCCGCCCAGTACCCCAACAAGCCAGCAAGTCCCAAGGAAAATCACACAGAGTCTACATTAGGTTATAAACTGATTGGCCCATTAGGTCAGGCTACTTATTAATTCTTATGACTTATCTTAACCCATTATTCTTATCTATGTTAGCCACACGGGCTCAGTACCTTTCTCAATGTGACAGCTTACATGTTGCCTCTTCGGTGGTCTGCCCAGGAGTGGCAGAGGAACTTCCCTGCTTCCCAGAATTCTCCTGTTCTCATTGCTCCACCCCTACTTCCTGTCTGGCTTTCCCGCCTATACTGCCTGCCTGGCCAATCAGCATTTTATTAAAATATGATTGACAGAATACAGACAATTCTCCCACACCAGTGGACGGAAGAGTAAATGAACATAAGGCTATACATAAAACTAAACATTTATTACTTAAAGAAGAGGGAGACATTTATTACTTAAAAAGAGGGAGACAGAGAGACATGGAGACAGACATAGAGAGAGAGACAGAGACACATGTACACATGCCAAGAGACAAAAACAAGAAAGAGGGGAAGATGGCGACGAGGGAGGTCAGAAGTGGCTGGGGAGTGGGCGTGGTTATTCCTTAAAGGCACCGCAAAGGACTAACAGTATGAAGCCCGGGTGGGGAAGAGATTGAACCTTCCTCTGTCAGCTGGTTTCTTCCATATGCCGCTTCTGCCTCCAGTCTTTACTCTCCTACTTCAGATCTCCCTGAAGACGTTGGCTGGGTCTTGTCCCCAGAGTGTCAGATTGAATTAGACTGGTGCAGGCTTGAATTCTCATTTCTAATAAGTTTTCATATGATGCTGGTGCCTGTGGTTCAGAAAATGCTGTTCTTTTGCTCATAGCACGCTCTTTGAACATTTATTAGCACATATTAATTGTGTTTATCGTACCTGTCTCAGGTAAAGGTCAGATTCCAGTGTTCTCTTAATGGCCCACTCTCCCACTCTTATCAGGTGAACTTGGTACTTCTAGGTGTCTTCAGGGCTCTGTACTAACAGTGATTTCCCCGGGAAGCCTTGCTGTGGCCTTTCCCTTTTAGTAATGTAGGATGCTGCCTGACTTCTCCCTGTCTCCATGGTCCCTTCAGCCCTCTGCTCACTCCTTACTCCTAAACACACAGATACACTCTTTGCAGAGAATAAGAAGATCTCTTGATCTTCTCTCCAGCAGGTCTAGTGAGGTCAGAGGACCCACCCTGGGTCATAAACAGATCTCAGACAACTCAGGTTGCAGATTGTAGGTTCGGGTTACCAACACACACCTCACCCTGTTTTCCTGCTGGCCAGGCCCATTTCAAGTCCTCAGCCATGGCAGAGTAATCTGTGCATGGTTTTATTTGGAGTTGAAATGGAGGTCGAGCCTGCACACCACTGTGAATAGCAAGAAAGAACTGATTTTTTTCCCCTTAAAGTGGTCAGTTTTATGTCAGTTTTACCTCAATGTTTGAAAGTGGATAAAATTTATTCCTTAAGGAGTAGAACATTGAGGAACTTCTCTCCCATTCAGATTCATTCCTCCCCTTCTTTCCAAAGCCAACCTCTGCATTAGCCTCTATGTTGATTCCCACTTGGTCTCTACACTGGTAGCGAGGAGGGAGAACTGAGTTAGGGACTTGCTTAAAGTAGTGGGTCACTTCTAGAAACTTCCCTGCATCTGTTGGTCTGGCGTTCTAAGGAGGTCGCAGTCCTGGCCCGGGGTTCAGTTGCAGCTCCTCAGGGCTGGGAGGCACATCGCTTCTGGTGGTTCTGTCCTCCCAAGAGGGGGCTCTGTGTCAGTTCCCCCCGAAACGGGCCATACTAGTGGGTGGTGAACCGAGCATCGGCTGGATTCCTCTTCTTTGCCTGTTCTGTTAAACCCGCTGGCGTGCTAACTCTATGCCAGCCAAGCCCATGCCCGTCATCTCTATGCCTGCATCCCCAGTGGCTCAGTTGGAACTCAGTCTCCTTCAGAGTTCCAAGAAGTACGTGTTGATCCCACGACGATGACACAAGAGGGAAGGCCAGCCAAGAAGGAGGCTCTGGGTGATGCTCGAGTCCGGCCAGGTGCGACCCTGGTTGCCTTGGTGTCCTGCAGAGCTACAGGGCATTTAGAGCATCCCTGTGGTTTGTTAGCTACTGGATGGGCAGGAACACAGTGCTTCATCATGCATACTGCATGCCTTGTGTTTAAAACTAAACTTCACACCATTCCTCAGAAGTGTTTACTGACGAGTTTACTGGATGCTGATGCTGTTTTCCCAGCCAGAGGACAGGCTGTCTCGGGCATAGCCATGGTTTCTTTTCCTCCGGGATCTTCCTATTGTAGGGATGTGTTGTAAAGGACTAACCTTGCCCAAAGAATGGCTTGAATTGCTCCCTCCCCAAACAAGCAAAGCTGATCGCTTCACAGCTCCACTGAGCAAGGTCAACTAGGGGCTTCCTACTTGATCTATCCTGATTCTGACCCTTGCATTTCTTCCATTGGCTAATTTTTCATGTCTCTTTTGCTATGATAAACTATAACTATGAGCATAAGAGCTTTTCTGGATGCTACAGGCCCTTCTAGAAAACAACTGATAGCCTTGGAGATAGCCTGAGCTGTTTGGAGTTTCTGTGGGGCCCCTTTGGCCGACAATTCAATTAGATATAACCTATTCCTGGTACTGGAGTTTCACTCAGTGGCAAAAGGTGTCTAGTTGGGCGCCTTGTCTCCCCCACGATTTAGTGACTCCATTTAATTTTTTTTCATATATGTATATATTTTAAGAAGCTTCTCCTGCTTTAGTTTTCCACACAACTTCTCAAATGGCTTCTAATGGTCGTCATCCCTCCCCACACTTCCTCCCTTATCCACTCTTCCCTCCCTTCTCCATTCAATACTCTCCTTCCGGGGCTTTCATTCAATTCTTTTCATGACTTCTTGAAGGTACCTGGGGATAAGCGATCTTATGTTAATCCTGTGAGATTACCATTTTATTGTTTGATCTGTTCATAATAGAAGACTGATGGATGACGGGAGCATAAGCAGCTCACAGAACCCTAGGCTTTCCCTTTGGTCCCAGAGGCTGTGAACCAGCAACCCGCACTCTACGACATCCATTCGTGTGTCTCCCCTACGCCACTCTGTTGCTCTTTCTCCAGGGTTAAATTGGCTCCTCTCATTGCAGAATAACCCTCTCACCTAATAAAACGTAGCAATAGAGCGTCACATAGACCTGGGAGGATCCCTCGCCTTACTGGGTAAAGCCTTCATCCTACAAAACACCAGGGAGGGGGCCAGCATCTTCGCATCTTACGCCGTCCCCACATCCTCATCTCTTCCCACAGAGGCTTCAGCGAGTGGTGCTTTATTCAGTTTATTCAAGAGCAAAATTGGGCAGGATGAAACCTCTCGTTCCCTAAGTTTCACACACACACCAGAGAGAAGTGAATGTGTCATGCTTGGTGCTAAGTGGCTTTACAGACTGAGCCACTCACCACCTTCCTCAGAGAGTCATGAAAGAAGACATGAATGAATAAACTCCAATGATATTGTGGGTACTATATAGACTTTCCTTCACAGAGTGTTGAGAGGACTTTTGGAGTGCAGATCAGACCTACACTGAGTCTCCAAGGAAGTACTACCACTCACTAATTCTCTGATTGGAGATTTGTATATAGAACATCCTATGAGCTAGACATCCAAGACAGAGCGGTCATGATGAAGAAGGCTCTGTGCTTCTGGAACTTAAACCTAGCTACCACTCGCTGAGTAAACACTGTATGCCGTTCTGCCTCCTCAGTGTTCTTAGTGCAATAGTGACGGACTTGATGTGGCTGAGTGGGGTGGGCAGGGCAGCCAGGTACGAGGAGAGTCATAAGGGAAATTGTTTTCTAGGGTCGAGAGAACAAAAGGAGAGAAATGTAGAAAATTTAAAAACAGAAGAAATGCGTTCTCTCATCATCTGGGGTCTGATGTCCGAAGTCAAGCTGTCAGTGGGGCCACACATCCTCCCAATCTGGGAGGGAAGCTCCCCTGCCTGTTTCAGCTTCTGGTGCATCCAGGTGTTTGTGGCTACTCCAGCATGTACCTCTCTCTACACCTTCCCTTTCCCCAGGTTTCTCTCTCCCATCTTAGTGTGTCCACTCTTCCTCTTTTCTTCTGTGAACACCAGCCATGGGATCTGGCACCTCTCAAAGCTCCGTGGGGTCTGCTTAGGTCTCCTTATGGAATCTGCAGTGGTGGTATTTCCCAGTAGGATGGCATCTCCAGGATTTCCCAGTAGGATGGCATCTCCAGGGTTTCCCAGTAGGATGACATCTCCAGGATTTCCCAGTAGGATGGCATCTCCAGGCACTGATCATCCTTGTACCAGTAGAAGCACTCTGCAGTCCTCTCCAATGAGCGAAGACCCTAACTTAAGCCAGGAATGGCCTGGAGCAGGTGGGACGTTAGTGATGCCATGACATTCTGAAGACACCTCTGCCCCTCCTTTAGCTGTTAAACCATTCAAACAACAGACCCCAGGAAATTAGAATCTTCCTAGGGGGTCTCACACTGGGAGAAAGAAAAGACTGAGGTCCTGGTACTAGCCAGAGGGCGGGGGTCTTCTCTCCCAAGAAGAGGTTTCACCCAGTTCTGTCAGGACCGCCTTGCAGGGCAGAGGTGATCGCAGACCCACACCTTGACCAAAACTGCATAGCTCTGCATACCGCTGGCCCTCCGTTTAAACCTCACGTCAGGACCAAAGCTGGACTTGGTGGCAGTAGCAGCTCGTTGGTCCTGATCTGTCCTCTTCCTAGCCTGGCCCTACTGAACCACTCCCCTTTATCTGCTTTGCTTTAGGACCGTTTTACTTAATCGTCCTACCGAAGCTTGTTGGCTTTGTCTGGTTGTTCAGGGCTGTCAGGGTCCAGTCTCTGACCCTAACTGGGTTATCTGCCTGGGTTTTACTTGTTTGACTTGGGCTTCCAGAGGAAGCTCCTACAGCCAGAAGCAAGCAGTTGCACGGGGCTCCGCTCAGGTCTGTACACTTGGGTTAGCACCATAGGGCACGAGATCCTATGTATTTTTAATCTCTGCATTTGAGTGTTTTTAGGAGAACTCCCAATGAAACGATGAAGCACACTCTTGAGCTGCACACAGCCCCTGGGCCCTTCCTCTCCTGTCTGTGTATGGTATTTTCAGTGTCTCATGCACACAGGTTTCCAGTGCACCCTCACTGCATGGGAGCTCCCTAGGGTCCCAAGCAAACACGGGGTCAGCACTCTGTCCACCACAGTGGCAGAAGGTGCTCTGAGCATGGCAGAAAGACAACCCTGTCCTCAGAGCCATAAGTGACCATGGAGTCATCTCCAGTCCTTTCTTACTCGTGTTGCTTTGCTGCAGTGGGCAGCCACTTACAACAGCGAGGATGTAGAAAGAGGAGATGAGCCCACGGTCCCCTCCTTTCATTCCTCCCCACGACAGCAAGGTGGAGGCCAGCAGAGGCGGCAGAGTGTGTGCAGTAAGAGGTGGTAGAGTGTGCTGCTGATTTGGGTGGCTTCCCCGCTTCTGGGAAAGAGCGAAGTGCGTGTGCACAGCAGCCACAGAACAATGAAGTGTTTAATTTCCGCGACCGCTTATTAGAATTCACGGTCGTGATAGAAAAATAGTCATTTTCTTTTCTCTCATGTAGAGTGATATTCAGTAACAAGTAAGAGGCCATGTGACAAGTTGAAAGAAGGCCATCATGGAAGGAGAAAAGGAGCCCGTGTGTTTTGGCACCATGCACAGTCCATTTTTCTGAGTTTCGCACCAGGCTTCCCTACTTTAGTGCCTTTAACCGCCCGTTTTTCTGCGTTCTGTATCAGGTGCCTTAGATCATTTTATGGGCACGTGACGTGAGTGGCCCCGTGAAAGCAGCCATTGAGTGGAGCCCCACAGGCACTGCATGCGTGTCATCTCCTGTCTTCTCTTTGCTAGGGTGTGACAATGCTCTTGTCAACCCTTACTTCCCCAGCAAGCTCCACTTCTTTATGATTTTCTTCCCAGGAGCTCATACTGGGTCCCTCCCCACACCCCATGATTTTAAAGAACCTCCTGCTGTCTCCTCGTTTCTGCACTCTCTGCTCCCATCATTCTACCCCCCCCCCAACACTTTTGGCGGTTCAAGGATACAAACAAATCCATCAGGAAACCACCAGCGCTGGCCTCTGGTCACCTGCTGCGAGTCTCACTACCTATATATTGTGTCACAGGCAGGGCAGCCTGCTCTCAGCGGGGGAGGGGTCCCCAAGAGTTCTTTGTCTCAGAGCTCCCCTTCTGTGGGGTGGCAGTAGGGTCACAATTCAAACTCCGCCTTGCTCTGTGGCTTGCAGACAAGGTGGCCAAGAAGAACGTGAATGCCGCTGAGAGTTGTCAGTAATACATTTCTGTAAGCATCGTCTTTCGGTTTGCCAGACAGGCTCTTCCCTCCCAACTCCTGAAGGCAGACAGTGTAGGGCTTGAGAGGTGGTGAGAAGAGGAGAAAGAGAAGGAGGAGGAGGAAGAGAAAGAGGAAGAGGAGGAAGAAGAGGAAAGAGAAGAGGGAGAAGGAGGAAAGAGGAGAGGGAGAGCCCTCTCCATATGTGCGCCGGCCATACTGGTCTCAGTCAACAGAGATATGAGAAGGCTTGAAACACTACTCAGAATTGGGACATGGTGGCATTTTTTCTGGGCTTTTGTTCTTGCTTGCTTTGACTGCCAATGTGGGTCCCGGCCAGCCCAGGCCAGGAACCAAGCTGTTGATGGTGCAGCTGTAGCGGTAATCAGGTTGTTTTTTGTTATTTATCTGAATTTAGAATCCTAGGATGGCCGCTTTTACTCTCTCCTGTTCTCAAACATGTCTTTCCATTGTCTTTTGGTAACCACAATTTCTTTTTCTAAATTGCTTTTATTGAACTATATATTTTTTTCATTCCCCTCCCTTCCCCTCTACCCTCTGCCATGATCCCCACACTCCCAGTTCACTCAGTAGATCCTGTCTTTTTCTTCTTCCCATGTGTATTAGATCCATATATATTTCTCTTAGGGTCCTCATTGTTGTCTAGGTTCTCTGGGATTGTAAATTGTAGGCTGGGTTTTTCTTTGTTTTATGTCTAAATACCACTTGTGATAATTGTCTTTCTGGGTCTGGGTTACCTCATTGAATACGATGCTTTCCAAATACATCCATTTGTCCGCAAATTTCAAGATATTACCTTTTCTCTGCTGTGTAGTACTCCATTGTGTAAATGTAACACATTTTCCTTATCCATTTTTCGGTAGAGGGGCATTTAGATTATTTCCAGGTTCTGGCTGTGACAAATAAGGCTGCTACGAACATAGTTGAGCACATTCCTTGTGGTATGATTGAGCATCCGTTGGGTATATACCCCAAGGTAATATTGCTGGGTCTTGAGGAAGGTTACTTCCTAATTTTCTAAGAAATCACCACACTGATTTCCAAAGGAGCTACACCAATTTGCACTTCCACCAGCAATGCAGGGGTGTTCCCTTTACCCCACATCCTCTCCAGCATAAGTTGTCATCAGTGTTTTTGATCTTGGCCATTCTTTCAGGTGTAAGATGGAATCTCAGAGTTGTTTTGATTTGCATTTCTCTGATGTTGAACATTTCCTTAAGTGTCTTTCAGCCATTTTAGATTCCTCTGTTGAGAGTTCTCTGTTTAGGTCTGTGCCCCATTTTTTATTGGATTATTCATTTGATGGTCAATTTCTTGAGTTCTTTGTATATTTTAAAGATCAGACCTCTGTCTGATGTGGGGTTGCTAAAAATCTTTTCCCATTCTGTAGGCTGTCGTTTTGTCTTGTTGACCATGTCCTTTGCTTTACAGAAGCTTCTCAGTTTCAGGAGGTCTCATTTATTAATTGTTTCTCTGAGTGTCTGTGCCACTGGGGTTATATTTAGGAAGTGCCAATGCATCCAAGTGTTTTCCCACTTTTTCTTCAGTGAGGTCCAGTGTGGTTAGTTTTATATTGAGGTCTTTGATCCATTTGTACTTGAGTTTTGTGCATGGTGATAGATAGGGATCTATTTTCATTCTTCTACATGTTAATATCCAGTTATGCCAGCATCATTTGTTGAATGTGATTTTTTCCATTTGATATTTTTTGCTTCTTTGTCAAAAATCAGGTGTTCATAGGTGTGTGAACTGATATCCTGGTCTTCGATTCAGTTCCATTGGTCCTCTTGTCTCTGACCATACCACCCTGAATGTGCCTGATCTCAGAAGCTAAACAGTGTCGGGCCTGGTTAGTTCTTGGATGGGAGACTGCCTGGGAATACCGTGTGGGTTTGTTTGTTTGTTTTTTGTAACTAAATAGGATGAGATGAGAAGGGTTAATATTTGCTGCACACAACTTCCTGACTCTATGGCCTCGAGGGCCATGGGGACGCTGAGCAGAGAGAGGGCTGAATGGTCAGACACTGGGCCAGGCTTTGTACAGTTTAGCCCGTTTCTTTCTCATCAAGCGGCTGTGTGATGTGGACATCAGCCTCCACTGGATCCGAGGAAACTGAGGTTTACTGAGAGAAAGCAATTAGTTCAAAATCATCTTAAAATGATGGAAAAGCAAAGGCAGAATTCCTGCCTGGTTCTTTCTTCTCTAAAACCTGATTCTTTAAACTCAAGATGTCAGGTCCCGAATGAGCAGTCTCTCAGTGTGCCCTTGTCCCTCTGCCCCATCAGTTCCCATCAGTTCCTCTGCCTGTCTCTCCCTCCTTTCTTTATCGCTTGCTTTTCTCTAAAAAAAAAAAAAAAAAAAAAAAAAATCTTTCCAGCGGGGCAGTGGTGGCACACGCCTTTAATCCCAGCACTCGGGAGGAGGAGGCAGGTGGATCTCTGTGAGTTCGAGGACAGCCTGGTCTACAGAACAAGTACAGGCCCCAAAGCTACAGAGAAACCCTGTCTCAAAAAACCAATAAAACAAAAAAAATCTTTGCTACGTTTATTTAATTATTGTGCATGCATGTGGGGGGTCTTAACATGCTTTGCACTGTGTGTGAGTGGAAATCAAAGGACAGCTGTAGAAGCTGGTTCTCTCCTTCTACCTTGTGGGTCCTAGGGTTGGGATTCGGGCTGTCGGGCTCAGCAGCAGGTGTCATTAAACACCAAGCCATCGCTCTGGCCCATAGAATACCAGTTTCTATGGAGAGTTTTAAGTATTGATTTTCCATTCCATAACTGCAGACCCTGTAGAGAGTCCAGTCCTAGCTAGAATTATCCTTTGCTTAGGACCTCTGTCACATGCCCACACTGGGGTACTCAGTCTACCTCCGCAGCGCACGGACTCGTCCGCCCCCTGCCCCCTCCCCCCTAGAGGATCCTTCCCAAGTTTATTGTCTGTTCTAGCTCACAACACTGCATGCATTCGGCTACTCTGGCAGCTGATGTTGATTGAATACTGACTTTGTACCAGTGGTTTCTATGGCAATCTCCTGTTTCAGCCTAACATGCCCTCTGGTCAAGGAAGACACAGGACAAGGAGGCACACACAGCAACTGTTTGTTGTGCATGGGACTTGTCCATGGCACATGGGTCATGCTGAATTTAGGTTCCTTCGGATGGCTTATACCCATGTTGCTTTGATGCTTCCGAGCTCTTGGAGATGGCGACTCACTTCAGACCCACATACCTGATTGTCCCAGTCCGATGGAGGCATCCGCAGTCTGAGCTCGCATCTCACAGTTCTGCATATATTTGCTGGAATTAAAAGCTCCATTCAGTGAGCCTTTAACATACTAGTGTGGTATGAACTGGCTTCTCTTGCTTACTGCCTCAAACTGCATGGTGCTAAGTATACGATCATCATCCAACTCCTCTCTTGTTAAGGAATCTGCCTAGCTGGCAGATGCCACTCCTCCAAGTAGGGACCTTGGTTTTAGGCTTCCTGACTGTCCATACAGAGCTTCTACCGGAGAAAGGAACAAACATGATGACCCTTCATGGGAGGGAAGAATAGGATATACACGGACCAGGAGGCAGCCATGACCCCCCTACACACACACACTCACACACACACACACGCCTGCTGGAGCTCTGTTGCATAGACACAACAGTTGTTATGAGTGGTGGAAATAGAGACTGCGCATGCACAGAGAGGAGGAAGTGGGCTTGATGATCTACCAACAGTTGCCTGATCGGGAGGGGATGATAAGCTTGCTCTGGTGACACTAGTGGACTGGAAGGGGCTGTCTGGAGTGGCTACAGGAAGGATTTGGGGGCCATGCCCACACTTAGGAAGAAGGGACAGGTGTGCATTTGTTTTGCATGTAAGGCTGTGCACTGTAAGTCCTTGATTTGACCTTTATTATTTCCCCCCACAACCGTGGGAGGTAACTCCATGGTGACTGACAGAGATAGGTGGTCACAGACTGCGTGGATGCCAAGTGGCTCTAAAGAGGAAATTTACAACGGAGGGCGGCACTATGTCAAGTGTGTGGGGGCTGAGTCATGGGAGTGTGCAAGAAGGAACCACAGAGAAGAGGTTATGCATGGGTGGTGGGAGCCTCTCAAGGCACATGCGATTGGGTAGTGGATTTGAAACTAGGATAGCCAGAAGAAAGAGACATCTGGGAAAAATTCCACAAAGCTCAGAGCAGAGATTCCCACAGTGTAAGGGTTAACCCACAATACTGCTATGTGGGCTTGCTCACAGACAAGTCTGTTCATAAGGGCCAGGTGTGGGGTGGAGCTACCACACACTAGATACTGTTCTGGCGGTAAATCAATAATCAAAACAGACACATCTTAGCATCATTGAACCCCCACCCCACACACACACCAGAGTCTTATGATCAGCACCCTAAGAAATGATACCTGTTAGGAAGGTTTGGCTTTGCCTACATGGGCTAAATTGGAAAATAAATTACAAAGTGACCTGATCAGAAAGGCTTCTTTGCAAAGGTGGTTGATTATTCTTTTTGTAAAATTAAATGTGTGTGTGTGTGTGTGTGTGTGTGTGTGTGTGTGTGTGTGTATGGGGAGATTTGTACACGTGGATGCAGTTGTTCTTGGAAATCAGAAGAGGGTGTCAGATCCTCTAGAACTGGGGTTACAGGTGGTTGTGAGCTGCCTGTTGGGGGTGCTGAGAACTGTTCTTGAGTCTCAAGAAGAACAGTATGCACTCTTAACTGCAGAGATGACTCTCCAGCCCCACAGGTGATTCTTGTGCAAAACCCTAGAGATCCCCCAGACTTGACTGCCATCCTCCAGTGTTTTCGAGGTAGGCAGCCTTTCCTCTTTTAGAAACAGGGATAGTGGAGGTGAAGGAGGGTGAATCCCACGTGACAACTGGGATTCAAGCCAGGTTTCTTGACCTCGAGGCCAGTGGCTGAGAAGGGAACGGGAGGGTCCTATTCAACACTTCCAGTCTGGTTTGGCGCTTGCATCGAGGCAGTGGAGTTTCAAGGTCTTTCTGTGTCTCTAGCCTTAATCACTCAGCTCCTGCGTGGCTTCTTTACTTGGGCACAGCACCTCCCTAGACGTAATGAATAATATTTGGAGCTGCAAACCAGAGAGCATTTAGTGGTCATGAAGGCTTGATAAAATGTGTACATGGTTTTAAATATTCCATTGTGATGCACGGTAAGACTTGGTTAAAAATGAGAACACGTAAAAGCCTGCCCGATTTGATTGATGACACACCATCAATATTGATGGCCAAGAGCACATTGGGAAGTTGGGAGGCTGTATTTCTGCTGTGTCCTGCTAACATCCAAGTCTGCAGGATGATAGATCGTGTGGGAACCTGGGTATCACGCTGCTGTTACACTGACATTAAGTAATGATAATGGGCCTCAGCCTCAGTTTGAAGTAAAATCAGTTTTGAGTGAAACATGGACCCACGGAGTCTGTGTGAGGGAGGGTGCTGTTCACAGGGTCATTAACTATAGGACTCTGCTTTCGCTACCCCTGCATCAGGGACTTCTCTGAGAGAGGAGGATGGGATGGTGCTCTACCATCTTGTGAGGTACCACTCCGTGAAGAGATGAAGAGAGTTCAGAATGATGTGCCTACAAGTCAATGACTACCTCGGATGTAGCTGAGGCTAAACACTGGAAGAAGCAAAGAAGGATCCTCCCGGGTGCTCCCAGGGGGAGTGGCCCTGCTGATACTTAGATTTGAGGTTTCTAGTCTTTGAATTTGGGGGGGGGGGTATTTCTGTTGTTTTTAAACAGCCAGTTTGTTACCCTGCTGTGATAGCCACAGGAAGAGACTAGAAGCCCCCTATAGCTGTATGACTATGGGCGAGTTAACGGAACTTTCTGTGTTTGTTTCCTCATCTACAAACCTGAGTGGCAACAGAGCCCATTTCTCTTTGGAACAAGGTGAAGATTAAATGTGGAGATGCATGGAAAGAATTTAGGACCTTGTCTGCATTTAGTAAGTGCTGGGTCTGGCCGGCTATTAATTTCTTCCACTAGTCCTTAGCATCCGTATTTAGCGGTTCCGGCCATCCATTAGGCTTACAACAGTTGTATCACTCCATTGCAAATGTGCCCACACAGTGCTGGGGAGGTGACTCAGTGGGTAACGACACTTGCTGCCCATGCATGAGGACCCGAGTTTGATTTCTCAGCACCCACGTGAAGAAGCTTGGCACTGCTGCACCAGCCCGTTACTTCGGTGTTAAGGGGTAGAGACAAGAGGATCCGGGGAGTGTAGCTAGAACAGCAAGCTTCAGATCTAGTAAGGTACCTTGTCTCAAAAGAATAAGGCGAATGACCATAGAGGAAACGATAGAGGAAGACACCCAACCTCTTCCTGGACCCTCCGCAAGCACATGGCCATGTACATGCACACAGGCACACAGTCACAGAAATAGGGGTGAGATGCGGTAGCCATTCCTCAGCAGAATGGCGGTTCAGAGAGCTGCAGTAACCTTGCGGGGACACTGAGGATCTGTGGTTGAGCTGGACTCAGGATTCTCTGGCTTCAGCCTTGAGTTTATTCCCATTAGTAATACTATCCATGCACCGAGCACTTTGTCAAAATGAACATGTTTCTGTTCTTTACGACAATCATGCAAAATAGATATTTTACAGACAAAGAAACAGAGACCTGGGAACCTGTCTAGGGTCACAGGGCTGAGAGGGGCAGAGTCCATAGCATTTTCTGTGGTGCGGTGAATAATGTCACCCACGATGTGTCTAAGTACTAACTCCTGGAACCTGGACATGTTTAGCTCTGTAGGACAAAGGGGGATGTTCTGAAGTGGCTGGGGCTCTTCAGATGAGGTGACTGCTGCGCTTTCTCATGGGCCCATCAGTGTGACCACTGGTGCCTTCATACAGAGGTTGACTAGAGTCTGGGAAGGGGATGTGGTGGTCGTGGAGACAGAGATGCCAAGCTGTTGTACTGCTGCCTTTGAAGATGGAGGAAGAGGCTGCGAGCCAAGGGATGGGAGACAGGCAACCCAGAGGTTGCACCCCTGCAGAGCCCTTGCTTCAGCCTTGGAAACCTTCTTTGGGCTTCTCCAGATCTCTAAGAGTACCACTAAACTTGTGATAAGTTGTTACAGCGCTGACAGGAAGGAGAACAAGACATCCCTGGATACCTTTCCTTGTCTTTGCGACAGACCGCTGGGCAGGAAGGCCTGCCTCGAGCAGCACGGGGACTTCTCTCCCCTGCTGGACTGTCCATCTGAACTCTGCTGTTCTCCTCTGCATCTGCCCAGAGCCCCTCCTCCAGGATAAGGGTAATTCTTTTTTCCGGGCCAAGAAATCTAAAGCTCGAACTCAGCTAATTTCCACAGTGGCGAGAATTCCTTATCGCTTGTAATTGCACACCCTGAAGTAGAGACCCTGGCCTTTCCTTATCATTTTTATTCTGACAATCTTTGCACAGTGTCTTATCTTCAGCCTTGCTTTTCAGATGGCCACAGGTGATCTTGATGCACACAGCTAAATCTGAGTGTCTTGCAATGGAGAGGCACTTCCTTCCTTCTCCTAACCCCTTCCTCATACTCCTCCTTCAAGGAAAAAGAAAGGCTTTTCCGGGTGTTTCTCCCCTCACATCCTCTCTGCGGGCCTCCGTGTTCTCAGGTGCTTACTTGCTGGCAGTGCAAATGGGTCAATGTAAAGGACTTGGACTGCATATAATCTTCCCACTGGGTCGACAACACGGTCCACTTCCCTTGAGGAACATGGCTCTGTTAAATATGTTCTGCAAACACTGGAACATTCTGGAAGGGATGAATGGTTGCCGGGTGGGAAGCTAAGCAAGTCAGTCAGCTTCAAACAGCTCTTGGCATGTACTTGAATTTCCTGCTAGGCGTAGGAAGTTCTAATCCCGAATTCAGAGTCAAAGAGCATGGTGCTTATCATGCATGCTAACTCGAGTTGATTGCTTCTGACTATCTGGGTAAGATGCTGAGGATGATGCTTGCTACATCTGAGCTCAGCATGCATGATGGCCATGATTGATTAACAATGTCTGCCAAGAATGTATGTGCTGGGCTGAGAGTTAGAAAGTAAACTTTTTGCCCTCTTTTATTTAAAAGAATTGTGTCTGTATCTGTGCATATGTATGTATTCACATGTGCACGTGCGTTTGTGTGTGGGTGCATGTATGTGGAGGCCAGAGGCCAACATGCAGAGTGACCTTGCTGATTTAACTAGGTTGGCTGGCAACAAGCTCCAGGGAGCGCCCCCTCTCTGCCTCCCCAGTACTGGGTTTAAAGGCAGATTGAATTTAGGTCCTCATATTTGCCCATAAAGCACTTTACTGAGACCCATGACTGGCTTTGAAGCTCCAGGCTTCATTCCGAGATAGTTCCACTTCCCAGGGACTGCTGAAGATCTCAGTTTTTAGGAGCTATGCCGACATGTTTCGGCAGTAATGTGCACATGAAGTCTTTGTTCGTCTGAATTCTCATAGTCTCATACACAACCCCTCGATTTTCTCTTGGCTAGATCCAGACAGTAGCAAACTGGACATTCAGGGAAGCTGCTGCCTGTTCCCACAGTACCATCGGTGTGGAATTGTTGGCCAGGAGGGGAACATGCTTTGGCCAGGAGGGGAACACGCTTTGGCCAGGAGGGGAACACGCTTTGGCCAGGAGGGGAACACGCTTTGGCCAGGAGGGGAACACGCTTTGGCCAGGAGGGGAACACGCTTTGGCCAGGAGGGGAACACGCTTTGGCCAGGAGGGGAACACGCTTTGGGAACAGCTCAGTCATAGCTTTGGCTTGACTTCAAAAGAGGCATCGGGAGGCTCACTTTTCGGCTCAGAGACTTTGTTTTCAATAAAGGGAAATCTCTCTGCACTTGTAATTCTAGGGTTCTGGGTCGGCCAAATGAGCAGTATTTTAAAATCTTAGCCAACTCCCAAGCAGGAGGCTTTCTTCCGGCTGTCAGCGGCTCCATCTCTGGACTGACCTCCTCTCGGTTTGTCTTTGGAGACTAGCCAAGCCCAGCTGCCTCAGCGATGTCCATCTCCCCAGGCACAATAATAACGGGGCTTTTCCACAGAGCAAGTTTTCATTATTTTGAGGTTTTGTCTGTTTGTCACATGTCCAACTCATTCCTCATTCTTTTCCAAACAAAGAGTGATTCCTGGGAAAATGAGGTGGCTGTGGTACCTGCACACTGTTTCCGACTCCTCACTCCCTCCGTTCCTCCTCTCCTTACAGCAAATGAAAGTTGGTTTTCTTTTCTTTCTTTTTTTTCAGGTTATGTTTGACAAATCTCTGGACACAGTCAGATAAATTTGCATTTCTAGAGTCAGTGAACCACATGACAAAAGTTAATTAAACTGGCTTGGGTCGGAGTATCTGCTGGGGGATCGGGAGCACCGTCTCAGTTCTCAGAAAAATCACGGCCTGCGTAGACGCCTCCCTCACTCCTTGTTGTTTAATAAATATGCCATTCATTCCTTTATTGAGAGATACTCGTGAACTGCTGGGTTTTAAATTTCCGTTGAAGACGTTTAATGATCACACCTTCTCGAAAACTCCTTGCTGGTGTTTGCTCTTCCCAAACTGCAACATAAAAATTTCCTAGTGTCTAAATAATTTTGGCGAGATCTTCCCACAGTCTAACATTGGGGTTATGTCTTTCTTGATCTGGGGCAGGTCTCTAGGTCCTTAGTTGAAGTCCCCACGATGCTTGTGTTGTACGTCAGTCAATCCAGGCTGCATTCTGCTGCACTAACAAAAAGCCACCACATCTCACTGACTTTATACAACAAAGGACGCTCCCTTGCTCCTGTTGAATGTCCACAAGGACTGGTTGGGGGCTTTACTTAAACCCCCCATTTTAAATAGTGGACTATTTTCTCTTTCCATTTCATGGAGTAATAAAGACAGTGAAGCATACTTAGGCATACTGAAACCTTTCTTCTAAAAATATCACACTTCCCTTCCGCTTATGTTATGAGTCCATGATGTCATGTGTATAGTTAGAAGGGATATGGAGACTCTTAGCAGGCACTAAAGTTGGTTCAGGTACATATTTGAAGGTTCTCTTCCCAATAGATGACATCAAAGCCAGGTGACAGGACCTTGCCTTATGTTTCTCCAGGACAGCATGTGATCCAAAGGCCATACATTTACCGTGATAATTTATCTCTGGGCAAGAAGATGTTTATTTGTGACAAGGCATCCAATCAGGGAAGCCCCTCACCAAGAGCACAGGGTGAAGCTGAGTCACTGAGCCAACCTCACTGGCAAGGTGAACAGCATCCATGCAGTAAACCGGGGAGTAAAAGACAGACGGCAAGGATGTGTCTGGGTCGGACTTGGAGTTTAGACATTCAGAGATGCTCTTGACGGTTCTTTATCTGAAACAGTGAAGTCTAGGAGCTGTCTATGTTTTCCTGGGATGACACACATAAAAACTGGAAAGTTGAGTAAGAATAAGCAACTCCTCATCTGTTCAGACCCGGAGAACCCGATGTCGTGGTTTCAAGAGGTTTCTAAATCACTCAGGGATTTTACTGAACGTGCACATCCCTGGGGCCACTCTAGGGATCCTGAGGCAATCGGGGCAGGTCCGAGCATGTCATTGACAGCCCCCCAGATGTCGTGGTAATTTGTTGAAAGACCTCTTATTTGCCACAGGCCACGTGATCATCAGGGAGACAGTGAGCAGGGGACTATCATTATTACAGGAGAGCCCTGCTGGTCACTGGTTCTCAGGGCTGCTGTTTCCAGAGGTGGGACACTCACTGACCCGACAGGAATCAAATGTTTACATTCAGGCATATGCTAAAATTCATCTCTCTTTCCATGCCATGCATCCCAATAAGTCCAGGGAGACGTAAGCAAAGATGTTATTAGTTGCTGTGTCCAGGACATTGATTGCTTCTCATGGCCAAGGGTATTAAATTCTAGAACAAGAATATGACCCGATTGCATAGAAATCCTGCGGCAGGATTGGAGAGACTGGATAGTCCCTGGCAGGAGAAGATGGGCAGAGCACTGTTGTGTTTGTAGAAATGCAGGCCGGCTGCTTCTTGTGTCTGTGTACAGCCTCTCTTCGGAGCCGTTCAGAAACCGTCTGGATGTCGGCAGAAGTTCTAGCAGCAGGCGAGCAATGCCAGTGTCCAGTAGGGTAACTCTGGCAAATTCCATCACCTCTAGGTGTGCGGGTGCAAATTGAGACACCTACTTCATTTATGTGAAGATGAAATGAGCTAACACAGGATATTCTTAGGGAAGTGTGGGCACGAAGCTCCCCCGGGTTCATTGCTAACTTCCATCACCTTTATTGCCATTCCCACAACTCGCCCACGATCAGTGTCATTGCATGGCGCGGAAGGAAGACAGGAGTCGCGCAACTGTTGTCTGTTGTGGGAGTATCTTCTGCTGCCTCAGCCAATAGTCGCTGAAGCACGAGCCCACAGTGCAACGGGGAGCGCCTTCCGCTCCATCAGCCAATAACCGCTGAAATACCAGCCCACTGGGGCGTGGTATATTTCTCTTTTAAAAAGAGCCACAGATCCCGGATCAGGCCCTCTTGGTTCCGGCGCTTGGTCCCGGCTCCTGTTCCAGCGACTAGGCTCCCTTCCTGACGGTTTATGGTGTATGTAAGTTTTACCCCCCCAAAATAAATAACCCCTTAAAACATAACTGGTGTGGGATTGATTCGCCAATAGTTGTCTGTAGGCAGTTGTAAGAATTAGACTAGCCTTTGCCATGGTTGGTTCTAGTTTCCGTTTCATTTGGATGGAGGGCCATGGTCGACTTGAACTTCAGAAGATTTTCTTTTCCTGTCAACCTTTTGTTTTATTTAAAAAAAAAAATAGAACCGTAAACTCAATCTAGCAGTGAAACTGACTGATGGTAGGGGGAAAAAAAAAATCTCCCAGACAAGCTTTCCGAGCACTCTGCATTGACCCAAGGTGACTTCCCTGATGGGTACATCAATGACAGAGGGACAGAGGTTAAGCCAAATAGATTTGAGATCTGAAATTGGACCCTCGCAGCACGCTGTCGGTGTGCGTCATTGACAGCCCCGAGGGCGGGGCCAGGTCCAGGAGGAACAGCTGCTGCACGGCATGTGTGCGCTCATAGCCTGGCACTGCATGGCATCTGCTAATAGGAGAGGAAGCCCGCAGGGTCCCATCGTGGAGGAAACCGACAAGGTCAGATGGCTAGCCTCAAGCCCTGGCCATCTTTGTGTGCGCCTAGTGCGTTCAGCTCAGGAATGTAACTGTGTCCCTCCGACCCCGAGTGTGCAGCTCTGTGTGTGGCTAGCCCATTCCGTGGGCTAAGAGTTCACAGCCTTAGCTTTGCTCCATGCTATTTGGCCAGGAGTGAGCAGAGGTACGATATAAACTCTAATTTGGCTCGGAGAAGCAGAGAAACTTCAGCACAAGAGAAAAATGATCTTGCAAATAAATAAGTCCATCCAAATTACCGAGTAGGACTCCAAGAAAAGATCTTCATCCTGCTGAGGACAGCTTTTAACTAAGAACAAGCTCAAGGTTACCAAGGCAATGAGTCTATGGGGGGAGGGGGCGGGGGTTGCATGATGAACCAGGCCTGCGGCAGAGTCACTATCAGCTCCCAGGAGGGCTGTGCTCCAAAGGGATTGAGCAGGCTCAGTTCTCATGGGGTCTAAGGCTTGTGACTTGGGGACAGTGACCCCTGTAACTGCATATAATTCCTGATACTCACTATGGAACAGGCATATATTTTATAGACATTGAAACATTTGACATTTGTCTTAAACAGCCATTGCTATTGTCCTCATCTTGGAGAGCCCCCAGGCCTCAGAAGGCTGAGTGACTTGTCTGACTTATAATTAAGAAGTGGCTGAAGACAGGCTCGGGACGTCTGACCCTGGACCTCTCTGCAGCTGTGTGAGGAAGGATGTGTTTATGTTTAGACGCCGACACGAGTAATAAGCACAGACAGTATGGTCCGGGTTTTAGCTGAGGGAGCAGACACTTCAGCTAGGCCGGAGTTTGGTTAATTTCTCATTGCTGTGACCAAATCCTGGTCAGAAGCAACATAAAGGAGGAGGGGACTTCCCCTGACTGATAGTGTGAGGGGATCCAGTCTATCACGGTGGAAAAGGCGTGGCCTCAAGCAGTCCCATGGGGCCTGTTCACATTTCTGCAAACCAGGAAGTGGGGTGTCTGGAGAGGGAGATGGGGGTGGGACAAAAGTCATGTGCAGGGCAGAGAGCGTAGCTAAGCTGCTGGGCAGCCACAACTATCTGTCCCTTGGCCTATCATGGCTTCAGAATCTGAGGTTCAAGCAGCTGATTTCCGTAGCTGTGGATTTCTCGCCATAGGCCAGCTCCCTGTCTCCCCTGTGTGTCCCCTGCACCACTGGCACACAATGGTATCGTCTCTCGTCCCAAAGCTTCAGAGTTGCTAGCTGTAGAGTCTACTGTACATGGCTCCTTAGGTCAAGAGGGAGAATTCAAGTGGCCGCACCCAGCCTACCCCTGGGCGTCCCTCCAGTCAGCGGTCAGCGGTCATAACTGTAAAAGCCTTTGCTGTAGCCAGCATGGGATTAGTAAGGAGGCCTGAGAGAAAGGAAGGAAGGAGAGAGAGAGAGAGAGAGAGAGAGAGAGAGAGAGAGAGAGAGAATAATGGACCACATTAGCAGACTGATGAAGCCCATGGGTCTCTTTCCTGAATAACAATTTTAAAAGGTCTATTTGTAGCCTATATGTGTGCGTGTTTCGCCTGTCTGTGTCCTACATACCCGAAGTGCCCATGGAAGCCAGAAGAGGGTGTTGGATCTCCTGGAATTAGAGTGACAGGAATGAAGGTGCTAGACATTAAAACCTGGTTCACCGGAAGAGCCACCAGCGTTTTAACTTCCGAGTGAGACTCTAAATCACAAAGCAAAGTCAATGTGCTGCGGGCTGGTGAGGCGGTTCAGTGTAAAAGGGCTCGCCACCCAAACTGGTGACCCGAGTTCCCTCCCTATGCGGTGGGGGGAGAGAATGGACTCCAGCGACTGTTTCCCACCCAAATTCGTGGACTCCCAAGTTCTACACATGGCCTCGCTCTGTTGCAGTAGTTCCCATGTGTGTAAGGTGGGGAAGAGAGCCGGGGAAGACATCTTTATTAAAGTGTTGATTCACCGGGTGATGGTGGAGCACGCCTTAAATCCCAACAATGGGAGGCGGAGGCAGGCGATCTCCAAGTTCAAGACCAGCCTGGTCTACAGAGTGAGTTCTAGATAGCTGAGTCTCCACAGAGAAACCTGTCTCAAAAAACAAGTAAACAAACAAACAAACAAACCCAAAAAACAAAACAAAACAAAAACAAAACAAGCAAATATAGCTTCTTCCTTTTCTTCCTTTGTCTCTGCCAAGGTCTGCTAATATCAGACCAGAAAGGGAGAAATGAAAACTGAAACTACAAGCTCACTTCTGCTGGGCTCTTACAGGCACTAAAATTCCCCGTAGTAAATAATGCAGTGTGACTCAGCAGCACCCTCTGTCGGTATAAAAGGGAGCTTGGGTGTGAGCCAGCTGAGCCACATGAAATGAGTTCGCATTTCAGCCGCAAGCTTAGTGTCTGACATGTTTAGGTTAAGTTAGTGGGGCTGAGTGCACACCACTTCACGGGTTTCCTAGATGCCGCTTGGCTCGCTAAAGAGGAGAGCGTCAGCGCATCTCTGTGCGAGGTGGAACTAAATGAGTCGTGTCCTCTGAGGAGCAGTCACTGTACTGAGACAGCCCTGAGGTCTGCAGCTCATTGGAGTGAGGGCTCACGTTGGTCTGCCTGGTCAGGGCAAAGGGAGCCGCCTAACCTGAGGCCAAAGTGGGGCGGGAATAAGCAAGTGTAGCCCCCAGACACCAGGAGAGAAGAGGTGAGGGGCTACGGTAGTCTTTAAGGAGCAAGACCCTGAAGCTTGGGGTTGGAAACAAAACTCTGGTGAAGAGAGATTGCCTCCTGGTGAGCAGAATGAGCTCGGCGGTTAGTCAAGACAAAAGCCACCTGCTAAAATAAACTGGAACAAGAAGTGAAGCAGAGCTGTGCACAGGCCAAACGCAAGGGCAGCCGAGCGCCTGGGGCAGACAGTGCGTACATAGCTAGGCTTCTTGGGAAACAAAAGTACTTACTGCTGGGGTTTGTGTCTTGAAGTTTTATGGAACTTCCTGTCTGGGTCTCAGGTTCCTCCAGCAATATCTGGGACATAAGACCAAAGGAGATTCACACCTACGTGGAGGTAGAGGCACTGTTACAGGAAGTATCTCCCCATGTACGCTGTTCCGCCGTCAGTATCCTTTTCTCTTTATGTAAAGGCAGGATTGGTTAGTGGGTGACAGCATGGGGCTTCCGGGCCACCACTGAAATCCCAGCCCTACCTCGGGCAGGCGATAACCTCTTTATCTCCCTTTGTTGCTTTGTAAAATGGATATGATAGCAGATGCTTTTCATGGGACTGATATGGAATTTACATAATTGATGCAAATTAACATGTGGAAAGTGTTAATGTGCTCAATATTGGTGCCTAGAGAATAGTGACTTTCTCAGTATATGTGTGTGTGTGTGTGTGTATATATATATATATATATATATATATATAGTATATCTATGATATGTATGTATGATATTAAAAATTCTCTCTTTTCCCTGATGACTGGGGCTACAGTTTGTACACACACACACACACACACACACACACACACACACACACACATGCATGCGGAGCATTGCACATAACCATACCTCGTATCTACCGGGGACTGGTCCCATGACCAGCTGCACGTACCAACATTTACAGATGTTCAGGTGCCTTCTCCGAAACAGAGTGGTGCTTGCACATCACTGCGCACAGTCTTCTGTGGGCCTTACGTCAGCCCTAGTCTACTTACAGCACCGGCTGCAATGTAAATGCTATGCAAATAGTTGTTTCGTTATAGTTTCTGAGGGATTAACGACTCAGAAGAAAGTTATGTTCATGCTTAGTTTTCTCAGCTGTATTATTTGAGGTGGGCAGATCCACCCTAAATCTAAACCTGGTGGCAGCCCACATAAAAGGACATGACAAAGGAAGTTTTGCCCCCTGCCTTCCCCCACTCTTGCTCTCAACTTCATCTGTTCGTTTATAAAGGCTTTCCTCTGCTGTATTAGAACCTACTTCTCCATGATTGAAGTGTAGCCCGAAGACTACAGCAGCTCCAGGACTCCTACGGGACCCCAGAACCAGACGGGGACTACTGAGGCATCCAGGCTTGTGAACTGAACAGCTACTGTATTCTTGACCTTCCTATTGAGAGACAACAACTATTGGACCACAGCCTGTAAGCCACTCTAATACATACATACATACCCCCACATATATATTATACATCTATCTATCTATCTATCTATCTATCTATCTATCTATCTATCTATCTATCTATCTATCTATCTATCTATCGTGTCTGTCTATCTTCTATCTATCTATCTATCTATCTATCTATCTATCTATCTATCTATCGTGTCTGTCTATCTTCTATCTATCTATCTATCTATCTATCTATCTATCTATCTATCTATCTATCATCTATCTGTCACCTGTTTATCCACCATCTCTCTCTCCTTGTGTGAGTGTGTGTGTGTGTGTGTGTGTGTGTGTGTGTGTGTCCTTGTTCATTCGGTCAGTCTGTTCCTTTAGAGAACTCTGACTAATAGAGATGCTGCAGGTAGCTCATACAGAAATCGAGCAGAACATCCCTGCAGGACATGGAAAGGGCCAGAAGCCCACACGTGGGCATTATGCTCTAAGTCAGGACTTCTTAAGCTTTTTTCTGTTTGTGACTCAAGTTCATCCAAGAAAACTTTGGGCAACACTATACTTGTAAACATATAGGATACATATACAAATCAAACATTTTCTGATCATAAATCAAGTAGAAATTTATTTTGAAACAATTCTTTGGTATATGTAGAATTTTACCATTTCTCAAACATAAAAGCACATCTTCATACTAATGAGATAGATGTACTTGTTTAGTTTCACATAAAGAACCAAACCTTGGCTGGATATTTGGTTCTGTAGTACATAGAACATCAACACTATTTAGAACGGATGGCTGTTTTGATTTTATAATTACCAGTACTGAACATGCTCTTTGTAAAAATGTATAGTTTAAAATGGTGGAAATATGTTCAGGATCATTGCAGAAGCTGTGGAAAAGCTGGTCCCAAGTTTTAGCCAAAACTCATTAGACGATCTCAAGTCAGTAACTTAAATAGCAGTTTTTTAAAAAAAATCCTGTTTTACTGCAAATATATTCTGATTTAATGCGTACATGCTGAGGAATGGCTGTAGGAAAGTACCAAAAGCTTTGTTGTCTGTAATTAAATTTTTATGTGTCTATAAGAGCAGAAATCTTTGTGTGTGGAGTAATGACACCACAGTCTACAACGTAGAGAAGCCTCAGATCTGGGTTAGGTGTCTCAGAGACTGTCTCTGCTTCGTTACACATTTTATTATGAGCTAATCTTTGGTCACTGTGCAGTTAGACACATCTTATTCTTGCCCAATCATTCATGGCCCCTTATGGAGTTGCCACCTGAAGCCGGGGGCCACAGGGTCCTTTGGAGAGCTGGTGGGGGGACAGGTGCGAGGCAGTCTGGTCCAGTCACTCACTTGCTGACCCAGAGGAGACCAGATTCCTTTGAGGAGTCAGACCTCGCTTGCAGACTCACCTTTGTGCTTTCTCGGCTGGACCTGAAGTTAGGTTGATTTCTAAGGAATGCCACGGACTTGTACTTATTGTCCGGGAGGCTCTTAACCGGCTGACATCTGGTAAAATGGTATTCGGAAAGGAAATCATCGAAGAGCCGAGAATCAGAAAGCTTGTGGGAGGAGTCCAACGCTAAGGGGATAACTCCCTTGTGTGTTGAGAAAGATTTCCTACCGTTGCAATCTCATGGCGGCCTTGGCACTGACTGACAGGAGCTTCGCTTCGCCGACTGTTTCTGCATATCAGGGCCTGTGCCAGGAGCCTCCCATAGGCCACGCGGTTCAACAGAACAGAAGGAGACACTTCTGCTTCAAAGATGAGGTGACGTGGAGCTAATACAGAGCAAGTGCCTAGGGCCACCCAGGGTAAAACAGCAGAAATCGAGTTGGAGTCTTGCGGGGGTTCGACTGAGAAATGTCTCCCACAGGTTCATGCATTCGTACCGATGTTCCCCTGCTGGTGGCCCTATCTGCAGGAGGTTCTGGAACCTTTCTGAGGTGGAGCCTTGCTGGAGGAAGTATGTCATGGGTTGTGGAGGGCTTTGAGGGTTTATAGCCTCATGCTGGTGCCGTGCCTTCCCTGCCATTAGTGGACTCCATCACTCTGGAACTGTGAACTAAAATAAACCTGTTCTTCCTTCACTTGCTTTTGATTGTGATACTTTATCCCAGCCACCGAAAATTAACCAATACAGTTTAGCTCTGGAAGAGTCACCTCCCAGCCCTATGCTCTGGTCTCCTGCTAGTCTAGTACATGTGCCAAGACTCTCATCTAGTCTCCGTCCACTCTGGAAACTGGCAGCTTTTTAACTCTCAGTGAAGTTCCTTTCACTGCGAACAGTTTCTTTTGGCAGAAAATTCTTTGCTCGTGGCATTTGGCACTCCTTCAAGAGTAAACCGAAATGACCCAGCAATCCCACTCCTAGTGATCTGTCCAAGTGAGCTGGAAACCTGTGTTTGCACCAGGTCTTACATACCCGAGCTCACAGCAGCGTTAGCGCCGTAGACAATGAGCAGAGACAACTTAATGCTCATCAAACAACAGGCAGAAAAACATCTACCCAGTCAATAAAATATTATTTAATAACAAAAACTTCAGTGCTGGTAGGTGTTACAGTGTAGATGATCGTTAACACATCACGGTAGATAAAAGAAGGTAGTCAGTGAATGAAGACTGCCCATTGCCCATTCCGTTGACATTAAATGCCCAGGAGAGACATAGCTGCAGTCACAGAGTGGGTCAGTGGACTCCAGGGGCTGCAAGGAAGGAGGGACAGAGAGAAACCGTTAGGATATGAGTTTTCTTTGTGGGACGAATGAAATGTTCTGGAATTAGATGGAGACTATTGTGTGTAATTGTGAATACCACAAGAGCTACTGAATTAAACTCAGAATGTTATGTTTTGTGGTATATGTCTTGTCTCAATGAAATAATTTAGATAAGGTAATTCCTCATTCCATATTTTAAACACAGGATTAACTCAAACAGGTCTGTACATATTTGGAACTGCCTGGCTTGTCAATGTAGATTCTCTTCTCCAAAATAAGCCGCAGGTCTGATCCCTTCAATCCTCCTTCTCCACCACCCTTCTTTTTTTTTGTTGGGGCAGGCAACCCAATGAATTTAAGTAGGCTTACTTGTAGGAACAGGATAAGGGCTTACTTACAGGAGCTTGGACAATTTACCACCAACGAAAATGCCTGTCCTTCCACTGGGAAGCATTAACTACTTCACAATCCGCAGGAAGAGGTGGAGCCTCGTGAGCTCCTTCCACTTTGGCATACTGATGGCCCAATCTTCTGCTGATCTTATGCAGCTGACTACAGCTCTGTTGGTTCAAGGGTGCAATGGGCGTCTTCTTTACTTGAACTGTAGTTAAGATCCATACTGATTTCTTTCTTTCTCACTTGCCCCATAGAGACAAGGTTGTTCTTACAGTGCGCACCCCTCCTAAGCCTAGCACTGTTGCAACAACAGACTCGACTTGGTAGGCGACTGAAGAACAAACCCTGCCCCTCCCTGTCGTCACTGTCTAGTCAGCCTATATAGCTGGTATTCATGGACTGTACATTTTCAGTTTTGAATTACTATCATCATTGTTTTTTTCTAAGAAGCCCAAAACATAGATTTTTTTAAAAAATTGTCTTTGAAAACTTAATTTGAATGCTGAGTTGAACACAAATTCCAAAGCACAAACCGTTATTGCCCTTGGTAGACTGTAAGAGCCACCACAATCCTTAACTCTGCTGTGTATGCTTGCTGACTTGGCTTTGAAGCTTTTTCCAGCAAGGGGAAAAGTTGTCTACTCATCTCCTGACTTCAGGCTGGCCATGCGATTTTGCTCAGTAACATGCAACAGATGTGCCAGCATGCAAGCTACAGAACAGAGCCTTCCTGCTCTGGACGACTGTGCTGTTTGGCTCGCGTGAACAAATGCAAGCCTGTTTCTGTAGATGAGATAAAGATGAGACAAAGGTCACGTAGGTGTGTGTTGTGCCAATGCTCAGAAGGGCATCTTCCAAGCCAACCAGCCTGTGGCTAAAGATGCGTGAAGGACCCCAAATGAGATGAGAAAAAGCACCAAGGTGACTCCAGGCCAAATTGTCAACCCCCAGTGCTGTTTGAAGCCACTAGGTTTGGGGCATTGTTAATTATGTGACAAAACTTCAGTGAGGTGTTCCCTGTCTGTCTGGGGTATGGAGACATGAAAGGGCTCCAGCTCCTAACAGCAGAATCACAGGTCTCCAGGGACACGCTCACAGCGCAGCTTCACTCCACTTGAAGACCTACAAAGAGCCATAAACGTGAAGAAACCCGAAGGGCCGAACCTGGGAGAGAGCAGCTGGTTCTCGAGCAGTTAGTTGTGTCCTAAAAACTAGGCGTGCCCAGGACAAGAGGAAGTGAGGTGAGGGAGTCGGAGCAAGAGACAACTGAGGTATTGATGTTTTCGCCGAGAGTTTTAGGCTAACAATAGTTAAAAAAAACACTTAAAAAAATGATAGGAAGTAAATAATCAAATGAGTGACGGGAAATTTCAGTGACGGAGCCTCTAAAATGGAATACAGGCTCACACTCACTCACAGGAATACAGGTTCACACTCACTCATGGGAATACAGGCTCACACTCACCGGAATACAGGTTCACACTCACTCATGGGAATACAGGTTCACACTCACTCATGGGAATACAGGTTCACACTCACTCATGGGAAAACAGGTTCACACTCACTGGAATACAGGTTTACACTCACTCACGAGAATACAGGTCCACACTCACTCACAGGAATACAGGTTCACACTCACGGGAATACAGGTTCACACTCACTCATGGGAATACAGGTCCACACTCACTCACAGGAATACAGATTCACACTCACTCACTCACTCACTCACTCACAGGAATACAAGTTCACACTCATTCACGGGAATACAGGTTCACACTCATTCATGGGAATACAGGTCCACACTCACTCATGAGAATACAGGTCCACACTCACAGGAATACAGGTCCACACTCACTCACAGGAATACAGGTTCACACTCACGGGAATACAGGTTCACACTCATTCATGGGAATACAGATCCACACTCACTCATGAGAATACAGGTCCACACTCACTCACAGGAATACAGGTCCACACTCACTCACAGGAATACAGGTTCACACTCATTCACGGGAATACAGGTTCACACTCATTCATGGGAATACAGGTCCACACTCACTCATGAGAATACAGGTCCACACTCACTCACGGGAATACAGATTCACACTCACGGGAATACAGGTCCACACTCATGGGAATACAGGTTCACACTCACGGGAATATGGGTTCACACTCACTCACAGGATTACTAGAATGGAAAACTGCAAGTGCAGACTGGACACTACAGAAACTACAGAAGAAAGGAGCTTTGAGCTTGAGCCAGGTCCCGAGAAACCACAAAACTGAAGCAAAAAGAATTATAAAAATGATGGGGAAAAGGGGTATGGACTAGAGGAAGGAAATTTAACACAGCTGTAGTGGTTTGAGAAGGTATCAAATAGTGAAATAACCACTTTCCTTGTTTTCTTTTTTCTTTCTTTCTTTTTTTTTCTTTTCTTTTCTTTTTTTTTTTTTTTTGAGTGTTAGGTAGAAAGGAGAAATGGTGGCAGATGAACAGCCGGAATAAAAAATACGGGATGAACATCTCAAAATTGAATCCCAGCAACTCATTGTTATAAGAAAATTTCAGCGAACGCTAAGAACACTAAGTAGGATTTTTAAAAAAGAGAAACTCACCTGTAACATTGTCGTCAAATCAATAAAAGCAAGAGAGAGTTAAAGAGAAGCTGCAAAGTTAGCCTGAGAAGAAAATGAAGGCCTGTTAGGTACGGGGAACAGTGTGAGAATCGGAGCAGACATTCCAGCCGAAACAATGGGGACCAGAGACAATGGAATGGCATCTTTAGAGAGCTGGAGATACAAATAAAATGTCTCATCCCAGCATTCTATATCCAGCAAAAATACACTTGAAAGTAAAGTCAAACTAAAGGCACTTTATTTAATGAAGAAAAGAAAACAGAGTTCATTGCCAGCAGGTCAGACCGACAGGGAATGGAAAAGGAACCCTCCAGGCTGAAGAAAAATGATACCGGTGGGAACTCAAGGATATAGAAATGAATGAAGAACCTTACATAATGTGTAGGTAAACTTTAAACCTAAGTTTGGGATTTTTTTTTTTAAAGATAGTCTTTTTATGTAGTCCAGGCTGGTCCAGAGCTGACAATCCTATCTCTGCCTTCTGGGTGCTGGAATTACGCACCACCAAACCCAAACCTAAATTACTTTATTTATTTAATTAATACGTGTGTGTTCTTGTGTGTGTACAAAGGTGTGTGTAGTGTGTGTGCATGGATGTACATGTGTGGGCAGAGGTCAATGTTAAGTGTGTCCTTTAGTCACTCTCCACTGACTTTAAAGACAGGGTCTCACACTGATCTGGAGTTCACCAGCTTAGCCAGATTAGCTGGCTAGAAAGCCTCAGAAATGGTCCTGGCTCTGCCTCCCCACGGCTGGGGTTGATAGGCACATGTTACCATGCCCTGCTTTGATATGGATGCAGAAAAGGCACTTCCCTGCCTCAGCAAGATATTTTTCTGCATACGAAGTGTATAAAGGAATAGTGATAATTAAAATGAAAACACTAGCTACCTGTTACGGGCATCTGTGGTATCAAGGCTGGGAAGGGGTAAAAGAGACAGCCGTTGCAAGAGTGCTTTGCTCTGAATGAAGTGGAAGAGTAGTTAAAGTCAGCAAGCATGCGTTCTTCAGTCCAGCAGCGAGCTGGTGGCCATGTGTGGTTACACAGACAGCACAATGACTAGTGTTCAACTCAAACAAAATTTGTAGCTTTAACAAACAAAAAAAAGAGTTCAAATGAGAACTCAAAGCAAGGTCACCTTTTCCCCTTGCAACGTTGTTTTTTTGTGGTTGTCCTGCCAGGACTGGTTGTCATTTTAACTGTGGGTATAAAATTTACATTAGATTTCAAGACTTAGCATGAGGGAACTTCCAGAATGTAAGATCTCTCAGCAATATCTTCTACGTTTGTTATTTGTTGAAATGATAGTATATTGAGTATATTAGGTATGGATTATTAATCAGCGTGTGTCTGTTGTGTGTGTTTGCATGTGTTGTATGTCTTCATGCTTGTTTGGATGCAGCTGAGTGTGCAAATGGGCATGGATATGTATATCCATGATTTGGGAGGTCTGAAGTTGAGATCAGACATCCTCTTTGGCCACACGTCACTGTGTTGATTGAGGCAGAGTCTCCCACTGTACCCAGAGCTAGCCCATTCTGTCTCTTTTACAAACATGTCCTAGGGATCATTTGTCTCTGCCTCCTGAATGTAGGGATCACAAGCTGCTGCCATGGTTGCTTGACTTTTACATAGGTTATAGGGAACTGAACTCTGGTCCTCATTGCTTTCACGGCAAGCACTTCATTTACAGAAACATCTCCCTATTCCCAATAAATGAATTATTAATTTAATGTCAATTATTTCTTTTAATTTTGTTAATATAGCTAGGGAATTTGACTTTTCCGTAATATACATATGTGGCTCAAATTAGATTTTTATGGATAGCGCTACTCTGGAGAAATCACTAAAAATATAGCTCAAAATGATAGAACTCAAAAGTCTAATAAGGAAGATAAATTGGAGTAATGAAAAGTATTCATTTTACTCAAAATAATAAGGAAGGAAAGAACAAAGGAGCAGATGGAGGAAATGGAAAACAAGCGCCATGAGGGAAGGGTTAATAATCCTTAGATTAAATAAAAGTGAACCCAGGACTCCATTTTTTTCAAATGAGATAAAAATGTGAGAATTAAATGGTGCTTATGAGTGACAATTTAACTATGAAGACAGACTGCAGAGACTGCAGATGAAAAGAGAAAGGGAAGCATACTGGGTTGAAAGAAATTGCAACAGTTGATGTGTCTAGGCGGGTTGCAGGAAAGTGTCTCCACACAGTGGAAGGAAATAGGAGTGCCTCAGTATGGGCGGTCAGTTTGTCAAGAAAATACAGCAGACTGATATGTGCCAGAGCAAAGCAAAACATTACGTAGCTAAGTGATGAATAAGAAAGCTCAGAATCTGGGGCAAAAAAGATGGTTCTGTAGGTAAAGCACTTCCAAAGACTTGAGTGTGATCCCTAAACTCCATACAAAGGCTACTTGTAATCCCAACACTGAGGAGGCTGAGACAGATGGATCCCTAGGGCTCACTGGTCAGCCTGCCTAGACTATTCCAGAAGCGAGAGACCTTGTTTCAAACAACAAGGGGGATGGAACCTGAGAAATGATGTTTGAGGTTGACCTCTGGCTTCTGTATGCACATTCATATGCATGCACATTTCTTTGCATCTATGTAAATATGCACACAACCATACTGGGCTACCTTATTACTTTTCACCTGGTAGTTAGTAGAAGAGAAATGAAATAGACTTTACAAATTTAGTAATAAAAGTAACATAGAAAGGAGTAGGATTGCTATAAGACAACTTGACCAAGGAAAGTTAGAGAAGAGTTTATTGGGGTTTGCAGTTCCAGAGGGTTAGAGTCTGTGACCATCGTGGTGGGGAGGCAGGCATGGTGCTTGAGCAGTAGCTGAGGGGTTACAGAGAGAGAGAGAGAGAGAGAGAACTTACTGGGGAATAGCATGAGTTGTTGAAACCCCAAAGATCACCTATGACCCACTTTTTCCAACAAGGCCACACTCCTAATCCTTCCCAAACAGTTCCATCAGCTGGTAACCAAGCATTTGAATACATGAGCCTATGAGGGCCATTCTCATTCAAACCACCACATTCTACTCCTCCCTGAACCCCATAGGCTTAAAGCCACATCATAACACAAAATGCATTTAGCCCAGCTTCAAAAGCATCTGTAGTCTTTCACAGTCTCAACACAGTTTTAAAAGTCCAATGTCTCATCAGAGACTCAAAACAACTCAATTATAACACTCTGTAAAATTGAAATCAAAAAGCAGGTCACATCCTTCCAACATACAATGGCACCGAATAGACATTACCATTCTAAAAGAGAGGAATGAGGGCCAAGTGAGGAAATACTGGGCCAAATCCCGATGGAAACCCAGCAGGGCAAACTCCAAATCCTGTAGCTCTGTATCTGACTTTCACACATTCCCTGTCTTGGGCTGGTTCCACTCCCTGTGTGCAGCTCTCTTCGGTGGCAGGTATCCAGTGTCTCTGGCATCTCCAATGTCTTGGGGTCTCCAGTAAAATCCAGGCTTGTCTTTCACAGCTTCACACAATGGTCCCCATGCAGGGTGTGTGGAACCTGAAAAGTGGATTCCTGAGACTCCCTGCCACTGTCAGCCTCAGCTTCAGCTTCTTTCCTTAACCAGGGGAGAAGATTCCTCAATCCCTTTACTCCTCCATCCTACCTGACTCTGAAGGCAGAAACACGGCAGAGGCTGCCAAGTTCAGCTGCCTGCTTGGGAAGAAGATACCTGACCCCCACTCTTGGAATTACATTTGCATAAGCTTTTCTTTGTTGCTTTCCTTTGTTTTAGGAGGAGAAGATTCCTTAGGCATTTCCTCCTCACAAGTCCAGGGTCTTGCCCTGAGGCACAGTGTCCTTCATTACAACTTGCCTTAGGTCTTTCTTTAAACTTCTCATCTCTAGAAGCACAAACCATGACTCTAACATTCAACTTCCTGGTGTGCTTTTTCTCCTTAAACTGTCCATTCTGTATTTCTTTTCACCCTACTTGCTCTTCCTCATTGTTGACCTGCCTAAGAGTAATCAATAATCGCCATGTAACACGGTCAATATTAGGCTGCCCTGAAATCTCCTGAGCAGCCATTTTTCTTTGCCAAAATATCACAATAATGGTCTCTAACAGAGCTGCTGATATTGTTCCCTTCTGAAACCTCTTAAGCTGGGCCTCCAGAGTCGACATTACTTCCAAAACTACTGTCTATTGAGATGGTTCCTATGGGGATGGCCTATTAAACCCAGCTTACAATGTTCAGTTGCTTTCCTAATGCAAATTCTCAAGTCTTCCACATTCTTCCAAAGCATAGCATGGCTGGCCATGTGTCACAGCAATATCCCACTCCTGGTACCAATTCCTCTCTTAATTACTTTTCAGTAGCTGTGACTGATAACTTTTGAATCCGTAGTTATTGGAAATCCGCTGCCGCTGGTGTAATAAGCCAGTCAAACTGAATTATTAAATCCAGTTTAATGAACAGAGCAAAGAAATTCCTGGGTGACCCTCAAGAGGGCAAAGGAAGAATTACGTGGCAAATATGGCTACCAGGTCTTAAGTAACCTATAGGCGTTGTGGTCTTGAGCAGCCCACAGGGGAGGAGCTGACCCTTGTTGTGGTGGACTTTCTGAGGGAAGGGATTACTGCTTTGTGGGCTTTTTAGGGAGTGGGGTTTGGAATGGGAGGGGTGAGACCTGAGTGTGGAATGGGGCCCCAAGATGGAGATTCCAAACATCCCAACCTTTGTGGATATATATGGATGCCAGTAGGGCTTCCACCAAAACAATGATAAGACATTATGACTAAGACAGCTTATACAACAAAGAGTTTAGTGGTGCCTTTAGTTCTAGAGTTAGAGACCAAGACCAGCATGGCAGGGAGCATGAGCTAGAGCTAACGGTAACTGAGAGCTCATATGTTGAGACAACAACCATAAGGCAGAGAGGGTTACTGAGGATAGTGTGGGCTTTTGAAACCTCAAAGCTTACCCCCAGTGAGCCCGCTCCAACAAGGCCACACCTCCTACTTCTTCTAAAACGTTCTACCAACTAGGGACCAAGAATTCTCATATGTTTATAAGAGACTATGGTGGTGGTGATGGGGGGTGGTTCTCCTTCAAACCATCACAGGCACTATCACTTAAACACCCCAAGGGCTCTTCTGGTAATGCATTTAAGTGGTCTCTGCATTTGTGACAACACGCTAAGTTCACATCTGTATGGTCAACAGGTACCTCCACGTGCTATGGGAAGGGTGCATCTGCGCCACGGATGGTAAGAAAACCGGTTCGAAGGGAACTAGACCAAGCTTGCCATTCTGTTACAAATTGGTTCTTAATTTTTTGCTGACTAGTATCTATCTACTTGCAGATATTTAGAAACAATTTATAGTTACAACCCCCAAATATTCTTTTCGAATTGCGTAGTGTCTTTAAGATCAGTTTATGTCAGGATATAATGATAGATCTGTCTCTCAAGCTCTTTCAGTAGCGTTGCTCATCAGAATGTATTATAATTTGCTTAGCAATTTATGTGTAATTGCACCATTAGGTAAATTCTGGATTTTCACAGCAATGCATGATGTGGCAACGAAACTATGTCTCCCGCTTGTTCTCACAGGTGTGCAGGCATTTTCCTAGGGTCAGCCTCCGCCGGGTGGAAAGATATTTGCAATGCAAAGATTCTGATCTATGTCCACTTCTTCGCCACAGAGGATGACTTAAGAGTCACCCTCCATTGAGTAGTACACATGAATAATGTTGACATATTTTAGTCAAATCACGAAGTTGGGGTTTTTAAATTCATTTGCAGCTTTTTTTTTTCTTATTTACATTTTCAAAAGTTACTTAAGGTACATGGATGTTTCATACACGTGTGTGACAGTATGCCACATACACACCTGGTGCCTGGAAAGGCCAGAAGAGGAAACTGGTATTCTCTGGAGCCGTAGCTACTGATGGTTGTGAGCTGCCGTGTGTGTTGGGAATTGAAACCAAGTCCTCTGAAAGAGCAGCCAGCACTGTTAACTGTGAAACCAACCCCTCAGCCCCTCCAGCCCTTTTCTTATCTATTTGAGAAGAATGGATATGAATTAATAAGATGAACATATTGGCTCTGAAGAGAGGATTTATCTGGTTAGAGTGTGGGTTGTTATTGCAAAGAACCCACAGTACCGATATCAGCTCACAAACACTTGTGACTCCAGCTCCAGGGGATCAGATGGCATCTTCTGGCCTCCATGGGCAGGCACCTGCACTCACATGTACATATTCACACAGAGGCACACACATGTGTATACCTAATTTAAAATGAAATAATCTAAAAACAAACACATTTAGGTAACAAACCTTCATTGTATGTGTGGCAAACATTTTCCATATGTCTGTTTCTTATTTGTAACTTACTAGACTTTTCTTGCCCACTATGTCATTATTGCCCTCATTCCTTCAGCTCAGTCTTCCCACAGATGTCCGTGTCTTCACGTAGGTTTCTCTGGCAGCCATGGCCTCTTTGGACCATGTGTGAAAGGGACACAAAGGCCAAGATGAGTCTGTGTGTCTGCAGACGGTGATATTTTAATCAGTGCAACTGGCTCGGCTCCATCCTTCTGACATCTGCTAGTTGCTGGCTGCTAGGTAATATTTACTGTGAATGGCGACAGCTTCAGCTCCCCTTTCCTTCTGTGTGTGTGGGTGGAGGGGAGACAGTGTCTCTGGCTCTGTGTAGCATCCCCAAGCCCTAGCCGACACTGGCTACAGGGCTTCTCACTAAGCAGAGGCCGTGCTTCTTCTGGACGTTCAACCCCAGATGGGTCCTTCCAGAAAGATGATTTCTAAGACTGTGGAGCCTTAGGACAGCACTCCCAGCCTTTGGCAGAGGCTGCTCAGTAGTGCGACTAGATGATGAAGTGGTCTTCCTAGGAAAGTCTTTAACCGGAGTCCACTGGGTCTCAGCAAGGCACCTAAAATGACCATGTATTTATAGAGAGAGCCGAGAACCGCCACAGATGGCTTCACTGGTCATCGTTCAAAATGTGCCACTGGCCAGCTTCCAGAGTATTTTATATAAAAGAGACTCATGAACATATTGTCATGGAGAAGGCAGACGGGATCTGAGGGTGAAGAGGATGCCTCAGTCTTCTGTCGGCTCTGTGCCTCTGTCTAGGTCTAGCCACAGGCCAGAGCCGAGAGCCATCTTCCCCAGCAAAGGAGTTCGTATGCTGTTCCCCTTGTTCAGTGGGCCTTGTTTCAGCACCATGCTCCCTGTTTTCCATGCCCAGATGTAAGTGGCTGCTTTTTGTGTATTGAACTTTCTCTCTGCATTCACGTATGGCTTCGGTTCGTGGCAGTAGGCCTGTCCCAAGTGCTGGTGCGCAAAATATAACAAACAGATCATTCATCTGAGAAAATAAATGTGCCCGGGAGCCTCTTTCCACTTCCAGGCAACTGCGTGGTTGGCAGATCCTTTGGTGGTTCGAATGAGAATGACCTCCTTCATAGCCTTGCATGTTTGAATGCTTGGTTCCCAGCTGGTGGAACTGTCTGAGAAGGATTGGGAGGTGTGGCCTTGTTGGAAGAGGCGTGTCACTGAGAGCAGGCTCTGAAGATTCAAAAGTCCTTGTCATTCCTACTTAGCTCTTTCAGTACTGAGCTTGTAGATCAGATGTAAGCTCACAGACACTCCTCCAGCACTCTAATGTTCCCTGCCATGGTGTCCCTTATCATGGACCCATCCTTAGAAACTGTAAAAAGCAAGCCCCTAGTCAGCTCTTTCTTCAATAAATTGCCTTTGTCGTGGCATCTCTTCACAGCTGTAGAAAAGTAACCAAGACACCTTCCAGGGCAAGGCTGGTTTATGGAAGTGACCGAGTGAGGAGATATCCTGGCCATCTGGGGAGGCACTAGATGTAACCCCAAGCGCCCTTGTAGGTAAGCAGGGAGACTGGAGACAAGAGCAGGCAGTGTGACCCCTGATGAACAACGCTCTGCAGCTTTGACCGTGGCCCTAGAGACTGGGAGCCAAGGAATGTAAAAGTTGCTGTTGTGGAACCCAGGAATGGCAAGGAAAAGGGTCTGCTTCAGCCCCTCAGGAGGAGTGGGGCTCTGCTAACACCCGTGCATGCAACCACCGTGGGCGTCTGTCCCCTAGGAACGTGAGAAAACACATTTGTGCTCTTTTGTTTCCCCTGGAGTACAATTTTTCAAGTAATAAAAGCAGGCTAATGATGTCATGTTGAGACTCACTTAGGGAGGAGACAGCTGTGAGCTTGTGAGTGGAGCAAGGAGACAGGGTATGGCAAGGAAGAGACTGACTGGGGGGGTGGTTAGCAGGGGATAGCCACAGGAGCCTGGGAGGTGTGCTCAGGAGGGTGATGTTTTGAAGGCAACAGGGAGCCAGAGAACTCCCTCTCCTTTACTCCCTCTCCCTTTCTCTCTTTCTCCTCTCTCTCTTTCTTTTGCTCTCTCTCTCTCTCTGTCCCTCCCTCCACCTGTGAGTGTGTATGTGGAGGCCAGAGGTTGATGCTGAGTAACTTCTTTATTCTCTATCTTATTTTTAAGACGGGTCTGTCATTGGAACTCGGGCTTGACATTTTGGGTAGGCTGGCAGGCCAGCAAGTCACTGAGATCTGCCTATCCCCGCCCCTGCCCCTCAGCTCAGGGCTACAGACGCGCAGCTTTTCCGTGGGTGCTGGGGTCCAGACTCGGGTGCTTATGCATGTGTTGTAATGATGTCATCCACCGAGTCACCCAGGTGTGACTGTTAAGCAGGAACAGAGCAAGTTTAGCATTGAGGAGCTCCCCACCGGGTCCTTGCAGCAGAAATAGGATCTGATGACCGCCGTAGCGACTGCCACACAGGCACTCGAAAGGTTATCACGGAAGGATGGCTCTCGTCTGGGAGTTCAGGACCAATATAGACACCACAGTAAGACCATATTCAAAGACCATTGGCAGCCTAGATGGGAACCTAGTCCCTCTTCATTCGAATTCCCACCATACTAAACGCTCTTCCCTCCCATCCAGAGTTGAGCTCCCAATTGGTCCTAAAAAGGCTTGAGCTCTCTTTCAGACTAACCCAGACATCCCAGCTGCAAACTGATCACGTCTTGCCCGCTTTCCCGGTGGCTCTTCAGGTGGCAGCAAGAGAAGAATGCCTGCTTGAGCTGCCTGTAGCCCAGAGCCCGCTAGAAGGAAGGCACGGGGTAGAAAGTACTTTCGCTTATCTCATCCACACCAACGCTATCTCCCGGGCAGCTTCTGATGGAGGACAAGGGGGCAGAGAGACAAGTCCCCATCCCTAGGGCCCGGAGGGTGGCAATTTATCGCTCTGGCTCAGATTCCTTTTCAGGGCCAGGGTCATTAATAGGAAAAGCACTTTGGGTGCCACTGTTCTGTAAGGATTGCAGTTTCTTCCCCCTCTAGCAAATTTCTAACTGTCTAAAATGATTAAAGCAGACGGTCACCAAGCCACGCAGGAAGGGAGAAAATAAAGACAGCCTTCAGGGTTAGGTAAAGGAGCAGAATACACCTGCACAGGAGCCTGCAGAGTTATAGCTTCTCCTTTTTCCTTTCCCTGTGACTCGAGCAGCAGGGGCGGGGCTGGAGGTAGCAGGAGAGGGTCTGCTAACTGTGGTTCCTGGGATAGAAGAGCTACTGAGAACCCCGAACTTTCCAGATCCTCCATCCCTCGTTGCTCCCGTCCGTCTCTGCAAAGAAGTTGTTAGATTGAAGAGATGTTGAAAGATACGGTTGCTGTCATTTTCATTGCAGTGGGTCCAGGTTTCTGTCCGTGTAGAATCAACTTCCATCTCTGGGAGCAACATGATGCTGCCTTGTCCTGGGGACATACCTCTTCCCCGCTCTTAGCGTGTGTGGTTTGGATCACTGGCCTCACAATGTGTAGATATCGTTGTGGAATAAGACTACAACCAGGCCCACCTTTCAGACATAGAGATTTGGTTAGGACTGATAAATGACTTGGAATGAATCAAAAAAGACGGTCTTGAACTCAAGACAAATCAGATGGAAAGTAAATCCACCCCTCTGGCTGGAGCTACTTTTAAAAGATAGGATATGAACTCGGAGTTGCCAGGGAATGTCTTCTTTTCTATCAACAAGGACAAAGACTGGCTGATAGCAGGACCATGATCCAAGAGAGATGCACTGAGGACTCAGAGACTCAGCCATCTCCCAGCCCCCAAGAGGTTTTTGAGCTTCATTTTCTTCCAACCACAAAAACGAGTTATTTAAACATCGTGTGTTTGCAGCGTACTCCTGGGGCTCACTGGGAACAGCACAGAACACTCTCGAGTGTCCGTTGTTGTTCCTGTCCATCCTTTGCCTGCTTGGTGCTCTGCAAGTCGCTTGCTGCTTCTGGGCTGGCCCCAGAGTCAGGATATCCACCTACCTGTGAACTGCTCCCCAGCAGCCCCACTGGACACCCTGGCTGGCACAGGTCCACCAGCTCCTTGTCTTGAGACTGGCCTATGCAGTTCATAACAAACACAGTAAGCAACTTTCTGAATGTCACCTGCGGAACAAACACACGAAAATGGATGAGCCATCCGATGCGGGGGGGGGGGGGCGGGGGGGGCTTCTCCTAGCGGGCAGATCTTACCTCCCTTAGCAGGAGGCTGGACCTGCAGAATCGGGCTGTCCGTTAACACATTCACTCAGTAGCTCACCCCAGTGAGCAACGAGAAGCCGCTTCCTGTTCAGCGATGACGTCAGTGCAGAGGAGCGGTGGTGGGGGCGAGGATGGATTCTTCTTCCTGGTATTCAGTTTCCTTGATGAGGAGACAATGGGTGTGGGAATTGCTACCCCGAGTTATATTTCCCTGCCCCCATTTGAGGTGCTTATCTGCAAGGAATTATAACTTCCCTCTGCTCCTGGAGTTGGATGAGGAAGTTTGAGTGCACGTGATTATTCCTTGATCCCTGCTGGGGTCAGGTGACAGTCCCTACTGGGGACAGGTGAAGGTGGAGTGCAGGTGATCAGTCCTTGACCCCTACTGGAGTCAGGTGAGAGTTCCTCCTTGGGTCAGGTGACAGTCCCTTCGCAGCCCCCTCCCCATTTGGTGCCATGGTATAAAAGCTAGCCCCAGCAGAACAATAAACGAGCTGCTGTTTCACCTAAACCTCGTGCTCTGTGGATTTCATTCAACCTGGACACCCTCCGCCGAGACTCGTGGTTCCAGACCATGCAGGCGCGGTAAATGGGCATCACCCCGGAGAATACAAGTGGCAGAAAAACAAGGCAAAATAGCCTGGAAAGAGAAATGATCATGGCCGTGTTCTCAGTGGGGTGGGGGGCTTTGGAGAGCGGACGACACTTGAGCTTCATGTCGAAGGATGGGGCAGAATCTGCCAGGCAGCAGAAGGGAGAGGGAGAAAATCCTCCCAGGGAGAGACTCCTGTGTGAATTTTGGAGCAGAGCAGGAAGTGGAGGCTCGCTGGCCAGGTGTCTGTGGTGCCATAGAGCGGAGGGACGGTAGAGCCTGGAGCCAGCTGCTGGACTGGGATGGGCTACGCCTTCTCAGTGTGCTTTCTGGAGCCAGCAGGCCCGTGGCAGTTTGTTTCCGAGGGGCCAAGCAACATGCTTGTGTGTTTGAAAGGATGGAAAAGGGAAATGTTGGGTGTGGAAGTGAAAAAGGACAAGGACAGGGGTCCATAGAGCAGGTACCTGAGGCAGGGGTCTCAGAAGATAGCCTCGGGCCTTCCAAAAGGACTGTCTTTTCCATCAACTGGACTGCATTTCTGGGAGGCGGGAGTCCAGTTCCCTAAACTAGTCTCCTGAGCAGCCAGGGCTGAGAGACAGGACTGATGTCTTGGATGCATCTGGGGGCTGCACTGAGATGTAAATTATGGAACACCGCTTCTAAGCAAAGATCAAGTATAATTACGGAGCACCGTTCCAGTTCCGTTTCTGTTATTGCCACAAATACCCAGACTAAAACTGACTTAGGGGGAGAAAAAAAAAACAACCTTTATTTCAGTTTTATAGGTCATAACCTATCATTAAGGGAAGTAAGAACCAAAGCAGGAACATGAAGGGAGGCCTGCTCGCCATCTTACAGCATTACCTCCAACCAAAGAGCCCACAGGCCCTGAATTACTGACGTTCTTCTGTTACCGCAGATCAATATTGTCTCTTCTTGTCCTGCGGAAGTAGGAACATATAGGGTGTGCACGCATATCTTGCTTCTCTGGCTCATCATAATGTTAGAAATTTGCACACATGTGTACCCGCGGTACATTCTTCATTGCTGAGGGACACTCAGCAATGTTCCGGTGTGGGAACAGACCGCCTTCACTTTCTCCACACACTTCTTTCTTTTCTTTTTCTGTTTGGACAACTATGAGTGACCAAGACTTTGTCTCGGCTGATTCTTCTGATGATTCTGACGCTGATAGGCTCAGGAGCCACTGCTGAAGATATTTCCGGTGGTGTTTTAGCGGTGAGGTCTTCCTGGTAGGCCCCTGCTTGTTAAGACTCCCCTTAACAACCTGCTAGGCTGCTTGGCTGCTTCCTTAAAGCTAGCTCATCACGTTCTGCGAAGATACTGATTTTCATTTTGTCTTTGGCTACCCTACTTGTGAGGAGATGTCCTGTCAGAACTCATCTTGACTCTGAGGTGCCTCCTAGCCTTGCACACCTCTCTTTGTCCCCACGCTCCTTGATTGAGTTGTCTCTGTCCTTCTAAATCCCTCAACAAGCCCAAGACTCTCCTTTCTTTTTTCAATCACCTATAAGAGATATGTTAAGCTAAAATTACGCTTTTATTATTCTAAGGCTGTCGCTGTATAATCCCCTTTGGTGGCTCATGTTTTATTACTGAACTCGGAGGGAAAATAAACCATGTTTATTTTTTAATGGTAAAGAGTAGAAATTTCCAAGAACAATGGGGTAGAACTGGATTCTTACTTTGTCTGTTTCCACCTCATTCTCTCATCCAGTTTCCAGTTGCTCCCTGTGATGTCTTGCCGTTTGCGTACATTAATGTTGTGTACAAGCTGTGGTAAGGCATACTCCATGAATTTCAAAATTTATTTCTGATATCCCAGTGAAAGTTTCTCCAACTGAACAACTGCCCTGCCAGGTGCTATACTGTGTGACACTAATCCCGGTGAACAAATGTGTACACATCTCAGATCAGCAACAGATGGCGGTATGGTTACCACCAAAGTCCAACTTGGTGAATCAATACGATCAATAGAATGACAGGAATATGGATAAGGGGTTACTTACAGATGCAGAAATGACTCCAAAGCATCTGCATCACCGAAGCCAACCCAACCTCAGCATGAATGACAGCTCACAGAAGTGAGTGTGCTGTACAGCCTGAAGATAGCTCGACAAAGAAGAATGGTCTTTCCGGGTAGCTCAGTTGGCCTGAGCCTCTTCAGGCAGCTTGGCTGGTCTCTGCTTCTTCTAGGCATCTCAGCTTGACTGAGAGTATCTCTTAGCAGGGCTTACTGTTTATATCTGCTTGGAGAAGGAAGGGCCTACTGAATCTGATCAGTTTCAGGGACTTCCTGGTACTTTTGTGTTGTTTGTTTCTTGAGAATGATGAGTTTCCCTGAAGGATGCGATTTTTTTTTAGCTCTTGTAGAACATCCTGTTGTTCCACCTCCCCCGTTACCATCCTGTGTCTTCATGAAATTCCTTCCAAGGTAGAGTTTTCCATCTCAGAGGAAACTGTCATAGAGTAGGTAACTCCAAAGCAAGAGCTCTGTCTGACTTGTGAGTCTACTATTCCCTTGGGTCGTACCTTAATTGATCATAATGTTAACTTTTCAAAATCACATATAGTATGCTTATAGAAGTCAAGCATCAAAGCCTCTTAAGCCGTTTCTGTCTATGTCCCAAGAGGTCCAGAACTCAGTTCTATGGTCACTTTTATGAAAGGAAGACTGCCCAAGAGGAAAGTGAAACATGGACCCAATCACAGTGATGCTTCCAGCACACCGTTCATAGTTGCTCGGCTTCCATTGCACACCTGAGCAACAGAAGATCTGAGCTGAGCATTTTCTTAGTCCTTAGTTAGTTCTCGAGGCAGCTGTAGCCTCTGGGTTCCTTTGGGGGAAAATGCTGAAAAGTAGTCCTTGGAATTTAAGTTTCACAGGGGCAAAGACTTTGTCTGCTGTCTCTTCTATTGTATCCCTAGCACGTAGTGCAGATCCTGGCATTACATGGGTGCTCAACACATATTTATAGGACTAGATTTTTGTAAAGTGAATATATGAGTTGAAGTTTTGTCTTGGCTGGATATCCTAAAACATGTTCAGGCCTAGTGGTTCAAAGAGTGTGTCCAGACCAAGAAGAAGAGCAGACTGAGACTCCCACGTTTGGGGTAGGTGGGACCAATAGGCAGTGGGAATATGTCACAGGATGCTTACCTTGTATCAGAATCATCAAAGAACCATCATAGAAAGCCTTTCAAGATCTCTAGATCTTGAAGCTGGGAGCTGAGATAATTGCTATCCTTGTTTTGTTCGTGAGGACACCTATACATGGAATCAGTAGTCCTGTAACTTGCCAAAGCTCACCAGAGTGAGTAGTTAGAAAGAGTCAGGGTCAGGATTTGAACCCAGGAATTCAACCTTAACACTATGCTGTGATGCTGAGAAGGAGTTAAGAAGGACCCACTTTATGGAAGCACCAGTTAAAATTACAGTCACGGCTGCCTTTGTGGGCACGAGGCCAAGCAGACATTGTGGTTCTATGGTTGTAAGAAGGTGCTATGAGAAAGGTAGCTTACAGAAGAAAGCGTTTGGGGGCTTTCTTACAGCTTCAGAGTGCTAGCTCATCATCGTCATGGCAAGCAGCAGGACAGCAGGCATGATACTGGCACAACAGCTGGGAGTTCACATCTGAGCCACAACAGAGGCGGGAAGAGTGAGATTGGGCTTGGCAGGGACTTCTGAAACCTCAAAGCCCACCTCCAGTGACATACCTCCTCCAACAAGGTCACACCTCCTAATCCTTCCCAAACAGTTCCACCAGCTGGGAGCCAAACATCCAAATACATGAGCCTATGAATGAGAGCTATTTTCGTTCAAGCCACTGCACCCTAGGAGCCACCACACTGGCCCCAGTCACAGAACAGGTTGGTGCCTCCAGAAGGCTGATGAGGCAGGCTGAGGTTTGAAGGTTGTGTTACAAGGACGCCAGTAGACACCAGAAACAGCCGCATATGCCGGAGTGCATAATACCATAAACAACCATGGTGAGGACGTACCAGCACGCACAGCAGCCACCAACTTGCGGCCTTCAAAGCTGCATCGGGGCCTTCACAGAGCCCTTGGCAAACCTGTGGGCTTGGTGGGGGAGAAGGCGGAGACGGCTTTGAGGCTTCCACAGCATGAGCCTGTGCAACACCATGGATAGCCAGCTCTTGTACATGTACATCTTAGTATTCCGCAGGAGACTTTATTTAATAATACAAGTCTGCATGCTGAAGAACTGCTCGCCAAATGATGTCTAGAGCTCCGCCTCCTTTGTCTGCAGTGGAAATCAATTGGAAACCCTTCAGTTATAAAGACAGTGTGTCCCATGGCCCACTTGAGAGTCCACTGAGGGTGAGCGAGGAAAAAGCTCGCTCTGTGCCCACTCACTCTGCCCTCCCTGCCCTTTCCTGTCCCATCTGTCATGAGGCACAGCAATGGGAGGGCTGGGCTCAGCCAGAGGGAGAGCTGTATAGTGCCTCAAAGGCCCCAGGGTAGGGCCAGCCCAGTCTTGTTTCTATTTTGGCCTGAGCGCCACAGTAGCCCAGTTCGAGAGCATGCTTGGGTCATTATCTGAAAGAAATGGTCTGAGCTGCAGCCTGCTGAGAGCAAGGAGGGGAAGCAGAAGCAGTAACTTTGATTTATTTGGGACAGGAAGATGTACAGATGGAGGAGGGAGGGAGAGGGGGTGATCGTAAAGCTGGCTCTGTTTTGTGACCTGCCCCAGTTGGACCTGCATGGCGTGCAGCAGCAAAGGTAAGCAAGGTGCTGACATGAAGAGCCGTTCCTTCCCCCATCTCAGAACAGGGAAGCTGGAAGCCCAAGGTGAAATAAGTAGGCTTGGGGCTCCAGGGCCTGGGCTAGAGCTAGGCTCTTTGTCCATTTTCCAGAAGGTTGCCCCTGTGTGCCCTGTGCTCAAGGCAGGTGCTGTTGTGTGTCCCGTGCTCACGGCAGGTGCTGTGTTCTGCAAGGCTGATTGAGTCTAGAGGCTGGGTGGAAGATGGCTTGTCCTTCTACATCCACCCCTCCACTCAGATGTCAGCTAGGTGCATTCCATTGGGCTTACCTTGCCTTCTGCAGCGGGGACGTGAGGGCCTCCAGGCATGAAGCTTCCTAACCAAGTCACTGCTCCAATTGGTATGATCTACAAGGTCAAATGAAGGAGACCCCTCGTAATTGGATTCCTTTAGGAACCCTTCTTATCTGTTCTTTGGTGCTCCAATCTTGGAAGTTTCTGGAACCAGAACAGGGAGAGTTAATTTTTTTTTCACAAATGGTTGGAGAAGTTGTTGTTGTTGTTGTTGTTGTTGTTGTTGTTGTTGTGTGTGTGTGTGTGTGTGTGTGTGTGTGTGTGTGTGTGTGCAGGTCCCTGGGCCAGGGTGTATGGATGTGTATGTACATAAACACAGGTGGGGAACTCAGATGACAACTTTGGGTGTTGCTCCTCTAGCATTGCCTTTCTTTCTTTCTTTCTTTTTTTTTTTTTTTTTTGAGACAGGATCTCTTGCTGATCCTGGCAAGTAGGTTAGGCTGGCTGGTGGAAGCACTCCAGGTATCCCCCTGTCTCTACCCCCTCGAGGCTGGGATTGCAGTCTCTCATAACTGTGCCCAGCTTTTTTTATGTGTATCCTTGGAGACTGGACTCGGGTCCCATGCTTACAAGGCAAGCACATTGCCAATGAACCATCTCCCCAGTCCCCGAGGGTCGCATGGGTCTTTACCTTTCATAGCATCTCCCCAGATAGTATTTTCTCTTAATTGACAGGGAGGCACTGTAAGAGCTCTGTGTCAGCTACTGAGTAGAGGCCTGGTGGTCAGCCAGGCAACAGAGAAACAAGAGGTTGAAATATTTTCCAATACAAACCTATGGCCTGGGGATTTGTATCTAAGCCACAGTCAGCAAACCTGGCTAAAGAGTTGGTACTCATGAGCCATGAGAATGACATATCTAGGGCTTGGAGGGTGAGGGGAACCTAGGATCGCGGGGTCTGGGTTACCATTTTATGCTAAGCACTGTATTTTTCTCTTAACCTTGAGAACCCAGGGAGTGTTGGCCACTCTTTTCAGAAGACCATGGTCACTAACTACCCTGACTTGGAAACACTTGGTGTCTTGACTAATGGTGAAGGCCCACCAGGATCCTAACTCAGCTCTGACCTTTGAGATGTATGACCTTAGCTATTTCAGATCGTAGTTCGAGCGATTGAGAATGGTATATTGAATATTTTCTATTTCTCCATGTTAATTCTTGAAACTTTCCCATCTTTCTTTGTAGTCAAGAGGATCACACCTATGGGCCCTGGCATTACCCTGCCCTTAGGTGACTGGATGGGTCTCTGATGGAAGTTTCCAGAAACAGCTTGGAGAATGGGAAGAGTACTTAATGTTTAGGATTACTCCTTTCTGAGTCACTGTGAATTGGTTTTATCCCTGTCCTTGCTTTGACTTTTCTCTCTCGGCGCTGGTACCCATTCCTCCAATTGCAAACTCCCTTAGATTCAAGGAACTAGTGATATCTTCTGTCCCTGGTCTTCTGCAGGTGCTGACTAGGCCACATTTTAAGTGCTTTGTATTGTTTTCCTAACTCACTTCATTTACATGCAAGATCTGTACCCTGCTACAACCATATATGTGTGTGTGTGTGTGTGTAGGTGTATGTATATATGTATATATATGTGTGTGTATGTATATATATGTATATATGTATATATATATGTGTGTGTGTGTGTGTGTGTGTGTGTATGTGTTGTGTATACACACACCATGCAAAAAGCTTACTGCTGGAGGGGTGACTTAGGAGGTTCAGATCCTCAGCACCCATGTAAAAAGCTGGGTATCGTGGCATGCATGAGTAACCCCAGCACTGGGAAGGCAGAGTGAGAGGGGTCCCCGGGGTTTGCTAGCCAGTCCATCTAGCTAAATTAGGTGAACATTAGGTTCAATCAGAGACCCTGTCTCAAAAAATAAGGTAAAAAGTAATTGAGGAAAATAGTCGCTACCAACCTGTAGCCTTAAAATACACACACACACACACACACACACACACACACACACACACGCATGTGTGGCTGACACACAACACGGTCTGTTAACAAAGCCATTATGGGACCCCTAACTGTTACCATGTTAGTATTGTCTCAAGGAAGGGAGGCGTGTTATTGGCTTTAGGCACTAGGCTTAGCAGGCTTTGGGCTCTTTTATGGTATTTCTGATGACTGTGTTGCTGATGAGTCAGCAATGCCAATCCTGGCACCCCAAGTCTCCCCTCACACCATGTTTAACTCCCTTCTTTTCATGGGCACTGTTGGTCCTGTGCCATGACCCAGCCTAGTCCTGGAACTTAAGCGTAGGCAGATGCAGAATATAATTTTTTTTCTCTGTGTAGCCTGATTGTTCTGGTACTTACTCCATAGACATGACCGGCCTTTAACTCACAGAGATCTGCCTGCCTCTAACTCCCGAGTGCTGGGATTAAAGGTGTGTGCCACCATGCCCAGCAGGCACAATATGACATATGTCAACAGAGATATTTACCAGTCACGTAGAAGATGGAAGGGAGTATCTGCAAATATCACCATGGTCTAATTCCAGAAAACTTCCATAACCCAAAGAGGCCTCAGGCATGTTTACAGTAATTCCCTCTTCCTCCTAATACCCTAGGCCCTGGCAAGCAATGCTTGCCCTTTTCTGTGTATAGATTTCCATCTTCTGGGCATTTAGTGTAAATTTGGAATCATTTATACATTATCCAGTGCTGTAACTGGATTTTTATCCTCAGTGTAACATATATGAAAATCCATTGTATTAATATACCATGTCTTTGTTTATCTGCCTCCTGCTGACAAACATTTAGATCGTTTCCATTATTTGACTGCTACGAACACTGATACTGAGAACAATTGCCTGTATATATTCTTTAAATACAGAACAGTAGAAAACAAACAGGTCTGGTGAGCAGGTGGGGTCCTGGAGGCGAAGGCTAGACCAGGTTCATCTTAGCCAGCTTTCCAGGGATTCTGGGTGTGCCAGAGTTAAAGAAGTCCTGGCGATTGCCAGCTGGACCATTCCACTTGAGATGGTAAGCTGAGGTGGGGGTCACTATTTCCTCGCTGCTCGGACATTTCACCTTAAAACCCTGCTCATGAGATAGGCAGAGCTGTGTTCCTCCACCAGCGATGGTTCTGCCTGAGACACTCCTGCCTAGATCAGGTTAAGGCTAAGCCACAGGGATCTGCGATTTCCTTCTCTGACTTGCACACTGAGTTGATGGCCTCCCTACTGGAGAGTGAGCCGTGGCTTTTTGTTTGCTGTGGGGAAAGCAGATTGCATCTGGCTCAGCAAGTGGGAAGCCTAGACCCACAGCCACAACCATGGAGTGCCCTTGGTCCTTGGAAGTTAAGCAGTTGGCTAGGTGTGTGAAGACCGGGGCTGGGACTGGCAGGAATTGACTAACAGGTAGCCCTGTTGAGACACAGTAAAGCAGCATGACTGTATTTCGGCACTGGAGCAAACTCCGGCCTCTCTGTTCTCTTGTATTGAACCAGACACGTTGTGAGCCTGCCTTTCAGCTGATCAGAGAGATCCTGACTGCCTTTTCTGGGAGAAGTTGCTGCTGGCTGTTGGAGGATAGGTTTTGCTCCTTGCTTTGATCCGACTTCTAAAAGAAGAAAGCATTTTATTTTTTCATAGCAAAGGAGACATCTAAGGAGCTTGAGTATTTAAAATTAAAGTCTCCCTTCAGCGTGTGAAAGCAATATTAATGGCAGTTAGGTATAACAGCAGAGTAGTTAATGTAACAAGACGCAGAGAGCCTGAGAAGGATCCGTATCCAAGTCAAAACGAAGGTCTGAGCGAAACCACCTGTTTTTCTGACTTAATTTTTATTTGATAATGCACACGGCTGCGTGTGAGCATTGGTAATCTCCGAGGGATGGATATAGCCTATTTCTCTTTGGTAGTGCATGGAAATTCAGCATAGCACTGCCCGGTTCTTTTCTTTAGGATGCGGAAATGGAGAGAGAAGTTCAGCATGTATCTAAATACACAGGACTCCAAGAGCAGGGAGCCACCCTTCCCCCTTTATTTGGAATGTGGCTGCCCGTTTCCCTTAGCTCCTATACCACAATCTGAAGATTTACTTTAAAGTTAGTTACCATTTGTGCCTCCTGCACTGTCTGCCAGGCAGTGGTGAATGCATCACGCGGAGCCTTTCCACAGCCCTCGAAGGGAGATGCCGTCACTATTATTACAGATGAGGAGACTGGAACTCAAGAAGGCTAGGAACTCAGGTCACCCTATCTATGCTTGATCCCAAAATGGTCCTCTGCACTCCCCCAGAAGGGCTCATATTGTGGTCTGTGGAACCTGGGAACGGTCTGAGACCGTCTCAGAGGGGATCCAGGAAGCCAGTCCTTTCTCTTAACTTTATCAACCCACTGTGCATCCTTCCTGCTGCTCTGATATTTGGTGATGAAATATGGCTGTGGGTAAAACGGACGACACCGGCCCGGATCAAAGCAGTGTGATAGATAATACCACGCTGAGAAACAGCGGCTTCTTCCCACCACGTGACTCACTGAGTTGCTTTCCAAGTGCCTATGTGCAGCAAAATTAAACAGTGAAGCATCAGAATTTATTGTTATGCTTTCTTTAAAACTTGTTTTAATTAAAATATATTCAGGCGGTGGTGGCGCACGCCTTTAATCCCAACATTCGGGAGGTAGATGCAGGTGAATCTCTGTGAGTTCGAGGCCAGCCTGGGCTACAAGAGCCAGTTCCAGGACAGGCTCCAAAGCTAAAGAGAAACCCTGTCTTGAAAAAAAACTAAAAAAAAAAAAGCATTTGGAATTCTGAGGCAGGAGGATTCTGAGTTCCAGTCCAGCCTTACACAGGGGAGACATCTCATAATATATATATATATATATATATATATATATATTAATTATATCATTTCCCTTCTTTACTTTCCCCCTTCCCACCCTTACTACTCCCTCTCAAATTCATGGCCTCTTTTCCTTTGATTATTATTGTTTTACACACACACACACAGACACACTATTATTGTTACACACACACACACACACACACACACACACACAAATGCAACCTGTTGATTCTATTTCGTGGTGCTTGTATGTATATGATCTCAGGGTTGAGCACTTGGTATTGAATAACCTATTGGGGGCTCAGGAAAGTGTCTCTGACAGCCCCACTGACGTGGCCACGGCACGGGTGACATCAGTGTGCATAAAATCAGAGTCAACCCAGTACCACTGGCCTTGTCTGGAGCTCAGGGAACCACCTTGGTCAGAATCGCCCTCATGGTTGGCATCGTGTGAACCACCATCCTGTCGTGCACATCGCATTACATGACATGGTTTCTTAAGAACATCAGAGGAACTGCTAGTTAGCCGATAGATGGGCATCAGTTGGGAAAATTCGCCGGTGTACGGGCTTCATTCTACAGGGATTGGCGGTGGGGCTGGGACTCCCATTTATCCAGTTGGTGAAAGATCAGTCACATGTCACACATGTGTTCCACATGGAGGTTAATCAGGAGGTTGATTTCAATGGAAGGGGGAGCGACGTCTAGGTCATGTATTCTCACGAGATGTGGAAGGAAACTCCTCACAATGGACTCCTGGGTTCATTAGAAAATCCCAGCAGACATTAAGTCGGAGACTCATTCTCATGGCTTACTTACTCTCTTCAGACCCTGTGCTGAGCTGTCTTCAGGGACAATCTCATTGTTGTCCCCTTCAGTGTTCTTCATCTTCTAGATGGGGAAGCTGAAGGCCAGGGAGGGAAATGGCCGACCAGGCTGTAAGCTTACTGCTGGTTGACTGCAGAACTTTCAGGTCTTAGATTTCCGCTGGCATGACTCCCCCGAGACGAAAGGAGAAAGCCAGGGCACTTGCTGGCAGTTGGAAATGCGAGTTCTAAATTAGACACGAGTGAGCAGAAGGCCCAGAGGCAGAAGCCAGAAACCGGGACAGAGAGGAAGAGACTGGACTTGGAAGCGAAAGGGAGGGAGCAGGGTTGCTAAGGCTTCACTGTGTTGACTACCTTTCTGGGCAGGGAGCAGTGAGCCAAAGGCCAGTCCTGCTATTGGGAAAGTCTTCAGAAGGAAGGGCCTTCTGTGGAAACCAGAGGAAATCAGCACAACTCATTTTCACATAGCCAGAAGTTTGGTAGAAGGAGAGACTGTGGTCGAGACCTGTGCTGACAGGAACATAGAACATTGCAGAAAGGCTAGGAACATTCATGGAGGCTGAGTCTACCCTGCTAGGTTGTCACTGCTCTGTACCCCAGTCTTCATCTTGGACATGATGATAATTCTCAAAGGAAGTCACATTGCACTGTGACCCAAACCTAGCATGTACCCAGCTACTTTCCCCCCTCATCCCTGACAGTACCAGCTGAGCCCTTGCCTGTTTAGGGGCACTGCCACCCTGGCTCTCAAAGGTACATGTAGTGACTACTTCAGGAGTTGTCTGGGAATCAGAGTGTGAGGCCCACATAGCCCTCCATATAGCAACTCCACTCCCTGCTGAAGTGGAACACCTGCAGTGGGCGGAGCACAGGCTTGGCGCACTGTGTGGGTTCAAATTCATCCCTTCCCCTCACTGCAGCTGTTTGAGAAGCACAGTGCTGGTCCCTTGCTTATCCTGCCTCGTTGAATCTTCCCAGAAACTCTGTGGGACAGCCACTCTTCCTTCATCCACGGGAAAGTGGGCATGGGAAGGAGCGAATCAGGGTGCAGGGGTGAACTTACGGGGCCCCCCTCTTTCTCTGCATCGCTTGGTGCACCTCCTCTTTCTCTTACACAGTGCTGTGTGCAGCTGAAGAGTCACATGGCCATAGGGAATGAACATCAGAAAGCCAGTTTGCGCACTAGGGATAAATCCTAGGGATAAATCTCCTACTGCCAGAGGCCCCACAAACTGCCCAAGCCACAGAACTGTCACCCACATTCAGAGGGCCTAGTTGAGCCCTCTGCAGGTTCCCCAGCTGTCAGTCCAGAGCCAGTGGGGTGGGAGTGGGGAGCAGGAGGAGGGGAGGGAAGCAGAACTGGGATTGGTATATAAAATAAAAAAAACGATTGTTTTTAAATAAAAAAGTAATTTAATAAGAAAAGCAGACAAACCAAACGAAACAAACAAAAGAGTCTCATAGCCACGACTTGAGACTTCACCAAGCAGGCTGCTTTCTATGGGCAAATGGATACTCCCCCGCATAACACCCACTTGTAGACCCAGCAAGACCACAGATGTGAAAGGACGAGGCCGATCTTGGAAGCTTTCTACAAAATATTTGCTCTTTATTTATGAAGGCCCCCATCACGTTTTAGAAAGGGATTTGAAGTGGCCCTATTAGATGTCATTAGCGTGATGATGGCTAATGATTATAATAACAAGACAGGCATAATTGGTTCAAATTGTGCCTTTTGAAATGGACTCCTAGGAGGCCAAGCTGTGGGGAGGGCGCAGGCAGCCTCCGCTGGAGGGAGCTGAAAAGATGGGCCTAATTGGTTAAAAGCAGCTTTGCTAATTGCTCTGGTAAGGGCCTGAGAGAAAGCTGTGGTTTGATTAGACATGAACCGGAGTCCCTCGAAGCCCCGTGATTCCAGGCTAGATCTGTTCCTCAAAGCAGGAGCAGGGAAGAGAACAGATGTTCAGCCGCTTGACAGATTTAATAAGACACTTAGAAAAATTACCATGTTCACACTGCCCCTGCTGACCCCAGGCTGGAAACTGGGGGGCGGGGAGGGCCTTTTATTGTGGTTGAGGTTCTGAGCTGCAACCGCAGGACATTTTCCTCTTCGAAGTGTCTGCTTACTTGAGATCCCCATTGCTCTTGGTCCCTTTCGCCCCCACATGCCCAGGAGAGCTTCTAGGGGTGGGTGGTAGGAGGAGGAGAAGAAGAAGGCAAGGAGCAGCCCTGCATCCTTTCTAGGTGGGTGTGAGCCACGGCCTCCCAGGGACAGAGCAATTGTGTCTGGTGAATGGAGGAGCCAAGCCCACCTATAGCAAACCTTGCCCTGCGAGCTGGTGCATCCAGGCAGAAGAGCCCAGAGATACCCTTCCAAATTCAGCATTTCCTCCTGGGGAGAAGAGGGAGGTTCCTATCGGGGAGCAGACCCCAGAAGGACCCCAGAAGTTCAGGAACTCATCAGGTTCACAATGCCTTCCAAGGATGTGTAAGCAGCCACCCTGCTGGGGAGGAGACCCTCTGTGGAGCTGCCAGCTAGCTGCATAGGGAGTTCCAGGGACAGCCTTCTAAGTTGTCACCCACGGGCTTTCAGTGACTTAGTTGCCACTTAGTGTCATTTAGGCTTCTGTAAGTAACCCCTCACTCATGAGCCTGTGAGGTCAATAAACTCCTTGACTCCCCCAAAGAAAGCCTGGGTGAAATTGTTCCTTTTGTCTGTTGTTAGCGACCCTATCTGGAGTGAGGAAGTGCTTGCATATTCCTGTCTCTTCAGTCAGACATCATAAGGCTGTATACACTGTCAATCACTGGGGCAGAAAAGTGCGGAGACTATCAGTGAGACTGCCCGAGTGTGTGTGTGTGTGTGTGTGTGTGTGTGTGTTTGGGGGAGTACTCTGCTTTAGTCTGGGAAGGCTCTGGAAGGTCTGGCAGAGCCCATGTGTAACTGTAGGGAATAGGAGTCTGAGAACAGATTGTGTGGTTCAAAGCTATCTCAGCATTTCACTGGTTATGGGTTTCCGGATGTCCCTAACCACCCTGAAATGGACCTCCTAGCTTACAAAGTAGGGGAAGTGACAAAATCGCCACCTCTTGTGGTTCTGGTGACGGTAAAATGACACAATGCAAGTGTTTGTTTCTAGCCGTGCTTAACAGAAGGCCACAGACTGGCTGCTGAAGATGGCAGACATTTATTCTTTCCCTGTTTACAAGGTCCCAACTCTGAAACCGTGGCATCAACAGGGCTGCACTGTAGAGGGAATCCTGGTGCTTCCCTCCACTGCCGCCTTGGAGGTGGTCGGGAAAGACCCTTCTGTCCTTTCCATGGTTTGCCATGGCTCACAGCAAACCTTGACTTTCCTTGTCTGAGGGGTGTTCCCGCTGAGCCCCTGCCATGTAAGGAAATCCATCCTGTCCCTATGGGAGGCTCCTGGCAAACACTCTGAGTTCATCTCCAGGTCCTCGGTCACGCCCACGGAGACCTTATTCACCAATAAAGTCGCATGTTGAGTTTCTGGGTCAACATGCCTGCTTAAGAGACACTATTCAAAACCTACCACAACAAATGAAGAGCTGAGAATGCCGGTTTGAATTTGGAAAGCTCAAGATAAATGTCCTCTACCGGCTCGCTGCCTCCGTTACTACTGCTGTCGGGTCCGGGCTGCTCAGGACTATCTGACAACTTGCCGTTTGTTAATTGTATGAGTCTGAGTCACAGTACACGTATCGGTAAATAGCACATGCTAAGGGGCGACGATGGGAAACACATAAACATAGCGGACGGATGCTACTGATCAGGTGTCACCGGCTAATTGCCAGGTGCTAGCTGAGCTCTCCGAGAAGCTGACCCTGGAACCCAGCCTGATGTCAGAGCCCCCAGCATGTTTGTCTCACGGCCTCTAAGGCCCCCTCGTCTGACAACGGGCTGAGCCCACTGACCGCGGCAAGGGAGGAAGAAAGCAACGAAGCAGCCCGAGAACGCAAACACTGCGCATGCGCAGCTGCTAGAGCAGCCCTTTGCAACCCACGACAACGATGCCGTTTATCCCTTGACTTAAAAGTGCCTGCCGTGGTAGCTTGGCACACAGGGGAGCAAGACGACAGGCACCCTGTCTTTAAAAATGCTCGAAGCTGATGTGGTCCTCTGTCCATCTGTTGCCCTCTGCCCAACACATGCGCCCTGTGTATGTGTCCACATTCACAAACCGCAGATAGAGGAGTTTGTCCTGAAGGTCACTTGCATCACCGAGCTGTGAGAAAGACCACTCTAGGAATAAGGGGCAAATCGTCCGTTGCAGGTTGCCCTCGGGAGGCGTGTTGCATGCTTTTCCCCCTACCCTTGCTCTCAAACAGCCTTATTGGCCTCAAAGTTAGGACTCATTAAGTAAGGCAGGATACTTTCACCCTAAGTTCCCCAAAAATGAAGCAGATGGGGAAAAAAATGAGCTGGTCCTGTTGGTCCTTGACAGGGAGGCTGAGGTAGGAAGATGGTGAGTTTGAGGCCAGTCTGGGCTATTTAGGTAGTTCAAGGCTAGCCTCAGCTACTTGAAAGATTCCATCTCAGCCCCTACTCCCCTTACTCTCAAACCAGCCTGTGTGTATTGTATTTAGTTTGTCTTTTCTTCCATCCCTCTCCTTTGCAGCTGTGATTGCTCATCCTCATCCCAAAGCCAGGATGCCCACACTGGGTGGTGATCCAGAGGCTGCAAGGCCAAGGCTCCCAGGATAAGCAGGTTGCAAGACCAGGATATACACACAAAAAAGCGACATCTTTTGCTGAGCCTAGGATTAACAAAATCCCAGGCTCTGGCCCATGGCATATGAATAAGCCTTGCTTCCTCCTTTGTGTGGAGGAACCTCTTAAGGAATGCTCTGGCTCTCTCTTAAGAGCCAGAACCTCTTAAGGAATGCTCTGGTCTTCTTCCACCCTTCCCAAGTTCTAACCTGAGAGGTCATGTGCTCTGAGTCATATTATCAGTGAGGCGGAGGCTTCCCTAGGTCTGATACCAGTCACTGGAGAAAAACGTAGCAAGAAGAACCAAGAGAGGCCAGTGGCGGTGGGGACTCCCAACTCCTCTGGCGGGTAGAAGCGGCCAAGGAAAGGCTGCGTTTGAAGAAGGGACCTTAGAATAGAGAGCTAAAACATCTGGATGTGACCAGATGTAAATAGGATGGAGTAGAGGGGCCAGAGGATGCCACCTCTGTAGAATCTGGAAACAGGCTGGCTTCCTTGTTTTCTCTACTGTGACAGAGATGATTTGGCTGCAGCCTGGGACACTTACTTTCTGGGCCTTCTCAGGAGGAGATCCTTAGTATGTTTCCTCAGACTCCAGCCTCCGGGTTCAGCTGCCATTTCTAAGCAAAGAAGCAAGGTATTGCCTTCTTTCCAGGTCAGCAAAGAGACCCATCTGTCTGTTTCAGCACTCCTCCGCGGCAGTGTGGCCAACAAACACAATTAGTTTGGCCCCAAAGTCTTTTTTTAATGTATGACACTCACCCCCCTGCTCCCCTCACCTCTGCCCTGCTCCACCACCACCTCATCCCACCCCTGCTCTGTAAGAGCTGCTGCCCTCTCAACCTTGACAAAGCCACATGGAACTGTGAAGTTCCAGTTTCTCTGGAATGAATACCATCGCTGGCTCTCTAGTCCTCAGAGTGACCCCAAGGAGAGCCCAGCGACTGTTTCAGCACAAACACAACAAACTCACAGTTAAGGGAGACCCTCCTACCCCACAGATTCTCCCAGGCACCTCCCCCAAAAGCACTTCCTGTCTGCCCCAGGGCCTCTCCTGAAGCGCTGTGCACCTGCCCCTGTAGGCCGTGATGTGGAACCTCCCTAACCTTTGCCCTACAGAGGATGAGAAGGTAGAGAACAAAGTTCCTGCTTCTCAGAGGACTGTTTCAAACAAGAGCGCTAGGGCTGGGCTGGGAAGACATTTTCCGTTTCCCTGCTGAATGAGCATGCCTGCCTGCCGAGGAAGAATCTTCAAATGAGTCAGTCCTTGGCGTCCTTTAAGTAGGTTTTCTTTCTTCTTCCGTTTTTTTTCTTCTCTCTTTCTTTAAAAGATAGCATGAAGCTCTTCTTTTTTTTTCTTATTCCAAAGAATACTTTTTGCAAAAACTCAGTGTACAGTGCAGATCAAAGCGAGTCTGCCAAGGTTGTCCGGAGCTTGGTGTGCTCGCTCTGAGAAGTTGACTGCTTGACTTCTCTTTCTCCCTCTCCCAAGTGACTCTGGGGACATCTTTGGAGAAACATAGAGTTCCTTAGAATATAGTTGAAAGTCCTGCAAAGAACATTATGGAAGATGACTGTTGCCAATGGAGGAAATGGAGTATAGATGGAAGGTTTTTTTTTTCTCTTTCTTTTCCTTTCTTTCTTTTTTTTTTTTAATGCTCAATGAATGCACTGCTGGTTGACTTTTCTAAATCCGGGCCAGTGGAAACTGGGCCATATGCAAAACACACATCTGGGTCTCAGGCCCTTGCTCCCTGATTCCCTGACACAGGTAAAGCAAGACAGCTCAGGTGGCAGATGGTGGGGCCTTAGTGTCAAGACCCTGTGAACATGCAAGGTCTTTCCACCCTGTGGCTCGCAGGATTTGTGGAACTGTGTCCTCGTCCGCAGTGTGCCACTTCCCGAGGTACCTGGTGCAGAAGAGCAGCCGGGATGCTGATGCAGCACCGAAGTGGAGGCCGGCTCTCCCTGACCTGCTGAGATGTGGCACATGAACATCCTGACTACATCCTGGCGGAAGTGCCACCGGAGTCCCGGCGATGGGAGAGAGGCTCAGCATCCCCGGCTTAGCTTAGCAGCTCTGCTGTCATGTTATTACAGATGCTCGTCATTGAAGCATCCCTGTCTGCAACCTTGACATGTACTCATTCGGATTCATTTTTCAAAATTGCTTTGAAAGCCAAGGCCCGTCCCATCCATTAAAGGACGTCTCTGTGACAGGTGGTGGGGGTGATGGAGGCAGCCGAGTGGTTCCCTGTGAGTGGCGGTTGCTAGAGGCGCTTGTAAAAGCCATAGCCTGTCTGGTGCCAAGTCTCCATGGAGGTTTGTGGGTGGCTTTCTCCTCTTCCCGCTCCTTCTCTTCCTTCCTTCTCCTCCTTGGACATACTGCTTGTACAGGGTCATAAGACCCCCATTACCCAAAGACCTTCATGACAGTGTGTGGTCCTGAGACCTACATACAGGCTGACCTCTGCAGGGGTGATCACATCACTGTCCAAACTGAACAGTTTCAGGCGGGCTTCTTAAACATTTTAGGTTTTTGATTATATATATATATATATATATATATATATATATATATATATAGCCAGGTGTTGGTGGTGGTGCTCGCTTTTAATCCCAGCACTTGGGAGGCAGAGGCAGGCGGAACTTTGTGAGTTCGAGGCCAGCCTGGTCTACAGAGCTGGTTCCAAGACAGGTAGGACTGTTACACAGAGAAACCCTGTCTCAAAAACCCAAACCAACAACAATAACAACAATAATAATACCCATTTCCCTATCTGATCCATTGGGAAGTAGTGACACCCTTCTTAGAACTGTGTAATAGAAGTGGGATCCATCCCACATTTTCTGTATGCTAGAAGTAATATCCAATCACAACCTCATCTATAAAAAATGATATTTGCCCCTCAACTTCATCCAAGGAACAGAAATGATAATTGCTGCCCCTTTCTCACCCCGCACAGTGTCCACTGTGTGACAGACATAAAATCCCTACCTGGCACCTTCATTTGTGAGAATTAGAGATGATGCACCCATAACACTGAACAATGCAAGAAATGGGTATCATGTTTAATATGTGAGAACCGTAGGAACTCCAGCTTTCACAGGCCCAAGCTAAGGCATGCTTTTGAGCCTAAAATATCTAAAGGAATCTCAGAAAATGGAGTTGGGTGGGTAGGGAGAGTCGGAGGATCTGGGAGGAATGGGAATGGAAAGAGTAATATCCAAATATATGGGAAATGTAAAAAGAAAAGAATCCCCAAATCATTGCAGAATCTGTTACATGTTAAATACTTGTTTTGGACAGACAACTACTGCTAGCAAATGGGGTAGAGTGAAGAGTCTCTGGCTTGGGTAGTTTTGTGTCAACGTAACACAGGCTAGAGTCTTTTGGGAATAAGGGCTCTCAACTGAGAAAATGCCTCTATAAGACTGACCTGTAGGCAAGCGTGTAGGGCATTTTCTTAGTTAGTGATTGATGGGGGAGGGCCCAGTCCATTCTGGGTGGTGCCATCCCTGGGCTGGTGGTCCTGGGTACTCTAAGAAAGCAGGCTGAGCAAGCCATGGGGAGCAAGCCAGTAAGCAGCATCCCTGCATGACCTCTGCATCAGCTCCTGCCTCTAGGTCCTTGCCCTGTTTGAATTGCTACCATGACTTTCTCCAGTGGCCAGACCTTTATAAGGAACTGTAAGCTGAGACAACCCTTTCCTCTCCAAGTTGCTTTGGCCATGGTGTTTATCATATCGCAGCAATAGAAACCTAACTGAGACAATCTTCTTCAGAGGTGACCTCAAGGTCTCTAATGCCTCATCTTTTGAGCAGATGGGATCTAGGCCAAGGGTATCACCACCCGCTGAGCCCATTACAGCTCTTGAATCAACCTCAATAAATGTTTGTCGATAGAACAGGCTGTAGTAGTACATCTAGCCCTTGAGATTGTAAGCAACATTTATATTCTAGTCCAGAAATCGATGGAATCACCCTAGCATTAAAACATGTTGTGATGGGTCCGTGAGCCTGGTGAGGTCCGTGAGGAATTAACTGGTTACAGCTGTGGGCAGATGCTGAGTTCCCAGTGGAACTCTACTGGATGACACAGATTGACCAACAGACCAGATTCATCCTTGCACGCAGGACAGTTTCTAGGGAGGCAAACCCTGCTAGCTATAGAGTGTCGCCGACTGTGTGGCTCCAACCACAGTTACTGCAGCTTGTTGCCTTGGCAGCAGGGCATCTCCCTTTGGCTATGCAGCCAGGTTGTGGGTGATACCTCTGTCAAAGCAGCCTTTTCCTCATGAGGACTTGTTCATTCCATTATTAGGTCTCTTGTGAATGTGTTTACGTCTCTGTAGAGAAAATGCTTAGCGCTCTTGGATTTTGCTGAGATGGCATAACTAGGTACCCGGGTGCTAATCCCGGGAAAAGACTCAGCACTGTTGAGCTAGACAAAGTATAAACGTGCCTTCTTTTGCAGTGGTGGGAATCCATCCTGAGCCACCCTGACTTACCATTCTTGCACTATCAACACATACATCCTGTGTCAGGTGACCAGACTTCAGAAGGAAAAGCAGTGGTCTAGTCTAGCAGCGGTGAATCAGTAGGTCTATCGGGCTTCCTTACAGGAGCTTGGGTGAAAGTTTACTTACAGAGGGATGAACGGCCCGGGCTGCTGCATCATGGACTCCGCTCCAGCAAAGGCGTTAGCTCACGAAAGTCATTTCACTGCCACTCCTTGCCTAGCCTGTAGGCAGCCCCACCGAAGAGTCTTCTCTCCCCCAACAACAGCTTATGGCTTATGTAACCTCAAGGAGGGGGATCTTATGGGTCTCGTAAGTTTGAGGAACTTCTAAGCATCTCTCCTTCTTCCAGAAGGGAAAGTTTCAACGAGAGGGAAATAGCTACGCAGCACACAGTTTGGCCAATGTTTGAATGGCTCTGAGGACATCCATCGGGGTGGCATGTTCCAAAACGAAGACCCGAGAAAATCCAAGGCACGTGATCACAGCAGGAAGAAGTGAGGACCTCAAGCCTTTCTCCTGGAGGCTGGGCTCCAGGTGAAGAACAACTTTGAGGGATTAATTTGGGGATCACTCAGCACTTTAATCACTCCTTGGTCTTGTCTAGAATTTACTGCTACAATCAAATAGAACTTGCTGCGGAGTTAATTTGAGATTATATTTCGAGATTTGCTTTATCATTGTTGTAGCAAGTGGTAATTAGGAATAAAGTGGGAAACAATTCCCATAAAAGACTGTGATTAGCATTGATTATGCAGATAACTCGGGCTCCTCTCTGGCTCCGCACGTTGCTTCTTCTAGAGTGCTAATTGCATCGATTCCGCCTTCCCCCATTTTCTGAAACAAGGGTCTTAGCTCTAACCCCACTATCAGGGGTCCTTGCCTTGTCTTGCCTGCCCACTGCTGGCTATGGGCCACGCCCCTCCCACTGCTGACTCTAGGCCCCCTGCCCCTCCTATTTCTGGCTCCAGGGCAGACAACCAGTGCTGCTTCTCCTGCCAACCTGTCTAGAACCCATGGCTTCTCTTTTAGGATCTTTGACTACCCCCTTTCTGCTCCTTGTGTGCCTGCGTGTCAGGCTGCCAGGGGAGGCAGTTAGTGATCTTGCTGGTGATCAGGGCGAAGTATCCTGAGACCAAGTCTCAGGAGGGAAGGCTGGAGTAGGCAAGGGAGAGCTGGAAACATCAGGGTCCTTGGCTTTTCCCCAGGTCACCTGCTGTCTAGGTTAGTAGAGCAGGACCGGCATACAGGATTGGTTCAAAAACAAACAGAATATTTCTGTCCCTCTTCTGCCCACTTCCTCATTCCCTGACTCTCCTCTCTCCAGGATTTCCATCTGCAGACCCAGCTTTAATTGTACAGTGAGGGAGAGCAGGCTGGCACTGCAAACACAAAGACTGTCTGGTGACAATGTGAAGAGATTCAGCTTCTAGGTGAAGAACCATATGGGATCCTAGGGTTTCTGGGTCAAGGTAAGGGCCAGAGGAGAGGAATGCCAGGTGTCCCAGAGGCTGCAAGAAAGCCTGTGGAACAGTGAACCCATAAGGGAGGAGCGTGAAGGTGACAAAGACAGGACCCTGAAGAGTGTGGGCTTTTGTTTTGAGGAAATTCTGGTAGGATACGAATTTTAGCTTTTAGTGTTTCAGGCCTCTCTCAGCTTGGATTGCATTGAGACAAGCTGCCTGGGCTATGACGTCCTTCTGGAAAGTTTCTGGTCAGAGCATCTTTGTTCTCTTGTACCTGAATAACTCAGCTGTGCGGGGAGGGCTGTGGGATTGACTCCCACACTAGCTCTCAGGCCCATCCATCCTTTGAACTTTATGGACACAAATACAACCCCACCATCTCCAGCTAAAACCACCCAGTGACCTCTTACCCAGTTCTAGTTTCTTTGCAAACTTTTATTTTTTAATCTTTTATCTGTGAGCATGTATGCCAGATGACAACCTGACATACATGTTTACTTTGTTTGAGGCAGGGTCTCTTGTTGTTCATCTCTGAGGATGCCAGGCTAGCTGGTCCAAAGTTTCTGGGGAATCTCTTATCATTCTGCCCTTCTGCGCTGTGCCGTAGAGTGCTGGGATTACTGGCACATATTACTGTGCCTGGCTTTACTTGGGTTCTGGGGATCCAAACTCAGGCCCTCACGCTTGCATGGCCAGTGACTTGCTCACTGAGAAATCTCCCCACTCTACTGCTTGTTTTAAAGCCGTATTTCAACTGTCTCTTGGTTCTGTTCTGTTCCCGTGTCCCAATGCTAGCTTTTTTTGTCCATATTCTTTCCCTTCTGCTTCTCTTTTCTTTTCCTTCCTACACATATTCATTCGTTCATTTGTCCACTCATCTATCCATCATCCATCCATCCATCCATCCATCCATCCATCTATCCATCATCCATCCATCATTCATCTATCCATCCATTCATTCATCACCCATCCATCAATCACTCATTCATTACCCATGCAAGGCTCTTTCTGGCAACCCCATGTGGCACACCACCGTTCTTCTATTTGGATCCCTGGATGCCACTTTGCTTTTCCGTGCAAGTTGGTTTTTGGCAGAGAGAATGTTGGGCATCTGAAATGTGGTCTCTTGTTTCATGACCTGGGCGAGGAGGACATTTCTGCGTTCTCCAGGTTTAGATGGAGATAGTATATGTTTCTGAGCGTGTGCACTTCCGTGGAAAGTTGAAAACACAAATGCTGTCATTCACTCTCACTCTGGTTCTTATTTAGTCCTTCTGCCTATCAACTTCCTGGCTTTCTTTTCTATCCCCATCTGTAACATCTGTCATTTCCCGTGCCACATGTAAATTTTATGAGACAGAAATTCAGTCTTGTTTCCTGTTCCATGTTCAGTGCTTAGCACAGTGCATGACACACAGGAGGGCAAATCACTGGTGGGTGAATGGGACGTCAGTGGCCACAGGCCTTACGTGACTAGGAGGTAACAGGTAATGGAGATAGAATATCTGATTCAGCTGCTATTTCAGTTGAAAAGGCTTCATGAAGGCCTCAATTCCCCAAGGGCCTCTCTCCTCTCCTCTCCTCTCCTCTCCTCTCCTCTCCTCTCCTCTCCTCTCCTCTCCTCTCCTCTCCTCTCCCCTCCCCTCCCCTCCCCTCCTCTCCCCTCCTCTCCCCTCCTCTCCCCTCCTCTCCCCTCCTCTCCCCTCTCGTCCCCTTCTCTCCTCTTCCTTCTTATCCCCTCCCCTCCTCTCCCCTCCTCTCCCCTCCCCTCCCCTCCCTTCCTCTCCCCTCCTCTCCCCTCCTCTCCTCTCCCCTCCTCTCTCCTCCCCTCCTCTCCTCTCCCCCTCTCGTCCCCTCCTCTCCTCTCCCTTCTTCTCCCCTCCTCTCCCCTCCCCTCCCTTCCTCTCCCCTCCCCTCCCTTCCTCTCCTCTCCCCTCCCCTCCTCTCCTCTCCCCTCTTGTCCCCTCCTCTCCTCTCTCGTCCCCTCCCCTCCTCTCCCTTCTTCTCCCCTCCCCTCCCCTCCTCTCTCGTCCCCTCACTTCCTCTCCTGTCTCGTCCCCTCCTCTCCCCTCCTCTCCCCTTCCCTCCCTTCCCTTCCTCTCCCCTCATCTCCCCTCTTCTCCCCTCCCCTCCCCTCCTCTCCCCTCCCCTCCCCCTCCCTTCCTCTCCCCTCCCCTCCCCTCCCCTCCCCTCCCCTCCCTTCCTCTCCCCTCCCCTCCCTTTCTTTCCCCTTCTCTCCCCTCCCCTCCCCTCCCTTCCCCTCCCTTCCCCTCCCTTCCCCTCCCTTCCTCTCCCCTCCCCTCCCCTCCCTTTCTCTCTCCTTCTCTCCCCTCCCCTTCCCTCCCTTCCCCTCCCTTCCCCTCCCTTCCTCTCCCCTCCCCTCCCCTCCCCTCCCTTTCTCTCTCCTTCTCTCCCCTCCCCTTCCCTCCCTTCCCCTCCCTTCCCCTCCCTTCCTCTTCCCTCCCCTCCCCTCCTCCCCCTTCCTCTCCCCTCCCCTCCCCTCCCCTCCCTTCCTCTCCCCTCCTCTCCCCTCCCCTCCTCCCCCTTCCCCTCCTCTTCCTTCCTCTCCGCTCCTCTCCCCTCCCCTCCTCTCCCTTCCTCTCCCATCCTCTCCCCTCCCCTCCCTTCCTCTCCCCTCCTTTCCCCTCCCCTCCTCCCCCTTCCCCTCCTCTCCCTTCTCCTCCCTTTCCCTCCCCTCTCTTCTCTGTGTCACCTGTCCTGATCACCTGGCCCTCCAGTGGCAGAGCCTGGTATAGTTCTTCTGGTTGGTTTTCAACACCCTGATCTCATACATGTGTCTCTGACTAAAAGCCCAGCTGAGACCATCATGGAGCACTGTCAGGTGCCAAAAAGTGTTTCAGAGAACATCCAGGCAGGTGAACCGCCAAACTCATCTCCTGCTTCATCCGCAGAAAGCGTCCTGGGCTATAACACCAGTAGTGAGGCTGAGGAACACGGGTTTTAGTATTATCTCTGCCTTGACTCCAGCAGGCGATCTTCAGTGCCTGACTGTGCTGAGCCTCTGTCCCTCTTGTGGGTACTAGGGATGGTCATCATGCCCACATCCCAGGACTGGTCTCGGGATGCAGTGGGCTATGGCCTGCCACGATCTTGGCATAGGTTTTTGGCATTCTGCTGCCGTTAAGAATGGCCTATAGTTTTAATCATTCATTCATCTTGAGCTCCCATAGTCACAAAGCAATCTCTAAATACAATCTTAAATTAACTCCGTAGCTAGTTCTGAATGATTATAGCGTGTATAATCACTGATACCCAGTGTTCTTCTGGGAGGGAATGATGTCACATTGTCTTTTTTTTTTCTACTTTATATTTACACAGGCGTGAAACACTAACTTCTCACTCATTTTCTTGTATTGTAACCAAGATGGTGTGTTACAGATGCTTAGAAAATTCACACAGTGCTCTGCAGATGTGCCTGCATTGTGCCCATGGTCCGGTGTGTTTAAGGCTTCTTTCTTAGAGAGCATTACAGAGAAGATGTTATTGATCAGAGCTGAGAAACAGTCAGTCAGCATCATGAGTGAACAGGTTGATAAGAAGGCCTCCCCTTCAGAGTGCCTTTGAGTGACCTAGACAGTGGCGTATATGACATTGCTGGCAAGAAACATGGCAGAGGTTCACAAGTTGCCTTTCTCCTCCCTCTTATTCCCTGTCCCGGGCAGTTTAATTAAATCTCAGAAGAGAGTTGAACCCTCTCATTCACGATTTCCTGGCCTTCGGGGGTTTTGTCTTGTTTTGCTGTCAGAGAATTTCTTCTGCCTTGATCACTGGAAGCTTTCGGTCTTTATCCTAGGACCCGGAGGAGGTCAGTAGACAGCCATTCTCTGCAAGGATCCACAGCCGACTAGTGAGCCGCACCGCAGCTAAAGCCTCCGATTAGCCTGCACCTGACTCCCTTCAGCTGTGTTTTTTCCACACACATCTCCTTGGGTCATTACAATCATAGCGGCTGATTGATTTTCAAACCGTCTCCCATTGCTCTGGTAAGCGCCAGTTGACAGATTACCCAGGCATAGGAATTCACGTGTCTGCAAAGGAAAAGAAAAGGGGTCCGCCGGGCTCGAGGCTTTGGCTCTCTATCCTTAGTTGTTTAAAGAAATTGATCTTCTCTTCAAATACCTGATGGAGCTGACTCCTCTTCGGCCTCTGCAATTTTGCCTTTGTGGTCAAATACAGGCTGCCTGTGTGGCAGGCTCAGCACTGACGGGGGACAGACAAGCTGCAAATACATAAGCCCAGGGCCATCCCAGGAAGAAGAACCACACTCTGATTCTCTCCCTGTCCCATACCCTAGCACTGAAAAAACAGAGAAGCATGACTTTGCAGGAAATGTGACTCTGGCAGGACCCAGCAGCCTTTGGGCTCAGCATTACCTTTTGTTAGGTAGCGATGGGGACTTCGCCATGATGGTGACTTATGGAGACGTGGCACATGTCTCTCTGAAGACAAGAACCTGCTCAGAGGTCAGATAGCCCTCCACGCTGCAGGCCTTCTCCTCTGTCCGTGTGCCCGATGGCAATACCTTTGGTCTGACCTCATTCGACCGCTCTGCCGGCCCAGGGTCCCACTGGGCCCCTCTGGCCATCCCAACAGCTGTTACCTGCTGTGGTGGCCCAAAGCCTCCCCAAGAGTTGGCTGTCTGATTTCCTTAGAGAAATCCAAGCACCAAGAGAGGAAGCACAAATTAGTTTGTTTTTGCCTTGCTTATCTGTCTAGAGAAAGCATCTCTGCTCTTTCAAATGTCTGATAAATGGACTTGATTACCCTCTTCAAGCAAGCGCGTGGGGGAGTGCTGGGAGGTGCCGGCTGCTGGAAATTCCACCAGCTGCCAGCGAATCCTTCTTAGCTCTTTCCTCCTCCATCCCGTTGACAGGAGAGTTTTCAGAGACTGTTTCTGAAGAGTGCTGATGCTCAAGTCTTTTGTCTGCTCCCTGCGAAGAGGGGTTAGCGAGGATGGCAGAGGTGAAACCAGGGAGCGGTGTTCTCTGAGACAGAGCGGTAGTGCTGTTGGTTTGTGGGCATGGATGTGTCTGCACGCATAATATGTGTGTGCGGGTTTGAGCACTTGTGTACATGTGTGTGCATCTGGAGGCCAGGAGTCAATATCGAGTGTCCTTAGGTCACTTCACCTAACTTGTGGAGACAGAGTCTCTCGCTGACACTGGAGCTCACTGATCGGTTCGGCTATAGAGCCAGCACTGCCGCGGATCCTTTTCCTTCCTCTCCAGCTCTGGGATTCCAGGCACGTGCTACCACGTCAAACTTTTTAATGGGCACTGGGGATCTGAATTCAGGTCCGCATGCTTGCACAACAAGCACCTGAAAACCCAGAACCATCTCCCCAGCCCATGTTTTTACTTCTGAGACAGAGTCATACCATCGCCCAGTCTAGAGTCCCAAGTCCTGGGATGGCAGGCGAGCATCACTGTGCCCAGTGTATGGCCTAGCGGGATCATTTTTAGTTTCATTTGCACTGAGGAGTACAAGGAGAGACACAAGCAGGCTGTCGTGAGTTTGCATGCAGGCTGCAAGCCCACTCAGACCACGTCCTGGAAGGCATCCTTCAGATTGAACTTCAGATAGGCTGTTGTCAATCATGAGAGAGGGGAGTGGCAGTAGGTTGGCCAAAGGGCAAACCAGGGGTGAGAAAGGTACAGACATGAGCTTGGCAGGGCCTCAGGCGGCAGAAGCAGACAGAAATTCTACCTGAGTGGTCTACAGGTGTCATGGCCATCAATATTGGTATGGGAGAGGTTACTTAATACTTCAGATCCCTGGCATGATTCCAGAGGTGTGCTTCAGACGCCTGTGCCAAAGCCTCTGTCTGAAGGAGAATCCTGCAGGCTCTGGAGCTGTAGAGTCTGGTGACAATGCTGACTCAGCGATGTTGGATTCCTGTGTGTTATGTGTGCATGTGTATTATGTGTGTGTACTGTGGTATGTGTGTGTGTTACATTCCTGTGTGTTATGTGTGCCTGTGTATTATGTGTGTGTACTGTGGTTTGTGTGTGTTACATTCCCATGTGTTACGTGTGCGTGTGTATTATGTATGTGTACTGTGGTGTGTGTTTGTGTGTGTTATATGCCTGTATGCTATGTGTGTGTATGTATTATGTGTGTACTGTGTGTGTGTGCATGCATGTGTGTGGCATGTTTGGAATCATCTTCCATCTCTCTCCAGATGAGGTAGGATCTCTCACCTGAACTCAGAGCTCCCAGATTTGGCTAGTCTGGCTAACCAGCTTACTCCAGGAATCCCTTGTCTCCTTTTGCTGTCTGAGTCAGTGCTGGAATTCTAGGCAGGTTGTAACACCCACCTACCAGTTATGTGGGTGCTGGGATCTTAAGTCCAGTTCTCATACTCAGACAGTAAGCCCTTCACCTGTTGAGCCATCTCCACAGAAGGGCATCATACTGCAGCCCAAGCTGGCCTAAAGATGCAAAAATTCTCCTGCCTCAGCCTTCCAGTGCCAGGATTTCAGACCCACCATTATGTTGGACTTGTTTCTAAGCTTTTCTCTTAATCTTGAGAGGGCCAAGGAATCTCGTTAAGTTTTTTGTTGATGGTGGTGATTTCTTTTGGCATAATGGTGCTACGTTATAAAAATAACCAAATCATATTTTTAGATTCTACAGATTTTAGCAAAATACACAAATTCATATTCCTTATTTTGACAGTCAAGACAGAGGTGGCTTTTTATCACCTCCCACAAATTCTCTTGTGTTTTTCACAGACAAGCCTGTCTTTGATCATAGACCCTGCCAGCCGTGGCTGGTTTCACTGCTGCTGTTAGCATAGCAGTGCCCTTTCCTGAGTGTCACATAGATGGAACTACATAGCTTATAGGTTTCTTTAGCTTAGGACAATACATGGTCCATCCATGCCTTAGCCTATGCAGTAATGTATTCCTTTCTATGTATGAGATCCGTTAGATAGGATGGGTACCATAGTTTAGCCTTTAACACTTGATGGACGTGTGAGTTATTTCCAGTTTGAGGGGATGGCAAACACACCTCATGTGATTATCCTCATGTGAGCATTGTGTAGATATTTATTTCTCTTGTGTAAATAGCTAATGCTGGAATTGCTGACATATAGTAAGGGACGTTTAACTTTTAAGAAACCGGTGAACTCTTCTACAGAGGTGGCGCTTCATCATCTTAAATTCCCACCATCCCTTGCTCTATATCTGCACTGGCATTTGTTTAGTAAATTCGGTTTTCAAAAAAATCGTTCCCTTAATATTGTTTAAATTCATAGTTCCCCGATTGCTAATGCGTTTGCTGACTATGTCTTTATAGCTCTTCCCTGGCAAGCTGTCTTTTCATATCTTTTATTAAGGTCATTTATTAAGACTGAATTATTTGATTATTATGAGTTTTGAGAGGATTTTTGGTATATTCTAGCTATGATGCCATCACCATTCATGGGTCTTGTAAATATTTCCACCTAGTCTGAAGCTTGTATTTAATTCTTAACAGTATCTTTCAAGAATCGAATGACCTTTAAATTTTATAAAGTCTAAGTTATCTTTTTTTTTAATTTCTATGTTTTCTACAAGGAAATTTTCTACTTTTAGGTTCCTTCTAGATTATTCTAAAGTAGGTTTTATGTGTAGATCTGTAATCCATTTATGTATTGTGCATATGTGAAATCTAGCTTTGAGGTATGAAATAAGTCAAGTTAATTTTTTTTACCACTTCCTTTTATTTTAAAAATGACACCATTGGGATGGCTTAGTGGGTCAAGGTGCTTGCCACCAAATCTGATGACCTGAGTTTAGTTCTTTGAACCCTTTGGACCCATGACCTATAAGCTCTGGATGCTTTTACATAATAGTAGCTGTGGTAAAGACTAGGTTCTTTTCTTTTCCATGTAATTTTGGATCAGCTTCTCCATTTTAAAAAATAGATTTATTTTATTTGTGTGTGTGTATGTGTGTGTGTGTGTGTGTGTACATGCATTCATGACTATGCCTGTTGAGGTCGGAAGAGGTTGTTGGATCCACTAGAGCTAGAGATGCAGGCAGAGTGAACTGCCTGACATGGATGGTGGGAACTGAACCCAGGTCTTCTGTAGGAGCAGCAAGTGCTCTTAGCCTCTGGGCCATCTCTCCAGTGCACAGCCTAGCAGCAGCAGCAACAAAAACCTGGGGGGATTATCACTGATATTTCACTGATTCTAAATCAACTCAGGAGAATAAAAACCATGAGTTGTCTGATCTTAAACACCGTCCACCATTCTATCCACTGTGGGCTTTCTCATTTCTCTCCATAATACTTTTAGTGTTTGGCATACAAATCTTCTACATACTATTTTATATTTCCCCTAACTGTGCCATGGTTTAGGATACATCTTAATCGTGTATTAAGAATTCCTTGCTTACCTATTCTTGCTAGGGTATAGAAAGGTAGTTGAATTTTGCCTGTTGATTTTCCATATTATGACCTTGATGTCTACTCATTCTGATAGAGTTTTTTTGTGTGTGTGTGAGTTCTGTTATTTTTAAAAGCACAATCATGACACCTATAATTGACACTTTCCTTTCTTTGCACGCATACACTTTTCTCCTTTTACTTTGTATTGTAGTTTTTTAATTGCCACATATAGTATTAGGCTTCATTGTAGCATTTTCAAGCAAATTTTTTTCTTGTCAATTCTGCCCCGCCCCTTTCATCTCTAATCCTCTGGACCCTTGTAGTCTTTCCCCAGCATGGCCTCTTTTTCACTCCCATGGAATGTCAACTAGTGCCCTTCCTCCTCACCTTCCTCCACCTCTTTTGCATTCTCTGGTCTCTTCTCTAGTCTCCTCCACTCACACAGAGAAGTGCACATAAGCTAAGACCTGCATGCGAGACGTATTAGTGAGGGTTTCTATTGCTGTGAAGAGACACCATGACCATGGGAACTCTTATAAAGGAAGACATTTGCCTGGGACTGGCTTACAGTTCAGAGGTTTAGTCCATTGTCGCCATGGTAGGAAGCCTGGCAGCATGCAGGCAGACATGGTGCTGGGAGGCAGCTGAAAGTTCTATGTCTCAATTCAAAGGCAGCAGCAGGAAAAGAGAATAACACTGAGCCTGGCTTGAGCATCTGAAACCTCAAAAATCCACACCCAGTGGCACTGGCACCCTTCCTCCAACAAGGCTACCCCTGTTCCAACAAGGCCACACCTACTAAGAGTGCCCCTCCCTATGAGCCTATGGGGACCATCTTCCTTCAGATCACCACATGAGAGAACATGTGATTTTTGTCTTTTGTTGTCTTAGTTACTTAGTTTAATGTAATAGCTTGCAAATCCACCAGTTCTGTGGCACATTTCATGATTTCCTTCTTTATTTAGCTGTATAAAAGTCTACTGTTTGGTATGCACCACGCTTTCATTTCTTGTTCCTGTGTTGATGGACATCTAGGCTGGCTCATTTTGTACTCCTCATTTTGTTGGTTTATTTATTTATTCATTCTTTGCCGTACTGCACTGTTGAACTTCTATTACAATGTGCAACAGCCATATTTAAGAGCAGGTATCTTTGCTCTCTCCCTGATTTAGGGAGAAACCAGAGGGTTTTTTTTTTTAAAAGAAGTCACTGTTGTTGTCATTTGACCTTGCACAGCATCCTCCAGGTTCAGGGGCTATGTCCACAGCATCCCTGCACAATGACCAGCACCAGTATCCTGGTAGACACTGATATTTTTTATAGCCATTCCTGGAGTGTGTAGTGGGAGCCCCTTTTGGTGACAACCTCTGTTGTCTAGGTTGGGAGGCTTGGGGCTGTGGGTTGTATTGAACTTGCACTGTGACTACCCCGGACATGTTGTTTTTTTTTTTTTTCTCCTCCTGATAGACAAAAGTCGAACATAGGCCCAAATGTTCAAGGATATTTCAGACTTCTGCTTGTACCATGCCTGTTAGTATCTCACGGGCCAAAAAAAGTGGGCAAACCCAAAGCCAAGGCGGGGAAGCACTGTTGTCCTCCCATGAGGCTGTGGTACTGGGGTGGCGAATGGCATTATTGCAGAGTAGCCAAGAATTAAGGTAAAGAATTCAATAATCACATCTCCTAAACTGGGAAACATTTCAGACTGTGGGTGACAGACCGTGGTCTCCCCTGCTGGACATTGAACACTTGTAGGGCCAACACAGGGCCCGCCTTCCCCTCCTGTGTCTACTGTGACCAGCAAAGCATCTGTTCCAGCCCTAAGCACTGGGAGCCGTGGGAGGTTCACAGTTAGCCCACTCTTCTGCTGCTAGGCGGGTGGCTCCTGCTCCAGTATTTACTTTTGCTCATCTGTGTTTATAATCAACCCAACAGGCTTCAGAAAGCTGCTCTTTAGTGATGGCAAAGGGGGTAGGATACGCAGCACATTTGTGCCCTAGGAAAGCTCTCGTTAGAAAGTGGTGTAGGAAGAGCCGAGGGCGGAGAGACCTGGGCGTGTGCTCTGGTTCCATCACCTACTTGCTGTGCAAGGGCCACCACTGTGCCACATCCCAGGGGCTCTGTGACCCTTCCGACCACTCACTAAAGATATGGAAAGTGTGTCTACCTCATGCACACTCTTGAGGGGGTGGGGCAGAGGGAGAGGGAGTGTGTGTGCAGAATCATAAAGGTTAGAAAACAGGATCAGGGCTGTTGTTGTGATGGTCTCAGACTGTTTGGTAGCGAGAATCAGAGGAAAGCTGGGCTCCGGATTGATGTTCCAAGCAAGAGGCCTGGTGCCACTTTGGAACTTTTTTCTAGAAGTCATAATCTATTTCCCCAGTCCCTGTGATCTTGCCTGCTGTCCCCTCGTGGTAGAGGGAACTCCTGCCTCCTCTTTCCACTAGTCCTTCCTCCTCTTTGTTTCTGCAGCACTGATTTCAGAACTGCCTGCAGCAGCACACCCCTTCCCCAGTGCAGGAGCTAGAGTGAATAAATCTGTGGCCAGCCGTGGAAGCTCTTCTGCGGTGACTCAAGGCAGCTGGCATATTAAGTCCCGCTTAATATTTTTGTTTGCAAGTAGCAGGTGTTGAAGCAGCAGAATGACAAATACAGATCAGATTTATTAGGGTCCTCAGCAGTTCGTAGAACTGACAAGGAGGGTTGAGGACAAAGGGAAGAAGGTGTAGAAGCCAGGACCACCAAGGGCTCCCCTTTCCTTCCCTTTCTCTCTTTTTTCCTCCATCTCTGGCTTGGCATGCATGAACTGCCTTCCTCCAGTGTGCCCAAGGGTGTCTCATCCCTTGAGCTGCACACATGCTGCCCTGAATCTTGCCTGGACCACTTTCCCCTCCTTAAAACGTGCCAAATCCTTTTCACCTTTCAGATCTCAGAAGTACAGGCCAGTGTCCACATTCCTATATGTGCTGTGCAAACATTCTCTGTTTAATACCACATACCCGTGTCACATTGTTAAATGTTATTTTCCCATGAAATATATTCTAAAACCTTATATAGATCACAGAATATTTACATATGGAAAATCGATGCTGTGTGTATTTTTCTCTTTTGTTTTTCTCTCCTCATATCTTGCATACTGATATCTCTTTGTTGATGGTACGTGAAAGCTGGGGTGGGCCAGACTGTAGATGGACAGTCCAGCAGATATAGTGTCTACCTTGGGGATGATATTTACTAGCAAGCACCTACAGCATGGCTGTCCCAAAAGGGGAGGCATTTGGTGACAACCTCTGTTTCCTCTGGGCCCTCTTCTTCTTGCTCTGTGTACTGGGGACAAGGATGTAGGTGGTGGTGCTGAGCCTGTGTCCCTGAGTACCCAAGGACACATATTACCCTGGAGGCCTGCGCACGATCATCAGTGTTGAGCTCGCAGTGGGACAAGTAGAAGGCAAAGATCAGTAGGTCTTATGGAAGCTGGGAAGTCCTACTCCCCCATGACAGACTATCCAATAGGCTCTTGACAGCAGCCACTGGAATAAGTTAGGGATGCATGACAGTGTGTAGCATAGGGGTGTGTGGGATGGCAAGCCATAGACCTATGTGAGCTGTGACGTATGTCCCCACTGTGGTACTGCTGTGGTGACCTCTCCCATGCTGTAACTGTGTCTCCACAGGACACAGCTCTCAGCTATCTGGTCTTTACCTACCGCTCCTCTCTTCCTCTCCCCTAGGCCATCAGCTGGATGATGGCATGGACCTGCACCTGGAAGAGTGAGGAGATACAGGGGTGTACCAGGCCATTGCCTCTTCAGGGTTTATGTGTCCTTCCCCGTCTCACTGAGTTTGTTATTGGCTAGTGGCTTGTGGTTTCCTGGTACTGCTCCGGTTGTAAGGAATGGTCTTGTTTAAGCCTACATATGCTCTCTGAGCCCAGCCAGTGACTAGGGAGCTGTCACTGGTGGTATATGGGTCTTTTCTTGCATCAAAATGAGACATTTGGAAGGGCCACCAGTTCCAGAGTCCCCATCTGATTGGCAAGGTTATTCTGCAAGAGCACCATACATAGTTTAGATTCCTCCTTTGCTTAACCAGCTTCTCCCTTCTCCTTCCAGGGGAAGAGGCTAGCAAGAGTCCTGCATGCAGGGCTCCATCCCCGAACCGGTTTCCTGGAAACAAAAGGTGGCTCCCAATCTTTGACCTTTATCCAGCCTGGCAGGGCTAGGAGGTGGCTTCTGAAATTTCCAGGTGGTTGCAGCAACAGCTCAGAGCCAGTCAGTGACTTGCCCAGATGCCATTTGGATATTGAATGGCGAACTGAGCGAAGGCCTGCTGCAAGGGCCTGGTGGCTCGAATGAGCAGGAGTAAAATTAACCTCGAAGAGCAGATTCTCACTAAATGCTGATGCTTCCTCTCAGGGGTCAGGCTGGCACAGCAGAGTGTGAGGGAAGGGTGAGAAATATAAACAAAGGCTTATGTGGCTGCGATACCCTTTGATGACCCAGGGTGAGGATGTTTGCTGCATCCCTTGTTCTGGCTCAAATACAAAGCCTTGCCATCCCTGCGCCCCTGGTTCGGTGCCTTCCGTCACCAAATTTCTTGGAAAGCATCTTCCTATTCAGGATGCAAAGGAGTCACCACCCTGTGAATCGGTTTCCCCCAGACTCAGGCTTCCATGTGTTGGAATACTTTTTCGTTAGGAAGCGTTTTGGCCACACACCGAGCTGATTATCAGTGTAATTGTACTGTAATCACACCTGAAGAAACTTGAGCACATCCTCTCTGACTGTCCGCCCACTCACAGGGAAGAGACTCAAACCTGTCAGAGCAGAACACAGGAACAGCTGGTCCCATTCACCAAGAGACGCTCCTTCCCCCACACGGCACTCTCTGTGGATAGATAGCGTGGATGTCTGGGCCACAAGGCATCCACACAGAGAAAAGGCTTCCGTGTTCACAGCAAACAGCTAGGCTAGCCAGTTTCCTCAGAGAACTGGGTGTGGATGGCTTAGGAAATAATTCTTCCTTGAGCCGGTTTGGATGTTAGGTTGGAAGAAATAAAGACATTAGACTACAAAGATTTAAAAACAAGGAAGTCTTATTTTCCCGTTTTAAATTTTTTAAAAACCTGAGCTTGGGTTCCCGTGTCTGGAAACCTTGTCAATTAGTTAGCCCGTTTAGGCTAGCTTGTGTTATAGGGCATTGAAATAGTCAGGTTAGGCCAAGCTGTGCGATAGTAACAAATAAGCTCTTTCAATCGCTCAGGTTAGGATAGACAGCGTCGTCAAGTAACAACAAGGCCCTCTATTGCCTCCGTGGTTTTACAGTCAGTCACACAAACTTTCTCTAATCCAGGGCCTGATTTGTAAGGCAACCCCCCCCCCTTTTGAAAGTTCTGATTCAGGATACAGGTAATTGGGCTTCGGGGCCCAGCTTTATATCAACAAGCAGCCTCAGAGGTCACTGCAGCCCGGCAGAGGGAGCAAGGAGCATGCGCATCTATTCTGTTTCAACTTTGACTGTGAAGGGACACATATTCCTTATGCTAGCATCTCATGGAGCGGGACTCATCATACGACCTTGTCTAACACCAACACGTTTGGAGAAACTGGGGGAACACAGAGATATCAGTGTATAATAAATATCCCGCTAACACCGGTTTCAAAATCTGTACCTTCAAAAGAATTGGCTTATTGACCTAATGTTTGTAGGGAAGAACTACCCTGTGCCTTTTGTGGTTAATCCAGGACTAAGTTCCTGCTGCGCTGAGTGAGAGATCTACAGTCCCCAGAGCACTGAACATGTGCTTTATAGGGATATGCAAACCTGAATGACTGTCACTTCCTGTGACTGTCACAGCACAGAAGACGACTGATGCACTGGCAGCCCCTGGCTCCAAGTCCTGGACCGGTGTTGAGGATGCTTCTTGGGGAGGGAATGCTATCTTAGCTGAAGCCTGAAGCTTAGACATGAGCGAGCATGCTCAGAGTGGCCAGGTCACTCCCATGAAGGCTTCAGCAACGGGAGGCCACCTCCTTCTTTTCCTTGCGGGGGCTGAGAGGTTACCTTGAGATAAAACGTAATGAATGTGTGCACAAGCTGGTAAATATGACACATGCTCAAAGGGCTTACTGTTTAATACAGCTGCAAGGTCGGTACCAGTCCCCTTCTTAGAACGAAGCAGCTTCATAAACATAGACGGAAGGGAAGAGCAGTGGTCGGACAGCCAGGCTGACTCCCAGCTCACATTTCAGACCAGGACGCAACACGCTTCAGTAAGTTGCGATGTGGTTCTTCATGGCATCTTAGTGGACAAACCATTAACTTTACCTAACTTATGTGTCTGATGGGGAGGAAGTACTATACAGCTGTCCCTAGTTCACTTTGAGTAGCAGGTTTGTAGTCTAATTCACTGTTAAATTGGTTGAAAGTGACACACACGGTTATCGCAGTAAAATCTGCAAGATCAGAAGTCAAAACTGGTCTGTTTGCCCACAGCAAGCCAGAGCCAGGGAGCAGCTCCTTGAGATCTGGCGGGTCATGTCTCTGAGGTCCAGAAATCAGCCTCCTGTCTCCGAGACTCAGCCACACTCCTGCTATTTCATGGATAAGACAAGCATCCTCTTTTCTATGCCCATGTGAGATTCCCAGGGAGGAGGCAGAGATGCAGCAGGGGGAGCAAATCTGAAGGAACGGCTGATGGAGATACGTTGGGCCAGCCAGAAACCGGCTCTGTCCATTCATTGCTCAACTCATCTCATTTTGCCTCTATTGTTATATGGGGACTAAAACACTCATTTAGAGAAGAAATCGTCAAACTTTAGTGCTTTGAGATAATTTATGCTTTTCATCAGCTCACCAAATTGAGAGAACGGCTCGACAGAGGTCCGCCATCAGGCGGTCTCAGCAGAGAGAATTCTTTTATAACGTGCACACAAGGAGCCTCCTTGGAGATACTGGTAAACAGCCCAGTGATCCGGAGATGTCTGCGAAAGCACACTTGCAGAACCAGACAGCGAACAAAGGGGTTTTGCGGCCAGGAAACGTACTCACAGGGGACTTGTCGTCCAGGACTCTGCCTCTGATTGGAAATGCAATCACTTGGCTCTGTTTAGCCGAGTCCAGTAAGGGGCCATTGGCAGCAACACTCCACTAACTAGAAATCTCTTCTGCAATCAAATTAGGCCCAGCCACAGCATCCTCATGACACACGCCTGCTATCACAGACATTTTATTGCAGAAATGCTTTTTAAACATTAATTATGCCGCATATGATGTGACCCAGATAAAATATGGGCGTATTATGACTTGTCTGTGGCTTTGGAGTGTGCTGTTTAATCCTTGGCAAGGAATTAATGGAAGAAAGTGGGCTGGTCCTTTAGTTTGGGGTTTTCATCTGTGGACATTCTACGTCAATACTCCAAAGCTTGCTGTGAAAGGGTTTGAGTCGATGGGCTGGAGAGATGGCTCTGACTAAAGTTCTTACTGTGCGAGCTTGAGGCCCCGAGTTTGAATCCTCAGCAACCCTAGAAAATCTGGACACAGTAGCCCACATCTGTGACCTTAGCACTGGGGTAAGCAGGAGGATCTCCCAGAGTTAGCTGAGTTGGTGATTCCCAGGTTCAGTGAGAAACCCTGCCTCAAACAATAAGGTGAAGAGCAACTGAGGAAGACACTGATATTGAACTCTAAGGCACGCCCTAACGTGCACACGAGTCTGTGTGTGCATGTGTGCATGTATGCATGTGTGTGTGCATGTATGTGTGTGTGTGTGTCTGTCTGTCTGTCTGTCTACCAGGTTAGGCGTCTGACTGCTCACTTAGCTGACCTCTACACCTCACTTTTCCCAGGAGGCCCATAATGGCACCCAAGTTCCTTGGAAGACTCTGGGTTTGACTTGTCTGCTTTGGCCAGGCAAAGTCTTCCTTTGCCGGGGGAGATACTGTGTGTCCTGTCGTGGCTGGTGTGGGGGACTTGTCCTTGTGTGGCTTTCAGCTACAGAGGCTTAAGGTCAGAGTATGGATGGATGTGGCTTGGTTCGAATCTTGCCCTGTTAAGTAGTGAGGCTCTGTTTCACTCCTTATCTGTCCCTGCTATCTGTCCACAGTATTTTTGTTGTTCTTTTCTTGGGTTTCTGTTATTTAAAGCAGCGGATTCTTTAGATAGAATCTTATATGGAAGCTCAAAGGCATACAACGGAAGTAAGGGAGCCACCTTAGGTGAAGGAAGGGTTTTCAGAGCCCTGTACTCCAGGCCCCTCCCAGCCACTGGCCCACTAATCCCACAGGCCCAGGGTAAAGCCCATTGTCCTACATGGTACCCCCATTCTGAGGGTTCATTTCTAATGGTGGCTATGTGTTGTGGAGCTATAGTGCTGTGTCCGGGGGAATGGCCCAGGCTTCAAACTGATAGCTGTCTCTGTCTCCGGGGAATTTCCCTTATCCCTGGTAAATGGAGACTAAACACTTGCGAAAGTACATTATAGATTAGAAGCTGTAAATATGTGAGCTGCCGAAAACAGGACTTGGAGACGGAAGGCCAGGAAGGGGCGGTGCTGTGGCAGGGTGGTAGGAGGTTCTGACGCAAAGATGGTGTCCAAGTGGAAGAACTCAGTTGAATACGTAACTGGGGGAGGGTAGTGCCTGGGGGTGGAAGGGCCACATGGGAACCCAAAGTGATAGCCACCCTTGGGTGAGAGCAACCTGCAGGGGTGGATGGCCAGAAGGAAGCCCAAGGAAGAAGAATGGTGGGGAGGACAATGAGTCATAAGACAGGTCAGGTCTGAAGGACCTCATGGGACCCCGTGTCCTGAGTGAGATGGGAACCTGCGAAGGTTAGGGTCCAGAAAAAGACAGAACATTCCTTATGTCTATACAGGATCCCTTGGATCCCTGTGCTGTTGACAATGGGCTAATGCTGCACAGACGGGAATCCAGTGAAGCCCAGATTTACCTGGAGGAGGGTATTGAGGGAACGCCTTGTATGTGGTGGTCTTTCATTCCAGTATCTTACCATCTGTCTTTTGGGTCGCTTCAGCTAGGAACTGTGAAGTTGAGAAGAAAAGCTAACACACGTGAGTTCATATAAGCTCATGAGTGAGTGTGTATGTGTGTATGTGAATGTACACTGCCTTGGAGTATGTAGATCCGTGATTGTTCATGTGTGTCGGTGAACGGATGTGAAAGTGAGACTGGGTGAGGGAAATATGAAGGTGTATGGGTGCGACACTCTCTGTGTGAGTGCACATATGTGATTGTGTGTATGTGTGTGAGAAGGGGGAGTGGATGGGTGTCTGTAGGGACAATGAGGATGCAGACTTGATTCGAGGATGATCAGAACCAGATCCCACAGTGGAACGCCCAGTGGAGTCTCTGTCAATCATAAGAAGGCCAATGAAGGGGACGAGAAGCAGCCACCAACACCCCTGACACCACTCAGTGAGTGACTTAGAGCCATGCCCCAGCAGCTGATCCCAGTCCCAGCCCTTTTCGACCAGACAGCATCTTTGTCATAGTCAGCTCTCTGCCTTCTCCAGGAGAAACCCTTCTCCCCAGTTCTCCTGGCCTGTGTCTCACGACCTTGAACCATTAGGGCGTTCCTGCCACCTTTATGGCACAAGGTCTGTGAGTGTGGTTAGTTTATTGGTGCCACTCTTGAGCCCAGCCAATGCATAAGACATGGGAGGAGCTTAATGTTTGCAGAATTAATGGAGCTCTCTTCACTTTTTGTCTATGTTCTCATCAATAATCTGTCTACATGGACTCGGGTCTAGAGCCTCACTGTGCCTGTCATGTATGTTTTTCTTTAAAGTGTGTGTGTGTGTGTGTGTGTGTGTGTGTGTGTGTATGTGTGTGTGTGTATGTGTGTGTGTATGTGTGTGTGTATGTGTGTGTGTGTCTGAGGTTGATGTCAGCCACATGTCTTTCTCACTTGGTCTTCACCTTATTTTTCAAGACAAGGTCTCTCATTGAACTTGGAGTTCACTGACACAGCTAGGTTGGCTAATGAAGTCATGGTTCTGCTCGTCTCTGCTTCCCCAGCCCTGTGATTGCAGGCATTCACCACTGTCCCTGGATTTTTATGTGAGGGCTTGAACTTAGGTCCTCGTGCTTGTATGCTAAACCCTTAATTAATACCCACTGTCCCAGCCTTCTTTAAGGTTTCCTGAGAGATCAATCATGGAGCTGCCAATCAGATAGATCCATTATTAGCTTGGTCAGGCAGACTTGATAATAGATTTCCTTGATGTCAAGAGGCTACTTTGTGGTCTAGGAATTGTGCTCTTTAAATGGCAGCATGGGATTGAGCAGGAATGAAGGAGCAATGGGACATTGCTTAGGTCTGGGCAGAATCTTGGGTAATAGTGTTCATGGATAGGCAAGACTTGGGATATAATGGAGACTCAGAGATAGCTGAATAAATGTGCCAATAAAGCAAAAATGCAAAGGGCATTTGCATATTGTAAGTTTGGTAGAAGGAACTAATAACCATTGGGAACTGGGTTAGCATGGTGGCAGGTGGAGCCCTGGTCTTCTCAGGCACTCTGCTAGGTCGGTTCTTACCCGCCCTTCTAGAGTGGCATCTTGGCTTCCCCCAGGGGGTCATCTGGGCTACGAGGTTCTGTAGAGCTGAGTTGCTGCCTGGGGAGCTGTTCGGAAGAGAGATGCCGGGACAGATGACACGGAGCAGAAGATGGTCCCCGTGCGACTCTCAGCGGAGCCTGAAGCGCCCACGGAATCAGATTAATAAGATTCATGAGTGGAGGAGAAATTGGGTCACCCGCCACCCCAGGAAGTGGGAAACTGCTCACGTGTAAAGGAGTGGAGGGGAGACCGTGCCGTGGAAGGATGCAGAACAGTGTGGATTGTTCCTGTAGGGAGGTGTTGTCATGCCTGAAGACCAAAGGTTATCCCAGGCTAGGAGGAGCACGGCAGAATGAGGAATGCATGCGCCGCTGTACCGAGGCTCATGTTCAAACCTCAGCTCCACCGTCTTCTTGCTGCCCGGCATGGGCTGAATCATGCGCACCAAATTCTCATGTTGAAGTTCTTACCCTTGGTGCCAGAGGAGATGACTGGCTTTGGAGCAAGGCCACTTAAAGAAGTTCGACTAAAACAAGGTCACATCGGTGAGCCCTTGCCAGGTGACTAGACTCCTGATGAGATGGAGAGATTAGGGTACAGTCATAGACAGAGGGACAATTGTGTGACTATGCTTTCATCTGGAAACCAAGGAGTGAGGTCTCAAAGAACTCAGCCCCACCAGCATCTTTCTCCTGGACCTCTAGCCTCCATTTAGGGAGAAAACAAGCGTGCCATCAACTCACTTTCCACAGCACTGTGTTGTGGTCGTGCTAGCGAACCAACATAGCAGGCAAAGGGCCTTGGGCACACTAGCTCCCCAATCTGGGTCTTTATCTCCCCATCTGTGAAGTGAAGAGTACACCACTCATCCTGTGGAGTAGGCAAACGTTCTCTCTACACAGCAAACGCCAAACCACCGCTTGGGTTCATCATTTTCCCTGGGCTTACATCGTTTATCTGTCAATCACACTGCCGATACTGTGACGTGCCCACAATGTGGCGGACTGTGGGACAGGGCCCCCAGCTTCAGGAAACACAGACAGACCTATCTCTGCCCCTCCCCCCCCAGAGTTCTCCAGTGAAAACCAGGGATGAGTTCAGTGGGATATGGGATATAAGGAAGGAATAAGTCCTATGAAGAAAGTAAGCAGAGAGCCATGCTGGGATGTGAGACAAGCTTGCTAAAAAGTTATAGGGAGCATAGCTGAGAACAGAGACCGGAAGTAGATGATGGTCCAGGTCAAGTGGGCATCTGGGAGAATGTGCTGGAAAGAAGAAATAACCTGTGCCAAGCTCCGAGGGTTGGGTTGAGAAAGTGTCAATTTATTTGAAACCTAGCTTCCTGCATCTAGAGGGTCCTGGGACTATCTGAAACTGTGTCCAGGGAGACCAAGTCTGGGTAGCAATAGCTCAGAAAGTCAGAGGCCCCGGTTTCCTGGATGGGAACTGCAGTAACACCCGCAGCTACTTGGTAAGCATGAACATCTTTCAGAGAGGAGAAGCAGGAAGAGCTGGAGGCCCAGGTAACAGCTGTTGGTAGGCCTGGAGGGTCCATTGAACAAGAAAGGGCATCTATATCAGCCTGTGAGCTCACTGGAAGGATTCCATTTTAACTTGGGGAAATCACAGTCTCTTACATGTGTATTCAAAGAACTTGTCAATCACAGACAGGAAGAAAGTCAAGCCATCCCTTAGGCAGGGCCAAGGTAGATGTCTAATGAATGGTACATGGCAGAGAGAGTTATTATGTATGACCATAGCAACCTGAGCAAAGTGCTACCAAGTCGGTCCATTTTTCCTAATTATGGTTTCCTCATGTCTCTTAAATTTAAGAAAAAATGAAGGTGAGCCAGTGTCCCATGCCTCTAATTCTAGCACTTGAAAGACTGAGACAGGAGGATTATAAATTTGAGACTAGCTTGGGTTGTATATCACAACTCTATTAATCTCCCCCCCCCTCTCTCTCTCTTATTTTATATCCTGGTCTTTATTTTTATTTTTCAGACAGGGTTTCCTACAGCTGTTAAGCTCACTCTGTAGCCAAGGATGGCTTTGATCTTTCCCTGCTGCGTTCTTCCCGCCTCTACCTCCTGGATTACAGATGGGAACCACCCCCACCTAGTTTTGTGCGGTGATGGGCCTTGAACCCTGGGTTTTATGCATGTTGGCACTCTACCACATGAGCCATGGTCCAGCGCTTTGGTCTTTTAAAATCTTGACTTGATGAACTCTTTTGTTATTATAAGTTTTCCTATAGACATCACAGTATCACATTTCTTATTCAATGTGAACTTGAATAAGTTCAAGTATGTGAACTTATTACACTGTTTTTCACCCTCACCCTGGGACGATCGTCACCTCTGTTGTAAAGAAGACCTTACTGGACATCTTTCCTCATGCCTCTTCATTTTTCTTTTCTCTGTTGCTTTTTCATTTCCTCGTCCAACATTCTTGGTCCTTTCCCCCTAGAATCAATTTCCAGATGTAGAATAGAATTACTTTAGTAAAGGGTACAATTTCCTCAAGGCTGTCAGAATCAATGTGAATCATCTTTATTTTCTTCTCTATTGGATTGCTTACTCTAGTCAGCTTTGTTTCCCCCGTGAATTGGAAAAGCGTTTTCTCCAAGTCGCTACCCAGGATGCCTCCATACGTGTAGGACAGGAAGGGTTTGAGGGTACAGCTTCCTTCTGCCTGTTTTTTTAAGCTTCCAAGTCTCCCTTCCTTAGGTGATGGCCTTCTCTTACCCCATGTAGATTTAAAATTTTGTTCAACTCTTTTTCTTAAAGTGGAATGCCCGCAAAGACCGTGATGGCTCTGTGTGCGGGCGGCATGTTTTTCTGGTAGTGAGAATTGCCGGACTTGAATGTATTTAGGGGGGATTTAAACAGCACTTAGTGCTGGTATCAGATTTGTTTAGCTTTAATTGTTTTATGTGAGTTGAATCGGTATGAGTAGATTTATGACATTCTCAGCGAAATTCATTTTTGTTAAGAAACAGGGTGCATTTCATACAATAATCTTGGAATATCTGGACACCCCTTATCTTTTTTAATGGTTTTAAACTCCTCTTAGCTGTAATAGGGTTTCCACAAATAAATTGCTATGTTTAGTTGAAAGATAGCAGCACCCCGGCTGGCCCACCCCATGCCTGTGGGGATCCTAAGCCACACTCTCTCACAAGTACACCATTTGTCTCTTCTCAACGAAGCCTAATTTCCAGGCTCCACAAAAGAGCAGGGCATATTGACTGGATAGCGCTGCCATTCCGACTCCTGAAGGCTGACAATGGGCTTCCATTGCTGCATTAGGCTGACTGGGGAAAACAATTCTTCAAAAGCTCCCAATAAATGGCATAAATAAACCAGCAAGGAGCCAGGGGCCTGCTCAGCCTCAGCCGCATTATATGTCCCTGTGACATATTGTTGTGTGAGGACAATGACAAACATTCAGACCATCCATGGAAGTCACTGGGGGAACTTTTGTTTCTCGCTAATAGCTCCTGAAGCCTTTATGGCTAATAGTGTGTATAATGAGTCCAGTTTCCCGGCCCCTGAGAGGAGCGATTGGGTTTTTGTATGGGGAGGGAAAAACCTCTGAGGTTTGCCCAGCAGTGATGGAATTAGGTCCATTGTAAGGAAGGCGCCTCTGCCCCAGGGTAAACAGGATGGGGAGCATGGTGGTAGGGTGACCAGTCAAGATGCTAAACTGGGTCTCACAACTGAGACCAAGTCAGGCTGAGGAGGGAGGGTACACCAGAGTCTCATGGACAGGGGTTAAGAGGCAAATCCAGAGCCCAGATTCTCATCAGGCAACAGAGGGGATGCATCTTGGCTCAAAAGATGCCTGCGTCATAGTCTCCTCTGCAGTGGGAGCTCCAGTTCCTCTCTCATCTTAGTCCTGGAGATCTTCGTGCAGCAGCAGACCTAGGCTGGGAATCCTTTCTAATCAGCCCCCTAGGTGTCCTTTCTGTAGCCACACTGGGTGACTGCTGCACGGCTCCAGACCTACTAAGAGCAGGAAGGTGGCTTCTGCTCCATTTCCTCTGAACTCGATGTGGGATGCCAAGGTCCTAGTGCCGGATGCCCATGTCTGCCTGTAAAGCCCAGAATTGCCACTGCTCTGAGTCTTACTCTCTTCATGAACCAAGGAGCCACACTAGTAGCTTTTAGCTCTGGCTCCACAATGTTACCACTAAGAAAACTGAGAAGATGGTCAGGTGTAGCTCTCTCCTAACCCAATAAGCTCCAGAATAGCTGTAGGTGGAGCCTAAGTATCTGCTGGTTGATCTCTTTGAGGAGTAAACATTTGACTGAATTCATCCCTGTTAGTTCTCATTCATATTCTCTCTCTCTCTCTCTCTCTCTCTCTCTCTCTCTCTCTCTCTCTCTCCTATGTGTTATGTTTTTGGGTTTAAGGAGGAGGCTTTCTTTATCTTGACAAAAGAAAATAGCAATAAAAATCACAGGATGAGTCAATAGTTCAGGCAGCAGAGTCTGGGTCTCCAGGACTGGGGAGAATTAGAAGCCAGCCTTTAATCTAGTTACACAATCTTACTCCCTCTGTGCTGAAACTGCAGGGCAGAAAGAAAGTTGACGATGGGTGAGAAAGAAATTAAGATCATTTAACCCAACACAAAGACAGGCATCAAGTGTCACCTTGTCATGGAAAGTAGAGGGAACTTTGTCTTAGGAGTCTTAAGCTGATCTCTGTATCATGGTCATTCTGAGACTAAGGTCAAGTTGTGATTCAAGGAGAAAGAAGGACCTGCCAAGGAGATGGGGATTCAGAAAAAGGCTCCTTGAGGCTCAAGGACAGCTTACCAGTGGGAATTTTTGCTGTAGTGGGTCGTGGAGTCTTATGACATGGGTAATAGAAATAAGGCCAATAAGACATCCATGGCTGCTTTACTGGAGCTTAACTTGGGAGCTGAAGGGAGCCATGGTCAAAGAGGTGACTGGGCTGCTCTTCTGAAGAAGAAACCAGGTTTTTGTTCATTTGTGGTGTGGGTTAAAGTTTGGCAATTACCTATTAGTCACAGGAAATAAATGATGGCAGCCGCAGAACCTCCTTATGATGATTAACCTTGACTGTCAACTTGACCGCATTTGGAATCACCTGGGAGACACACCTCTGGGGATGTCTGGGAAGATGCTTCCAGACAGGCTTAATTAACTGAGAAGAGAAAGTGAAGAGCCCATGTCTTGTGTTGGAGGACCAGAATGAATTGAAAGGAGAAAGTAGGTGGACTGTGAACATTTATGTCTCAGCTTCCTGATTGCAGGTGCAATGTGACCAGACAGATACCTTATCTTCCTGCCATCATGCCATAAACCCCATCATGGATTGTACCCTCAAAATAAAAATCTTTCTTCATTAAGTTTATTTTTTTACAGTAATTGGAAAAGTAACATTTATTTCTTATTTGCAGACAGCCTGGTCTTGTATTGGGGGCATTCACAAATGGCAACGTAACCCAGGAGTTTTTGAGTCTTTCTGCGGCTGAGTCAAAATTGTTGACCCCGCCTATTGATGACATTAATATCTTGTGTGATGGTTTTAAGTGTGTGTTATAGGGATGGGGTTATCAACCTGTAGGATGTGGTAGGTCATTCAGACAGTCTATTCTTCTCAGAGTTGGGCAGGAGCTCGACTTATAGACCAACCTGGCCTGAACCTTTTGACAAGGTTGATGGACTTCAGGTATTCAAGTTGCCAAGAAAGCACAAGGATGAGGTAGGAGAAACATACGCTTCAGCAGTCAATATGCCAATTCATCCCACCTGATAGTCTTGAACCAAACATTCCCCTAACGATGAAGACATTCACCTAGTCTGATTCAGAGCTTGAAGCAGGAAGAGGGGTGGGCACAACGGGCAGAGCAGAGATGCCAGGCCTTTTATTCTCTTTAAGTCGCCCTTCTGATGTCTGTAGGATCTGGGGAAGACTCAGTGTCTTAGCAAAAGCGCCTTTTATGTTTTTGCAGAGTAACCTAGGCAACCGAGATAACTCACACTTTAGAATCGTTATCTCTAGCAAGTTAATAATATACTGTTCAGCTGTGTGGCCACCCAAGCTAGTGAGCTCTCGGTCAACTAGGAGCAAATCCCACACCCTTGATCTGACGGATTGATATCCCAGTTTTTTTGGGGGGGTGCTTACTCAGGGCATTTTGTGGGGTAAGGTGCTTTGGTTTATTTATTTTTTCTCGGTAATACTTGCCCCTTGCTTCTGTCCTTCGTAGTTATCTCAAACCCTGCCAGCTTTGGCTTAGCCTTGTTGTGAGGGGTTTCCTAGTTCATCAACACCCTGGCCTTTCAGGCTAATCTGGTGGTTTATGCAAAGCTGTCAGAAACAGTCTTTTCAGCGAGTAGCAGGTTCGAGTCCCAGAAGTTCTTTGATTTTCTTTCCCTCACAGTGGGTTCACCATCTCACTTGGACTGCTGTTGTCAGCCTCATCCGGCGAGCCATCAGAAGTGAGGAGCGCTGAATGGAGTTGGCAGCCCGGGCTGTAAGCAGCTCTCTGCTGACTCTGAAGCAAGTGTCAGAATGATCAGAACCAAGGCAGCAAAGACAGTAGGCTCCAGAGGCCAAGCCCATACCATAGGGATGGACCCCAGGAGTTTGGGATGCCATGGCTCCTTGTACCTGGTTAGTGCCAAGAAGGTAAAGAGGAGAGTTTAAAACACAGTCACATGTAGACTTACAGAGCTGGGATTGCTGGGATGATGTTGGTGTGGAAACAGGAACAAAGCTAAACCTCTAATGCTGAGGATCTTTAGGGTCCCCAAATGTTGCTAGGTTGGAGTAACCATGGTTACAAGAGACAGGGACGGAGACACCAACATCCAGGGCTGTGCTGTGGTTGTTCAGGGTCAATCTGGAGCTGTGCTCACAGTACCAACGTGCCGCCCTCATGGAGGGCCAGTGGGCTGAAGGGAGGACAGAGTTTAATATTCTCCGATTCTCTGTAGCCAGTGTGCTCAGACACACACCCCACCTCACAGTTGACATCTTCCTCACAGCCAATAAACACGATGTGCAGCCGACTGTGGAGTTCTCCAACACAGTTTCCAAAGACCTCTTTCATTGTCTGTATAAAACCAAGCAGAGACTCCCTTTTTTTGGGAGGGCAGCAATAATACACTCACAGGGCTCTGGTGAAAACACAGGAGGACTGAGCAGATACATGCCACAGATTCCGAGTCCTCCATGCTTGGGGGTTCCACTAATCAGAAAGACCCCTAACTGCACAGGCTCTAAGCGCAGGTACTCCCTTGTGTTTCCAAACGCTACATGGAAGAACATTTAAGTGCTTCTGTCCTAATGTGATGGGTGCAGTTGGAGGAGTAATGTTTGAGAAGCAGCTAATGTGATGGCACTGAGAGTCCCCACTGTGAAGACGGAATGTCAGATGACCCCCCTCACACACACACACACACACACACACACACACACACACACACACACGAAGGAGCAAATGCCTAACTCCTTGATCTCACTGGATTCACTCAACTAGCCCTCTCTCTGTCTCTGAGAAGCAAAACTACATCCCCTTCTTTGATTTTGGAAGGTGGAAGGGTGGTATTTTGGTTCAGACCAGGGCATTACTGAAACTTTGTTTAGCTTGAGGAAAATTGGACAATTTTCTGCACTTTCCTGGTTTCTCGCTTTGCCACGTTTTATGGCTCTCTGTGGCATTCTGCGCAGAGCTTAGCTTTCTTCTCTATTTTTGGTGGAAATGAGACATTTTCAAACAGTTTCCATCGTGTAACCAGGTTCTTCACATCTGGCGCGTCCATTGGCTTGCGCTGAAGAGACTCCAGAATCTCAAATGAGATTCCTGGAATTACTTTTTAAGGTTTTGTGTTGCAAACCCGCAGGTATGTAAGAAATTGATAGAATAATACAATGGAAAGTCCGTGTAAATACAACTCAGCTTTAACCACGGCCGTGGTTTGAATGAGACGTCCACTCTACATCTCGGACATTTGAGCACTTGGTCCCCAGGTGGTGGCTGTTTTGAGGGAATTATGAGGTGTGGCCTTTATGGAGGAATATGTTACTGGGGGTGGGCTTGGAGGTTTTAAAGAGTTCGTGCCTTTTCCAGTGTCCACTTTGCTGCCTTTTCACAGTTTTAGATGTAAGCTCTCAGCCGCTCCTGCCAGCACGCCTTCTCTGTACTGTCATGAATGCTAACCCTCTGTCTGGAGCTGTAAGCCCCACACAACCTCTTCCTTCCATAAGTTGCTTTGGTCATGGTGCTTTACCACAGCCGTAGAGAAGGAAGGTAGCTAGTTCCAGAGATGAGTCCGTCTCTCCCCCTGCTCATCTCTCTCTGCCTCCTTAGCTATTGCTTGTTTAATTGGATGCAAATCCTAGTCTTCACCTAAAGTGATTCTATGTAAACTTCAGGATGTATAAAACTAGGAAAACTCTTAAAAGCAAAGAACCACCATACACTATGACATGAAAAAGGTGACAGTCTATTACCATCAGCCAATATTTAGCCACTCTCAGATAACTGACTGAATCCTATTTTTTTTTGTTCCACTATCGGTGTGTTTGAATCAGGACTCAGTGAAGTTCTGTACTTTCTGACTGGTCAACACATTTTCGAGAAAGTGATTTTAAACTGTTTCTTGCATGTAGCAAACTTTGTCCTGTTTGGACCCAAAAGCCCCACGTAAAAGCCAAGAGGTTGAGGCCATTACGCCATCTCTCCACAGCCCAGCGATTGGCCCCACAAGGACATCATCTGCCAGCCTCAGGCAACAAAGGCCAGAGGCGCAGGTGGCAGAAAGCAACATAGACACAGGATGCCAGGACCCCAGCTTGGGTCTAAGCTGTGTTCAGACTAAAATTGGTCATGTTCTTCATACAAGTGGGCAAATACCAACATGGTGTTTACTTGGTGAAGTGCTGATCAGCCACTCGGGAAAAGACTTAGATCAATAGATCAAAGTTGTTTAAGGATTGGTCAGAAGATGGGGGTGGCTGCCACCTGGTCAATGCCCCTGGGCCCAATGTGCCTACTGGAAGCCCACAGTATGACCCATTCACGCTCTGAAAGCATGGTGCAAGGCTCTAGATCTGAAGATTGGTGGAAGACAATGCCTCAGACTCAGATTTTCTCCTTATTAAGGTCGAGAGCTTGACAATATCTCCCTAGGTCTTTAAGGATTCAAGCGACAAAGCCAGTGCGGGTGATGAGTGCGGTTGAGGCTCATGACCTGTGCATTAGACACTGTCTCTCATTCTCCTAATAAATACTTAATAAAAGCAATGTAAGGGGGGGCTTCTTTTGGCTCAGAGTTTGATGGGACATTCCACCTCGGCGACATGGCAGCTACGGTGTGAGGCGGCTGCGTGACCACGCTGTGTGTGTGGTCAGGAAGCAGAGAGAATGCGGGCTGGTCCTTTTCTTGTCTTCTCTTTTCATTCTGACCAGGATCCCAGTTCAGGACATGGTTCCATCCACATTTAGCATGGATCTTCTCACCTCAGTTAACCCAGTCTCGAAACACACACACACACACACACACACACACACACACACACACAGAGAGAGAGAGAGAAACTTGTTTCCATGGCAACTCTAAATCCCATCAAGTTGGCAGTTTTAACCATCACAGCCTATGCGTGGACTCTAGTATCAAGAAATTACAGCTGTGTGTCTTGCAGACTGCCATGGCTACCCCTGTCTCTTTTAAAGGAAGGGAGGCTAGGAGAAACCCAACTACCCATCCACCCACGTGCCCCATGTCCTCTCTACTTGTCTGTTTCCTTTTACCTAGCAGACAAGTTTTTCCCATGTGCCTGAGGATGGTGGCTTTTGACAGTCCCATGCAATTCGTTATTCACATAAAAGGAATTTCTCTCTCTAGCTCTTTATGTGTCAATCTAAGTAGTGACTCCCCACTGGCTGTTTTGATTCGAATGTGGCATGTCCCCATGAGACTTGTGATTGGATACTTAGTCTCCAGCTAGTGGTGTTTGGAGGATGAGGGACATTTCAGGCACAAGAAGAACTGGTAGACGTAAGACTTTAGGGAGAGTCTTGAGATCCTAGCCTATCCCTTCTTCATTCCTGGTGTCCACTTCCTGGCCAGTGACGTGTGAGAAATTGTCACTGTAAGCTGCAGCCATCAAAGACCAAACCCCTTCAGTCGCCATGTCTTCCCCTCACGAGGGGCCTTGTTCCCCAAAACTCTGAGACAAAATAAGTGCTCAGATTGCTTCTGTCACATGTGTGGCACAGCCACGAAAAAAGTAACTAAGACCCTGACCTTTTATGAATCACATGTCCAGCCCAGTTCAGCGACTGTGTTCTGGAAAGCAGGGCTCTCTAACAGGTATACTCAGGTTGTGTATCTACCCGTGAGACTGGGAAGAGGAGAAAGGTATAGAAAGGTCGAGAGCCAGAGAATATACACAAAGGGCATCACACCACCCCACATTTCTTCTGAGCCTAGCTGGCCAAGGGAGAGCGTTGGGTCAGTCCCCATCTTAGGTTTAGAATTCTGTGGTTGTTCAGTTTCAGGTAGCGTGATTATCCCTTTTCCTGCCACGTTGTTCCAGTCCTGTCTCCGTCTCCCTCCTGTTCGCCTGCCTCTTTTTGTTTTGTTTTGTGATCCCCCTGAATTTAATTAGGGTGAGGAGTTATTTACCAGGGCATGGATGTGGGGAGAAAAATGACCCCCTCTCCCCAGCAACCATTAACTGCCAGTAGCTCCTGTGGGTAGAGTAGGAACCCCTCTTCTAGCCGTGCTGGAACGTGGATAGGTCCATCTTATCCAGGTCTTGTGCGGGTGAAGAGCTGCCTGTGAGTTTAGGAGGGCAAGGGCACGCCATGTCCAGAAAACAGAGTCTCACAGGCCCCTCTACCCTTCCCATCCTCTAAGAACTCTCGCTTTGTCCTCCTCCTAGTCCAGTTTTTGACAAACACTGGTTTAAATTGAATGCAACCATGATTTGCATGGAATATGTTTGTTCGCTTGTTTGAAACCAGGATTTGAGTTCTTTCTTGGACCTATGTGTTTGTTTATTGTGTGTGTGTCTGTCTGTGTGCTCGCATGCCCGTGTCGTGTCGTGCCCGTTGGGGTCAGAAGACACCTTGCAGGAGTTAGGTCTCTGCTTCCATCTTGCAGGTTCCAGGGATAGAACTCAAGTCCTTGGGTGCAACAGCAGTCACCTTTACCCGCGAAGCCATCTCCTCAGCCCCTGCTTGTTCTGGTATAAGTCAACAAATCCCCCCCCCCTTTCCCTCTCCCTCTTCTCCCTCTCCCTCTCTCCCTTTTCCTCTTCCCTCCCTCCCCACCCTCCTCCCTTCCTCCCTTCATCCATCTCTCTCTCTCTCTCTTTCTCTCTCGTTCTCGCTCTGTCTCTTTCTCATCTGTTTTTAATTACTCAGGACGGTCTATGGCCTACGGCTTAGCTTCTCTCTTCTGTAGCGTACTTTCTGTAACTCTATGTGGGCAAATCATTGGTCAGGACCCTTTGGCAGAATGGTTACTAAGGGACGAAATAATATTATTTTTCTGTAATAATCTGCTTAAAAACAACGCGTGGTGAGCATTCTGCAGCAAACAACCGGGCATTGCCAGGACTTTCCTTTAGAATCCAATATGAACATGGCAAAAAAAGGAGTTTAGGCTTGAATTAGAAACAGCGGCATATTAAAAATGCAAACGGCACAGTTGAACTCAGGGGACGAGCTTCCCAGGCCGACTAAAGTACCATCAGAAACACTGCCATGGTGTTGAGAAATTTTAATTTGTGATCAGGATGTCTCCTCTCAAGTCCCAGTATGACTTTCCAATATATCTTTCAAATTATAGTGGGACTTGGTGGATAACTTTTTAAATATCCCTTAAATTGCAAGCAGATGAACACTTGGCCCCAAATACTTTGCAATTCTTACTGTGGCTAAGCTGGGAGATTCAGCGGGAAGAGTTACATCAGCACCAAGGGCTTCGCCTCTCCTATCTTACATCTCCCAGCAAGCAGAATGTGTCTCAGGCACGCACTCCAAGTTATGTTTAACAATCCCGAGACATCATCTCTATTCAGCCGCACAGCCTCCGGTGGAGAGGGAGTGAATATTAAATAATCGAGGGGCTGCCGTGAAATCCGGCTGTGCTTGGGCAAAGCCCAGCATTAGGGTGACCGATTTTTTTCCTTGATATTAGATTTGCATCTTGTTTCAGAAATAATATGCCTTAAGCTTTTAAAATGAGCATTTCCGAGTGATTGAGGTCAGGGATATTGCTGGTGTGTTCGTGGAAGCCTTGGTCTTACCCGGTGCCAAGTAAAGGTGTGTGTGTGGGGGGGGCAATTATTTAGATGTGGCTGAACTTTCATGCTCTAGGGTAAATCATTCATACCTGCTGGCGTATAGAAGGAAAGTGGGAATGGGGAAGATGGAGATTTTGAGGTCACAAAGGGTGTGGGGTGTTTGTGTTGACTAGAGATCTGCTCAGAGTTGTAGGGGTGGCCACATGTTCAGCACCTTAAAATAGTGCCCATTTATGAGCACCCAGTGTGAGGCTCAGGAGTCGAGTATAGTGTGGCGGGATTGTCTACTTAAGGTTCATACTGCAAGTAATCATCAAGTTATTGGCTGGAACGAGGCTTTACCTAGGTGGGTCTGCTTCTGCTCTTGGTCCCGTTCGCAGAATTTAGTTCCTTTTGGCTGTGGGATGGAGAGCCCGTTTCCCTTCTGGAAACTACCAAAGAGCCCTCTCTTAGTTTTTATAGGCTGCCTGCATTCCTTGTCCCCCCCATGGATCCTTCTGTCTTTAAGCTATCAACAATAGTCAGATCCTCATGCTTCACAATTCTGATTTCCTCTGTGACTGATATCTGGACACAGATCTCAAGGAGTCCTTGGTTGAAATAAACAGATCCAGATAATGTCCTTACCTTAACGTGAACTGATCTAGAATGTTCCTTTTGTCCCATAACACAATACAACCATGTGAGTGAAATCATGTTTACAGTCTCAGGGAATCTACAGGGTGTCTACAGGGCCTGTCTATCAAGGGTGAGATACTGAAGAGGCATCCTCAAATGCTACACACTACAGTGGTGTCGGTCAACATTCTGATTTGTCACCAGCAGGTGTGGCATCCATCTTAGGTGACCCTTAGCTTTTGATGAGTGTTGTTAGAGGAGAGTAATGAAGGGCTGGTGCTCGGAGACCAATGACCAAGATGCCACATCTTCTAGGTGATGGAACAAGCCCAAGGCAGTCTACTAAAGCAACAGGCAATTCCTTGTGCCCTTCTTACAAACACTGAAAGACGAACACAGCTACCTAAAATTTAAATGAGTGAAAACAAGTCTCCCGCTCAGAGCTACAGGCAAAAAGTCAGGTTTCTTCTGACCCTCTTAGGAACCATGAAAAAAAGGAAAGATACAGTTCTGGGGGCATTGCCTGGCCTGGCCTTCACCAGGCCTGGGGTCACCCACGCCTACACTTGTGTCTAACTGGGTGAATAGTCCTGTCTGTATGCATGTAGACTTGCCAAGTGGGGCTGGGCTGGCTTGGTCATGCGTGGTAGACACTGAATTTCATTGTCAGATAAGAGTATATTCACCGTGAGTTCACAAAGCAATGGACACAGAGTAAACTCACCTACTCAGTGTCATTAATATTTGGGGCAGATAATTCTTGTCATGGGGGCTGTTGTGTGCATTATAAGGGATCAGTCCCTGGCCTCTAGATACTCACTAGATATCTCACTAGATACTGGCAATACACCTTCTGAGTTATAGTAACTAAAAAATGTGATCAGGCGTGGCCAAATGTTTTATGGTGACAGCTTTGGTGGGTATGATAACTCACTGTTGAGATCTGTGATTATGTAACATAAAGGGTTGGAAAAAGGCAGAAGGAAGGGGCACACGAAGACAGGGGACAGGAAAGGGACAGAAAGAGAATGAGAACTTCAGCAAGTGTGACCAAGTCAGTGCCTTCCTGGAGTTCTGATAGAGCCAATCCTGGAAACCAGTACCCTCCCCTCCTGACCCTCATGACCTACGGAACTCTAAGTGATCCAAGGGTCATCATAGACAGAGAAAAACAGGATGAAAAATAATTAATGCTGTGCAAGGAATGAGTTGGTCTGGTTGGGCTTTGTTGGCTAAGGTTCTTGTGATCCACCCTGAGGGATAAGGTCTTGGCATCATCCCACTATGAAGGGGTGGTGGAATAGGTTCCCTCAGAACCTGGGTCTTGGAGCACCCTGGAAAACACTTCGTTCTCATGGTCTTAGATGTCTCACTCCCGTCGGGGAGAAACAATGGAACAGCCATTAGGCGTGAAAATCCATAAACATCAAGAAGAGTGGGGATCCGTGACCCATAAAACTGATTTATAAAGAAAAATTTGCCAAGAAAACTTGATTGCTTTTATTGATAGAATGGCTGAATTAGAAGATGAAAGGATCACGGCAGAAGTCATAGATCTTACTTCCGTAATGCCGCTGATATATTAGCTCACAAAATTTTACTTGACAAATTAATTCAAATTGGTTTGGCGGAGGAGTTGTCGGCACAGATCGAGAGCTGGACTCAGGCTCATAAAGCCATGGTAATGACAAACAGCCAGGGGGAGAGCTGCTGTGAGCTGCCCAATGTGCCAGTGGAGGGAAGATTTGGCCTCAGCGTCTCTGAATCTCTTAATCTCATATTGAGAAGGCACCAATCCATGCAGGGTGCCTGATGACTCGATGGAAGGGCCCCGGAAGGCCATTGGGGATTGTAGGACAGGAGGAGGAATTGTGCAAATCCCCTCCTTGAGATTAATCTGCAGGATAAACGATCAGGCTAGGCTTAGAACCTGCAGGACAAGCTGGGGGCCCTGTCTAGTGCATCCAGACGACAGCACATGTGGTTAATAGCAATTATTTCTCTATATGGGGGAGTGTCCTGTCCTGATGAGAACACACACCTCCCAGGGTCTGTAATAGGACCAGGCGAGGAGATGGTAGTGAAACTGAAGAGAGCTCCATCCATCCTGCAGTAAGATGAGCGAGATGCATTAGCGCAGGCCTGTGTCCACCATCCTGCTGACCGAGGAGAGCTAGACCTGAGGAAGTGACACACTGTCACTTTCTGTCCAAACAGGCAAAGCTGTGCAGTTCCAGGATGCTTACTTACATGATAAAAAGATTAAAAGCAAGAAACTGGCTACAGAAGTCAGGGAAGGGGCTCTCCCTGTGGGCTGGTTGAGGTGGTGAGCAGATGCAGTGGGATCTTGGGGAGCTAGCTCTGGGTCATCCCTTGACTCAGAGTTTAGTTATGTGGAGGTTGCTTTAGAATCACTCTTCAAACCATGACGGTATTCCATGCCTTTTCTGGACACATGCATTTCTCACAATGAAAAGCAAAGGGAGTTCAGATTTATCTATAGGGAGCAGCCTTTGGTCAGTTCAGCGGATCACTGCCAGGGAAGAATGGGGCCAATGTTCTCAGATCAAATCAGTTTTAAATAAGCTGGTAACTAATCCCAAAATTATTTAGACACCACAGGCTACCCATCCAGGCCAATGAAAACAGGGATACAGGTGAAACTAGGCTTATGAATGCCAGTTTGTGACTTCTGCCTTGATTCAAGGGGCAAGGAGAACGCAGGCATTTCTACCTTGGTCTGTCTATTTAATGGTGTTCTTTGCACGGCTTGCCGTCTGGGAAAACTCATGATAATTGCTAATGAGTTAGCTGGTCTTGATTCTCATGATTCTATTTTAGCTGACATTCAGAAAATTTAAGAAATTTGCCCACTATTAGAAAGCTAGAATGTGGGAGATCTGAGCTTTGACCTGAGGCAGATTTAATTGCAGAGTGTGAGCTCTGGCTGGTTACTGTGCGGGGCTCCGGATAGCCAGTGAGCCTGGTGCCTTTTCTGACCCTCTGACCCTGGCAGACATCACTAATTGATCAGTGCTCTTCCCTGCTGAGCTGAGACCCACTTCCCACGGCATTTCACTCGGGCGCTCCAGGAGCCCGCTCACAATTAACTGCAGTTGGCAAATTATGTGATCTGTATTTCCTCTTCTGACGCCATGCTGTTAGATTCCCCATGGGGGTTGGGGGCCAGGGGTAGATGGTTCCTGAAGGGGTTACTGGATGCTCATATTGCCAGCCTCAGTCTGGTGTGCCCCGCAAAGGCCAGAGCCTCTTAGTGTGTCTGTCCCCTAAGAGACTGGATTCTTTGTACTGGTGGCATTGGTCTCATTGCCCTTCCCAGCCCCAGACCCAGCATGCTGGCCCAGTGCTCGCCAGAGCCGGAAGTTGCTCTGAATACAGGGAGGTCACCTTGAAGGCTGCTCTTTTCACTTACTTAAAGAAAGAAGAACATTGCCAAGAGTGACTAATGGGGTGTTAAATGATCTTTAGAAATGAGAAGAGCAATGGCGTACATGACATCAGGAGGTTAGTACGGAGGGAGGGGGTGGCGATCGTACATCGTAGTTAGCTGGCCTCCTATACCATGGCTAGAGAGATCCCCAAGTGGAAGATCATTCTAGAACTGCTGATTGCTAAAGCCGAATGGAGCCAGAGGGATCCATGGGTCATCTCCCTCGTGTCATAAATGAGACCCAGGGATGGGGCATGGCTCTTTTAAGGAGCCAGGATGTTGATTTCATCACACACCATTGTATGAGAGCAAACCCTGCAGCAGAAGTTGGAAGAACAAACCTTGGGATAGACTCTATTTTTAAATTATTTATATTTTAATGTGTGTATGTGTTTGTGTTATAAGAGAAGGCCTCTTGTTTGTTTCCTGGCTGCCCGGCAGCTCAGACCCGAAATAATCACAAAGAAACTATATTATTTAAAACACGCTAGGCCCATTAGCTCTAGCTTCTTATTAGCTAACACTTATATCTTAATTTAACCCATTTCTAGTAATCTGTGTATCGCCATGTGACTGTGGCTTACCCCATAAAGTTTTCAGCGTCTGTCTCTGGCGGGGCTACATGGCTTTTCCCTTGACTCCACCTTCCTTCTCCCAGCATTCAGTTTAGTTTTCCCCATCTAGCTCTGTTCTACTCTATCAGGCCAAGGCAGTTGACCATTAACCAATGCCATTCATGACATATAGAGGAAAATCCCACATCATGTTTGTGTATACTGAGGTATAGGTTCATGTAATATGTATGTGGGTACATCTGCACATGTATGTGCATTCATGTAGAGGCCAGAGGATGATGTCAGCTATTGTTCCTCAACCACCATCTGCTTTTGTTGTTATTTATTTTTCCTTTTAGACAGGGTTTCCAACTGAACTAGAGCTCATCAAGGAGGCTGACTTGCCAGTGAGTTTCGAGGATCTACTTTTCTGGGTCTCTCCAGCACTGGGATTACAGACATGCATCCCACCATGCCCAGATAATTTTACGTGTAGGTTCTGGGGATCAAATAGATGTCGGTATGCTTACCAAGGCAGTACCCAACTGGTTTAGCCAACGCAAACTGCCATATGTTAGTCTCTCGAGTTGACACCCCAACTTAGGTTTTAGCTCCATAACCCCCAACTCTACAAATTTGTTAACCTCCCATCTAGAGATGCAGAAAATGGCTGGATACATTCTGTAGATCTGTGAGGAGAAGAGGAGGCAATGTAGTCCAAACCCTGGAATGAAGCAAAGGCTCATATTATGTATGTCTTTTAATCTACACATGAATGTATTTCTATAAAATCTTCTAATCTAATGTTGTGGCAAATGACATGCTGTAAAGCCTGAATTTCCAAGGGCTTAGGTAGTTATAACCAACTCTTTTTGAAGGTAGATTTATGTGGCCATTTTGACTCTGTTATATCATTTTGGAAGGATAGCACAGTATCTTTTATAAGGAAATATTACCTTGGTATTACTGAGCAAGGTAATACACTCCAGTAGACCTCACCGCTTCCCTGTTGGCACTATTCTCTGAGGAAAGTTACTTCTCAGTTCCAGAGTGGTGGATGTAAGTGAGAGCTTCCTGCTTTGGGGCATCTCTTAATAATAGTGGAGAGAATTGGGGCTTCCTTAATGGAAAAGAAACATCCATTGAGAATGGACATCATCTCATTCACAGAGGCAGGTGCACCGTGTTCTGATCATTTTTCCCAATTCCTTTCCTGACAGCTGTGGACTCAGGGTATTGGTTACAAGTTGGGTTAATGGTGTGGCATACTTAACGATGTTATAGCAGATACTGCCAGAGGCAGTGGAGTCAGGACCCGGAGCATAGCAGGCTGCTCAAGAGAAGATGGGAGAGAGAGCAGAAGCGAAATGTGTGGTTATGGGACAAGACCTGAGGCCAGATCAGTTGCAGGTTCTAGGATCTTACAACATTCATTATCCAGGCTTCCTAGTGACTGTAAAATCCTGTGTATTTGGGGGCAGAAGTGTGGGGAGGGGAGTGGTTCATAGATAATAGACAGATACCATGTAGATAGCTAATAGATAAGGGCTAGAGAAACTAGACACACGGATACTGCCTAGATAGTTAATAGATTGATAAGTAGTCTGCTCAAATTCTACTGTTTTCATTATTGTTGTAACAAATCATCATAGATTTAGTGCTAGAATAACAGGAGTTGGCTTATGTTTTCATTTAACTTAAGTAAAATCTTTCTGTGTTGCCCAGATTCATTTTGAACTCCCCCCATCTCTACCTCCTGTGTGCTTGGACCAGGAACGACCTGTGGGAGAATAAACAGAAATAGAGAGAGGTAAAAGCCTAGAGGGAAAAGGTAGATGGGATAATTTAAATTAAGAAAAGCTGGCTAGAAATAAGTCAAGCTAAGGACGGGCATTCAAAAGTAAGACTAAGTCTCTGTGTATATATTTGGGAGCTGGGTGGTGGGCCCCCAAAGAGCAAAAAGTCAAAGAGTTAAAAAAAAAATCAATTATAGCAGCCATGTCTAGGAAAACACACAAGTTTTTGTTAGGTAACTATATGTTGAGGATTGTTTAGTTACCTTCTTGTTCAGGGTTTCATAAAACCAGCATAGTGTGTGGACTTCCTGTGGGCTCTGGAATCAGTTCCTTTTGAGGTAGGACTGGGATTTCTGACTGGTTGTCCTCAGGGACTGCTCTGTCGTGTGAGACTTTGGTTCCTCCACTTGCTTCCACGGGACAAGCCATGATTTCTCTTCTGCCACATTTGTTGACTGAGTTTTCCGTCCTGCCCAGTTCCTGCAATTGTTAAGTCCCAAAGAAATCACACAGAGGGCTACATTACTTATAAACTGATTGGCCCACTAGCTCAGACTTCTTATTAACTCTTATAACTTATATTAGCCCATTATTCTTATCTGTGTTAGCCACATGGCTCAGTACCTTTTGCAGCGGAGCAGTCACATCTTGCTTCTTCTGTAGCTGGGCCAGGACTGCAGAGGAATGAGCTTCCTTCTTCCCAGAATTCTCCTTTTCTCTTTGACCTGCTTCTACTTCCTATCTGGTTGTTCTGCCTATAGTTTCTGCCTGGCTACTGACTAATCAGCATTTATTTAAAATATTTTGGCAGAATATAGATAATTGTCCCACACCACACATCTCTGTTGCTTCCTATTCCACACTGAAGAGCCCTTGCAGTCACATTTGGATCCACATGGCTCACTCATAATCATCTCCGTATTTTAAGGTTAGCTCAACTAAGCTTAGTTATATCTCCCAAATTCTTTCCAGTAGCACCTTTGTTTGTGCTTTTTTTAATGATTGGTCCAGGGAGTGAGAAGCTTGGGGGTCATCTTTAGAATGCACCTACCTCAGGGAGACAGACGAATTAATGACTCAAATGATGTTACAGGTAGACAGCAGATTCACCGGTGATAATTTGATGAATGGATAGAGAGCCAGTTAGATAGATAGTAGGTAGAGAGATGGGCTGATGGCAATGTTAGACACATAGTAGTAGATCATAGTTGTTGTGTAATTACAAAAGCCTCTACAGATAAGGTTCCCAGAGGGGCTGGAGAGCTAGCTAAGCAGTTCTCAGCATCCACACAATGGCTAACAACTTCCTATAATTCCAATTCTAGGTGATCTGACGCCCTCTTCTGGTCTCCTCAGGTACCTGCACTCACATGCCCATACACTACCCTACATACATATAGTTTAAAATAATAAAATAAATATTTTTTTAAAAAAAATAGGGTACAAATAGTATCCCACCCAGGAGTGAGTCTAAGGATATTATGGTCTGACTTCTTTTCCTTCTTCCTTGTTCTGTATTTCTGACTCAATTAAATGTTCACTGTGTATCCCATACATCTAAACTAGTAGCTTTCTACTACTGAGGCTGATATAAGAGTCAGGTAGCTTTTTCAGTTTTTGTAAGTAAAGGTCCCACATTTTATCTCTGTTCTACTGTGCTCCAAACCATTTAGTGAATACCTGCTTTGTTGAGGCACTTAATGCTAGTGACCCAGTGATGTCCAAGATACATACAAGCTCTCACGAGGCCCAACACTGAGTGGGAAAGAGGGTTAAAATACACAACGCTGCCCTCAGGTGATCAATGCAACAAGAAGGGGAAAGGCAGGACAAAACTCATCAGAGGGTCCAGGACCAGGCTTTGAAGAATCCGGGGAAAACTTTACACATCACAAGGATGGGAAGGGGTTGGTTATGTAAGGGAAGTGGCCGCCTTGAACACCCAAGCCTCATCAATTCTAATTCAGTAGCTCTGGTTATTTCTGGTCCTAATTGCCCCTGCACAGATCTGTACATTTGCTGTGTGTTTAGGATTGCCTTCATACTTTCAAATGCAAATGTGCTCCGCAGAAATGCCTCCGGTTTGTGTAACTCAGCAAAAGTTCTCTGCGGCTCTGGCAGGGAGACGGGCTTCGCAGCTTCTGATTTGGACTTAATTTCAATTTGCGTTTTGAGTTGGGAGAGAAGTCAAGGCTCGTCAGAGGAGGGGCTGCCTCGATAGCTCCTCTCTTTTGCCAAGTGGGCCTGGGCCCTGGCTTCTCCTGCTGAGCCTTTGGAGTTTCCATTCTGTCTTGAAAGTGAAAACTATACTCGGGAGAGTGCTGAAGCAGCAGGCTTCTGGGGAGCTACTCTCTGCCTCTGAGGTGACATCACACGGTGTGTGTGTGTGTGTGTGTGTGTGTGTGTGTGTGTGTGTGCGCGTGTGCGTGTGTGTGTGTGTGTGTGTGTGTTCGTGCGTGTGCCTGCGTGCATACACAGAACTGGAGAAGCAGAACAAACCCATGCTAAGGACACCAGCACCTGCCCTTCAGTCTCATCTTCAACTCCAGTCTCAGATTGTGTCCAGATGTAGCTCAGCTCCCCAGGCAGTATCAGCAGCTTCTAGGTAAAGAGGGTGCTGAAAATGGGCTAGGACGGCTGGCAGCCAGCCTTTCTATTAGATCTCCTTGCTACAAACAGTGAGAAGAGCTTTCAAATCCACTTCCCCGTTTCCTAACTCTGGGTTTTACCCGGATTGTGTCAGTGTTGGTGCATCAGCCAACCTCTGTGAGGCTCAGTTTCCACATCTGTAAAAATGGGCTCAAAGAAAAAACGGGCATCAAGTATAATCCTGGTGGTTAATAAGAGCTTTAACCATTGCCAAATATCCTACATGGTTCTGATTCTTTAATCCGACCTTTCAATCTGAAGAAGTGACCTTCGGGATCTTGTTTTACTGGCCACAAGGACACGTGGCTCATAAAGAACGTGGTGCAGAAGGAGCCACAAAGAGGAGTAAATAAACAACAGATGAATGGCTTTAGAGCTTCTGGAACCCACGCTCAAAGTTAAGCTGAGATGTACACCCAGCATTAACGTTGGTAACAAATTTTAAAACAAGGGGAAAGGGTACACCTTCAAATGGATTTTGCAGCACAATTTAGAATACATTTTGTACAAAATATATTCATGGTTGATAAGCTTTACTCCAGTGTCTGTACAGACATGAGTGCGTGCTGTACACTGGAAGGTTGCTTGGGAAGCTTAGCGCTTGAGGTTCAGACAATGGGACCAGGTCCTCGCTTTTAGGATGCTCCTGGGTTTTTCTAATTGACAGTTCCTGATTAGCAATCCACTCTCACAACGCGTTTTCACCGTGTACAGCATCTTTGGTTGGTGCTTCCCAATGCTTGCCTGCGCTTTTATTAGAAATGGAGGATTGATAATGTTGTAAGAGGTATGTGAGTTCTATCTGTCAGAAGTGATGGCGAAGGGAGAATGGAATGGGGAGCGTGGCTCTCTCAAACGTCAGTCAGTTCAGATGAGGCCATGATCTACTTGCAAGGTTTGGGACGGATGTGCACAGGACAGAAAGAATGACCATATTTATTGGACGTTTAGTTTATGGTCAGAGTCTTAGATTTGTTCTTCCAACTACTTAAGTTTAGATGTTTTGTTTATTTTCAATTGTGTGTGTGTGTGTGTGTGTGTGGCGTGGTGTGGTGTGGTATGTGTGTAGGCGCCTGTGGCAGCCAGAAGAGGGAGCTGGTTCACCTGGAGCTGGAGTTACAGGGGCTTGTGAGCTACCTGCTATGGATACTGAGAACAGAATACACATTCTCTTCGGGAGCAGTAAGAACTCTTAACCACGGAACCATCTCTCTATCCCCAAAATGAGCATGAATGTCCCTGGCTGGGCATGAACCTTTTTCCAAATCTTACTGTACTGACTAATTTTATGTATTAACACAAGCTTTTGAAAGAGGGAACCTTATTTGAGAGAATGCCTCTACCAGAATGGCCCATGGTGCATTGTCTTGATCAATGATTGATGTGGGAGGGTCCGGATAACCATGGGCAACACAGGCTCCAGGCAGGTGGTCCTGGGTGCTATACAAAAGCTGGCTGAGCAAGACATGGGGTTCAAGACAGTGAACAGTTGCTTATCCATGGTCCCTGCCTCAGTTCCTGCCTTCAGATTCCTGCCCTTACTTCCTGATCTAACTTCCCGAATGATGGATTGATAAGCAGTAAGGTAAAATAAACCCCTTCCTCCCCATGTTGCTTTTAGTCGTGGTGTTCTGTCAGAGCGACAGAATCCCAACAAATATACACACTAAGTATGGAAGGTGTGGCAGGCACTTGTCACAAAGGGATGAAAAAGAGTGAGCCTTGGGTCTCATGGAGCTTATTGAAGGGAATAAGTACATTTAGTCTGAAAATGAGAAGACCCAGTGAGAGTCACGGTTATAGGCAAATACCGGAAAGGTTTCTGTTGTCTGTTGGGTCAGATGGCCTGCCTGTCCTCAATGCCATGAGAAGATACAGTCGGCTGAATTCATGGGAGGCAAGGTGTTGACAACAAATGAAGAAGAGAGTGGTGCTTCACAGGGAGCAAAGGCCTTGCTATTCTAGAATCCCTCAAGGGATGAGCCGGGAGCCAGTGGCCTTGACTAATAGAGATGGTTTAGACTCTGGCAGCTCCACGCAGCGGGGAAGCATTTTAGACACTTTACAACTTGGCGAAATCACCAGATGCCAGGCGACGGTGACACACGCAGAAGTCACTGCTTAGTCTGTCACACTGGTTCACCTGTTGACAGCGTGCATCGTTCTTAAGGGTCAGGAGGGAGCCTGGGAGAAGGTACGAGTCTGTTTGGCTAAAAAGTAAATTTGGTTGTGTTTTCTTGCGATTAAGACATTTATTGCAAACCAGCCTTGCTAGCAAAGAGGCCTCTAATCGCTGGTTCTCTTCAGCCCCTGTCATGACAGATTAGCTTTAATAATTTAGAGAACAGCAGCATTAAAAGTAATTACAAACTGTCAGGAAGATACAGGAAATATGACATAGCTCAGAGCTTCTTTTCAGACCTCAAATATTATTTGAGGAGAAAAATAATTACATTTTCCTGTTCATTTCCTAGTACAAATAGCTTAGGATATCTCATAATTCTTGAAATTTGCAATTAATTCATTGAAAAACTAATGTCAGGTTGAAAGGAAGGCCTCTCTGGTCACAGATTTCCACCATGGAATGGTTCCTGAGGGCACATTTCCAGTGGCCTTGTCAGAGCTCCTTTCAGACGTGTTAGCACAGCAGCATGAATAAATCAAGACACATTTAAAATATAAATGGTCTAAACTTTAATTGTACAGGAGCTTAGCCTTTCCTGTCCAAATACTAAACACAAGGACCTTAATCTTGATTTAGGCATGTGTTCCTTTAAATTCACCTATGATGTCAGAGTATAGTGAAATTCTTACAGACTCTTGTCCAGTTCATGCCTATTCTGTATTCTGTAGTGTTTATCCTCACGTGAAAAGCAAACATGGGGGCAAAGTTCCTAGCACATTCCTCTCTCTCTCTCTTCTCCCCTCTCCCCTGCCCTTTTCCGCTCCACTACCCCTGCCTCCTTCCCCCACCCCAATGCTTCCTGCTGTCTTTTCTTGCTTCTTTGCTAATGGTCACATGAGAACTCAGCACAAGCTAGGCAAGTGCTCTACCGCTGAGACACAGCCCCAGCCCAGTTCCCATCTTAAGGACATTTATAAAGTCCCTTCCACAGCTGTCCCCTTCCTCCAAGTCTTTTTTCCTTCATTATGCTCTGTTTTGGTGTCTTTTCTATGGCTGTGAGACGGTATCCCAAAGGAGCAACTCAAAGGAGAAAGGGCTTCTTTTAGCTCACGGTTCCAGGGTACAGCCCAACACAGCAAGGGAGTCAAGGGAGCAGGGTCTTGGAACGGTTGGTTGCATCATATTCAGGCCAGAAAGCAGAGAGAGGCGGTGGATGCTGGTGCTCAGCTCCCGTTCTCTACTTACACGTGGTGCAGCCTCAAAACTGTGCCACCACATGGACCGATCTTCCTACATCAGTCAGTGCAATCAAGACAAACATACCCAGAGCTCTGTCTCCAGGGTGATTCTAGATTCTGTCAGGTCCACAATAGTCAAAAGGCCATTACACGCGTGCTCTAGCCGGAGTAGAAATGGACACTTGTTGGTGTTTATCCTCATTGTCTTTTATTCCAGAGAAAGAAGTATTGGGGCGCCAGTGTCACCTATAGTCAAGGACCTTTATGTAAACACAAGTCACTGCGTTGCTTTGCTTGCAAAATTTACAGTTTGTAAAGTTGAGCGTTTGTATCAGACATGTGTTCTGTGACAATCATCCCAGCCTGTATTTGTTGTTTTATAAAAATAGAAAATTCTTAGCCAAACATTTATTAATAATTCAGTAGGTTAATTTGATTTCAAAAGTAGGGTGTCAGTAGCCAACAGATGGAAGCAGACCAGAATGGGAATAGGGGGTGGTGATGCCCTCATCCGTCTACTCCTCCAATACCTGGTGTATTGTAGCATGTGGAAGATTCGGAGGAGTCAAGAGATGTCACATGAAAAATAAGGGGTTGTCAAAAGAGCAATGTCACCACATTCTTAGTCCTGGTTGGCCCTAGAAAGCCGCTCTTTTGTGATATTATTTAAATAAAAGGTTGTGGGGGTCAGCTCCCATGCTGTCACATTTGTGTGAGGTTCGGTTTATATTTCTGTTCATTGATTTGCATCTGAAAAGCGAAACTTGGCGGTTGCTGTTTACCATAGAATGTGAATGTTTTTGTTCTTTCTGGCATCCTCTCGCTGGCTACTGTTATGGTTTTTGGAGGGCAGTATTTCAATGGAAGCCTTATTGTGAAGCTTTTAAAAATGTATTTTTATTTATATTATTATTTGTGTACGTGGGTGTGTGCGTGGACCTGCCACAGCACATGTACGGAGGTCAGAAAAGAGCCTTGTAAAGTTGTTTCTCTCCTTTCACCTTTACACAGGACCCAGGGATTGAACTCAGGTTGTCAAGGTTCATGAAAAGTGCTTTTACAGACTGAACCCTCTCACTGGCCTTACTTTATACTGACACAGTGTTTTTTATTCTCAAAGTGCCTAGTGCAAAACATCTTTCCATTATGAGGAAAGACTTTAAAACACCCCTCTGTGTTTTATAGAAGTCATTTCCATCTATAATGGAGGACAAAGAAAGCCAGATCATCATAGAGAAATTAGAACTCACTATCTAGAGATAAAAATGTCCTGTGTATGTTCACCCTTCTAAATTTCTCATGAGTCGATGCATTAAAAAATATATCTGGGTCAGCAGGATGACTCAGGAGTCAAAGGAGCTTGGTATGCCAGCTTGTTGACCAAGGGTCTATCCTTAATTTCCAGGGCCTATGTCGAGGTGAAGAGATGACTCCACATGATTGCCTTCTGAGCTTCACATGACTGCAGGGGCACACAGTTCCCCCACAAACACCGTGCACATGCACACACAATATAAAATTAGCAACTTAGTAGATAAATGAAAATGATCCAGCTAAAGCAATAGAATTTTGGATGAGCTTGTTCTTTCAGTGGCGTATATTGACATCTTTCCTTATTAATGACTACATGGCCACTTAACCGTTTCCATGGCTTTTAGTCATCGAATAACTTAATTTCAGCCACTTTTTATCTAAGCATGTGCTTAGATTAAACATTGACAATTCAGACAGTTCCTCCTTTGCTACCATTGAAGTCATCTATGGTGAACAGGCAGAGCCTGCTGTATTCACTCAGAACACTATCAATAGTTTCCAGGTACCTCCAGCTCTCATAGGGACTTAGTGCTATGTTACTCATATATTGGGTGAAATTTAAGCTATCTACCTACATTCTATCTATCTATCTATCTATCTATCTATCTATCTATCTATCTATCTATCTCCTATGTAGCTATCATCTGTCTCTCTGTCTGTCTCTTTGTCCGTCCATCCATCCATCCTTCCATCCATCCATCCATCTTTCTCTCTCTACTTTGTGGTGTGGTGTGGTGTGTGTGTGTGTGTGTGTGTGTGTGTGTGTGTGTGTGTGTATACATGCATTCAAGTACTCATGGAGGCCAGAAGAGGATATTGATTCCCCAGAAGCTGGAGTTACAGGTGATTCCTGTGACCCACCTGGTGTGAGTTCTGCCCACAAAACTTGGGTCCCATGGAAGAGCAGTCTTGGGCACTTAACATGTGAAGAACAAAGAAGCACAGGTTGTCAGGTTTGGCAGGCACCATCTTTCTGGTTCCATAAAGTGTATATTTTTTAACCTTTTCTTCTCATTCAACTACTATTTTGCCTATGTGTAGATGGGTTTTAGGCAAACTCTTTGTCATTGTGATATATCCACAGACCATGCAAATTAATTTCAGACTCAGCAGTAAATGTCTGTAGATTATTCTGGATTTTTCTGGAGAATGGATTGAATCTAGGTATCAATTTCTGAAAATCTGATTTCAATGTAAACATGTTGGTCTTGAATCCCGAGTCATAAAAGTTTTGCTGAAGTTCTAACACTTATTTGTGTCGATTCTGTTGGAGTTTGTTGGTCTGTTTGACGTGGATAACCATGTCACTGGTCAATAAAGAAGACCTTTGCTCAGTTTGAATTTCTTTAATTTTCTTGTCTTATTTTGGTGCCTGGAAACTCAGTGAGTGTTTAATGGAAATGGTGAGAGTTGTCTGGTTGGAGAATTCTCTTATGGCTCTTGCTGAGCACTTGTTTAAAATGAGAAAAGTAGGTGTGGAAGTTTTGTTGACTGCTTTTTGCCCTATTGCTTGAAATGATCCTCTGGTTTTCTTTTGAGCTCTGTCTATATCACAAGTAACTGACCTTTGAGCTGTCAAACCAGACTTCAATTTCTGGGACAGGGAGTTTGAGACATAAATTTGTCCAAAATTTGTTAAAGTTTAGGTTCGAGCCTGTTGTTTCTCTTTCACCTCCTTGTCTTTTCTTCTGGTCTCTCCCCTCTCCATCCTCGCTCTTCTGTCTTAGGGCAGCCCTCACAGAAGGAGTTCTTTGTTTCCGGCTCCATGGAAGACTGTCTACAATCCCTGCTAGTCTTCCCTTTCCCATTTGGTGGGGTTCCCAGCGCAGTTGTCTGAGCCCAGAATTTTCTCCGTGACAGTTTTTAACAATGCATTCAACGTAATTGATGTATGACCATCAAGGTGATTCAGCCTGTCTGCAGCTCGTGTCTGCTGAGTGATTTGTTCATTTCATCTAAACTGTCAAATGTATTGACATAGATTTGGTCATAATATTTTCGCATTATCTTTGGACTATATTTCAGAATCGTCAGCTAAACCATCTATTATTTCTGATCCTGGAAATTTGGGTATTGGTTCTTTTTCTCTTGGGGCTTATCAGTGTTATTGTTCTGGGGGGGTGCTCTTTCTGCCTGCCTTTGCTATTGGTTTCCCATTATTCCCTATTTCCAAATTAATTGATTTCCACCCTGGAGCTTATTTTTACCTGCTTATTTAGTTTTTTCTTCTTATCCCCTCCCCCCCAAATTTCTAATGGTGAAAGCTGAGGTCATTAATTTGCGACGTTCGCATTTTCCTTGCAGTCAGGTCTGCAAGGTCTACCCTCCCGCTAACAGGTAACATTTTAGCTGAATTCGACAAATTTGGATAAATCGTGCTTTCCTTTTCATTCCATTCAAATTACCTTCTCACGGCTATTTGCTTTTTTTTCTCATGGCTTCCTTAGAAACATGTCCTTTAGTTTTGTCACATTTGAAGGCTTTCCTCAATATCTTTTTATCATTGGTTTATAATGAAACTCCACTTTGCAAGAAAATACGCAGTGTATGTGTGTGTACAGTAACTTGAATTCTCATACGTTTAAGGACCTTTGCTTTATGGCCTATAGTATGATTCTTTTGGGTAAATGACCAGTGGGCGTGGAGAAGAATGTACGTTCTGTGGTACTGAAAGTTGTAAAGATGTCACTTAGGCTAAATAGGTGAGTGATGCGTAAGTGTATTCTTATCGATTTTACATCTACACAGGCTGTCAGCTATCGAATGGGGAGTGAGGAGATATTTCACAAAAAATGCTCTCTTTTCTCTTTCTTTTCAATTCTGCCCCTTTGGGAGTTGAGTGTTTCGAGGGGGCGGCTGGATGTGTGAAGACACGGACTTGTTTTCTGCTCTTGAAGAGCTGACCTCTGTCACCGCGAAGGGGCCATTTTGAGCTTCAGTGATCCACGGCCGGCCTTCTGTTTCCTCCTCTCTCTGCTGTCCTTTGCTGGTCACTGGCCTTTTTTCTGCCTGTTTCTCCTCCGCAGTGGGTTTTATTAGGTGCAACTCTGTTGTGTTATTTTATTCGTTTCTTCAGGGCTTATAATTTTACATAAATCTGCATATATCCATATATAAGGTTTATATATCTTTTATAGTTTTAAGTAAGAGAATTGAATAATATGGAAAAAAAAGTCACTGTATTTACCCAGGCAGTTACAATTTCTAATGAATTTTCTCCCTTGATCTCTCAAGCCAGCTTTACATCTGGAATAATTCCTCCTGCCCTAAAGACTCCTTTCATATTTCTTGTATTATAGGTCTGCTAGTGGTACATTCTTTCAGATCTTAACACTGTAAAAGACTTTGCTTTGCCTTTGTTTTTAATAAGATTTAGAAAGAGTTCTGGGTCAACGGTGTTTGTGTTCCTATAAATATTCTTGAGCGCTTCTATGGAACGGTTAAATTATAGAGAAGTAGGTGTAATCCATGTGGGTCTTGTCTTTTACACGAGACTAGAGCTGTTTTACCTCCGAGCTCAATTCTTCTCTACCGCCAAGGCCTTTTGTTTCTCAGGTTCTAACCAAGCTGCAGGAATTGAGAACTCTTCAGTCTGGCTTCTTGGAAAAAGCTTCGAGGGAGCATATTCTCCACCTCCCCTCTGGGCAGATGTTTCCTTGTGTGGGCTGAGTCTCAGTCAGCCTCTCTGTTCACCTCCTCCCATCTTCCCACCCTAGAAGGCAACAAACCTGTTGTGGTGCCATTTGCGTTGTGCGGTCTGAAGTCAGCCCTAGAGAGATCAGCCTCCCCTGTGAGCCCATGAAAGCCAACTCTCTGTCTGCGGTCTGCGCTGTCCAGCAGACCATCAGCCAGTTTTGTACATAGAGGTGTGGATGATGTAATAGGAGGATGGGGTGGGGGAAGAAGATACATCAAGTAAGCAGACTGTATAGCAACACTCCTTTTATTCATACTTAGGGCCTTTAGCCCCCTCTTATCTTTTCCTTCCATCATAACTTGGCCCCCTCCTTGCCCATCACCCTCTCTGGAGCGACCCACAGCGGTTTCTTCTTTATTCTCCTATCTCTAGTCAGCCAAGGATATGCCTTTGTTCCCTTATCGTGACTTGTTCAAGAATGTTATCTATAGGAACACCTAATTTGTTTTGAAACCCCTCTCACCTCCTCATGACCTTCACGCCATAGCTTCCTTAGCAAGGTCAGCTCTTATCCCCTGCTGCAGGCATTGTTCCTTAGCTGTGCAGTGGGCTGCATTTTATCCCACAATCCACAGAGTGAGACCGCCCACATCCTTTCAGGTCTCTGAATCCAGTTGTCTCTGAAGGAGGAATCCAGTTCAGTACCATCCTCTCAGGGCTTCTTGCCGGCTGCCATATCGGAGCCAGCCAGCTCCTAAAGCCACTTGGCAGGCAATTTCAGGCAAAAGTCCTGTCTCCGGCACCGGCCACCATTTACTGTCCTAGCCCTGAGGTACTGTGGTTCTCAGGGCTCCTAAACCAGCCACCCCTATTACTACTGTCTTTGTTTGTGGGGATCTTGAAGTGCTTCATCCTTATTTTGTTGAGTGAAGATCCATTTTCCGTTTTCAGTCGGTAAAGCCTGTTGCAATTGACTGCTGTTGATGGTGCATCTCAAACATTCACTTTTCAGAGTTCTGAAGGGAAGTTCAAGGCAGAAATGTGGACCTACTTCCTGGTTTGCTCACTGCTGTTTTGTGTGCTTTTAAGGGGAGCAACCTGAGGAGGAAGCGCTTCCTATCTTCTTGTAAGGATATTCCCTCCCCAGAACCCTTCCCGCATGGCCTCATCACCTCCTACCTCACCTCCCAATACCATCACAGTGGGAGGTAGGATTTCAACAGAGGAATTTTCTGGGTACACAGATAGCCCAGCGTTCGCAGCACCCCCTCAGTTCAAACAGTTCATAAAACCCCAAGAAGCCTTTACTTTCCTTTTTCCAGCATAATCTACCATAACATCCAGGGCTTTTGTAGGAGTTAGGTAGGAAGGACACCATCTTTTCTGCACAGCAAATTTGATTTTGGCTCAAAAGCTAAGACACCACCGCTGCTGTCCTGACCTTGACACAGGAAGCCTAACCCGAAGTGGGGAAAACCACACACGCATCATCCACAGCTGAATACCCTGGTTACTGCTGCTTCTGAACTTGGTGACTTGAGAGGTGGGGATTATGTGAACACCTGCCTTCTGACTGCTTAGGGTTATTCGGAGTGTTAAGTGCCTTAAAGCTAATGCTGTTTAGAGCGTGGCTTTAGGAGCACTAACTGTCGCTCTGAGCTACTAATGCCTTTGCTTTGCACTCTTCATGGTGAGACGAGGCGCCTCACCTTCTGAAGCCAGTACTTAGGGTAAGCATCTTGTGGAGCCAGAATCACCTCTGAATTCTATCGGAGGCGCACCATCGTATTTCTTAATAAGTCCGAGCCGGGCAGTTTTCCTGCCAGCATTAAATCCCATTGTGCTGTCATGGTTTGAGCACTAGATGAAGGTGCCGCCTGCGGATTTATACCTCCACTCACCGCGCACCCGGGACAGGCACTGGTTCCGTGAAAAACTGCAGAATCATCCATACCATTTAATTTATTCTCCCCGTCCCTTCCTCTTAGCTAAACTCATATAAGTTAAACTGGAATGGGCTTCCTAAAGCCAAAAGTTCACCCCAGACTGAGCGTCACTGGGCAGGAAATTGCAGTCTCTTTTCTCTTCCAGAGGCCCTTCATGGTGAGGTCTTCTCCCCGCCCCCCCCCCCCCCCAGGTCCTTTATGTTGGTGGCTTTGGCCTAATATGTGAGTGAAAGTTCAAAGTCCCAGACCCACCAATGATGCCCGTGAAGGCAGGTCATGTTTCTCCGCTCCTATGAAGTGATGATAGAAGGCTGAAGTCACTGCAGCCTCTTCTCCTTGTCACAGTCCCTGGTGGCTTCCGTGAATGGGGCATACTGGGCATGGAGGATGTTGCTAGGCTTGTAGGAAGTGCTCTTCAACCCTTCTGGTGGCTGTCTAGGAATTATTCAGCTCTCTGTGGATGCTGAGTACCGCCAATGCCCTGGTGGAGATAGTTTTTGCCCCTAGCCAAGTACTAACCAGACCCGACAAGGCTTGGGTTCTAAGGTCAGATGCACTTAGGTGAGTTCAGGATGTTTGTGGCCATAGACAATGCTACTGGAGAAACTGGGGTTTCCTTTTGGGTTCCTTAGTCTCATGAATATAAATCAAAAGAGAACTCAAGGACAATTTTATTAGAGTTTAGAAGAAAATAGTACCCGTTAGGTAAAAATCCCAGCAGACCCCGGAGGAGATGGAAAGCTATGCCTTTGAGATAGGCATGGGATAGGAATAGATCTTAGAGAGGAAGAAGCTCTCCAAGAATGGAAGTGAACAAAGGAAAGGGCCCTGAAAGCGTCTGGGCACACTATGTGTGGTTTTTATAACTCTTCTCCTCTCCCTGTCCTGTTTTCCTGCATGCTTTCTAGTTAGATGATGGCTTCCACTCTTCCCTGCAAGCTGATGTCTTTCCCAAGCTGCTCCTTAAGTAGGCCTTTGAGTCCTTGTCACCTGCCATAGTGAGACAGGCTCTTTCAAAAGAGAGGCATAGGCGATGGTTAGTCACCTGCAATAAAAAGGGGAAATAAAGACGGCGAGACCAATGCCCTGGACCAAATAATATCAATTGAGTTGTTTTTGGCTTGCTGCTGTTATTGGTTTGTTTTTGTTGTGGTTGCTTCCGCCTCTAATCTTCATTTCACCAGACTCTCTTCCCACCTCTGGGGCTCACATTCCTCATCAGTACGATTAGGGAGTTGCCCATCCTGGCTCCCCGACTGCCACCCTGTGTTCTGCTAGTCCACTCAGTCAGTGGGAATTCTTGCTTGAAGCTCTTTCATTTGAGAGACTGTGGAAGAAAATGTGAGTCCCGCTCAGTAGACAACACCTGGAGTGGGAAGTATGGGGGTGGCAGTTTCCTTTGGGGGGAATCCCTCTGCTCCAGTCCTTTTGCTTGCACCAGGTTGGGTTGACTCCATCCAGTCAGCTCCAAGGATCCTTCCGTCCTTCTTTACATACCCTAGACGGTCCATTGAAAAACCTACCATTTTGGTAGAACTGTTGGGAATGAGGACTCTCTTTCTTCCAGTATGGGCAAACCAGCAAGTTGGGAGGTGGTCATCGTCACCCTTGACAGAGTATGAGGCAAGCAAGAGGACAGGCAGGAAGTGTGTGTGTGAGAGAGGGGGGGATGTGCTTCCCTTCCTCAAGCTTTATAGTATTAAGAATCTCTAAATAACCATTCACGTAGTCCAGTGTGAACCAGGATTCTGTTATCTGCTTCTGAATGCTGCCCCAGCATGAGTGGTGTATGTTTCCATTATTGTGCTGAACAGAAGCGTTGACTTATGCTTAGATGGTGTGGAGAAGCATGGAGGTGAGAGGAGGAGGTATAATCTAGACAGAGGCGCAGCCTTGGAAGCATATATGATGTGCTAAGCTGAACGTTTCCCCTTCTCACATTGTCTCACTGGGTCCCCTAACCCCATGGGGAAGACACCCCGTGGAGAAGATCCCATTTCATTGCTTTCCTTTGTCCTGGTTCCTTTTTCTATTACTCTAATGAAAAATGCCAATAAAAGCAATTTAGGAAGTAGGGGTTTCTCTTGGCCCACTGTTTCAGGTTATAGTCCACCATTGCAGGGGAAGCCACAGGGGCAAGGGCTTAGGAAGCTGGGCACATTACATTCACAGTCAAGGAGCCAAGACTGAATGACCTTTTTATGCAGGGCAGTATCCCAACTGAGGGAATGATACCACCCAGAGTGTGGAGGTCTTCACCTCAGTTAATCTAATCTAATCTATAGGCCACCATAAACCCGGAGTTCAGGTCTCACCAAGATGGCCATTGAGAGGGACCCTCACACCATTTCTAAGGTTGGACTGTGGAGACCAGATTCAGGATGAATCCAAGATCACAGAATAAGCAGGAAGCTGTGGTTACAGCCCAACTTGTGATTGTCTGAGTTTGAATTCTGACTCATTGAACGCAAGTTCTGTGTGGGTCTCTCTTTCCTACTTGTCTGCTGGGTCAGAGTGTCAAACAAGGCTTTTTGGCTGCAGTTCCTGTTGAAGGAAGCAAAAGAAGGGGTGATAGGATCCTGAACTGGGCATGGTGGCGCCTGCCTTTAATCTCTGTGAGTTCAAGGCCAGCATGGTCTACAGAGTAAGTTCCAGGACAGCTGAGGGTACACAAAGAAACCCTGTCTTGAAATATAAAACAAACAAACAAAAGACCCTAAGTGGCTGAGATGTCTATAAAACTGAGCTGGGAGAGATAATTACTTAACCTCCCCGTGTCTAATCCCTTTTCCATTAAAGAATTGTGGTCTAGGCATGTGTTTTAAAGCTGTTAAATAGTTTAGCAGCAAGTTTGAAAGTGAGAATATGTGGCATATTGCCACATCAGCAGCCCAAGAAGGGCACTGGGATCCGTGGGATGGGTTTCGGGGACTCTGTTTGTCACCGTTCAACACATCCTTTTAATCTTTCCTTTTGCATGGAATGTGCATAATCTCTCAGGAGGTTGAGCAGCCCCAGCCCCCAAATCTGGTTTTCTTTTCCTTTTTTCTCCGCTTCGTCATCTGCACATCTATCTCTATAGGCCTCTGACTGACTGCAAGGAGAAGCTCCACCCAGGGTAGGCCTTGTGCCACATGGTAACCAACTCTTGTATTTCTCTGGTGCTCAGCACTTGAGGCACCAATAAAATCTATTAAGCAGATACATTGTATAGTCATTCAGGGATCTCATTATAAAACATCCATAAATAATTGGAAGCTAACCTAATAATTACCCTTAGCATGCACCCCAACAATCACATAATTTCTTAAGCACATGGCTGGGTTTGTTAACGCAAGCTAAGTGCACTGTGTATCCACCACCCACGTCAAGTAGTATACTGTCACTGGCTTCCCAGACACTCCCCTGTCATTCCTTCCAAATAACTAGTGTTTTGACTTTCCATTCATTAATCAACTTTGCCTGTTTTTGAAACTGATATAAACGGAGGAATTAAAATGTACAGTCTTTCACACTGGTCTCCTTTAATGTTCAACATCATTTTATTGACATGCTGACATAGAAACAGCGATGTGTTCCTTGTCATGGCTTTAAGATCCCATGGCTATGGCACAGCACACGACTCATTCATCCAACTGATGTTGGACATTTGGGTTAAAGTGGTTTTCCTCTTATGAATAATGCCACCCTAACGACTTGTACATATTATTAATGCACATGCTCACGCTGGGAAGGATGCTCGAGTCCAACTAAGCATTCATATTTTCAAAGTAGGTAAATATTTCTGAACATTTTCAAAGTGATGATTTCAATTATTGCTTGTACCCTGCAGTCAAGGACGACCAGAAGTACACTTCCAGTTGAATAAAATCAGGGCCATTGTTCATTGCAGCAAGGGAGAATGTCCCTGCGGAGACGGTGGGGTGAAAAGGGGGGCTAAGCAGAATCATAAGGAAGGGTCAAAGAAGGCAGGATTTATCCCTGATTGGGAAGCTGAACTGGTTCCCTTATTGAGTTTCTTATCACTTTTACCCCCATGTCAGAACAAATGGAAAAAGGAAAAGTTGGAATGTGTATGGAAGCCACATTCACGTATGTTGTCAACATAGTAGGCTGATGCCAGGACTGTGTATTAGTTACTTTGTGTCCCTGTGACCACGCCACCTAACAGATATGAGGAAGGAAAGGTTTGTTTGGCTCACAGTTTCAGAGGGCGTCAGTTCGTCATTGTAGGGAGAGTATGGCGGAGGGCCCCCAAAACAGGAACATGGGGAGTCCCTCACGTCATTGCAGATCAGGGAGAAGAGGAGGAGACAGGAAAGGCAGCTGGGTATAATCTCCAAGATCAACCCAAGCTGACCCTTTCACCAGCCCGGCCCCACATTCTGATGGTTCCCCAGCTTCCCCACATGGCACCATGAGCTGAGGACCAAATATACAAAAAGTTGAGGCCTGCGGAGGGCATTTCAGATCACGCCTGCAGTTGCCTTTTTTTTTTCCTCTTTGGGGGCCCACCACCCAGCTCCCAAATAAATACATGGCTTCTTATTCTTACTTATGAATGCCCGGCCTTAGCTTGGCTTGTTTCTAACCAGCCTTTCTTAACTTAAATTATCCCATCTACCCTTTGCCTCTGGGTTTTAACCTTTCTCTGTTGTCTATACCTTTCTTTATTTCTTTCTCCGAGCCTGGCTGGGTGACTGGTCTCTGGTGTCCTCTTCTTTTATTGCTCCTCCCTCTTTCTCCTCTCTAGATTTCTCCTCCTATTTATTCTCTCTGCCTGTTAGCTTCCCACCCCCATTTCTCTCTTCTGCCTAGCCATTGACTGTTCAGCTCTTTATTAGATCAATTGCCTGTTTTAGACAGGCATGGCAACACAGCTTCACACAGTTAAACAAACACAACATAAAAGAATGCAACACATCTTTGCATCATTAAAAAGTATTCCACAGCATAAACAAATGTAACACATCTTAAACTAATATTCCGTAACACATGCCTAAGAGGCTTCTCTAACAAAATATGACAAGCTAGCTGCCTTAAAGCAAAAAAAAAAAATGAAATTTCTGTCAACCCAGGAGACTAGAGGTCAGAATTGAAGACTGTCAGGTTCCTGTCTGTATGTATGGAGAGAGACCCCATTCCGTGCTCTCTTCCTGCTCTGGTTATACTTGGCAAATCTTAATGTATGTTGTGGCTTAAATATGAACGGTCTCCCATAGGTTCATGGGTTTTAATGTTTGATTCCCAGTTGGTGGCTTGTTTGAAGGCAGAAACTTGCAAGAGGAAGTACATCCCTGGGGTGGGCGGGCTTTGGGGGTCTATGCCTTGATCCTACTTCTTGTTCTCACTCTCTACTTCCTGTGTGTGGATGTCATGTGATCACTCCTGACAGTCAGGTCAGCCTCCTGCTCCTGCTGCCGCACCTTTCCCACCCTGATGGACTATGCCCTTCCAGAACTGTGAGCCAAAATCAACCCTTTCTTCCCTGATTTGCTTTTTGTCAGGATGTCAGGTTGTGTTTTTCATTAGAGCAACAGAAGAGTAACTTACATAGTATGCTTTGCTTTGCAATGCATCACTCAGGTCTCTGCCTCTCTCCGTGTTTCTTCACTCTCCTCCCCTCCCTCCCTCCCTCCCTCCTCTCCTTCCTCCCTTCCTCCCTTCCCCCCATCCCTCCCTCTTCTGCCTCCTGTTCATTTATTTAATTTTTGAGATAGGGTCTCATGTATCTCAGGCTGGCCTCAAATTGTTATGTGTAGCCCAGGATGAACAGTGCTGGGATCAGAGGCCTGTGCTATCATGCCCAGATTTCACTAGTTTATTTCCTATAAAGATGTCAATCATGCTAGATCAGAGCTACACATGTGATTGTATCCACAAAGGCCTGTTTTCCAAATATGGTCGAATCGAGGGGTTCGAAGGATATCTCTTGAGGCATAGATACAATCCAGCTTGTAACAAATAAGATTTGGGATATCTGCTGATTGTGTGTGTGTGTGTGTGTGTGTGTGTGTGTGTGTGTGTGTGTATGTATGTGTCTTTAAAGATGTTCTTAATTTTGCCTGTTTTCAGATATGGTTTTAGGGAGGCCTTTGTTTTTGACTGGTACAGTGGCGGGAAGCATGTCTGGTAGAAGGCAGTGGCCAGCTTCTTGCTCTAAGGTGCAATATTTCGTTTCCTGTTCTAGTTTGCATTTCTGATGCTCTGATAAAGTGCCATGACCTAAAGCGACTTGGAGAGGAAAGGATTTATTTCACCTTACAGCTTGTCAATCCATCGCCCAGAGAAGTCAGGGCAGGAACCCGTAGGTAGAAACTGATACCGAGGCCATGGAGGAACACTGCTTATTGACTTGCTCCCCATGGCTTGCTCAACCTGTTTTCTTACAGCATTCAGGACTACCAGCTTAAAGGTGGCACCACCTACAGTGAACTGGCCCCGTTCCAAGTCAATCACCAATCAAGAAAATGTACCACAGGCTTGCCAATAGGCCAAGCTGGTGGGAGCATTTTCTCAACTGAGGTTCGGTCTCCCCAAATGATTCTAGCTTATGCCAAGTTGACATGAAACTAGCCCAGCACACTTGCTGAGCCCTTTCACCCTGGCACTGCCAAGGTTTTGCAGTGTAGCTCTGAGGCTCTATGAGTCTGCATCTGGTGGGGGACAGGGGAGTGGGTGCAGTGCCATGTTTTAAGGGCTCCTTTAAGGGCTCCCTTTGTCAGAAAGTGTTTGTTCAAGTCTACTACCCATTTCTTTATTAGGCTGTCTGTCTTTCTCCTGGTTCATTGTTTGATTTCTTTATAAATTCTGAACAAGTGCACGCTCTTGAATATGCTGTGAATATCTCCTGCTAACCCGTGGCTTGCCTTTCTACGCTATTAGCTGTATCTGTCAATGAACAGAATTTCCCAGTTCTAGTGCAGTTAAGTTTATTCGTATATTCCCTGGGGGTAAAGTGGTTTTGTTTCCTTTACGATACAAACCAGGCTTTATTCTTAAAGCAGCCTAGTCTGTAGGTTAGATGATTATAGAGAAGTAAAACCAAAAATCCAAAAAACAAAAAACAAAAATGATACGTGCATATGACATAACAAGCTTCATTTTCAGAAATGGCACCTCAGTTGAATCTAATATTGTGTGCTTATACAACAACAATTCTCGTTTTAGAAAAGAGATTATTCTTATTTTGCATAGGACTTAAATATATATTTCTGTTTTCAGTTACGTGTATGTGTGTGTGTGTGTGTGTGTGTGTGTGTGTGTGTGTGTAGGAATGCACGTGTGAGAGTAGGCACCATGGAAGCCAAGTCCTCTAGTGCTGGAGTGATTGGCAGCTGTGGTCTGTCCAGGAGTGCTGGGAGCTCAGCTCAGATTGTCTGTAAGAAAAACCCTCTTCACCACCGAGTTATTTCTGCTAGTCCCAATCCAGATTTTCTAATAGGTCCGCATAAACTGGTCCTCTAAAAAAAAAAACACACACAAAAAACCACAATATGTGTACACATAAGCCTAGCAGGGTTTGAAGCAGCAGGCAGCGTTCTGAAAATAATTGAGAGACTTCTCAGTGATATCAGTCATGTACATGTTTGCACAGAGTCATATTGGGAAAGGCACATACCAGACAACAGAAGCTACATTTTAAAGACAGTTTGTTTAATTTTTTTAAACAAAGATTTGCTTATTTTTGTTTTGCATGTATGAATGGTTTGCCTCACATAGGCATGAGAACTGGGTGCATGTTTGTGGAGGAAGGAAGAGGGTGCTGACTCCCCACATTAGGAAGACCGAGAACCACTGCTATACGCTCTTCCTAACCATCATACCATCGGGATGCAAGTCAGGACCAAACATGGCAGGAGCCCACTGGTGCTGGTTGAATCATGTATGGAAGCAGGCGTTTTGTCCTGAGAGGGATAGGTATCCTGGAAGCAGCTCAGCATCAATTTACGTGTCAGTAGCGGTGACTGTCATACTGTCATGTTCCCTCAGGTCAGGGCCTGTCCTCTGTCAGGATGCTCTTCCCTTAGCTGTCCTCCTGTCGGGCACTGTCCTGGTTATTTTTCTTCTTTCAGGTTGACTCAGGTGGGCTCCTTTGGGAAGAGTGAGCCGCAAATGGGAAAACGCCTTTGTCAGGCTGGTCTGCGGGCAAGTCTGTGGGGACACTGTCTTGGTGAAGGGTGGATGTGGGAGGGCCCAGCTCACTGTTGCATCATGCCATTCTCGCACAGGTGGTCCTGAGAGCTGCAAGAAAGCAGGCTGGGTAAGTCATAAACCAGCCAGTCAATAAACAGCTCTCCTCCATGGCTTCCGCCTCAGCTCCTGTCTCCAGGTTCCCGGTTTGAGTTCCTGTCCTGACTTTTCTCACTGATGGACTATGGCAGGGAAGTATGAGCCACAAACACCTCCCTTCCCAAGTTGCTTCTGGTCATGGTGTTTTGTTGTTGCTGCTGCTGTTTGCTCATCCACACCAATAGAACTGGGGCGCACACCTCCTTAGGACTTTGCACGAATGTGATTTTCTTCCTAGTGAGGACTGCCAGTGTTAAACTTCGAAAACCGCTTATTCTATTTTTAGAAAAAAAAACTTCTTCCTTGGTTTATCTGGGGAAGCTATTTGTTTGTTTGTTGTTTTCATGACTCAATGAGGAACTCATGGTCCAATGAGTTCCAAAAATTACTTAATGGTGTTAGTGGGAGCTCATCAGAAAGCCAAGAGATCAGGAGAACAGGTGATAATCCCAGCCACGGCTCTGAAATCAACTGATTCTGGGTTTCTACCAACCGGAGAAGTGTAGGTGGCTGGTAGGGTGTAAGACGCTTTAACAGTTTGGTGAAATAAATAAACACATGATGTTGGGCAACAGGGTGCAGAGGACCAGTACTCAGGTTCCAGTGGTCACATTGAGAGACTCACAGCTGCCCAAGACTCCATCTCCTGGAAATCCAGCACCTTCTTCTGGCCCCGAGGGCACCAATATATGGATGTGGACACTCATACACACACATCTGTGTAAGTATATAACAAATATATTTTTAAACGTTGCTCAAAAAAGATTTTAGTCTGTTCATAAAGACAGACAGACAGAATGATTTATGGAGGATGCTTTTGGGGGTATTCCCCCAGACTCTGTCATTCTTGCCTGCCTTGGAGGGCTCTGTCCTGTTGCCAAGGATATCTGCATAGATGGTAGAAGACACGAGAGACTTGACTTTGGCGCGTTGGCCAGGCCGTATTTGGAGTACAATGGCAGTTTGTTTTGTGAGGTGCCCCTACAATCCGGTACGTTAGGAGTTCGCTAACTTTTGGATAATGAGTCTCCTTTGTGTGTCAGGCTCCAGCAAGAGGGATCACTAATTGGAAGAACATTTCAAAGTCTTCTGGCCATTTATCATTTCGTGTTAATACGTTGACACCGTATTTTTATAACAAGCCTCGTGAGGTTTAGTGATGGCATCCACATCTGAGAAACGGAAGAAGCCTGCCGTGCCGGAAAAGTCAGACTCCTGTTTCTAAGACCGAGGGGTCAGTGCTAAGAAACTAATAAATTCATCAAGGGAGAAGGATTCAACTCTGTACAGCTTCCTGAGACACAGATCCCAGGCCTGCTGCTTCGGGGTCACGTGCCTGTGTTGGAGAACCTGTAGCCCTGCTTCTGGAAGTGTCCTTGGTGTGGCGCAGCTGCTTTCTAGATGAATTCTGACCAGGCTCCCTTGCTCATGAACTGATGCTCTTAGGAGAGTTTGGGAGTTTCAGTTTTTGGCATCGTTAGGCCTGTAACACTAACTGTAATTTTTTTCTCCTGGTGTGTCCAGGGAAGCCACAAAGTGTCAGACCTCAGGCCAACTACTTGTCCCGACCCACTGACCCTCTGTATAGTGTCTTAAATCTCTCCTTCGGTGACTTGATGCTCAGATTTCTGATTTCTTTGTCACATGCTAGGATGTCACAGTCAAATATTATCTGCTGGATACACTAAGTAGAAACTATGATAAGTCACCAGGTTTAATTAGCATCATCCCTGGGAAGCGTGCCTGCTGGTTCTCTGCCCCTCTTGCCTCTCTCCTCAGCTCTGAGCAGGGGCTTCTCTCAAACTCCAAAACTGCAAATGCTAGGATTTTTTCCTTGCCTTTTGCGTAGCTCTGAGCTGTGGTCAAGTGCTCTTGCTCCGTGCTCAAGACAAGGAGGAGAGAGAGCAGGCGTGAGTGGTCCAATATTTGGGTGAGGAGAACTCAGCAGGGTACTCAGTGGGCTGCTTGTGAGAGGGAAGGGTCTGACTCAATCAAAACAAGAGTGGGGTGGGAGAGGGAGGGCGACAGAGAAGGAGGAGGAGGAGGAGGAGGAGGAAGAGAAAGAGGAAGAGGAAGAGGAAGAAGAAGAAGAAGAAGAAGAAGAAGAAGAAGAAGAAGAAGAAGAAGAAGAAGAAGAAGAAGAAGAAGCAAGTAAAGATTCTCATCAGACTTTTCCTTATATCCCGATGGTAGGTCATTCTGGCCTGGCATGTCCCGCCCTAAATGCAGAGAAGGCTGACTGCTTGCTTCAGTAATATGCGGTTTACTAACTGGTGAGTGGAAGTGAAAATGTCTCCCCTTGCATATTTTGATCAATTCCATTAAAGAATCAAATATTGTTTGAGCTTGGGAAAGAACGTAGCGAAGCTTCCTGTACCGGTGTAAAAACCCAAGCAAGATCCTCAGAGCCCAAGGGAAAAGAAAGCCAAGTGTGGCGGTGTGTTTGTGATGCCAGTGCTGGGAAGGCAGTCACAGCTGGGGGGAGCCCTGGAGCGTGTTTCCCAGCCAGTCTTTCAGGCTTGGTGGTCTCCAGGTTGCTAAGAGACCTCATCTTCATACTCAAGGTGGTCAGCACCTGAGAACAGCATCCGAAGATGACTTCTGGCCTGCATGCACACATGTGCATACATGTATGTACACCTGCACCTGCATTTGTGCCACAGCTGGCGGAACACACACACACATGCATGTACACACACGCAAGGACACCTTGAAGAAGCTTTTCACTGGGGGAGAGGTGGTCGTGGGTGGGTCTGGTGTTGAGAGGGCCAGGTGTCCAGGGAGATGCTCAGAACCAACCCACCTGTCTGTGGGGGACTCCTGCCATCTTTCCTCGTGTTAGCCCTCCTGTGGAGAGGAAAGGATTCTGAAAAATCAGCCTCTGTTGACGGTGTCACCTTTTCCCACGTAGCAGTGTGTCACTCTCCATGGAGAGCTGCTCCTAGCTGGCCCTCAGTCCACTGACTTTGTGCTGTTCTGCCCCATCACGACTTCCAAAGCCTCTCCTGACTCCATCTAGGGTGGCTTGCGCTCTCAAATGCAACGCCCCCAAGAGTGCCAGACTGAAGCCATTCCTGAAGAGTTCAACAGGAGAGTTTAGTAACAAACGTGATTTGATTGAAGGGAGCAATCATTGTGATTTTCCTAAGAACATACACACAAGAAAATCAGTTATTATGCAGGGATGAACAAGTCTCCCCAGAGTAGCAATGAAACAGACCTGGTGTGTAGAGAGGGGATGCTTTGGAGGTGTGGTGGTTATCAGAAGCCAAGGGAGAGAAGAAAGAACGAAGACACAGCCAACTAGCAAGAATTTGCCTTTATTGGCCTCCCGGTGGAAGCACTTAGCAGCAGCTTTGAAATAAATGTGTCAAAGGCTGGAGAGGTGGCTTAGTGGTTAGGAACATTGGTTTGCTCTTCCAGGGAACCAGAGTTCAGTTCCCAGCACCCATGTTAGGCAGATCACAAAAGCCTGTAATCCCAGTTCCATGGGATTCAGCATCCTCTTTTGGTCTCCATGAGCACCTGAACACTCATGTCATACATTCACGCAGACAGCACATGTACACATAAAATAAAAATAAAAAAATACATGGATGTGAAGACCCAGTGAGGTCCTCTCTGAGTCTGGAGCCATTTCTAAAGGAGTTACATGGAAGCACAGACACGCGGTGTAAAAGACTGCTGTGATACCATAGGCTAAGAGTCCTGTCTGCCCTCCTGGAGGAAGAGCGTTGCCGACAAGTGTTGGGCCTCGTGGCGTGAGCACAGTGAATTCATTATCTCATTTAATTCTTAGGCTTGTCAGGTGAAGAAGGGGCTGGCATGATCTCTGTCACACAGATCAAGAGGACTATCACTTAAAAGGCTTAAGTAGTAAGTGGGAAGGTCAGGGTGTCAGCCCCAGCTGTCGGAGTCTGAAGTCTGCATCTCTCACCTGTACTCTGTGACATCAGCAGAATTTAAAACAGCTGAGTAATGCTGGAAAGCTGAAGATTAGAGCTGGTATGTCCCCCAGAGGGAAGATGATGGCAGGGTGATGTGGGTTGCCACTCTGTATGCTGTGAATATGTTTTATTACCATTGGTTAATAATAATAATAACAATAAGCTGATTTGGCCAATAGCCAGGCAGAATAGAGCCAGGTGAGAAATCCAAACAAAGATAAAGGGAAAAAGAAGGTGGAGTCTGGGAGATGCCAGTTGCCACCAGGGATACAAGATGTGTGGTCTCGCCATGGCTACGTGGCAATACGTAGATCAATATAAATGGGTTAATTTAAGTTGTAAAAGTTAGTTAGTAATAAACCTGAGCCATTGGCGAAGCAATTTGTACTTAATGTTAAGCTTTCGAATGGTTATTCGGAAACTGGTAAGCAAGAGAGAAACCTCCAGTTACAACAGGGACTTAGGAATACACATCATGAATTTTCTATGTGGCAGACTTACTGCCTAAAGTGTCTAATAAGAGAGGGAGTAGGGGCCTGGGCTGGCGGCTCAGTTGATAAAGTGTTTGCTGTGGAAACATGAGGATCTGAGTTCAAGCCCCGACACCCACATAAAAATCATGGGATAGCCTTAAAGCTCTCTTTCAGACCCTAGTTCTACTTTTTCTGTAACGACTGAATCCACAGGCAGGCTTTTCATGAGTGGTGGCCCTCCTAACAATCAGTGACTCTCATCTCGTCACTTCAGCAGTCATGTTAAAGCAAATGGCACCCCCATCTTAACCATATATGTACTTGTCCCAGACTTGGCTGACACAGGCTCTGCATGCACTCTGTATGCTGAGCCACACGATAATTCTTATCAGCCAGCTGGGGCCGCTGACTGTGCGTGGGGGTAGGAGTGGGGTCGGGAATCAGACATGGGGCCACTAACCGTGCATGGGGGTAGTAGCAGGAGATCAGTCACGGGGCCACTGATTATGCATGGGGGTAGGGGCAGGGTCATCAGTTATGGGGTCTCTGACTGTAAATGAGGGTAGGAGCAGGGGAATCAGATCAGACACTCTAGTCTGAACCGGAAAGACTCAAGGTCAGGACTATTAACAGAAGGATGGTCCTACCGGATGGTGTAAACAGAAGGTTCCTGTGGCGGTCTGTGGGGCACTAAGACACAGATGGCTTCTGACTTAAAGGAAATTGGGAGAACCAGCAGTTGAGACTTCTCTCTGACCACTAGAGACAGTTATAAAACAAAATTGCTGGTCTGGACAGATGGCTGAGCGGTCAAGAGCATGCACCACTTTTCCAGGGGACCCAAGTCTGATTTCTAACACCCACACAGACGGCTCACAGTGCCGTGTCATTCCAGCTCAAGGGGCATCCAAGTCTCCCGACCTCTGCAGACATCTGCACTGACCTGCACTCACACAATTAAAAATAATAAAATAAATCTTTCAATAGAGAGCTGCCGAAGATAACCATTCAGGAGTGGTAGTGTTTGGAGAAGCCAGTCTGACAGGGGAAAGTGTCATCGAGACAGGAAGACAAAGAGAAAGGGCCAGACGCTTGCTGCCTGAACAGGAAGGCTATGATAGCAATCTCTTTGGAAACATGTGAGCTATCAGCTGCTTGCCTTTGGTTCCTGCATGGCAGCCCTGGCTGTGAGAAGGTCCTGCAGAGCTGTTTTTCTTCCTCACTCTGCGTTGTCTGCCCCAGCTGTACTGAACTGGCCTGGACTCTAGGTTTGCAGCCTCTGGATGTCTTTAGACTGCAGTTGGGGTTGGGTCATTCTCACTGTCTAGGCTGTAGTCCTTCAAAAACCCCTTCAAGTCGTCCCTCGAACAGGAACGGGGATGCTGACACCTTTGATGGCCCTGTGGCAGGAAAGCCCGAGCCAGTCTGTCAGATGCTGTAGAATATGTTTCTCCACGGGCAGCTTTAGCATCTATTTTATTCTTGCCCCAGGTTAGGCACCCGGCTTTTGGTACTTACCACTGCTAAGAATGGACCGCTTCAATCTCTATTTCTTAAAGCCAGCCCGAGTTTTCCTGATCCTTTGCAAACACATGAGTCAGGTCAGGTCAAGCTCTGTTTGGAGCTAACAATGGCTCTTTAGCTCCCCGAGAGTCAAGTTCTACGCAAGGCTTACATGGTCCAGTCCTACACCAGTGCCCCTGCCCCCCTCATCTGCTATCCCCCTCTCTCTAGTACAACAGCCACCTCTCCTCTTTTATCTCTCTTATTGTCTGTTGAGCCTGTTCTTCACTAGTAGGGCTTTGCACGGTCAGGAACTTTTTCTGATCTGCTTACTGCAATGTCTTGATCAACTGGAGGGCATCACTGACCATGGCAGGTGCCAGCTGAACGGACGTGGCAGATCCGCTCATGCAAATGTGCACACACGTGCACATGTGCACACACGCACACATGCATTTTGTCAACACTGACCGTGTGCATACCAGCAGCAACTAATGATTTAGGGGCTGTGGTCAGCAAGACAAGCCTGGCATGGTCTCTGCTCCTGAGCAGCTAGCAGGGAGAGAGGAGTAGGCAGGGGTGGCCGTCCACATGTAATCCTTAAGAGGTGACGTAAGCCCTGCAGAGAAGGGGGTTATGGGGCAGATTGCCTTCTGCTTTGGTGTTCATGAAACGTTCTGAGGACAGGACACACGATTGCTTCCTTTTTTTAATTTCCCCTTGGGTCTCAGCTTGAAGGTGCCACTTTCTAAGCCAATGCATACTAAATGCAATGGATTTCCTTCTCCCTAGTGGAGTTCTTACTCCCCACTCCCTAGCCATGTAATCTTTAAATCCAGGGGTCTGCTGGTGGGAAACCGCGGTTTCTTCTTTCTGCCAAGAGGAGGTGACAGACAGTCTTGAGCCCTCTTGGCAGCGAATGCACCATGCAGAGAGGAGGGCAGAGGACAGTTAAGCTTTTGTCCCCTTCAGGAGTTCTCATGCTGGGTGGCGGCAGCTATCCTGTTTCCTACTCACTATAGTGCTTAGTTTTCTCTGAGTCGGGCTTCATCTGTCTCTGTTAATTTTATTAGATTTAGTTTTATCTGTGTGTATGTGTAGGTTTTATCTGTCTGGGTGTGGGTATGTGTGCACGATTACAAGTGCCTGTGGAAGCCAGAGGAGGGTGTTGGTTGCCATGGAACTGGTGTGCCAGGCAGTTGTGCTAGCGCCCGGAATTGAACTTTGGTCCTCTGAAAGGGCAGCAAGTAATCTTAACCAACGAGCCTTCTCTCTAGCACCCTCTGCCAATCTGTGTAGATGACATTATTTGGGCTTCCACCTAAGAACTGGCTGCTTGTGGAGAGGGGTCCCCGAACCCTCTAGATGGTGCAAGCTGTTTCTGTCATTTCTGGTGGCCCCAACGCTTAATGCTAAAACATTTAGCAAGAGGCATACTTGGGCTGCAGCATCATGGAAGCATGGGATTTCTAGAACTAGGAAGGGCCAAGTTGGCAGTTGCTGCTAGTAGTGGATGGCTTGTTCCTCAGAAGGGGTAAGCCTGGGAAAGAAGCCTTCAGCTCAGTCTGCGCAGAACATGAGGCCACACCCTGGCACCACCTCAGGTGAACATGGCCCCTATAACTGTTGCGGGGACATCTAAGTCTCTAGTCCTATTGACTGGATGATGCCAAACTCACCCCTGAGGAATCTTTGGGAGCTGTGGCTTCCTCTAGTGGCAGTCCTCCCATGGACCTCTCTTCCCAGGTGCTTCACAAAGCCATTTCAGGGGACACAGATTCTTTGTCCACCTGACCATTCAGCTCCCTCTCAAACTCAGCGAAGACGCCACAGGAACCAAGCCTGACAAAACCCAGAGCAACCTGAATTAATTCCAGGAATGACCATGGCGGATGTCTGGACACCCGTGAGAGTCTCCGGCTGCTGCTGAGTAAAAGCCACCGCATCCACCTCACTGTCCCAGTACACGCCAGTACACTCGACTTTGTGCATGTGCACTGTTCTCAAGATTTGAGCCCTGGGTTGTTGGTTTTCTTAAATTTACTTTTATTGAGGTGTAGCCTTCACAAACTGACACAGAATCTTTCCCCGCAGGACTCTGTGGCGGCGGCGGTGGGGGGGTTGTTTTCACTGATCACTTCCATGTATTCTTGCACTTTATATCAATATCATCTGTCACAACATTTTGTGTTTATCTAGATTTTTATCGGATTATAATGAAGACAGTGTTTTGAGCACATTGTAATTTATTCATCCTACATTTGAGTTTGCCATCAGTTTTTGCAATAATGTCACTATGAGCATTTTTTTGGTCATGCATTTCTATGGATTAAGTACTCATTTACACTATGAATGGACATGCTGGCCTGTTCCAGCTTTAATCAGTGATACCAACCTTTTCCTTATATGGTAACATCAGCCTCAACTCCCACCTGCCGTGAGTAACTGTCCTGACTCTCATATGTCTTCATCTTAACCTTCATTTTAATTAGATTTGGAATCACTTAGGAGATACACTTCTGGGCATGCCCGTGAGGCTATCCCCAAAAAGGTGTAACTGAGGAGGAAGGAACCACGGTGAGTGTAAGCGGTATTATGGGAGGAACTTTGGGACTTGGCCGGATGAAACACACACACACACACACACACACACACACAAACAAGCCTGCCCTCACATATGCACACACACACATGCATGCACACATGCATGCACAAGCACACATATACGCACATGCACAAGCTCTCTCACACACATACATCCGTGCACCAGAGAATACAAGCTGAGCTTCAGCTTTAAGCTCTTGCTACTTCCCTAGATATAACTTGGTCAACTGCTTTGCATTCTCGCGATTACAGCCAAGGGCCTCTCTCTAACTTCCTTCCCTCCAATGATGGACCACACACTCAGCTGTGAGCTAGAATCTGTCCTCTTCTCTTTAGCTGTTGTCAGGCATTTTGTCAAAGCAGTAGGAGAGGAAACTAAGACACTGGGCAGTGCAGCCTTTTGAAACTCAGCTATTCCAGTGTCTTATTGCACACACACTTTGCATTTCTCCAGGGACTAATGATGTCAGCACATCTTCCCTTTGTGCACCTCCACATTCTGAGTGAACTGCCACTCCTTTCCCATTCCAAGCAGGTGTTCCCTGAAAGTTTTAGACTGCCCTTGAATTCCTTGTCTTTTCCCACAAACCCTTCTCTGAGTTCTCCCATGGACTGTATCTGTTACCATCCAGGGGTGAACAGAAACTAGAGACTGAAGGTCCCTCGCTCTTCCTCTCCCATTTGCAGGAAGTCACCATGTTTTATACATGTCTCCTGTGTTTGATTCTCTTAATTTTCGTTATGATTGTCCTCAGTTCAGTTTTATCGTATCTTGTACAACAGAGCAGAGGAATGGCATCCATAAGAAAGATGGCTTCCATTCATTGGAGGAAGCTTTCCTCTTTGGCTCAACATGAAACACAACGAGACACTGGTGTGGGAGAATTGTCGGTATTCTGTCAATCATATTTTAATAAAACGCTGATTGGCCAGGCAGGCAGTATAGGCGGGAAAGCCAAACAGGAAGTAGGGGTGGAGCAAAGAGACTGGGAGTATTCTGGGAAGCAGGAAGCTCCTCCGCCATTTCTGTGCAGACCACTGAAGAGGCAGGATGTAACCTGCCCAGCTGAGAAAGGTACTGAGCCATGTGGCTAACGTAGATAAGGATAATGAGGTAGCATAAGTTATAAGAGCTAATAAGTAGCTTGACCTAATGGGCCAATCAGCTTTATAACTTATAGAGATCTCTGTAGGATTGATTTTCCTTGGGAGTTGACGGCTGTGGGGTACTGGGCGGGAAAGATACCCCAACAAGCCAGCCCTCTCATGTTACAAGACATGGTAATAATGGGGATCACTAACGTTTTAAAAGTGTCACTGTGAAGCAGGTACTCTTGGGAATTAAAAATAATTTGAGACTTCATCTCACATCAGTCAGAATGGCTATAATAAAAAAGGCCACCAAAACCAAAACCCAACCAACCAACCAAATAACCAAACCAAAAAATTCCAAACTGACCCCAGATACTGGCAAGGATTTGGGGAAATAGAAACCCCTTTTCACTGCTGATGGGGGCGTTAGTTGGTGGAGCCACTCTCAAAGGCTGTGGACAGGCTTCTTAAAAAAACCTAAAGCTAGAACTCCCATGTGACCTAGCTACATCAGCTCCTAGATAATAGGACTCTACATCTTACTTGAACATAGATGGCCATGCAGTGCACATAAACTCAGAGTAAAGATACATGAAATCATGAAACTTCTAGAAAATTGATGGACCTGAAAAAATATACCCAGCAAGGTAATCCAGACCTAGAAAGACAAACACACATTTTCTCTCTCATATGTGAATCTTAGTTTCAAAGTCTCAGATTTATATGTTTCTTTTAGAAACTTTTAGAAAATAGATAGGCCTGGAAAGACATACCTAGCAAGGTAATCCAGACTCAGAAAGACAAACACAGCGTTTTCTTTCTCATATGTGAATCTTGGCTTCAAAGTCTCAGATTTGTATGTTTCGTTTGAACAGATCAGGGAAGTAGTGAAGACCCATAAGGGGGAGAAGGGAAGAAACCCTAAGAGTGAGATCATCACAGAGCATACGTAATACGATAGTAGAGGCAGGGGGACAATACGGGGGACTAAAGGTTTAAATGGGACTGGAGGTTGAGAGACAGGAGAAAAAAAACAAGGTGGGGTCACCTTAGTCAAAATTAAGGATGTACAAAATAGCTTTTAATACTTTGTAAGATAATTATATTTTCGTTTTAAAAGGAGTTCGAACAGAACAGTGGTAGCCTGCATGGATGGCCAGTGCTCCTTTCAGAAGACGTGAGCACCCCACTCCCATCTCAGTTTCAGATAAGGAAACTGGACTCCGGAGAGGCCAAGGGACTGGGTAGCAAGTGTCCTTCCTGGTTGAGCCTGGGTTCAGACCCAGAGTCTGACTTCGGAGCCAGCAGCTTTACCACTCATGATATTTGCAAATGGCGCTTAATTGTGTTTCATGAGCAGATTTTACTTTTTCACTCAATCATCATTTGGAGATTTCTAGTGATGCAGCGGGAGATGGAACAGACCTGACAGCTGCCATCTTGGCGAGAGAAACACCCTCCGCAGTAGGAACACGGTGGTGTCAGGGCCAATATTTCAGGTTTGAGCCTCTCTAGAGCCAGCAGGCTCCCAGAGTAAAACCATTGGCGAGCGCTGTGCATCGCAGGGGGAAACTGGGCCAAGCTGTGTGGGTGGGTTCCCACAAGCTGTCACCTCCTGAGCAGGTGCCACTGACAGGAGAGGTCCTGTGCTTTCTCCATGGGCAACGGGGTGGCTTGCTGGAGCTGAAGTGTCAGGAGCAGGGGAGTGGTAAGGAGCACCCTTCCCAGCAGGCCTTGAGGCAGTCAGGAAGCAATTGCAGGCGCCAGAGCCCATCAGGATATTGCTTTAGCATCTGGATCCTTACATGGTTGTTTGTGTGTTGATAGAGACAGTGTATGCGCACCTGTGTGTTTGCAAATATGTACATATGCAAATGCCAGAGGAGGATGTCAGGTATTGATTTATTATTTATTCTCTGCCTTATTCCTCTGAGGCAAGGTCTCTAACTGAATCCAGAGCTAGGCAGGCAGCCAGCAAACCCCAGCAATCCTTTCGTCTCCACCTGTAGTGCTGGAGCTACAGGGGCCAGGTGACCATGCCTAACTTTTACATAGGTGCTGGGGATTTGAACTCAGATCCTCACACATCAAGTACTCTTACCCAGGGAACCACCTCCCCACCGCCTTACCGTGGTGTTTTTGTTTATTTGTTTGGGATCAGGTCTCACTCTATAGCCCAGCCTGGCATGAAACTCCCTCGGTAGTGCAGCCTGACTTCAGACTTAATCCTCCTGCTTCGGGATCCCTATTTAGATTACAGGTTGGGATTACAGACATAAGCCACCATACCTGGCTTCTTACGGGACTTTGTAAAGGTTATGGTGGTTTCATTGTTCTTAATTCATGTCTTCAGGACCCAGTCTTAAAACACGGTTTAATTTCTTAGACTCCATTTTAGCAAAATCACATACCATTTACTGAGTACATACTGTGCCAGGAAACACACCACCTACTACCCAGAGGACCTCATGTGGTGCCCACAAACACTCAGAGAGAACCTACTACCACAACCCCTATTTTCAGATCAAAAAAACGAACTCAGACAGCCACCCTGAGATGCCCAAGGCCACACAGCTATTAAGTGACAGAATTACATTTCTGAGCCAATCCCAACTCCCCCAAAGTTATTGAAAGGTCGCCGTGTGGGACATTCAGAGAAGGCATCATTGTTTCCTTGGCAACAGGTCACTCACCAGCTCTGTTATAGACTCAAGTGTCTAGAAACATTGCACTTGGAGAGGGGGACCCCATGCTGCAACCACAAATATTTAAACAAGCTAGGAAAAATAAAATAGAAAATTATCGGCTTGGTAGGCTAATCCTTATGTTCTCCGTTTTTTGCTTTGTTTTGTTTTCATCCCGTAAGCCTTCTCTTGTTCAGGAAAACTGATACTGCTTGATGTTTGCTTTTAATTTTAGAAAAATGACCTCTGCTATGTGGAAGGATATGCATGCTTAACCCCAGTGCTGCGAGAGTCACAGGCCTGCACTCTCAGATCGGAGGGAGAAGTGGGGAGCTGGAGTTGCCTTCTGTAGCTGGTGCCCTCACCAATTTCGGGAACGTTGTAAACAGTAAAGCTGGTCTGACCCCTCCCTAATCCTGGGACAGCGGGCTGGAACGTTTTCTTAATAACTGACAAGGGCGCATATTCTAGGTAGGAAGGAGGGCAGAGGGGCTGTGATCATTCGGAACAGGAGAGGCCAGCCATGGAAGGTCTGGGTAACTTCAATAATGCTATCAGTGATGTTTCCCTGTCTATGGACAAGGATCTCAAAGTCCCCACTGCACAGATGAGAGAGGCACGCCTTCCCTGGCCAGTGATCAGAGGCAGCCTCTTTAAAGTAGCCCCGAGTAGCTAGAGTGGCCTTGTGTACTCCAGACTTTTTGCCAGAGTCACGACTTTGCCCCAGAAACTGGAGACCACAAAGACCATTCACTTGTAGTTTTCAACAAAGGCAAAGAGTCCCACTGAGTATCATGGAGGCTGGGTAAGAGCTGAGAAAGTGCTGCCCAGAATCCACAAGGATGCACATGGCTGTTTTCTCGGAGACCTGGAACATGTGGACCATGTGGAGCCTGGTGGCTGGCTCCAGCCTATCAATATTGAGAGCCTATCAATATTGAGCCTTTGATACCCAGCCTTTGAGAGGGGTTACAAGCGCTGCCCGGCGGGTGATGTGTATCCCACCCGTAACAACAGCAATGCAGAAGTCACATCGAACCTTCCATCTCCACAGTTTCTTCCTCTGTCATAGGTACCACACATGACCCAGGGACCTCCTTTATTTGGAATCTCTAACCCTTTCCCTGGCCGTGTGTTGGTTTGGACACCAACAGAACTTTTTTTTTTTGATAACACATTTAAATTAGTTTGAGGAATGTTTAACAAAGCAGTTTGCACACACGTGTGTGGACAGAGTGTAGAGAATCCCAGAGTGCCCGAGGGTGTGAAGGCTGAAGAGAAGCTATAGAAACCTGGTAGTCTGCAAAACAGAGGTGATCTTCTTTGGTGAAGTTGTGGCACTGGGGAGGGGCACAGTCTTCCCCCATGACCCTGTAAAAAGGGGGCTCCACTCCATCATCTTCCTTGCCTCTGGCGTTGCACTGGCTAAGCATATGCAGAAGCCAAGTCAGAGGCAGGTGTGCAGTCCTCAGTGAAAGGGAGCAGCTGCAGAAGGGCTCATCTGCAGGGCTGAGGCTGGGGAGTCAGCTCACCAAGTGTGATCAGGCCAGTGTGAACTTCTGGCCCAAACTAGGACAACAAATCCTTTCCCCAGGAATTTAGAACCAGGACTGAGAATCAGTTATGAGATGATATTTAGGGGCTGTGTGTGGTTATAGTTACATAGTGTTCAGAAAACTGTGTCAGAGGGTCAAGACTACAGTATGGACAGGAATGCAGAGAAAGCCAGTATGAAAAGAGAGGGGTGTTGTAGAATAATATTTTAACTTGGCAAAGGTGTGTTACTTTTGTCTATGCCACAGAACACGAACTGTGAAAGGTGTGTTGTTTTTGTTTATATTGCATTTGTTTAATTATGAAAAGCTGTTTCACGTTGCCTGCCTAAGGCACCTGATTGATCCATTAAGAGTCGCATGACCAATAGCTAGGCAGAGAAAAGATAGGTGCAAGGCAGAGAGAATAAATAGGAGGAGAAATCTGGGCTCATCAGGCAAGAGCAAGAGAAGGAGGAGAAGACCAGGGACACACCCAGCACAAGAAGCCAGGCAGCCAGTCAGACGTAGAGAAGCTGTGAAAGTAAGGTATACAGAAGAAGGGCAATAAGCCCTGAAGCAAAAGGTAGATAGAGAGAAACAGGTTAATTTAAGTTAAATAAAAAGAGTTAGGCATAAAGCTAAGCACTCAAAACTAATAAATCTCTATATCATGATTTGAGAGCTGGTTGGTGGTCTAAAAGAAAATGCCTTGTACAAAAGAGTAAGTCTAAAGATGTACTGAGAGAAACCACACCAGGCCTTGCCACTGGGTTCCTTGCCTAGATTGGCACAGCTCAGGGCTGGACCCCAGCTTTGCATGACTAATTCCCTATGCCGCGGACAGCTTTTCTCTCCCATAAGGGGAGGTGCTACGTGACAATGGACTTGCACCCTGTAACGATTTGTCACATGTATTGATTTAATAAAACACTGATTGGCCAGTAGCCAGGAAGGAGGTATAGGCAGGGTGACCAGAACAGGAGATATCTGGGAAGAGGAATGGCTCAATCTGCAGTTGTCACCAGACACAGAGGAAGCAAGATGAGAATGCCTCGCTGATAAAAGGTACCAAGCCATGTGGCTGACACAATCAAGAATTATGCATCAATTTAAGATGTGAGAGTTAGTAAGAAGTCTGAGCTAATAGGCCAACCAGTTTATAATTAATGTAGATCTCTATGTTTTTCTCTGGGACTGAATGGCTGCGGGACTGGGCAGGACAGAAACCTCTGTCAACAGGGAGTAGTCTTCCCTGTACTTCCATGCTCAGGACACCTGTGGCACACCCAGGTGGTGCTGTTGCTGTGACTTGTACTTTACTTGCCTGCCAGCCCCTCTTGCATGGTAGCCTAGGCCTTCTGCCTTATGTAATTCCAGAGTTCCAGGAAGTTGCCCCTGAGGGCTCCTTGTGACTCTGATCCAGGTACAGCTCTTCCTAGGGCATTGGCAGGGATTAGAAGCTGGGAGGGAGGAAAGACATCTGTTTCTTTCTTAGTCTTTGAACTCAGCTTTCTCCTCTTGGGAGTCCATCACTCCTTACCAGCTCCCAGTGCTCCTTTTCCTGTACCCAAGTCCTGCCTTATCTTTGCTAGATCCAGATGAAATGCATGTGTCTTACTTTCCACGGGAGTCAGTCCTACAAACTGTGTTCTCACCTGTCTTTGGGATTCCCCCAATCATGTCTTTTGGACTGCGAATGCCCAAACACCAGAGTTACACCATTAAGGCGTCTCCATTGCACAGTGACACCCAGTTCTGACCCATGGAAAGCTTCCTTTTTGGTTCCTGGGAACCTGGATCTGAGTCCAGGATACCCTTGGGCTGTCTGGGGCACAGGCTCAGAGTCTTCAGGCAGGTCCTTCCTCTGCAGAACACTCCTTAATAATGCACATGACAGCTGTCAGGATGGCTCTCAGAACCCAGTGACAACTCCCTGGATAGCTGTCATTACAGTAATAATTTGAATCAATAGTGTAGTAAAGCTGCCACACGTTTATTTTACCCAAGAGATTAAGCGAAGAATTACATAGAACAATCTGCAGAAGAACAGAGAGATCTCCACATACAAAGGGAGTCTGCATGCTTGGCCCCATTCAAGAACTCTTCCTTTAATAGATAGGAAGGATAAAGCTATACATTGATGAAGCTTTTCTTCTAGCCTGGTTAATTCTCCCCATGTTGCATATACATGCCTGTGTGTGTATACATGTGCATTTCTCTCTGTGCATGCTCACATTCTCTCTCACATACATACATGCATATATACATGTGAATATGTATATGTGTGCACATGTGTTGTGTGCCTATATATGTATGTGTGTGTGTGTGTGTGTGCATATGTGTGTGTTTCTTATACATCTCAGAATCCTCCATCATCACCTTGTGCACAGCCGCAGTTGAGTACGAGCCCACAAGCTGCGGTCACAGCAGTTAAGATAACAAACATGGCCGACTGCTTTCTGATTTCCTGCTTAGGCTCATTGTTCCTCTCAACCCCTCTCCTTCCAGCATGGTGACCCTCTGGCACCACTCTGGCCTTCTGAAATGTCTACGGTGATGGTTTTGTTTTCACAGTGGTCAAACGCAGCTGCAATCAGCGGGGTCTCCAGCACCAGGGGTGGCTTTATCTTCCAGGGCCTGGGATTTCCTCCCCGCCATCGTCTGGAGGGCTCTCTAATGTGCACTCGGTAGTTTGAACTTGGCCATAATTGCAGTCTTATTATCCTCACCAGCTTTACTTATCTCATTATCTCCTCCCTCTTGTGTTAGAGGTCAGTAGAACATGTCTTTTATTGCCCACTTAATCCTTCTATCTAGTCGTTCAACCCTGATTGATCCACTTAAGGTCTTTCTTTGTAGTTAACTTTGCTGACATTTGAGATTCCCACCCCTTGAGTCTGTTCACTGGGCACAAGCTGCCCGGTTCTCTGGCTCAGAAGTTCATTATCGTTAATTTTATTAGAAGGCAGTCGAGTCTCATCATTGCTCAATGAGTATTTTTACACCTCCCTTTCCCCCTTGACTTGTTCTGGAGGTTAGTCCGTCTATCCTTGCATAGTCTTGTAATGTAATATTACTTCTAAGACTATCTTGTAACAGCTTAGGGTTACCTAAAAATTCATAGGCAGACCATGTCAAAGTGTATGTGTGTGTGTGTGTGTTTGCATGCATGCATGCATGCTCAGGTGTGACAGAACACAGGTATGCCCTATAAAGATGCCTTTAACAAATGTTTATCGGGCATCTCTCCAGTGCTCACTTACACAGAGACTTAGTCAGCTCAAACCACCACTTCTTGGTCATCCCCCTCACCCTGTGCAATATTTCCTGGGGAAATATGCTCAGTATATTTCTTTGTTTTAACATTTACCTTGATGCTAGCTTTGTAGAACATACATCATTGTAGAATGAGCCGCACACAGTGTCTTTTATGTGTTTTATAATCTGTAACATTTCTTACATGGCATTTTTAACACCGTTTGCTTATTTCCAGCAATCGCTGTTTGACATCCTTCTCTGGGAATGCTGGGGACGGGAAACCGCCCTTAGCTACTCATAGGGCCTCTGAGTTGTTCCTGGATATCTGTGTAGTGTGTCTCGGTGGTGAAGAGGGCAAGGGATATCATGCATAAGCAATACGGTGTTTTGGAGTCACGGTCAAATGCTGTCTTTGGAGAGAAGTTCACTAGAGCTATCCTGATCATCCTGGTCAAGCCTGGTCTCCTCTCCAGCTACAGTGAAGAGGAGGGGATGAGCGTACACTTTCTCCTGGGCATTCTGCTAAGCCAATCCTAGAGCTACCCCTACAGAGTTAGTAGTGTTTCCTTTGAAGTCATAGGGGTCTTCGAGAAGAGGGTCTTCTAGTCTCCTCGGCCTGCTGCCAGTGGTTAATGTAGGAACCTCCTCAACATGGTCCTTATTTGGTTAACGGCCTTCACGGGGGCATCAGAATCACCCAGAAGTCTCCTAAGAACACAGGCTGCTGGGTGTCAGCCCCTGAGCTCCTAGTTCCGTGTGGCTGAACAGAGCCTGGGATTCTCACTGTTGATAGATTTCCCGGGAGTGCGGGTGCTGCCCGTCTTAGGCTGAGAGCCCATTTACTTGACTGTACTAACAAGCAGCTCCTGAAGCTTCGCACAGGTAAATTTCTGCGTGAATCAGTGACTTCCCCTGAATGATATACTTTTGGTGAGGGAAATTACTCCTAAAAACTTTGAACTTTAAACGTAAGAAAATTATAATGAACGCCACTGCACCAGCCACCATATTTGACAAATGTCAGCAGTCAGTCATGTATTTATGACAACTATTGCACGTATAAGGGATTTGCCTGGGATAATATGCTTACTTCTGGAACAACTGTATGCAAGTGGGTTTTTAAGTCCCTCCTTCTGTCTGTATGTGTATGCAGGTTGATGTGTACATGTATGTACATATGTGGGAGACCAGAGGTCAGTGTCAAGTGTCTTCCACAATCTCTTTCTAGTATATTTTTAGAGACCCTAAGTCTTTCTACCTCCTTTTTGGGAAGAGTGCCTACTTGACTACCCTAGCTGGCCAGTGAACCTCAGGAATCCTGCTGCATTTATGTCTCCAGCACTAGAATTCCAGGCATGTGCCACTGTGCCCAGCTTCTTATGTGGGTTCTGGGGGGTTGAGTTCAGGTTTTTATGCTTGCAGGGAAAATACTTTACCGACTGACTCGTCTCCAGTCCTTTCTTATTCTACATCATTTTACCAAATAGAAGATTGGAGCTAAGAAATATTCAAGGTCACTGGTTCTAATCCCTCAGTGTGCACTCAGGAAGATTGCTTTGAGCCCAAGGAGTCTGGCCTCAGGGAATGCGTGTGCTTTGCTGCCTCAGTTTGAGCTCCAGCCTTCTTAGATATTTTCTTTAAAATATCCAAGATATTCCACATTCCATCATAGTCTTTTCATACCTTGCCCCTGGTCTCGTTTCTGCTTATGTGGGCCCATCTCTCCTGGAATGACACATTTTTCGCCTACTCTGAGTGCTAACTCCCCAGCAAATACCTCTCTGGGTGTCTCTCTTTTCCAGATTTTTAAAGCTCCCTGCTCTGGAGTCTAACCCAGAACCCTGCCACCCTCTTACCAGGCATGGTTCTCTACCATGGCAAACACTTCTGGAAGAAAGTCAGTTATGTACAGACCTCTGTACACATGAGTACAGAACTGCCCCTCAGGCGTTTTATACAGCAGGACTTACAGTAGGTCCCTACAGTAGACTTTATAATAGTAGCCTACAGTAGACATTACAGTAGGCACCTACAGTAGGCATTACAGTAGGTGTTCCCTGTAGGCATGTACAGCAGGCGTTATAGTTGGTATCTGCAGTAGGCATCAACAACAGACATTACAGTAGGTGCCTACATCAGGCATTACATTAGATGTCTACAGTAGGTGTCAACAGCAGGCTTTCTAGTAGGTATTTGTTTAGTAGGAGAACCCCGATTTCAGGCAAAGTTGTGGTGAAAGTCATCTGTAAAGACATAAAATAGGAACCGCTCAAGTCGAGTAAGGCAGGGCTGGGGTCCTGCTGTACTCTCATTGTTCGTGGGAGAGGCCTGCACAGCATCCTTGGGATGTCATGGGACAATTTAACAGTCACTACTATTCAGGGGGTGTGCTTGGATGGGTGTTTTGCACCAGGTTTTGCCTGTCTGCTTGCCAAGGGAAAGAGTGTGCAAAAACCAGTTGGCCTCAGCCCCTGTCCCCCTGCACAGGGCCACCCTCTCCCAGGACCGTCTATCCTAGTGTCATGCCTGGTTTAGTTACTTGTTTCTCCTCCTCGTGCTTGATTTCCCCAGCCACTCATTTTGTCCTTGTGGTCTTTTGTGGTGGTTGTCGTTGTGCTTGTCAGGTCTTATTTTCTTTGAAGAAGGGGGGGTTGGCGTCAGCCCACATATTATAAGAAATTGGCTCTGGCATGTGTGCCTGTTCCCTTTCCAAAGAACTTTCCATATACATTCTCTCAAAGTGTCATTCAGCTCTAATAGGCATCCCCCGTAGCCTCCCTCCAAGCCCCAGCCCGACTTAACCAGGCATTTTCTGAAAACAAGGTGACTCTTACTTAAGGATTCTAAATGTATTCCAGTTCTTGGCAGTCTTAAGCACACAGCTGAATGCCTGCTAAGTCTAGCATGGATAATTACACCAGCTGTGACCTTTTAGAAACATGTATTTGGACTAAAGCGATGTTTAGTCACTTTTGATTGACTTAGGTTTTCCTTGGTTTGTGTTTGGTGAACTTCAGATGTTTGCTTCTGTATATGCTGGTTACATTCCCAAAGATGGGGCCACACATGGTACGCTAGGGGGAAGGCCCCCTGTGATGTCAGCAACATAATGGGCTATGTGAGTGTGTGTGTATGTGTGCGCGCGCACACACGCAGAGTCACTCACAGGATTTGAGATAAGTGGAATGGCTGGTGACATTTGGAAGTAATGCAGCGTGACATGGTGGTGCACGGGGTGTGAAGTCCGAAAGGGCACTGGCTGTCGGGAGAGAATATGAGCTGCTCCTGCTTCAGACAGCTCCATGAGCTACTGAAGGGGCAGGGAAGGGTGCCAGAAGAAGTGCCCTTCCATGTGTATGCACCAATCTAAGGCAGCGGTTCTCCACCTGTGGGTTGTGAACCTGCTGGCGTGTCAAACGACCCTTTCACAGGGGGTCGCCTGCGACCATCAGAAAACACAGATGTTTGCATTATGATTGATTACAGCAAAATTGCAGTTATGCAGGAGCAGTGGAAATCATTTTATGGCTTGGGTCACCACAACATTAGGACTTGTATTGAAGGATCACAGCATCAGGAAAGTTGAGAACTACTGATCTAAGGTGACCTTCAGCCATCGTCCTCAATTCTTCAGCAGTGAACACTGGGCATGCTCTGCCCTTAGGGGCTTTAGCCATGCTCTGCCCTTAGGGGCTTTAGCCGTAGACAAGGGGAAAGCAACCTGCCACTGAGATGCGGTATGACCACAGAGGGGACAAGCGCCAGTCTCTCCACCACCCCTGTTTCTTCTGTTTTCCTCTCTTTTCTCTTCCCCACATCCTCCTTTCCTTCCTTTCCAGCCCCTCCTCTTGTTCTTGCTACTCTCTTCCCTTCTCTTTCTATTTTCTTCTCTTCCTCATTTTGCTGTCCCGCATCCTCCCCCCCCAACCTGTCTCATGGCCTTCCTTTGTGGTCCTAAAGCATTATATCCAAAGCAGCCAGTGTCCTCTAGAAAGCCTTTCTAAATTATCAAGCAATGTCACCCTGAACCTTCATGGCTTCAATGTCACCCTGAACCTCTTTCCTCGTGGCTCCCACAGCTCTGGTAGGAACTAGAGGCAGCCTGTGAGGTTCACTGCAGAGGAGGCAGACAACGGCCACGCAAGAATGCACATCTGGGCAGCTGCAGCTGGAGCCATTTCTCACCCAGCCAGGGCTGATTTGCTGCAAACTCAGAACCAACAGAATCCTAGAGTCCCGGAGGAGATCTCGCAGCTGGCCGGGGGCTCTAAGCCACTGACTTCAGTTTTTCAAATGCCTCGGAATGGGGGAAGCGAGTCTCCCACAGGGGCATAGCTATCAGTCTTGATCGGAGTCTTTGGCTCATCAACGCTTGGTAACAAGAATCACTCAAGCCAAACCTGCCTGGCAGCCAGCAGCAACTCACCTCAGCCTCTTGGCTTTGAGCTGCACTATGGTGTTTTACGTTGATCCTACTTGGACTTTCCCCACCTTTGGTAACTGCTTTATTGAAGTATAACTCAAACTACACTGTGTGAGCATTTAAATGATACTTGAGGAGGGTTTTTAAAATGCAGAATTGTATAATCATCCCTACAATTGCTTTTAGAACAATTTCATCATGCATAAAGAAACCCTTTGCCCTTCAATGAGTGTGTGTGTGTGTGTGTGTGTGTGTGCGTGTGCATGCGTGTACATGTGTGTGTACGCATGTGTGTGTCTTAGGGTTTCTATTGCTGTGAAGAGATACCATGACCATGACAACTCATAAAGAAAACATTTAATTGGAGTGACTCACATAGAGTTTCAAAGGTTCAGTCTGTTATCATCATGATGGGGAGTACGGCACTGTGCAGGCAAATGTGATGCTGGAGGAGAAGCTGAGACTCCTCCTACATCTTGCAGGCAACAGGAAGTTGACTGAGACACTGGGCGGTATCCTGAGCATAGGAAACCTCAAAGCCCACCATCATAGTGACACATTTCCTCCAACAAAGCCACACCTCCTAATAGTGCCACTTCCCATGAGATTATGGGGACCAATTACATTCAAATGACCACAGTAGGCATGCGTGTGCACACCCATTTGGAACAGAGGATCTTCCTGATCTTGCCTCCCAGTGGTGAGCTTGTAGGTGCATACTGCCACGCTTCACTTTTTATGCGAATACTGGAGAACCAAGCTCAGGTCCTCATGCTTGCATAGCAAGCGCTTTGTCTCCCGAGTCACCTCCCTGCCCTGCCCTTTCCCCTTCATTGTCAACCTTCATCCCTGTTCTCAGCCTTCAGGAGACAGCTTGTTTGCTTGCTTACTTGCTTTCTCTATGGCTTAGCCTATAAGAACTTTTCATATAAATAGAACCATATGAGATCAATGACCTTTCGTGATTGCCTTCTTACACTGAGAACGGTGATGTTCTCAGGATTCCTCCGTCGAGCATCTACCGCCATGGCTGCCTAATATCGTAGTTCACAGATCTCTTAGAGACATTCATTCACCAGTTGATGGACTTCCCCATTCTTCCTACTGCGTGCCTATTTATAAATCATGCCTCTGAATATTTGTGCAAGCATTTGGGGGCAGATTTGCTTTCAGTTCACTTGAGTGTATTCCTAGTAGTGGAAATCTGGGCTACTGTTACAACTGTGTTCTGCTTTGTGACGAATCACTAGGCTACATTATTTTGCAGCTTCATCAAAAACATACAGGGGTTCTAACGCTTCTATATTTTGCTAGAACTTGTTGCTGCCTGCTGTTTTTAATTACAGGCAGCCTAGCAAAAGTGGAGCGCCATCCTCCTACGGCCTGGCTGCAACTCACCGTCTGGAGCTTCCACTCAGGTCTTTCGCGCCTCAACCTTTGCCTTTTTCCCGGTGCCCAGCTGGTCTGTGCTGAAGGGCCCTGTCGGTGGATGAAGCAGGCAGTTTTCTAGGCTCATCCTCCCAGAGACTATCCAACTCTGCTCCTGCCTCACAAACAAAATTTTATCCTCTCTCCATTGTATTCACTTTAGTATCTATCCCAGTTGCTGCTTTTCCACTCTGGCCTTTCTTCAAGGAATTCAAGGTGAGCACAGCTGTTTCGGGGAGAATCTTTCAATGGTCCCTAATTCTCCACGTGGGGCCCACAAAGTATCTCATGTTTTGTCTTCCAGCCCAGGGCCCTTCCCACAGGTGTTACCAGGAAACATTTCCCCCTCCTTTTCTTTGCCTTTTGTTTGGCTCCCTATGGTTACTGCAATCTAACACAGTGTATCACTTTATAGTTATGTGGGTCAGGAATCAAACACCAGTCTCACTGTGCTAAGGTCAAGGTGTGGGCAAGCCTGCTTCCATTGGGAGGGTCAAGGGGATACTCTATTCTCTTCCTTCCAAAAAGCCATTTATGTTCCTCAACTGTGGCTTCCTCTGAACCTGTCTGAGCCACCACAAAGGAGCAGATTCATTAGAGACTGTTAACCTGTTGCCATTAAACACCCACTTTCTATTGCTTTGTCGTAAGACATAGGAGTAGACCACAAGGTCAGAATGCTTACAAGCTAGAAAACTTTGAGGCTGGACCAAGCCCAAAATATTGCTATACCAGAAGCCACACAAAATGACAAAGACAGGGGGAGTTATTGTCCTATAAAATGCCCTTGGTAAGACCCTAGAGGTGACAAGCATCCAAAGTGAGATTACAGATTCGCTCTCAGTGGATTTAAGTCAATCATTTTGAAGTCACATTGAAGAATACAGTATTAGTGTCTCACTATGTTGACATGACACTTCTGACGGGGATGATGCAAAGAGCTGTCTAGATTATCTTGCCCAAACTTCTGAGTTTCTTTGGATGCTTGCAACTGCTATTACTGAAAACACAGACCTTTCGCTGCGGCCAACACATATCTGAATGAAACACAGGGCCTGGCATCTCTACCTTCATGTTGGTCCTGTCCCCCTTACATCTTGCCTTTCGAATCATCCACTCAGCTCTGTGTGTAGACATGCCCATTATTTCACCAGGCTGTCACACTGGACTCTGACATGGGATCAACACGATCTGCTGCCCCTGAGTTCCTTGTCTCCTGGTGTGTGTGTGTGTGTGTGTGTGTGTGTGTGTGTGTGTTGGCAACTCAAGCTTAGGAGTCCTTCAGTCCCATCGCTGGGCAATGGTGCCTATCCTAGAAGATGAGGCTAGCTGTCTAATTCCTAACTTTAGCTCACCCCCAGAAATCAATGAAAGCCCTGCTCCCTTTCCTAAAGAAGTATCCTGGTCTCTTTTGGTCAGGGCTGGCTTCCTTAAGTTCTAGTTTGCTAGAATGAGTTGAAGTTCAATATAGGACCACTGTCTGTTCATAAGAGTCTAGGTTTCATTTCTACTGTTTTCACAACAAAGATCCCATAGTTCTGTGTGACCTTCTTCTAACCCCAGACCTGGCTTGCTGCAGCTCCTAGACAGTCCCCACACTCACGGCCCCATCTGATAGTCTCTTACTGCTTCCCTTCCCCACTTTTGAGAACCCCTGAGATTTCTTTGACCCACCTAGACAATCCAAGGTAATCTCTGTGTTTGTAGGGCAGCTACTCAGCAACACTTTAATCCGACACAGCAGTGGAGTCCAGAGCAGTCATCCCTGAGGACTGGATGCTCCCATGTCTGGGAGCCAGTATCCTGTATCCTGTGTTCCGCCCTTGTCTTTTCCTTTGGTCTTTCTCTTTCCTCCTTTTCTTTCTCTTCTTCTCCCTCCTGATCACCCCCACCATATTTTAATAAGGGGAAAAATGGGATGGACTGTCACTTTACTGAACACACTGGAGGGCCAATGGCAGATCTGGGGTCATTACTGAAATGCCAAAGGCAATGGAAGCTGTCTATCAAAACCAGCCTTGTAACTTGGAGGTCTTTCAGGCTGTATTCTTAATGGAGCCCTAACTCCATGGAGTTCGTTTCTTCGAGACTATTATGAAGTTGCAGATTACAGCATGCAATTCTTTCATCCTTTAATCAGAAGCATTCAAAAGGCAAGTTATTCAGGCATCGTATGCAAAGAGGATAGATTGCAGCGTGCACAGATGGATCCAGGAGACAGGAAGGTGATGCAGGGAGGGGCCCGAAGCAAGAGTCCTTCTGTTTGTGACCTTTTCCCTAGATCTGAGCAAAGGCTGATGGGATGAAGCTCCATTCGTAGGATAACTGGCTTGAAGCTTGGGCAGCAAACTTGGGGGACAAAGAAGGGAAGACAGCAGAGGCACAGAGCCATCGAAACTTTCTTTTTAAAATTTTCCCATGAACATGTTTGCAAAATGACAGATGAGAGCAATTTTGTTCACTCACTGACTCGTGGCTTGGCATGTTCAGTTTGCAATGGAAATACTAGACATTGTGCACGGGGCAAGAATTTTGCAGAGGAAAAAGAGAGAAAGGAAACAGATGACACTTCCTGTCAATAAGCTGATTTTAACTGTCACACCCCCATACACCACAGAGCTGGGGGAGGGGCTGCTAATGCAGTCAGTGGTTGAGTACTCAAGTAATTTCCCCGAGTCTGGAGTCTGTGTTCCTGTAGCACTGGGGATCCTGCCTAGAAATGTCGAAGCAACACAGGGACATCATTCCATCAGCAGTGAGGGGACATTGAGTGTGACCCAATCAGGACGGGAAGAACCCTAGAGAGAGACAGTGAGAATTGATTCCTCACTGAAAGCTGCTTCATAGTTTCATAGGACCAAGGTGGCAGATGTCGTCGTCAGCCTGGCTGGCTAAAAAGTGCCACCTCTAGGTCTCCTAAGACTGCCTTCATTCTTGATCCTTTCCTTTTATTAAAAACTAAAATGTATTTTATTTATTCTATGACAATGTCATACTTGTAAGCAATGCATCTTAATCATGTGTACCCCAGCTGTCTTTCCCATTCTCTACAGGAAGGCTTGGTTCCCCCTCCACCCTTCTCCAGGTGCCCTCAGCCTGTCTCCTCTCCCCGTCACATCCTCTTCTCATTTTCTTAGTAGCTCACTGAGTCCAGTTAGTGCTGCTCACCGGAATGTTGGCTGACCGTGTTGGCTCGGTCCTGTGCAGGTGATCGCAGCAAGTCCCTGAGGCGACGGCGTTCAGACTCCAAACTGCATCCTTGAGGCAGGCACAGCAGGCAATTTTAAAGGGGGAAACCACAAAGAGACAACTCCTGAGCCCCTTCCGATCATAATGCAATATTGTGTGTGCATGTGTGTGATGGGCAGGGAGGCACACATGTGTGCCATGGCATGTGTGGAGAAGTCAGAGCTATTCTCTGTTTCCAGCGTGCAGGTCCTGGACATTGAACCTAGGACATCAAGTGTGGCAGCAAGTACCCTGATTAACTGAGCTATCTTGATGGCCCATAGTCACCCCCCACCATTAATGGTACATGGGACATACATAAACTTGTTAGTAAGTAACTACCTACTGCTAATTTGTGAAGGAATGCTTTCTACTTTAAAATCCTATTGGAGGAGTACTTTCAATGTGACAATTGTCTTCTTTCTTTCAGCATTTCAGCCCTTCCTTCAGTTTCCCCCTCTCCTTTGAGCCAGTTGTCACACTCAGTTCTTACTGCCCCTCTGCAGAAAGACAGTACAGAACAATTAAAGCAGAAACAGAGAAAGGGAACCAAGCTAAACATGAAAACCAAATGCTTTCTGAAAACAAACAACAAAGGCTCTGAAGAGTCTCCTGTTGGTATTTATAAATTGATCTATTACTTTTGCCATTTTCTATTAAAATGTGTGTGTATAGGTGTGTGTGTAGTTAGTGTGTGTATAGGTGTATGTGTGTGTATAGTTAGTATGTATATAGGTGTGTGTATAGTTGTGTGTGTTTATGTAAGTATGTGTATGTATATAGTTATGTGTGTATAGGTTTGTATGTGTGCAGATATATATTTATGTAGGTATATGTGTGCATAGATTTGTGTATGTAGTTATGTGTTCATGTGTTCAGGTATGTGTGTGTGTAGGTACATTTGTATAGGTTTGTGTGTGTAGTGGTATGTGTGTTTGCGTGTGTAGGTTTATACGTGTGTAGATATGTGTTTGTAACTATGTATATGTAGGTTTGTGTGTGTATAGGTACTTATGTATATGGGTGTTTGTAGGTAGATGTATGCATTATATATGTAGGTGTGTGTATAGAGATGTAAGTGTAGTTATGTTTTCATGTGTATAGGTATATGTGTGTATATGGATATGTATGTGTAGGTTTGTATGTGTGTAGATATGTCTATGTAGGTATGTAAAGGTGTATATATAGGTTGTGTGTACGTAGTATATGTGTGTATATATTTGTGTGTGTATTTATGTGTTTACATGTTCAGGGATGTATGTAGATGTGTGTGTGTGTGCATAGGTATGAGTGTTTATGTGTGGGTGGATTTGTATGTGTGTAGAAATGAGTTTGTAGCTATTTTTGTGTGTAGATTCTCATGTGTGTAGATATGAGTTTGTAGCTATGTGTGTAGACTTATATGTGTGTAGGTATGTACATATGTAAGTGTGTCTAGGTATATGTGTGCACTGTATATGTAGATGTGTGTGTAGACATACGTATGTGTAGTTTTGTGTACATGTGTGTAGTTATATTGTGTGCAAGTTTATATGTGTATGTGTGTAGGTTTGTGTATATATAGATGTGTGTATGTGTGTGTGTGAAGGTGTCTGTGCATGCAGACCTCAGGTGAACTTGGACATCATTCTTCAGGTGCTGGTCACCTAATTTTGTGAGGTACATTCCCTCTCTGGCCTGGAACTCACAAATGGACTAGGCTGACTGGCCATCAAGCCCTAAGAATCTGCCTGATTATTCTCCCCCAGGGCTGGGACTAGGAGCATGGACCACATCTAGCTTTTCTATTTGGATTCTGGGCACTGCCCTTGGGTCCTCATGTTTGGAAACTAGTGCTTTACCAACAGAGCTAGCCTCCTGCCCTGTGTCTGTTATTATAGGAAATCACTAGCTAAGAAGATGTGAGAGGACTCTACGCCAACATAAATTACCTCCCAGCCTACATGGCTAAGCACACACCCAACTCTGGCACTCACTCACACACTAGGACTTTCGTGTGTCCATTTCCAAGGCCCTTCTGGCATAAATGGCAGCTGTCAACTTTCAGCCATTTCACGTGACCCGTCAGAGAGGAGGAAACCTGCAGACTCGGCACTTAGAGGAACACAAACACAACCCCACGTTGTGTGCCAGATGATACGATAAAAATAAAATGGCCCGCGCAAGCAGAACGCGGAATGAAGCCGCTAAGTAATGGACATTTGCTACACCCGTTTACTGGAAAAAACGCTCACGCATGAAGGGACGTTTGAGACTTATTAGAATCCCTTTCATTTTCACAACAATGAATGCGGCAATACGCTACCAAAAGATTTAATGAGAAATTAAGCACAACACACAACAGCCCAGCCAGGTGAACACACTCATTAGACTGTGAGAGTCTGCTCTACGCAGCTGGCAGAGGGAGAGCAACACAATGGGGGAGGAGGCACCGCTCAGCCAGGGAGGGCAGCCTAGGAATGGCAGGCTCATGTGTGCGGATGTCTGCACAGAAAGACCCACAAGACTCCCTCCTTCCCTACCCCAGGCTTCCATCTCAGACTAAACTTTAACCTTTGGGAAGATGAGTGTGTGTGACAGAGGGGCGGGGGAGATGGAGGCTGGAGGAGGAAGGAGATGGGGTTCGCGTCTAGACCCTCCCCTTGGCTCTTGTGTGTGTGTGGACTGCTCTAGCTCTTTCTGCTCCTGAAGTTGCTGCTTTGACCCCAGCAACATCACACTATGGTGGAAATCTCTCTCACAGAGCTCTGGGCCTGATTTTTCCTTTCTTCCTTAATGGGTATTTTCGATTCCATTAAATGATTAATGATCTTGTGCTTCCCAGGTGTCCACCATGGTTTCAGGCACGTGTTATTCCAATCCGACGGGTCCTTTGGACGAGTTTTAATGGGTTGCTTCTGTCTTTCCATTAATCCTTTGCATCCAGGTAATGGATCACCAACGACTATGGAACCGAACCTATTGGTGAGGGCCGGCTGTCCCTGTCTTTCAGTGGGGCTGCCATAGTTTGGACACTGCCTGTAGGGTTTCCAGCTGTGAAGGCTCCGTAGTGGGACTCTTGCCTGGAGAACAAATTAGAAAATATGGAAAGGCCCTGGCTATGTGGTGGAGCCATTTCATCTTGGCCTGATCCAGGCCTTGTTCAGCACCCATCATAGCCACAAACTCGGTCCTCAAAGTGCCACTGCAGCTCACGGGAAAGGGCTGTCGCTCCTCAGAGCCTCTCATTTGGCACCGTCCCGAGAAGTGATACCCAGACTGCCCTCTCCAGTCACAGGTACCTTATAAGGATGGGGGAGGCATATAACACTGTTCTGTGGGGTTGCTATGTTTTTAGACACACTTCCATTTGCTGATCAGGCCTGCATACACAGCCCAAGCTCCAAGCTTTTCCTTTCAAGGAGAAGCAAGATATCCCAGGCTTCTATCAGAGATGCCAAGACGAGCCACCAGGGTCATGTACTCCGATAGGTGGAGGTCCCCACACTCCATCTCAGACTCATGAATTTGAATTAGCTAAAATTCAGAGTAAATAGATAGATGGCAATGGGTGCCATTGAAATGCTTGAATGGATAGAGAAAGGAAGAAGGGGGGAAGAGAAATGGGGGAGGGAAGACACGGAAGGGAGAGCGAAAGGGAAATGAAAAGAAAGGAGGAATGAAAGGAAAAGGGAAGCAAGGGTGGGAGGAAGGAGGAAGAGTGAAAGAGGGAAAGGGAAGTAGGAAAGAAAGAAGAAAGGAAGGGAGTGGGGGAAAAATGGAGGAAGGAGGGAGGAGAGAGGAAGGCTAAGCTGAAGTCACCCACAGTCTACAAAGAGCTTCTGAGCTGGTATTTGCCGCAGCCTGTGTTAACCCAGCGCTGCATTAAGGGATTGGGGTTGTTTTAGTGACCCTTCTAGTGCTGTGAAGAGATCCCCATGGCCAAGGCAACCTACAGAAGCATTTTACTGTGGGATGGCTTCCCGTTTCAGAGTGTTGAGTCTATGACCATCAAAGTGGGGAGCATGGCAGCGGGCAGGTGGGCAAGGTGCTTGATCAGTGGCTGAGCTTCAGTCATGAGCCACGGCAGCTTGCAGAGAGATGGGAAGACTCTGGAAACCTCAAAGTCCACCCTTTGTGACACCCCTCCTCCAACAAGGCCACACCTCCTAATACAGTCACCAACTGGGAACCAAGTATTCAGATATCAGAGCCTATGCGGGCTGTTCTCACTCAAACCACCAGAGTGGCCCATGGAAACACAGAAACCACTTCATCGTAGAGATCGAGTTGCGTTTCCTCTGCGTTTGCAACAGAGATTTGAAATTGATTTCTTCATACTCACTCTCTGCCTGTCTGTCCTGGCTGCCTACATGCAGCACTCAGTTCCTCAGCTTGGTCACAACAGCAGTCCCAGCACAGAGTTTCAGATGACAGGTTGATTCCCAGTGTTCTATGCTGTAGGTTTGGTCCACAAGACAGGGGTGCATAGAGATGGGGCATTTGGGAGGTGGTTACCATGACGGTTCTGAACTCAGGTATGGCTGGATGCACATACAGATGGTAAATGAATGGCCAACAAGGTGATGTTGGAAACTTGCGGAGGTAGAAACTGGAGGGTGGGAATCACAGAAGGTCAGTCCTGAGATGTATTTTAGTTCCTGTTGATCGCTCCTTTACTTCCCAGCAGCTGTGAATTGAGCATCTTTGCTTTTCCATGCGATCCTAGCTGTGATGTTCCTCCTCACCATGGCCCAGAAATGACGGGACAAAGCGATCGTGGATTGAAAGTTCAGAAATTGTGAGTTTCAGTCCATGTTAGTAGACCTCAAAGGTGGACTGAGGAGCTGTGTTGGGCAATTTTCTGCTGCTGTGGCCAAACACCCAAGACATTCACTTAAAAACCAAGAACTGGGCCGGGTGGTGGTGGCGCACGCCTTTAATCGCAACACTAGGGAGGCAGAGGCAGGTGGATCTTTGTGAGTTCGAGGCCAACCTGGTCTACAAGAGCTAGTTCCAGGACAGACTACAGAGCTTCAGAGAAACCCTGTCTCAAAGATAAAACAAAACAAACAACAACAACTACAACAAAACCCAAAACAAACAAACAAACAAAAAACTAAGAACTGGTTGTTTCAGTTGATGACTTCAGATGCCTTTGAGCTCATGGCCACTTGGTGTTGTTGGTTTGGGTCTGTGGTGGCCCTGTGTTATTGGGCACATGGTGGCAGAATATTGCTTTCGAGGACATGGCTCCAAATGACCCAACTGGCTTCTATGAGGCGCCACTTCTTACACGTTCCCCTTGAGCATCCCTGGGAGGACCATGCCTTTAAAACACACATCTTCGGAAGAAATTCTGGGCCCCCCATGATAAAGCAAGTGCTAGGATCATTGGCACTCGTCCGTGGCTCACACCTCCCAGTGCGCCCACCCAGGACAGAAGGAAGAGAAACACGTGAGATGTGTCTGCTTGCTCATTTCCCGCTCGCTGTGTCATCGCTGGATTCTCGGAGCCTGAAGCAGAGCCAGGCTCCCCTGAGGAAGCCTGCAGCTGTGCATTTGCACAACTTCTAAACCTTATTTTAAAAAATGAAAATCACTCATTAAAATGTCAGCTCTGTTCTCCAGTCTGGTGTTTGGCTCCTGGTAAGACGTTGGTGGAACCAAGGACAGTTTTGCACCATAGACATGCTGGTTCGGGGACTCTGAAGTGTCGGCTTATACGGAGACTTCACATAAAACATGTATGTGCTGCGCCCACCTGCCTCTGGTATTTGGGGAAGACGGGCATCAGCTCTGGGGAACAGAATGTGCTCTTTATTCTTCGCGCACTTTCCATGGGATCTAGCTAGCAGAGCTGGAGCAGAGAGCACAACTCGAACTCAGACAGAGGTTAAAGGTCAGAGGTTAAAGGTATTCCTTCTTGTGAGCCACCCGTCATCAGTTGGTAGCGAATCTGGGGAAGGTGTTAAGAAGGAACCAGAAGCCAAATCCAACCAGTGGAGCCTTGTGGCACTATTGATTAGTGATGTCTGTTGTGGGTGGAACATGACTTAGGGGTGTAAGTGTTATGTATTTGTCCTGGACAGATTTGTCTCCAACGTGATCGTGTTTGACTGACTTAGCATGTGTGCCTAGCGCATTGCCATGCCGAGTAGGAGCTTGACCTGTGACTGCCGAGTGAGCCTATGGGATCAGCAGGTTTGTTCCAGAGAGTATGGAAGGAAGAGAGAAGAACAAGGTAAGAGATTGAAGCTCTGAAGTAGAGTGTGTGTGTGTGGCGGGGAGGGGGGGCAGCCTTTGAGGCCACACAGTCCTTCAGTGTTGCTGGGATCTCACATGATCGTGGCCACCTCCTTGCTTCCCCTACAGCCATTTCTAGATGCGAAATGTCACAGCTGCCACCAACACCTTCCTTAAAGTACAGGGCAAGCTGCTGGAAGCCACAGAGGCTCAGCAGGCTCCGAGCTTGGGAATGGATTTTCTGCTATTTGTGAGTGCTTCAAATGACAGCCACCTGTGGAGCATTCTATAGGCGAGTCACCACATTAAGGTGTCTAATTGATCGGTGTCCATTTGGGGGCCTTGTGTATCAACAGACGGGCTTCCTAGTCTCAGGGGTGCATTAGCCCGCCTAGGGCAAGTCCTCCACATGCTCTCCAGGTGCGCTGTAGCATCTCATCACCTGCCAGGGGGTCGCAGAGAAGGAGCACCTGCCCGAGCAGCACAGACGTGAAGGGGATCTGGAGCGGGTCAGAATTCCAGGTCTGAGCGCAGACGGAAGACCTTTCTGTTGGTGCAGTTTGAATGGAAACCACTGCTGGGTTTCCAGGATAATTCTTGGAATTCGCTTTTGAATTACACTGAAAATATTGGGTCTTTTACAGTGTAACGGTTGATCGATCGTCCTTGGGTTCTTGACGGGGTATGTCCATGAGGCCATTTTCAGAGTGGTTTGATTGAGAAGGGCAGAGAACCAGTCTGAATGTGGCCCACACTGATTCCAAGGACTGCAGTTCTAAGCTGAATACAGTGGGGAAAGGAAGGTCAGCTCACTACCAGTTTTTCCATTTATTCTACTTCCTGGTTTGCTGAGGAAGTGAGGGAGACTCCTCAAGCTCCTGGAGTCACAACGGACCATGCTTCCCCATCAGGATGGACTGTACCTCTTCAAACTGCGAGCCAAAACAACCCTTTTTCTTTCAGTAGTTGCTTGTCCAGTATTTACTCATAGCAACGGGAAACATATTAATACACATAGTATATTGCCAAAGTGAATGTGATTCAGTGCCCCACCTGGGTCAGAGTAGTGGCAGTCGACACTGCGTATTCTAGTTTTATGTTGGCTTGACACAGGCCAGAGTCCTCAGGAAGGTGGGAGCCTCAACTGAGAAAATGCCTCCATAAGATAGGGTGTAAGCAAACCTCTAGGGTATTTTCTTAATTAGTGATGGATAAGGGATGTGCAGCCCATTACAGGAGGTGCTATCTCTGGACTGGGCGGTCCTGGGTTCTCTAAAAAAGCAGGCTAAGCAAGCCACGAGGAGTGAGCCAGTCAATAGCTTTTCTCCGTGGTCTCTGCATCAGCTCCTGCCTCCAGGTTCCTGCCTTGCTTGAGTCCCTGTCCTGACTTCCTCTGAGGGTGAACTGTGATGTGCAGTCTAAGTCGATAAGCCCTTTCATTCCAAAGCTGGTTTGGCTGAGGGTGTGTCATCACAAAATTGGTGCCAGGTGAGTGGAATATTGTTATGACAGACCTGGCCATGCTGTTTTGGGGAGGACTGTGGGAGGACTTTAGAACTGTGAACTATAAACTCCCTTGAGTGCTGACAGGTCAGTGAGAGATTCCATAGGATCTTGGAAGATTTGGAGTAAAACAGACAGTGGAGGCCTGGCTTGTGACATCTCAGAGGGAAGCAAAGACTCTACCAGGCCTTCTGTGTGATAACTCTGTGGTATCTGGTCAGATGGAACTGAAGAATCAGCTGTGATTAACAAGAGACCGAAGTCTGAAAATAAGACCTTTGTCTGACTGGGACACTGGACGCTGGTTACCTGGAGCTGAGAAATTAGCAGTGGTTAAGAAGATGCTAGTACTGTTGAAGTGAAATCTTCTGGGAAGTGCTTCCTTGGAGTCAGCACACGGAAGCTGTGTTCCAGAGGCATCCAGGGTTGTACCTTGTACTGGCAGCTGAACGTGATAGTGTAAGAGTTACGCAGGTGGTAGTGGTTTTGAAGGCACGAAGGGGTCACGGACAGCAGCTGATGTTTGGCACTGTGAGAGACCAGGAGAGGCCATTGGTGAAGGTGTAGCCTCAGTAGCATTTGAGGGCCCAGCCTTGAAAGGGTCATGCAGAGAAGCTGAGGGTTGGCACCATGGAGGGAGTCTATGACAGGCTGCTGGTGAAAGTGCAGCCAAGCTGCAGTAGAGACCCCAGCATTTTGTAGATGCCAGTACCATGGGAGAACCGTAGCAGTGGCAGAGATGAGCCTGTCTGACCTTGAAGTCAAGCTGTGTGTGCTGCAGAGGGTAGAATTGGAGAGATACCCCAAGCCCTTCAGAGGAGCCCCGAAGGTTGTGCGTGAAGCCCAGACATTGGACATTGGGTTACTTATATAATAGGGGCTTGGTTTGGCTTTGTTTGGATTGTGACTGTGCTCTGGTCCTTCCCTCTTGAAGTGAGAAGGTATTTAATTTAGTTATGATTTTTACAGAGTCTACAGTTGAGAGACTTTGAACTTTTAAAAGAGAGTCTAGATTTTTAAAGAGGATGGATTTTTTTTTTTCAGGAGATTGAAGTTTTAATGTGCTTGAATTTGTAAGGACTGGAACTTTTAAAGTTATGTTTGATGCTGTGATATTAATATAAATGCACCATTTGAGGATAAATGAGACAGGAACGGTTCTAATTGAAAAGAGATGTGTTTGTGTGTCAAGCTGACAAGGTTTCCATTGTGATGGCTAGTTTTATGTCAGCTTGACACAAGGTAGAGTCATCAGAAAGGAGGGAGCCTCAATTGAGATAATGCCTCCCTAAGATCAGGCTTCAAGCAAGTCAATAGGGTATTTTCTTAATTAGAGGTTGATGGAGGAGGACCCAGCCCATTGTGGGTAGTGTCATCCCTGGGTTGGTGGCCCTGGGTTCTATAAGAAAGCAGGCTGAGCAAGCCATGAGGAGCAAGCCAGTGAGCCGAACTCTCCATGGCTTCTTTATTAGCTCCTGTTTCCAGGTTCCTACCCTGACTTCCTCTGATGAAGAACTATGATGTGGAAGTATAAGGTGAATAAACCTTTTCTTCCCTAAGTTGCTTTGGTCATCGTGTTTTAACAGAGCAATAGCAATCCTAACTGAATCAGAGGCATAGTGGTGAGCCCAAAGTCTTGCCATCTGCCAGTAACCAGGCATCCTTATCTCCAAAGACAGAGCAAGAACTTGGACTTTTACCTGTTTGATAAAGTGGCATGGTATCAGTGTGGCATGCACAGTGCCTGCTGAGGCAAGAGATTAAGTCCCTGAATCTCATTGTATGGGAGAGAAGGTGTTTAAGATACTATGAAAGTCACCCCTCATCATATTGAGACCCAGGACATTTTCAATTAGAACAAGAAAAGAACATAGACAGAAATCAACACCCAGATGGCTCAGATATTAGCGTTATCTTAGGAGTTTGGCAGTGCTTTAGGGAGCCCTCCTCATGCTCACCACAGGCTGTGTTCTTATGCTGACTCTCTATAGAAAGGAGGCAGAGTAAACCCACCCCCTGTTTGCCTAAGCCCAGGCCGTTGTGTCTAGCCTGTATTGTGAATGGGAATCCATGGATTTGGAAAGAAGAAGAAAATGCTTCATTGAGCAATCAGGGACAAGCTGGGAAAAAAATGGATGAAAACGTTTCATCAGATGTACAGACAGTCTCAGGAGAAAAACAATGGAAGTAGAAAGAAAAATCAAATGGAAGCACGGTGACTGCATCATTAACTGGGATTTTAAAATGGGCACACTCAACAGCAAACTGGGAAGGAGGAAGCATCAGTGAACTTAGGGAGAGAACAGTAAAAACAACTTAACCTGGACGACAACAGAGTGAAAAGGGCCCAGAAGAGGAAGCGAAGCTCAAAGGTCCCTCCATAAGAGGACACACCACCGCCATAGACCAGGGGAAGAGGCAGAAGGCATTTCAAATGGCCGAGAATCTCTCAAAATTTTCAAATTCTGGCCCTCGTAATGAAGAAGTTCAGCAGGACAGCGCAGTGCAGTCCCCTAGAGACCACACAAGCCACTCACCTCCAGACTTTGAACACCAAAGGCGGAGAAACATCCTTAGAAAGAGTCAGAGGAAAAAGTTTATCTTACCCCCACCTTGAGTTGGAAAACTAAACAACAGCTAGTTTCTTATCAGAAGTCATGGACCCCAAGAAGAAATGTACAGTACTTTTCAAATGGCTAAAGAAGAGATTTATCAACTCAGAAATCTCTGTTCACTGAAAATACCCTTTAAAAATAAGAGGAATGAAGATGTTTTAGGATTAAGGAGAGCAAAGAGTCTTTGTCACCAGTAGATCTACTCTGAAAGAGTGACTGAAGAGAATTCTCCAAAGCAGGAAGAGAACATCAAAGATGTATCCGAACATTGTAAGAGAAAAAAAGTACGAAAATCAAAATGTAAGACACATAAGAAGAATAAAAGGCGAGTAACATAAAAGTCTTCTCATACTGAGCCTAATTTTCTCATAATGTCTGGTGCTTGAGGCAACAACCATTGTTGATTATGGTCTTCAGTGTATGTAGAAGAAATATCGATGTTGTAAGTAGGTGAGTTTAGTAATGGGGCTTGAAAGGGGAATTGTTTCTTTGTGACTCTTGAGCTAATGAATGTCAGCACCTCGTGACTATGAGAAGTGATTTGGGCAAATGTGATATTTAATGCAGTCATCGAGAAACCTACACAAAGAGACATGCTGGGAATGACCACAGATATATCACACTGGGCTAAAGGATAGTCAGGTAACTCAGAGTTCTAGGAAAGAGACAGAAATGAGAAGCAAAGAACACACAGAAACAAAAAAGACAGAGGCAAGCTCCAGTAGATCAGTAATTACATTAAATATAAATGGTCTAAATGAAACAACTCCAACACAGAGACTGACAATAAATTTAAAAAGAATATAACTGTTTGCTGTGAGAAAGATCTTAATCCAACTGTAACATAGGTAAGATTGGAAGTAAATGATTGGCAAATGACATAATGTGAATCCAAAGAAAGCTGAGTAGGAATAGCTGTATTAGCAACAGATTAAATATACTTTAAAGCAAAACCAAAAACGCTTACCAGGGATGAATCAAAATGTTCCATAGGAACAAAAGGGTTGGCCAACCAAAAATGTATGGGAATCCTAGATGTATATACATGTGTTCTTAACCTGTTTCCTGCTGCTGTAACAGAAGACCGGAGACTGAGTAAGATATAAGCAAGAGAAGCATATTTGGTTCATGTTTTTAGAGGGCTAAAAGATCACATCTCGTAAGGGAATTCCTGATGGGACATGTCATGGCTAAAGGTATCAGATGGCAAATAAATATAATAGGAGGGGTAGATTTGTCTCTTCTATACCTAACCCACTCCCATTACAATGTCTTTAATCTATTCATGAGGGCAGAGTCTTGTGACCTCATCACCTTGTCAGGGTGAGTACTGAAAAAAGATACAGTGAATAGGTTCCGAGGAGTCTGTTTAACCCATGGCAACCCTCACGAAGCCGTAAAGCATGCCAAACAAAAACTGATAGAAATGAAAGCGGAAATGGACAAGCCTGCAATTCCCAGTTCGAGACTACAGCACTATTCTATTTGACCATTGAAAGAACCATAGAGTGTTGCCAAGGCTACACATCATAACTGTGGACCAACAGGATCCAACAGCCATCCACAGAGTACTCAAGGGCAGCAATGTACCCAGGGAACAGTTGTGAAGACAGATCATCTCCTGCACCGTGAAATGAATGAACAAATTCAAACATACTGAAATCATAAAGGGGTATCCTCTACCACATGGAATCAACTGAAATCCAGGCCCGGGAAAGGCAGAGACAGGAAGATCCCTGCAATTTGCTGGTCAGTCAGCCTACCTGAGTTGGTGAGTCCTATGTTCAGTGAGAAGCACCATCTCCAAAACAAGATGCAGAGTGACTAAGACGTCTGGCATCGACCACTGGGCATGTGCACAGCACTCCCTACACACACGCACGAATTCAAATCCACACATTAGATAATAAAATCACTCTGAGATGGGCTGCTTGCTGAGTCCCCGAAAGGAGCCACCCAACTCAACTGCTGGCCACGTGAGAGCGAGAATAAGCCTTTATTACATTAAGCCTCTGAGATTTGGGGTTGTGTATTAAAACAGCTAGTGTTAATTACCCTGACTAATGCACCCAATAAAAGTCAGGGCCTCAAAGTCTGTGTGGAGCCAAATATTAAACGCACGCCCAGCACTCAGGAGTAATTAAAAAGTGATTCCAATATTTACTTGTGTCTCTCGAAAAACACCAATGGGGTTTCAAGTCATCATTTTAGGCACTCGTCTCAAAACCTATTTTATTGCCAATATCATCCCATTTGACCCAGACACTTCCACCCATCAACTCTCTAACGGTTTCCCCAACTCGAAGTTCACGCTCGATTTCTTTTTCTCGCTAAGGCTCCCTTTCCGTCTGGACTTTCATAATGTAAGGGTTTTTGTCTCCTTCTCTGTCCCCATCTCCCCTCCTGCTGTCCTTCTGTTGCCAGGGAAGATCCAGATTGAGTTGTCTGACACAGAGGGATGTGTAAGGATTACATGAAATTAAGACAGGGAAATAGCAGCAATCCTGGGACAGGAGCATGCACCCATCGCAGGTTGCTTTCCTAGGATTCTGTCTCTGAGACGGAGTTGTCATGCACCTGTTTATGGGAAGCACGTTGCAAATTAATATACCTGTGGAGAGAGTAAAAGTAAGGATAGACCGAGGCAAAGCAAACAGTGTCCCAGGAGCCAAATCTCATGTCTCCGTGTCTCTTCTTTGGGCTAAAGGGGCTTAGCCTTCATCTTCCCGCATCCATCCTCATGGAAGTGATCTGCCTGGGGAGCAGGTGACCTTGGTCAAGGGCATTCCTGAGAGGCCTGCCAGCTGAAGGCTGCTGCTGACAGCTCTCTCTGCCTCTGGGACAGTGCATGCTGCCCTGTGGGAAGAGCTTGACTGCAGGTCACCATCCATCACGGTACTGGGAGCTTGTGTATGTATTGCAGGTAGGCCACTGCAGAGCAGCCCTGAGCTGTCTGTCCTTGCCTTGTCTTGGCTCCTCTTCTCCCTGCTCTTTCGTCTGTGGGAGGTCGAGGGTCTCTTACTCTCTTCTAGGCTCACAGCCTGCTTGAAGAACCACACCATAAATTCCTTCTTCCAAGAACCCTGTGACCTGATGCTTACTGTGCCTTGCTGCCTTGTCTGGTGCTGGCTAGTCTCCCGATGCTCACTGAGACTCACCGCCCTGCCCTGGTACTGGCCAGTCTCCTAATGCTCACTGTGCCTCGCCGCCTTGCCCTGCTGCTGGCCAGTCTTCTGCACAGGAACAGTGACCCCGAGACTTCTTCCTGGACTACAGGGTTACAGAGCAGTGTGCTGCTGGCCTTGCTGTCACAAATCGATTTCTCATTACTATTAAGGACACTGTAATTTGACTGTAGTCACCAGGAGGACTTGTTAATGACTCTGTCCCTCTTGATTGTTACCTGAAAGAGCACCCAGGGCTATGCATGTCTTACTAGCCTTCAAGATGACTTTTTTCTGGTTATCTATAATTAGGTCTGTGGCAGAGGCAGTGTTTGCATTTCCCTTCTCTACACAAGCCTCATTCTTTAATTCTTGCAGTGACTCAGACCAACCTTGGGTAAGCTTGGTAGTTAAGCCCCAGTAAGTCACGAGAAGAGGGGGAAGAAAGTTATATGGAGTCTTGGGATAGGTCTCTACTTGGATTTAAACGCAGCACCGCTGAGAAGGCCTACCCGGAATCAGAAGTTATCTCCATCCATGCCCACTTCAGCTTCTTCCTCTCTGAAATGCAGACAATGCGCCTGCCGAGTACGGGTGTCGCAAGACAGATACTCATATATGTCCTGTGTTTGTCCTCAGGATAAACACTTGGCATGTCCCCTAGAAGCATCGGCTGTATGCTAATTATTGATAGTTACATTTTTCACCTTAAAGTGTGTTCAGTTTGCAATTAGTGCATCCAGTTAGCCTATGGCAGTGCCTGGGAATCTTTGCAACCTTCTTTGCAACCTTCTCCTAGCGTTCTCTGCCCTGCCCTCCCTTTTGTAAATGCCAGCACAGCACAGGCTACAAGTCCTCCGGCAAGCTGAGTCCTTGGCTCATCCTGATGGCTCTCACTTCCAGCCAGCATGAATGGCTATGAACGGGCCTCCTGGCCATAGACCTCCTTGACTCAGTCCGAGCACTCATCTTTCAGGATGACGGCCTGGCTCTTGTGGAGAGTGAGTTTCGAGGGAGCTTTCAGATGCGCCCACAGCATCAGCCTTATTTCCCATCAGCGGCTTCTCCAACTCTAATCTCTAGCCATTTGCATTTCTTGAGCATTCCATGCTCAAAGTTGTTGAGCTTTTTTTGCAGGCTGTTTCTGTGGGGTGGACATCTCTTCAGTTTTCTGTCTTTGCGGGGCTTATCCCCTAGTCTACCTTAGAGTCAGGGTCTTCCCTTATCTGACTCCCTCCAAGATGCCAGGGTCTTCAGGTTTCTGGGTACACTCCCACTGAGCTCCACAGGCTTCTTTAGTCTCATTCTTATAAAATGTCACCACCTCTCCTGGCTGCCACCATTGCAACTTAGATCAGTATTTTCTGACTTGAACCTTGGGTGTGATGAGAAAAAGACGTCCCATTTCTATTCACTTGCTTGACACAGAGACTTCTGTATGCCACAGTTCTGGGTATTCACCCCTTATGCCAAGCTGATAAACGTATTACAGCCAGTTACCTAACAAAAGTATGTTACCAGAGCAATATAAACCTGAATCATGACAAGGAAGAATCTCCACCTTTAATGAACTTGGCACCTTGTGTAGGAGATAAATTGTATGTACAGAAGTTATAGAGAATGTTAGTGGTATATGAATAAGGCATAACAGATCTTTCTATTATGATAAGGGGAAGGAATCCTTGGTGCTTTGACCCTACCTGGAAGGGAAGGAAGGATTTCAACAGGTCTCATTAGAGATGGAGCAGGCTGGGGAACAAACAGAAGCAGTATCTCATGGTGCCAAGTTCCCGTATCTGTGTGTGGCTTCCACAATGCACATCTGGTTGTACAATAAAGAGGGAGGTTGGAAAAGACATGCAGACAGCTGTTGATACTGTGAAAGGTTTGGATGTCAGAGTAGCATCAGCAGAGCTGTGCCTTGGGTATATTTATTTCTAGAGAGAGAGCCCAGTCCAAAGACTTGGGAATAACATGATTATTCTGTCAAGTTAGACCAGGCCAGTAGTGACAGACAGTATCCAAGAGAAGAATATGGAGCCTTCATGAAGCCAGGAGTACACAACACAACTTGCATGTCATGATGTATGTGTGTGCATGTGTGTGTGTGCCTGTATGTGTGTGTGTGTGTGTGTGTGTGTGAGAGAGAGAGAGAGAGAGAGAGAGAGAGTAGTGACAGACAGTATCCAAGAGAAGAATATGGAGCATTCATGAAGCCAGGAGTACACAACACAACTTGCATGTCATGATGTATGTGTGTGCATGTGTGTGTGTGCCTGTATGTGTGTGTGTGTGTGTGTGTGTGTGTGTGTGTGTGTGTGTGTGTGAGAGAGAGAGAGAGAGAGAGAGAGAGAGAGAGAGATAACTACACAACAGCCATCCTAATCCAATGACAAAATGAAATCAGCTACCTAATGGGTGAATCGAGCCTCCCAGAATCATCTAGCTAGACCAGTTTTCCTCCAGGGTGAGTCTAGGATGTGCATCTAGGGCTGACTTTGCTAGTCCCAGGTCCCTTCTCTTAGTCACCCAGCTACTCTGTTCAGGACACAGCCTCCTTCCTGCCTCCACTCTGGCAGATAATGAAGGACAGAGTTGCTAGGTCAAAGCTTGTCTCTTTCTGGGGTCCCAGAAGGAAACAAACACAACACAGTTGTGTGATAACCCAGAAGGTGTGGGCTTCTGACAAAAGTGACACCATATTGGGGCCTCGAGGAGCCATTTGGTCATCTGTCTTTAATGGAGACTGGCAAAGTCTATTGTCCCTGAGTCCTTGGGAGTTTATGGTTTTGTATTAAATCTAACAATTCCCTTTTGATGAAGTATTTTATGATGGTTATTGTAAATTACTGGAAGGAAACTTTTTGGTCAGCGAGAATTTATGACAATGATAAATTCGGGCAATGTCTTTTTAAGTGTCTCCATGAAAGAACACTTCCAAAATCTCCCCAGGTTCTAGTCACAGGTAGAGCCTCTTGGTGATTATTTTTGTACATCTCAAGTGACTTCCTTTATTAAGATTCCTATGAATAAGACTTATGATTTATCTTGATGACATATTAACAGCCAGTCATACCAAATACATTTTTCTTTCTTATGTACCAGGAAGTATATTCTTGCTGTCAGCCTTTGGGGTACAATGAATTTTGAAAGTTCTCTGGTGTTCCTTCCTCATCACTGAACATTCTTTAACTTTGTAAGTTATCAAAATTGTGGTATAAAGGTTCTGGAGGGAAAAAAAAAGAAGAAGGGAGATAGGTGCCATAGTGTATTAACAGTAAGATATACCAAATGATGAAAGCCAGCCTGCGACTTACACACACACACACACACACACACACACACACACACACACGACTGAACTGGGTAATCTTTATGGTGTATCCCATTAGCAGTGAATGAGGGCTCCCCCAAGTATTTAGATTTCAAGTTGGTGTATTCTGTGGCCTCGATTAGTATGAAAGAGAGTGTACATGTTCCATTAAAAACCATCTTCAGTGCGTGTCATTTGAGAAAGAAACAGATAAAAGTGTTTAAATTTCACAGGGTCCTTTATCTGTGCCTTCGGGCTTTCCTCCTTGGATATGTTTACCACAGGAAAAGCAATCAAATCACAGGCCACTTCAGATTTTCCCAGGAGAAGGTGAGTCACTCATGACTCATTCCAAGGGAAGCATCTCTCACCATCAGGGGCAGGGGAGGGTTAGGTGGGAAAAAACAAAACGCAAAGAGTGTTTCTTCTTTTATCTACTGTGGCTTACCTCATCCTCTGCATGAGCCCTCACCTTTCAAGTTCAGAGTCCTGATAGCGAGTTAAAAATACTCACCATGGCCTCTGGGTGTTTCACAGCACCATCTCCCCCCATCTGCTTAAAGAATTTTCATGTCCCTCTCCAGTCTCATCTTGACCTTAGAGTTTTCATTTGCGTTCTTATAAATAGAACCAAAAAAAAATTGTACAGTGCAAAAGGGGGACACTGAGACAAGAGTAGTTTGGCATTGTTTCTCTTCTGAAAATAATTTCTTCTTCTTCTTCTTCTTCTTCTTCTTCTTCTTCTTCTTCTTCTTCTTCTTCTTCTTCTTCTTCTTCTCCTTCTCCTTCTCCTTCTCCTTCTCCTCCTCCTCCTCCTCTTCTTCCTCCTCCTCTTCCTCCTCCTTCCTTCCTTTTCTTCTTCTTCTTCTTCTTCCTCTTCTTTCTTCTCCTCTTCATTTCTTTCTCCTCCCCCCCTTTCTCAGAAGCATAGTGTAGACATGTAAAAATGGAGGGCAAGAGAGATTGCTTAGAGTATTTGCCTTGCAATCCTGAGGACTGAGACCATCCCCAGAATCTATGTAAATGAAGCCATGTGTGAAGGCTCTCTCCCATCTGTGATCAGCACAGGAGAAACAGCTATAGGCAGATCCCTGCGACTCAGGCTAAGTAGCCTCCCCTACCTACCCTACCCCGATGAATTGCCAGTCAGTGAGAGATCCCGTGGATGGAGCAACACCTGTAGTTGTCCTGTGACTCTCACACATATACACACACCCCACACAGGCATGTCCTCATGAACCCAGACCCAAGCACAACAAAAATGAGTAGCAAAGTTGGATTGGGTCTTGTCATGACGTGATATGTTGATCTTCAAAGAGAAACCGTCTGATTTCACGTGCAGAAGAGAAGTCCTTCTCTGTGAACCTGCCATGTAATGGAAATTTGTAGAGTAAGCCAGTTTACCAAAACTGGTGGGGTTTAAACTATAGATATGTGCTGTGTAAAGCATAGACAGGAATAAGTAGAGGAAAGAACCAGTGTGTAGGGGGTGTTTTCTAAATGCTGTTGGGGAGGAGCACTGAACCCAGTGCTGTGACTTTGTTCTGGAACTTGTGGGTGCCAATGTTGGCTCTCCGCAGGGACTGTAACTGGGTGAATGTTCACAAGCCAGTTTTGGTTCATCTCTATAAACTTCAGAACCTCCACTAGGTTACAATGACACTCTTAAATTCAGTCATCAGCTGAGAAAAACAAACAAACACTTTCAAGACATGATTTCCCTGATTGCTTGGATAAGCATTTTGAGATAGATACAAATATTTACTGTATAGTGTGAAATTAAAGTGTAATGTGGTTTAATAATATTGCTTTATGTATTTAATATAATGTAATTTGATGATATTAAATTGAACATGACAAAAGCATAATCCTAAGCACCTCCAAAGCATCACCTCTTCTTGCTATATTTCCTTCCTCTCTCCCTGTCCTGTCTCCCTTTTCAGATTCCTTCTGTGTATACTCTCCTTCGGATATTTTAGGGTGTAAGGGAAACAGCAACACCAAACAATGAGGTCTGCCTTCCTGGAGATTTACAAATGTTAAACAACAGATGCTAAACTAAAGACACAGTGGGGCCAGAGAGATGGCTCAGTAGTTAAGAACACTTGCTCTTACAGAGGACCAGAGCTCAATTCCAAGCGCCCACCTCAGGCTGCTCAAATGTACAATTTTAGCTTCAAGAGATCTGAAGTCTTCTTCTGGTCCTTTTAGGCAACTGCACATGTACGTCATGTGCTCACATAGACATATACATTAAGTAAAAATGTATTTGTAAAAGTAAAGAGTGTTTTAGAAGAAAATGTCAGCCAGAGTGATGGGGTGGGAGTGGGCTTGAGAGAAAGAGGGAGCAGGTTGAGGAGCCTGGGAGCCACGGCTCTGAAGCAGAGAGTGTGTGCTGTGAAGTAAAGAAGGAGAGAAAAGGAAGCTAACCCACACGGTTTCAGGAAGAGCAAAGGACACCCCAAGCTGGAGCAAAGTGGGTGCTGGGAGAAGGGAGTAGGGAATGAGGTCAGACGATGAGATGGGGCCTCATGGAGACCTGGGAGCCTTGGCTCTGCAGACAAGGTTAAGCAAGCTACCAAGTGAATCCACTTCTGCGTTCAGGGCATTTTGCCTCTTATGGAACCAGACTGGGACAGAGTGAGGGAAGCGCATGGGAGTATACCACAGCATATACCAAGTGGGTGTGTGTGTGTGTGTGTGACTGGACCAAAGTAGAGTAGTGACAGGTAGGGACCCATTCTAGATGGTTCTAAACCTAAGGGGCTCAATATGGTAAGTAAGCCAGTGCATGTGACACAGAACCACTCGGGCCAGAAGCTCTGGCAGCTCAGTTGGCAACCTGGTCCTGGGCACGCCTGCCTCACAGGGCATGAGGATTCACAGGGGGATTCCGGCTGGCGAGTTTTGCTAATCTGTGGTTTAAGAGTTGTCTGGCAACAACTCTGCTCATTCTTTCACCGTCAGTAATGGCAGTATTAATGACTGCTAGCATCATTGTTTGCTACTTCGGGAACCACGTGCTTCGTCCATTTACCTTCCCCCAATCCGGGAAGCTGAATGTGTTTGAGACTATGAGATTCTTTCTTTTCTGCCTAATTTATTTTATAAACGGCAAATGTAAATCACAGAGTTCCCACGTGCAGTTTCACTTGAGAGGGGTAGCGATGGCCTCGCCGTAATTGAGACGTTCTGACTTGGGGGGGTGCCTGCGGAACTGCTGAGTCGGAATGCCATTTCAATTTTTTTTGGGGGGGATGGCATGTTTTTAGTTTAAAAAATAATTTCCAGAGTGTCATTTTTGTAATTCTAATTTCAATTTATAGCCTAAAGATTGCAATGAGCGTTGGGGGGTATTGCTGCTTGCTTTGGGTCTTTGTCTGCTAATGTGTCTATTATTGCATCTGTAGCGAAACAAGAACATTTAAAAACAAACAGAAACCCAAACTTCTGAAATAAGCGTTTTCTAACTGTGTTCTGTCACTGGGTGCCAGACACTTCAGGGAGTTGGTTGGGTTGTCACAGAGTCTCTCGGACTGTGCCGTTACGGTGTTAGTTTTATTTTGTTCTTGGGGTTTTTGTTAGTTTTCTTAGAGAAAATGTAAGGTCATAATTCCTGACTGAGGACTGTCTAGAATGGTGCAAATTTTAGTAATAACTCATTCCAAGCCTCAGATTTTATTGATGGAGAGATTGAGGCCTAGGATTGCAAGTTAGTTTGCTGAAGAGCCAATGCAAATTTTGCTATGGTTTTCTACCTTCCTTCCTTGCATTCTCTTCCTCCCTTCTTCTCCTTCCTTTCTTTTCTTTTTGCTTTAAAACACAGGGACTACCCTGAATCCCAGGGAGGCGTGGAACTGACAACATAACTCTCAAGCTGGTCGATTTTGCACCAGCCTCCTGAGTACTGAGATTCTAGGCATGGACTCCTTCCCCAATATTATTAAACTATGAATGCTCTCATCTGCCATGGTAAAGACCAAAGGAGGAACAGGTATCTAAGCAACCATTCTGTCCCCAGAGTGAGGCTGCTTGACCAATGACAAGATCCATCTCTTTTCTAATAAGAAGATGCTCAGCTGGATCTTCCTGACTCCGTGAGACACCAAGTCTTGCCGTGTGTTTGCCGTCATTGTGTGGAGGATGGCCGTTCCTCCCTGTTGAGGTTGTCAGGCTCAGAGTCTGCCCCATCCACAAAGGCACACCTGTGCCTCCTTCATAGTAATGACCGCAGCAAAATGACTGCCACTCGGGTGGCAGGAAAGTGGCACCGTGGGAAATGGGTGGAAACCAGGGCTTTTACATAGCCCTGCTAATGGGTAGTAACACACATGGAACGGAATGCGCCTAATGATGTAGTCCCTAAAGAGGGTGCAGGTTCTGGTGACCTTAGGCAAGAACTTGGGTCTCTATTTCCCCATTTATAGAATGAGAATGGTAACAACAGCCCATACCTTACCACGCGAGAGGACAGTTGGTTTCCAGAGCAAGAGAAACAAACAAACAAACAAAAAGAGTTCTGTGTGACATTTGGTGACATTACATGGGACTTGCTTATGGAAGCTTTCTTTGGGCCTGATGTCCCCAGTGGACCCTGCTAGGGCACTGAGCATCTGCCCAGCCCAGCGGGTGAATAGTCTGCCCTTCCAGTCACTATACTTTAGAAATACCAAGTTAGGTCAGCTATAGATCTGGGGTGGTGGGGGAATGGCAGCAGAGGGAGGAATTCAGGATTAGTTTTGATTTAGGGTATCAGTAGGCAACACTCTCTCACCATATGTAACTGCCTGCTGAGCATGCTGGGCAACCTTCAAGCATTTTTCCTGGGTTCAGATTGGCTTCCCAGGAACATGTGTGGGGGTAACAACTTCAGAGGGTTCAGTCTGCGGTTACTTAATGCCATGCACTTGTGGAAGACATCATGACATCAACAGAGTATGGATAATAAGCAAGGAAATGGGGGATACAGGAAGGATCCAGGACAGGCTATAACCCCAAGAATACCTAAGCTAATAACACCCTTACTCCAAATTATCCCCTTCCCAACAATGTGAACATCCTAAGAATTCACAAAACGATTAATTCCTTGGTTATGTCAGAGCTCTCGGGAGCCAGTGACTCGCCAAAGAGCATCACCTAGCAACCAAGTGTTCTCCCATACATCAGTCTATAGAGGACAGTTATTATTCAATCCATGATGGGTCCCTTCATCACTGTAGCCATTGCTGAATTCTGGGCTCTTCTGTAGCCCCTCTGACTGCTGGTTAGACCCAAGAAGAATGTCTTGAGTGTCGGTAACCTGCGTATCTTTCCCTCGGGGTAGGGACATTGCTGCTCTGAGAGTGGACAGTGCTATTGTGACAAGCCCTTCAGGTCCCCGAGGGATGGTGAAATACTGCTGACAGACAGTCCTGGATATCAGCTGGCTTGGGAATGGGCTTGGCTGCAGTGCTGGTTCAGTCAGGAAGCAGTTGACACCGGTGGGGTGGATGACTGGCTTCTCATATCATCTCTGATGAGCCATTCTGGCCACACAGGTTCCCACGGGGTCATCTGAGGCTTTGGCAAGATGGCATCTCAACTCAGATGACTCATCCCAAGTTTTCCTCTGTGCCTTCACTTCCCTGGGCTATAACCCAATAAGCACCACCCACGTGTCCTCAGCCAAGACACTGATTCCCCAGGGTTTACCAGGAGATGGTATGAGCCAAAGAGTGTGGATGCTTGTGACCCTCAAAAGTATTTTCTGTTCTCTGCCTTGAAGTCAGTTCCTGAAAAAGACTGACCCCTGTGGTCCCGTGCTCCCTGTGGGTCCCCCACTCCCTGTGATCCCCCACTCCCTGTGGCCCCTCATTCCCCATGGTCCCTACTCCCTGTGGCCCCCATTTCTCATGGCCCCCATCCCTATGGTCCCCCCACTCCATGTAGTTCCCCCACTCTCCATGATCCCCCACTCACAATGGCCCTCATTTCCCACGGTCCCCCATCTCCTGTAGTCCCCCACTCCTCATAGTCCTCATTTCCCATGGTCCCCCATCTCCTGTAGCCCCCCACTCCCTGGGGTCCCTCACTCTATGATTCACACCTTGTCCTGAAAATTGTCTTCTATTTACCGATTCTCCTCGTCTTATCAACATGGTTTAGCCGCTGAACTGTAAACTCCAACATTTGGGAAGGACGATGTTCCCTAGTGACTTGGGCAGGGAGTGGTGGGGTGGCGCCCTGACCCAGCTGGCCCTTGGACAGCCTCTGAGAGGATCAGCCTCAAGGATGGAGTTCTGCCTTCTCCCCCGCATCTTGCTGCCTTTTCCAAATAGACACGGTTTCTAATTATAGAGCATCCATTTTTAGGTATTCATGAGCCTAACCAAATCAAAAATGAAACTTTAATTATAAGGTTAAAAAAAGAAAAGGTCCAATCCCTGGCATGGTTCTGTGTTTTGCTTTGGATGGTGGGGTGGCGGGTCAGCTTGTTTTAGCATTTATGACTTCCGTGGTGTGCATTTTTCAAAACTTCTCTGTAAAGAACATATATTACTTTTGTAAATGAAAAAACTGGCAGTTTATTAAGTAAAGCCCCCTTCACCACTACATCCTGGGCATGTCCCCAGTAGCTACAGGAGGAAAACTCTCAATGTTTCTGACTTCTCTGAAATGAGGACTCAGCACAGCCTCCTGATAGGACTGGAGGCTTTCCGGCCAAGGGAGAAAGAATCACTCGAGACCGGAGCAGACCATATTTCATGCCGTGGACACAACCCCAGAGCAGCGCCTTGCTTTTCACTGTGAATTACAGAGAAGAAGATGTGAACATAATGGGGCCGGACTGGGGGGGGGAATCTCATCTTCCTTCATACAGGTGCTCATTAACATAACAAAACATTAGCGAGTGTTTAGCCGGTGCCTTGCTTCTTCCTAAGCAGGGACACAATAGAAATATGTTAGAAGGAAGAAGTAAGTCAACTCGACCAAGAGAGGCATTTTCATCCCGGGGGACGGGGAAAGGGGGGTGAAATATGCGGTCACCAAGGAAGGGCCACCATGTTTTATTTTGTAATTATGAAAATTTGTCTCTTTTGACAAGTGAAATGAATTTAGGCACTCAGGCATGGGGAGAAAGTTGAACTGTCTGAAAATTAAATCAAAGTAAAAATGAAAAATATAAATGGGTGTTTCATATTCACTAACGGGGGAGTCATCTTTCAGACCTGACATTTTGAAGCCGTCCCCATGAAACTTGATAGCTCATACCTCCGAGTAAATTATGGTCCCGAGCAGTGTGGAAATAATTGAGAATGTTTGTTGTTTTTAAATAAATGCAATAAATCTGGAGTGGCGTCAGCAGCCTGGAGTGGAGAGAGTACCATTTTATACCCTAACATGCTTGGCATGCTGGGATGCTAGGGGAGACACACCCTTGTGGCTGGGTCTTAGCTTAGATTGAGTATGGACATGCTATGTTTCAGACTGGGTAAGGCAAGCATCCTCTGACACAGCCCTGTATGAATGACATCATGGCATGAGCCAAAGAGGGGCCATGCCCAATAGAAAGAGGCTCGAATATGGCTCTACCATGTCTTGTATGTACATCTCAAGCAGGCTGCTTCCTTTTTAAAAGGCAAGTGTGGGGGAGACTCTGCCTCCCGGCAGTGATGAATAACCAAGAAGGGCTCCTCAAGTCAGTGGTCCTCAACCTTCCTAATGCTGCAACCCTTTAATACAGTCACTCATGTGGTGGTGACCTTAACCATAAAATTGTTTTTGTTGCTACTCCATAACTATAATTTGCTACTATTATGAATCATGATGTAAGTATCTGATATGTAGTATATCTTACATGTGACCCCTGTGTAAGGGTGGGTTGACCCCCTTTTGATAACACTGTGTTAAGTTGTTGCTGCTACAACATGTGTGATCTTGCCTTGAGTTGTACCTAGAACTGAATGCTCAATCCAGTGTTTTTCAATAGTCATTGATCTATCTATCTATCTATCTATCTATCTATCTATCTATCTATCTATCTATCATATATCTATCATATATCTACCTATCTTCTATCCATCTATCTTATATCTATCATCTACTTCTCTATCATCTATCTATCTATCTATCTATCTATCTATCTATCTATCTATCTATCTATCTTCTACCTATTTGCCTATCTTCTGTCTGTCTGTCTGTCTGTCTATCTATCTATCTTCTACCTATTTGCCTATCTTCTGTCTGTCTGTCTGTCTGTCTATCTATCTATCTTCTACCTATATACCTATTTTCTATCTATCTGTCTGTATATCTGTCTGTCTGTCTATCAATCTAACTTTGAACTTGACCTTTGGTTTGGGTGCTTTCAAGGAATGAGACAGTTGTGGGTCGATTATGAGCCATTCTTTGTGCCCTTGTAGGCCTGCATTCATAGATGAGAACCGAAGAGAACTGCACCATGGCCTTTAAGTTTTGAACAGGGAAATCGATTGTCAGCATTGTCAGTGTCGTCCCCGCCTTGTGGCTTTTTGAGGTGGGCTATCATGTAGGCCATGTCCTTGAAATCCCTGTGTGGTTGAGGATCACCTTAAACTCTTGATCCTTGTGTCTCTGTCTCCCAAGTGCTGGGTTACTGGTATCGTACTGTTTCTGGGGATCATCTGGCAAATGAAATGATACATACACATGTACACAAACACACATGCAAACGAACACACACAATACATACACTTCTATTTTAGGAAAGTGTCCTATTCATGCATCTTATATTGCATTTAAGAGTACCATGCCTTTATCAAACATATGGAGTTCCTTTTCAGCCACGCTGTCATGTCACAGAAATCAATCCCCTGTCTTAAAACTCAGTTCATTCCACAAAACCGTGGCTTGTGGGCAACCGATGTGGCTAGGAACCTTTCAGTTTTAATTAGTTCACAATCAAGAGTGGTTTAGTTCAAGACCTCACTGGAATGGAGAGATTCATGATGAGAAGATATAAAGTCGACCCTGGGAGGCCGACAGCAAAGTGGAGCCATCTTTTGCCTGCGTTCCTGCCTGTGTCTCCTTTCTTCCTCCACTGTTGCTTTTGTCCATCCCCTTCCCCTAGCTCCCGACAATCGGCCTACACCTGATTTCTCTCTTTGACTGGTGCTCTCTGCCTCCCTATGCCCATGTCCCCACACCCCATCCAGCTGGCCCTGCTGGACACAGTCACCTTCCGTTTCCATGACCCTTCCTTCCCAGCAATTTCTCTTGTCACTCTCACCCCAGTTTGTTCTTGGCACATGGACGGACTTGCCCGTTCATTTGTTGTCTACATAGACCTAAGCATTAGGAAAGCAGGATCCACCTGGCACCTTCAGCCTCAGCGCCTCATGACACCGCGCACAGGGAAGTCACTAAGGAAAGATGCAAGTGAGACATGACTGGAGGAACATGACCTAAAAACAAGACTCTGCCTGTCTTAGCAGTGACTGGCATCTCCCTAGCCCCCAGGGTCCTCGTTGTTGGCCATGGGTTCCTCATTTCCCATCAGTACATGCCCAACTGATGCTTCATCCACAAACTACAATAGCCAGCTCAGGGTTGCTTTTAGATCTGAGTTGATTCAGTGAAACCGGTTCCAACCCAGGTGTCCTGGGGCTGCGAGGAAAGGGGCGGCTAAGTTGTGACTGCGTTTTCAAAGTTTCAGAGCACATAGTTTTCTGTCTAAGAATAAAGTCAACTCTCAAGAAAATATAGACCAAAAGTAAGAACAAGCCCCTGTGCAATTGCTTGGCTCCTAGATCCAACCTCTCCTGAAATATGCATCTAGACTTTTCAGGTTTATGAACCAAAATAACCCTCATTGCTCCTTCCCAGCAGGAGAGAGCCTCCTGCATAAGGGCTCAAGGAGTGTGGAGCACAGAAACAGCAGAAGGCTTGTCTAGTTTAGTCAGCAGTGTCCCCAGGGTCTCCTAAGCCTTTCTCCAGGGTCTCTGCTTCAGGGCCTGCATCATAGCCATGGGGAGAGCAGACTCAACCCAGCTGAGATGCTTCATGGGCTGTGTGTGGCTAATAAAACAGAGGCCTGTTTATTGTAAGAGGAACCTTATACAGTGGCTAGGACAGGAAGAATGGTAATGACACTGGCTATAGCAGGGCCTGGATCTGGATCTGTAGTTGGTTTATTTTATTTATTTTATTTATTTTTTTTTTTACTTTTTTTATTCTTTGCTCTTCTGGGTGCCTGCCATCCAGCTCCCAAATAAATACACAGGAAGGCTTATTATTACTTCTAAATGCCCAGCCTTAGCTTGGCTTGTTTCTTGCTAGCTTTTCTTAAATTATTCCATTTACCTTTTACCTCTGACCTTTTATTTTTCTCTATTTCCTTATACCTTTCCTTCTTCCTCTGTTGCTGACTGTGTAGCTGGGTGACTGGCCCCTGGAGTCCTCCTCCTTTCTCTTTTGTTACTTGATCTTTCTTCTTTTTATCCTTTTCATTCTCTCTGCCTGCCAGCCCCGCCTATCCTTTCTTCTGCCTTACTATTGGTCATTCAGCTCTTTATTAGACCAATCAGGTGTTTTAGACAGGCAAGGTAACACAGCTTCACAGAGTTAAACAAATGCAACACAAAAGAATGCAACACATCTTTGCATCTTTAAACAAACACAACACATCTGAAAAGAATATTTTTCAACATGGATCCTTGACTGGGCAGAACCTGCTAGACTCATATGACAGCTGCTCCCCTCACCACCTAACCCCAAGGCTGCTGTATCAACCAGCAAGAGACAGTTCATTGACATGCGTAGAAAATCTGGCTTGAGCTCTGTCATTAGGCACTTTGATCCTGGCATGGTGGGGCCCTGATGAGAAAAGCATACAGTGAGCCGTGGCTACCAAGACAGGTCGCTTACTGTTTGAACTCATTTAATTGAAAGGTAAAATGTAACAGCTGATACAAGTTCAAGTAGGCAGGCCTGACGGCTGTCTCCTGACTTCTACTTAGTGACTGCGTAAACTTGGAACCTGGTTCTTGGCTCCCTAAAGTCTCAGTTTCAGCTTCTGAAGTATTCAATGTATTTCCTGTGATGCGCGCCCCACAGCCCCACACAGGGCATGTGTCAAGTGTTAGTCCATCCCAGCCGCTCAGTGAAGGAGTCAGGGTGGTGCCTGGCGTCGGTGGTGAGGGAGCAGGGGTCAGAGGGGTTCACACTGCTCCTCTGGAGGTCTCCCAGCTGTGAGCGTGCTGCCGGAGCCTAAACAGCTTAGCCTGACTTCAAGGCCCTCACAGTGATGGGTTATTGATTTTTCTTTTCTGCTAATAATGCTGGCTCCTTGCAAATAGTAGCTGGGAGTTTTTCCATCAGGGAGGGGTACAGCCTGCTGGTCCACTACAGTGCACAGCTGCTGCGTTCTTGGGTTTTTGAGGAGGGTGATTCAGACAGACAGCCAACATATCATACTCCCTCAGATAGGAGGCACCTTTTCTTGGGGAGCACTCTTCCTAATCTTGAAGTCACTTAAGAACTTATTTTCGGTTAAATTAACAACATTTATAAATGATTAAAAATAAAACATAATGACAATATAAAGTTAAACGGACTGAAGGCGTGGCTTCCTTCTTTCCTACTCGTGGAGTTCTGAGCTTGATCCGCAGGAAAGCTGGAAGCTAAGTGAAATACACATTTGAAATCCCAGCACTCAGAAGGTGGACGGGAAGGAGGATCAGAGGTTCAAGGTCATCCTCAGCTGCAAGTTAGAGGCCAGCCTGCACTGTGTGAGACCTGTCACACCATGGCCCAGAGGGATGCTTTCTGTGGTTCCAAAGCCCAGAGTGGTGAGCTGGCTCAGCAGCTGGGGAGCATGTGCTGCCTGCCCCAGGTGTGATCCTGACCTGATAGGATCCCTGGAATTCACAAAAGATGGAAGGAGACAATCAGCTCCACAGAGCTGTTCTCTGGCTTCCGCATGCATGCCTTGGCATACTCACACCCTCCAGTAATAATACAGACAACTCAGATCACATAGACTTCAGAAGGCCGTCCTCACACGACTACGGTGGTGGTAACTTTGCCTACACAATGTTAGAAATGCAAAAATTTTCTACCTTTATGTGGGCATTTGGGCTCATGTGGTGCGTGCACACATGTGTGTGTGTGTGTGTGTGTGTGTGTGTTTGAGTCTATAGTTTTCCTTTATACCAGGTTGTTCTTGTGTTCACACACACACACACACACACACACACACACACACACACACCATGTGTTTTCCTTAATTCCTTATCTTAAGAAATATTCTCTCACTTCTAGTGAGAAGTCTAGGGCATTCTTTCTTTACCTCTTTAAGTGAATTTGGTCTAGTTTATATACCTACCTACCTACCTACATATATATGTATATATAATTGTCAAGTAATACCTACATTTTTCCAAATTTGTATTATTATAAACAATATTGCACTGGCTGCATTAGCCATATTTGAAGCCACATCTACAGAATAAGCTTCTAGAAGGGGATGCAGGGAATCAAAGGGTGTTTGTAACTCTGATCATTACTAGGAAGAGACAGTGGGCAGGTCACACGCAGCACGCTGCCCACACAGGAGGAGGTCTCTCTTTCCTGGCCTTCTATGCAATGCTGTACATACTTCGGATCAAACAGATGACCACGGGATCTCATTTCTATTTGGGTTTGCATTTCTGTGTGTTGAGTGAGCTGGTGCCGAGCTCTCATTAGACGGCTTGTTCATTAAGTAATTACTACATTGTCGCCGCGGTTACTTTCAGAGCTGTGTCTGCCCAGATAGGCGGAAGGGTTTGTACTGAGTCTCTGCCAAGGCAACCAGAAGAGGGGAGAGGCTGGAAAGGGCTACTTGCCCTGTTTCACTTCCATGGCTTAATTAATTGGCCATTTCCGCGAGAAGGGCTACACTGGGCTGTTTTAATGCAGGCTGCATGAGCTCTCTACCCCATTTAGACCAGATCTTGGGAAAGGATTGTGGAAGGGCCGAATAGTAAATACTTCAGACTTTAGGGGGCTGGATGGTCTCACCAAAGGATTCACCCCTGCCCCAACCATGCAGGAGAAGCTCAGAGTAAAGTGGAAGTGAGTGGGTGGAGCTACCTTCTAACACAAACCTATGGACCAAAAAGACAAGGGAACTCCCTTTGGCCCAAGGCCCTTGGCTTTCAAAGCTCTGTTCTGTTCTGTGCATCTAAGTAACAGATCAGAGTCAAGGGTGAATATTGTTCTTTTCACAACTGATTTTGAATGTAAATAAGGGCATCAAATGGCTGCCACTATACAAGTTGCTGTTCTCTACACTTTAGGTCAATTATCTCATTTGATTCTCACAATAACTGAAACAAGAGGTGGCTTCTACCTTAAAGTGTTTTGCTTTGCTTTGCTTTTCAAGGCAAGTTCTTATGATGCAGCCCTGGCTGGTATGGCACTCAATATATAGTCCAGACCAGCATCAATCTCACAGTAATCCTGCTTCAACCTCTCAAATGCTAGGGCCACCATGTTTGGCTTTATTCATCCATTTTATAGATGAGAAAACTGAGTCATGGAGAGGTTGAGCAGGTAATAATAAATCACACAGTGCTGTGTTAAGTGTTTCTTTGCGGTTTGAAGCCGTGGTTCTCAAAAGGTCTTCCTAGCAGTCTGGGGAGATGGCTCAGGGGTAAAGTGTCATGAAATCATGAGGACCTCCCAGCCCCATATCTTAGCTCCTACCACTTCAGCGCTGAGGAGAAGGGTGTGAGAATTCTGGGGTCTTGTTAGCAAGCCAACTGAGCTGAACCAACAGGGCCAAGTCCAGGGAGTGAGTTTAGTCTCAACCAATAGGTGGGGGCGCTGGAGAGATGGAACAGTGCTTGGACCCAAATTTCATTTCCAGCACACATATCAGCTAACTGACAAATGCCTGTAACTCCAGTTCTATGGAGGTCTGAGACCACTGACCGACATGAACATAGTCACACGTCCAAACTTTCATGCATGGAGGGAGACACGCACATGTATATATGTACACACAATTTTAAAAAATGAATTGTAAGAGGTGGTGCCTGTCTGTAATCCCAAAACTTGGAAGGCAGAGGCAGGGTACATACACCCAAGCAAACATAGTGAGACAATGTCTTGAATCAATCAATCAATCAAAAAGAAAGAATGCAAGAAAGAAAGAAATGAAGTGCTGTGGGAGTTCCTTCAGCTCCTTCAGCCAATCGCCGCTGAGTTACCAGCCCATTGGGGCGTGGTCTCTCCCTTTAAAAAAAGCAGCGGCTGTCCTCCACTCTCTCTTTGTCTTCCGGCTCCGTTTCCGGCCCCTGGACTCCTTTCCTGTTCGCGCGGAGGGGCTGTTGTCTGGGACGGTAATCTGTAAGTTTTTTCCCCTTTGAATAAATAACCATTCTATTAATCATAATTCCAAACTGGTGTGGGATTGTCTGTGACTTACGCCTTCATCTGGCGCCCCACGTTTGGTTGTAGAACCCCCCCTTCCCCCCCACTCAACTGCTTGCTACCAGCTCGGCTAGTCACGAGACCTCCCTCAGCTGCGGCCTGTGCCCTGTGTGTGGAGCCAGCAGTTCAGTTAAACCCCACGCCTCCCAAGCTCCACAGCCTCGGGACAGTCTCTGCCTGCCTGGTTTGCTCTTTTCTGAGTTGTTTTTAAATTTCCCTTGTAAGTGCGGTGCTTTAGTGGCGTGAATCAGAACGACTCGGTCACGTGGAGGCATACGCGGCTTCCGGGTTGCTCTTTTCTACCCCTGGATTCTGGGTTTCTGGTTCCGTGTATGGAATTGATTTAATTAAACTTTCTTTCTTGAGCAACTTATATTTCCTAGTTTTTAACAAATACTAAGGCAGACACTGAAACAGGACCTGTTTAAGTCACCTTTGCAGTGGTTCTAGTCGCAACTTGGCAACAGCGCCGCCAACTAGACAAGAGGTAATATGGCAGTTTTTGTTTCCAACGCCAATTTTACTGTTTTCTTTATTAATACAATGGATTATGTCATGCAAGGTTTATATGACTATGGGAATATATTAATTTACTTGTTGCTAGGTTTCAGTTTTCTTTTCAATATTTTATCATTAAGAAAGATACGATTTTTACGGACTAATATTGAACAACTAGTTGAAAGGATTAAAATTATTGAAAATCAGGGGTTATCTGAACAAGTGGATACTATGATAGACAAAATTGACTCCATGTCCAAGGGTACTAGGAAGTTACCTGAAAGGGTACAGGCTGTTGAATTTGACGTTCAGATGTTACCACAAAGTTTTGATAAGGTAACAGATAGAATGAACCTCCAGAATGGGAACCAAAAAACTGATACCTTAGTGAAATTACTAGAAACACGGGTAGGTCAGGAGATTCAGGATTTAAGGGATACAATGATAAAAAGATTAGAAATGATTGAAGAAACTATTGGAGCTGGTGAACAGAGTAAGAAGGCACAAGGACAGGATACAATGCCACCACCAGCTGTTAGAACTGGCTTACCCAGGGTCCTAACAACATACCCTGTAATTTATTCTGACAAAGGGTTAACTTCCAAAGGCTCAAAGGGAGTTAAAGAAGCTAGATGGACACCAATAGCAATGAATGATTTAAAAGAAATTAAGCAAGCTGTCGTTAACTTTGGCTTGCACTCTGCATTTGTTAAGGAAATGATAAGGACTTGGGCTTCTAATGTCAGAGCTACCCCCCATGATTTCTCTCAGCTAGTGTCTGCAGTTTTAGATGATGGGCCTTCCTTGATGTTTGGAATTTATTTCAGAGAAGAATCCAAACATATGGAACAGCAAGGAAGAGCAAAAGGTGTGGAGGTTTCCCAAGATCAAATTCTTGGTGTAGGAGCATATGCTGATCCACAGGTCCAAGCTCTTTATGATGAAGAAGTGCTGTCCTTATGTCACAAAGCAGCCTTGAATGCTTTGAATAGAATACAAGATCCAGCAAAAAGGGTCGAATCATATACCAGGGTTAGGCAGGGACAGAGAGAACCCTTTACTGACTTTGTGCAAAGATTAATTAAGGCTCTGGACATAGGGGTAACAGACCCAGAAGCTAGACGAATACTTCTTGAATCTCTAGCTTTTGAAAATGCAAATACTGAATGTAAAAAGATAATTGGGCCTTTAAGATCTAGATCAGCACCAATGGAAGAATGGATACAGCATACAATGAATGTTGAGATGTTTAGCTATAACGATGAATCCTGGGTAGGAGAAGCGATTTCCAAAGCTATGAGGAGACATCAAACTACCAGGTGTTTTAATTGTGGTAAATTAGGACATCTGAAAAGGGATTGCAGGCAAAGAAATCCTAGGAATAATATCTCCTCTGGGAATGACAAAAGTAGGAGATCTCAGCCTTCAGGTATATGCAGAAGATGCGGTAAAGGCCGACATTGGTCCAACGAATGCAGGTCAACAACAGACAGACAAGGCAACCCGATACCATCGGGAAACTCCTTGAGGGGCCTCTCGCAGGCCCCCAAGCCAAAAGTGGCCCAGTCATTCCCAGTTACAGTCGAAAATGTGTCTCACCAAGAAAATTAAAAACTCCAATGTCTGCCGTAAAAAGTAATACTGGTCTAAATGATGAATTACATGTGGAGAATGAGTCAAAAAATTCAGGAGGACAGAGTAAACGTATATTTTGGCAAACGTATATTAACGATCAAAGACCAAAGCTAAGAGTCTGTATAAATGGCATTTTTATTGAAGGCTTATTAGACACAGGTGCGGATGTAAGTATAATTACTCCAGAATCCTGGCATCCGAATTGGCCTCTTCATGAGGTAGATGTTCAGTTCCTGGGAATTGGAACCCTATCTCGTGTAAAACAAAGCACAAGATGGGTGGAATGCATAGGGCCTGAAGGGCAAATAGGAAGATTAAGGCCATATATAGCAAATATTGCAATAAATTTATGGGGCCGTGACCTGCTACAGCAATGGAATACCCAGATTAACATTCCTGTAGTTCCAGGAACTCACAATTCTGGGAAGGATATAATGAGGTATTATGGAAAAAGGTCACCAGCCATTCAGGCTGTACAAGAACACACAGCCAATAGCAAACCTTTAGAGGTACCAACAGCCCTACCTTTAAAATGGCTAACTGAGAAGCCAATATGGATCAAGCAGTGGCCTCTAGCTGAAGATAAGTTACAGGCTTTGGAACAGCTGGTACAAGAGCAACTAGATGCTAACCATATTGAAGAATCAACCAGCCCTTGGAATTCTCCTGTGTTTGTTGTAAAAAAGAAATCTGGTAAATGGAGAATGGTGACAGATCTAAGAGCTGTCAACAAGGTAATTCAGCCTATGGGTCCGCTACAATCTGGAATTCCTTTGCCTTCTCTATTACCAAGAGGATGGCCTCTTATAGTTATTGATTTGAAAGATTGTTTTTTCACTATACCTTTGCAAAAAAAGGATAGAGAAAAATTTGCCTTCACAGTGCCTACTTATAATAATTCTCAGCCTACTAGGAGATATCAATGGACTGTCCTCCCACAGGGGATGCTCAATAGTCCCACATTGTGTCAATATTTTGTTAATAAGCCACTGGAAATAATTCGTAAGCAATTTCCCAAGTCCATAATTTATCATTACATGGATGACATTTTATTATCTGATTCAAATAAAGATATTTTGGAAAGTATGTTTGAAGAAGTAAAGAAAGTTTTGCCTAGGTGGGGATTACAAATTGCCCCTGAAAAGATTCAAAGAGGAGATTCTATTAATTACCTAGGCTACAGAATAGGGTTAGAGAAAATTCGAACACAAAAGGCACAAATTAGGAGAGACCGGTTACGGACTCTTAATGACTTCCAAAGATTGTTAGGAGATATTTCCAGTCTACGACCAGCTGTTGGGATAACACCTGATCTAATAGTTCATTTAAACAAAACCTTAGATGGTGATAAGGATTTGAATAGTCCCAGGAAATTGACAGTTGAAGCAGAAAAGGAACTGACAATGATTGAGGAAAAATTACAGGAGGCACATGTGGATAGGGTCAACCCGAATCTTAGTTCCATCCTAGTCATACTGCCTTCCAGAATTTCTCCTACAGGGATTTTAATGCAGAGGGAAGATATTATTTTAGAGTGGATATTTATACCTCATAAACCAAGTAAAAAATTAAAAACTTATGTAGAAAAGGTTTCAGAATTAATTATAAAAGGTAAACTGAGACTTCGTCAACTAGCAGGTATAGACCCAGCAGAAATTATAGTGCCTTTTACTACTGAGGAAATAAGAAAGTTATGGGAAGATAATGAACCATGGCAAAGAGCTTGTGCTAATTTTTTGGGAGAAATTAGCAGCAACTATCCCAAAAGTGATAGACTTAACCTCATAAAGAGAACTTCTTGGATTCTTCCTAGAATTGTACGTGATGCTCCAATAACTGGAGCTCGGACATTTTATACCGATGCAAATAAATCAGGGAAAGCAGGTTATAAATCAGAAGAATTGAGTAAGGTGGAACAAAGCCCTTATAATTCTGTCCAGAAGGCAGAATTATATGCCATTCTTATGGTGCTAAGGGATTTTAAAGAACCTCTTAATATAGTTACAGATTCACAATATGCAGAAAGAGTTATCTTGCATATTGAAACCGCTGAATTCATACCAGATGACACAGAGTTGACTTCATTGTTTATCGAGGTACAGGACATAATTAGGAATAGGCTTTGTCCAATGTACATAACACACATCCGGTCCCATACCGGTCTGCCTGGGCCTCTAGCACAAGGTAACGCTGAAATTGACCAATTATTGATTGGAAGCGTTCTGCAGGCCTCAGAATTTCATAAAAAACATCATGTCAATAGTAAAGGCTTAAAGAAAGAGTTTTCCATTACATGGCAACAAGCTAAGGACATTATAAAGAGATGTCCTACTTGTTCTTTCTATAATCAAACACCATTGCCTGCAGGGAGTAACCCAAAGGGTACTCAAAGGAATGAAATCTGGCAGATGGATGTGTTCCACTTTATGGAATTTGGTAAATTAAAATATGTACACCACACCATAGACACGTATTCAGGTTTTCAATGGGCAACTGCCCTGAGCTCAGAAAAGGCTGATTCGGTAATCACACATTTATTGGAAGTTATGGCCATCATGGGTATACCTGCACAAATAAAGACAGACAATGGTCCAGCATATGTATCTAAGAAAATGAAACGCTTCTTTGCTTATTATAATATAAAACACGTTACAGGTATACCAAATAATCCTACAGGTCAGGCAGTTATAGAAAGATCAAATCGTACTATAAAGGATATGCTAAACAAACAGAAAGGGATGAAAGATACCCCCAGAAATAGATTGCATAATGCTTTATTAACCTTGAATTTTCTTAATGCTAATGAGAAAGGAACAACAGCAGCAGAGAGGCATTGGATAATGGAAAAAACTTCTGAACTAAACCAACCTGTTTATTTCAAAGACGTGCTGACCTCTCAATGGAAGCCAGGAGATGTGCTACGTTGGGGAAGGGGTTTTGCTCTTGTTTCCACAGGAGAAGAAAAATTGTGGATACCATCAAAATTAATAAAGGTTCGATTTGAAGAGGAGAAACCTCTTGGAAAGGAGAAATGACAGCATCTACAATGATGATAACCATACAGGTGGTAAGAAAAGCATATAGAATGGGGGCAGGGTTCTGTTCTTATCTCCACAGGAAAACACTGATCTTTGAAAAGTTCAAGGGACCCTGGATATTTGAATACTGACAGATGGAAAATAACGGCCCAATAGGGACTATCAAGAAAACTGAATAGGTTCTGTAAGTACCATATACTAAATCATATTTCTAAATTTATAGAGCTGGTTTTAGAGTTGAACTCTGGCTCAGTCCCTCTCTAATTCCAAGCCTGTTGTTTAAAGAAAAACCCAGAGTTTCTGGAGTTTCTGTCTCATGTCAAGAGCCATGATATGGGACAGAAAGAAATATGAGTTTAGAAAACATCTTTACTTTTCTTCATATCTATCATACCTTCATTAAATATATCTATCATGTCTCTCATTGAATATAGGTATTCATGTATATGTCTATATAATTAATGTTTAAGTTTTCCACAATGAACAATGAGTTTTTCCTACAGTGACATTTGAAGTTTCCAGGAAGAAGATGGGGCCCCATAACAACAACTCCACCTGGTTGATATGACGTCATGATACTGATAGCGCTACTACAAGACCTGTTTTGGGTACCAGCTGCACAAGACGGTTCCAACGTGCTGAAATGGTGCACATCTTGTACAACATTCTGGCCAGACCTCCACAAAATACTCAGAGACTATTTGCAATTTTAAAAGACATTGATCTTGAAATTTAACCATCATTTTACTTTCACAGGATCCCCCAGAAAGAACGTCGCCCCCATGACAGCTGGAAGTAATTCTAGAGAACGACGTCCCCTCTCCCAATAAAGTTTGTCCTTGGGTTTAGGGACATCATTTAGGGGTTGGTTATAATTAGTATACGGTTGAGGGTTGGGGGAGGAATTTTATAAGCACAGGAATCTTAAAAAAAAAAAAAAAAAAAAAAGGAGGGATAATTGGATTATGGGATAAATAGATTTGTACTTGTGAGTTATTGCTTTTAGACAAACATATTGGTATCGATTCTTATATATTGATACAAAGTTAAATTATGTTGACTATTTTATGCATGCATGCTTCATGCTTCTACCTCTGTTTAAAACATTTTTATGTATTTGTATATATATATTGTATTGATATATGTATATTTACCATATTGCATTGTACACTTCTACCTCTGATTAAGATACTTATATATTGTTTATGTATTGATATATATTTACCATATTGCAATGTATACTTGCACATTGTTTATATTTGGAGGTCTCATTGTCCTCATTTATTGCACACTTGTTTATTATCTCAGTCTTTAAGTTAGATAGATATTGAGAATTATATAGATCAACAGTCATCTAAGTTTGTCATTTATAATTAGACTAATCAGGTTCTTTAGATATATAGAGATTATATTCAGTATAGATAGATAATCTTCAACCTCTTCAAAGAGCTGTAGAAAATGGCCTTTAATCTAATTCAGAGTTCTATGGTAGGGAGACACAATCACTCCTGGCAACACTGATCTATGCCCGAGAGAATGTTGAGCACCAAAGACACTCCACCTGGAGCCTTTCTTCTTGGCAGAACTGGCCTTTGGGTAAAAAAATGCTCATACCTCAACTACTGACAGAGTTACAGAATATCCGTAAATGGATAAAACAAGACTGTCATATCCTGCCAAGACAGGGTAAGATAGTTTTGAAGTTTCTTGCCTTTGAAAATGGTATGTCAGTTACATCAGGCCTTAGCCAAAGTTGGTTGCTTCAACGCTGCAAATGTGACTTTGGGTGTTTGTCCAGGTAGCCAGTTGTCTCTGCGATTTGGTACATGTTCTGGAAGTTGTTTGATTGCACTTCCTAATTACTCAGATAACATTATTTCCCTTCTCAGATCTTCGATGGGATTGAAGATTATATAAATGTAGTTACTTTCCTTTCATGACTTGGCCAAGTTATTTGTTATACAAGACTTAAGCTAGTTAGAATAGGATATTTGTATTTATTGTATATAATTTCGTAGGTTTGTACTTATTGTATATAATTGCGTAGTAGGCTTAGAACTCTCTTACTTAAACAAAAGGGGGAGATGCTGTGGGAGTTCCTTCAGCTCCTTCAGCCAATCGCCGCTGAGTTACCAGCCCATTGGGGCGTGGTCTCTCCCTTTAAAAAAAGCAGCGGCTGTCCTCCACTCTCTCTTTGTCTTCCGGCTCCGTTTCCGGCCCCTGGACTCCTTTCCTGTTCGCGCGGAGGGGCTGTTGTCTGGGACGGTAATCTGTAAGTTTTTTCCCCTTTGAATAAATAACCATTCTATTAATCATAATTCCAAACTGGTGTGGGATTGTCTGTGACTTACGCCTTCAATGAAGGAAGGAAAGAAAGAAAGAAAAAGAGAAAGAAGGAATGAATGAAGGAAAGAAAAAGAGAAAGAGAGAGAGAAAGAGAGAGAGAAAGAAAAAAGGAAAGAAAGAAAGATAGAAAGAAAAAAGATGGAGAGCAATTGAGGAAGACCCTTGGCATTGACTTCTCACCTCTACATATGTGCTCAGGTGCATGGGTGTGGGAATGCACACACACATAGATGCACATCAACATTTCTTATAGATTTCCATGTGTATTAATTTTGCTGATTGGAATCCACATTCTATGTTATAGAGGAGAGCGCTGATAGCTCTTTAGTCCCTTTCTGCCTGTTCCTGGGTTCAAGCAATCCGTGCTATCCTTTCATTTTGCCTCCTTTCTCCCCCTGCTCCTCATCTTCAGGCTCCTCAGCCTGGTGAGAAACTCAACCCCAGGGAACAGGCACTCCCCGAAGCAGTGCTTTTTATCTCTAGGAAGTACTGAAGCACTGAGTTCAAGATGCAGGCTCTGTCTCCGGCGATGCCCAGTGCCTTAGTGCAGGTGGCTGGAGGGTGGCCGGGCACTGCCTGGAATGCCAACACCACGCTTTTTCCCACTTCAGTGTCTTACCCTCGCAAATGCTAAATTGCCCCATAAACAAAATACATCTGGTGTTTGACTCATGGAAAGTATTTCTCTACGGTTGAAAAGAAGTGTGTGGATAGTCTGACTCCATTAATTTCCACTGGAGTGACTCTGGACCATCTGTCGCAGGCTCTGTTGCAGGGGGAGGGGCAAGCCTGGGACACTGGGCAGTCAGCTTGGCAAGGAGGTGCTGCGCTGGCTTGGTGGAGCTGTGGATGGGTGCTCACATCAGCTGGGGACCTGACAGATGGAAGAGTGCCTCTTCGGCCTGCTCTGGTCGCTATGTAGGTCTCCCAGGCTCCGCAATACTGCAGTTCTGGAGGCCTGGTGGAGACAGCCTATACCTCAGGTGCCTTGGTCTTCATGATCTGGCCTTGGCATGTTGGCCGTGATGGCTCTGATGCATGCCAGGGTTCCTGGGATGTCTGCATGGTGCAGACCATGGATACCTCTTGAGTCCTTTGAGGACTTCTGTGCTAATTGTGGGGAATGGATCTGAGGTTTTCAGGGAGTGAGGTTTCCCCATGGAACATCTAGAGCCCAACTATTGGAGGAAACAAGGCCTTAAGACAGCTCCACTGGTAAGTTCAGCCCCAGAGGGCTTGAGGCTAGGCTCTGAAGGAACACAGACCTGGGTTTAAGCATCATCTCTCCTTGCCATAGTTATGTGCCGTCTGCCAAGTTATTAACGTCCCTGATCTCTGTACCATCATCTTAACGCTGGGGGTTGTTTGTAGTCAATGTGACAGTGTTCTGTTGCCTATTGTCACTTGAATTAGTGCCTGTTGTATATGAGATGCCGAAATGGGGGGATGTTTACCATGACCAATCATTGTCAAATGTCAAATTCTAGTACGATAGCTGTCAGGAAGCTATGACCTAAAATCCTCTCTGTCTTTGGGTGAGTGTGGAACCTGTGCATAGATGGGGTTAGCATTCTGGGTTAACCAAGAGGGAGGCTATCTGGGTAGTACTGATAAAATCAAGTGAGCCCTTAAACCCAACAGAAATCTTCCAGAGCCGGAGGTTAGGGAGGTAAGTCTGTCAGTGGAGGGGACATGTCTGAAAATAAATGATCTTCTTGCTTCATGTCACCGCTGTGACAAAGCACTCCAAGGAGGGGGTTATTTGGTTCATAATCCCAGGTTATACAGTATCACTGTGGGGAAATCAAGGTAGGAACTTAAGTGGCATGTCCAGTCTCCTGTCAGCGGGTCTTTCTCATCACCACCACAAAGGGCTCCCTCTACCTCCTCCTAAGCTACTGCCCTTCTTCTGTAGCTGTGGGTACCATGCCCAGCCTTCTGCAGCTCCTCTCTCAAATACTACACACGAAGCTGAAAGAGAGTCAGGAGCCTGTGTCCGCCTCCTGTGACAGTCTATAGGCAGCCCGCAGAGATGCCTTCAAGGGGTGAACGTTCCAGGGTCAGCAGGGCAGGCAGTGATGGTGCTCCTCCAGGACATCGGGCTGGCCTCGGGAGAAACTTGAAGGCCCATGTGATGGCAGAGAGATGTAGGCTATGATACTCTAGGGAGAACCTGGTCAGATCCAAGCTCTGCCATTTCCCAGCCTTCTGACATGGAAAGTAGAGGGTTTCCCTGAGCCTCAGTTTCTTGCTCCAGAAAATGGAGAATTGGCATCTCATAGAAAGGTGGGGATGAGACAGATTTTCAGAGAGCAGCCAGCTCAGCCTGGCCCATAGAGGATGCTTAGCATGTATTAGCATTCTCCTCCTTGCCTCCTCTCTGCCTGTGGAAGCAGAAACTTCCCATGGCAAGGAAAGATGAAGCACAGCACAGCATGAGTGATGGATGAAGAAAGAAACCAGACTGCGGGACCCAAGCTGATGTCCCAGGAGGCCTGGCCAGTGGAACAGGTCTGGCTCACATCTCTTTGTACCTTCTCAGGCAGGAGTCTCCTCTCCATAGAGCCTGTTGTCACCACCAGGACCATTTCTGCATTCAGCCACAGCTCCTGATTAGACTCATGAATATTCAAACGCTCGTCTCCCCTTATTTGCCTGCCTATTAGCATTCCGTCTCTAGGCTTATTTTGCAGGTTTTTTTCCATGGCACATTTGTTCTGTGATTCACACTTCAGCGTCCGATGTGACCAGCTTTGAGATGGTACCAGCCCTTCCCCGTCCTGAAAAAGGCTAGGTCGTCTCCCCTCTGCCTTAGCTACCGGCTCCCTCTTGCTCTCTCTGCTCCTGAAGATGGGAGGGTGGTGGAGCAGCCCGCAGAGTGACACTCTGGGAGGGAGCTCTCTCTTCTACGATTTTAAAATTCATATTGATAATAATAATCCAGCCCATATGTCTATCACTTCATATTTTACAAAGAGACTTCATGGCATCCTGTTTCACAGCCTGCCTCTCTGCAGATACAAAACGCTGGCTTTCTTTTCTGAATGGGGCCATGTCTCTTTCCCTTCTGAATATTTAGCAACAAGATCTCGACAAAACAGAACCTGTGCTAAAGCCCAGCTGTACAACCTCTCACACTGGTGCCCCAGGGAAAGAGATCTGTCTTCTTCTCCCCATGTGTGAGCTGGATGTGAAATTTCCAGTATTGAAATGTGTTTGCGGAATAGAGTGTGCAAGGGTTTCGTGTGGATGCTGTTAGGAGTTACCACGAACTTGGTGGCTTACAGGGCACACATCCTCTCTTGTACAGAGTCAGGTTTATGACAAAGGAGGGCCGAATGTATTCCTTTTGCAGGTACCGGGGGAAATCAATTCGCCTGTCTTGCCAAACCTTCTGTGTGTGTGTGTGTGTGTGTGTGTGTGTGTGTGTGTATGTGTGTGAGAGAGAGAGAGAGAGAGAGAGAGAGAGAGAGAGACTATGGTGTGCATGTGTATATGTTGCATACATGTATGTGTTATGCATGGTTGGACATGTATGTAGGTGTGTATGTATGAGTATGTTGTATAAGTTGGCCAAGATTGATAGCAGGTCTCTTTCTAGACATTTCCCCTCTTATATCTCTTACTTGAACCCAAAATTCACTGGTTTGCTTAGTCTTGCTAGCCCGATTCCTCTGGGGCTCCTCTGTTTTAGCTCAAGCCCTGGGATTACAAGGACAACCTGCCTACTTGGCATTGATGTGGCTTCGGAGAGAGTCCAGCTTCTCTGCTGCAGGGTGGCAATGTCCCTGGTGATGCATGGAGGGCACGTGGAGGAAGGTTTGTAGCGCACACCCAGCTTTCTAGCCAGATCCCTGGATGATTAAGGCATCTGCTATCAAAACAATGCCCAACTTGATTCTCACCATCACTTCTGAATTAGAAGTTGTCACCAGTCCAAGCTGAGACGCCAAGAGGTTGCATAAGAATCCACATAGTCATGCAGCACAGTTTAGGAGCGCTAGAGTTAGTTCTCTCCTTCCACTGTGCGGTTCCCAGAAATCCAACTTCAGCTGGGATGTTTGACAGGAGTCACCTGTGCCTACTGAGTCAGCTCTCAGTCCTAGTTCACGGGCTCTGATACCAGACAGGACTGGATTCATGCTAAGCTCTGAAGCTTTGTGGCTTGGCACATGTTCCTCACTGCACCTCCACTCTTCCATCCGTGAAATGGAGATGCAGTACCCTGTTATGGCTGCACGGTTTCTTGGGAGGCATTAGATGAAAGGAGGCCTATGAAGGGCTTAGCACAGGGCCCAGAACCTTCCTTCACCATTGTTATTGCTTATACATGCATTGGCCAGGCTTATAGTGAGAGATTGCTACAATTAAAGAAACTACTGTCTGAGAATACCAACAGGGGCAATTCCACAAGCCTCCTGGGGCTTAGGAACATCTGTATTCACTGACCATGCCCCATACAACATGCAAAAGGCCTTACCCGTGTGCACATTTGGTAGTCAAACTGAGCTAAGAGGTAGGTGTGAGTGTGGTCCCCATTTACATATAAAGAAACCAACGCTGGGGAAAGGAAGAGATTTCCCTAATTCATTACTGATGTAAGGGATAGAATCTGCAGCTCCTGAAGCCTGCCATACCTTGCACACCGGATACCACTCCCTTGTGCTTGATGAATTAGTCCGTAAACAGATACAATAGGCTGGTCTATGGTAGCACATTTCTGATAGCCAGTGTACCTTGTAGCTGGAGACCTGAGAAAATCCCTGAGAGTTAATTGCCAGTCAAGACTTACTACAATGCCACTGTCACATGAAGGAACCCCCCTGGGGTCATTTCCTAACAGCTCCCCAGAGCTGTTTCCTCACATCCCATATACTTCCTGTTTGAGTCTGCGTTTACATTGAAGCTGATATTGAGACCGAAGCCTGGGGAACAACACAGAGAGTTTTCCTTAGAACACAAAACATCCAATTTCCAAAGATCTGGCTGGAGCACAAATAGGTGTTGACTTCAGCTCTTCTGGGAACTGCGGCTGTGCATACCAACGGGGCCCCGTGGCTTCACAGAGACGGCCCAAGCTTCTCAGAGAGTGTTTGTCAACAGGAGGCTCTATGTGGGAGCTCAGGGAACTCTTGAATAATGTATACCATCCACACGTTAAGGTTGATTAAAATCCTAAGTGCCTTATCCAAGTGGAGCAAACGGCTCTTGAGTTCCATGCCTGTTGAAACTCAATGATCTTCAAGGACTTTTTAAGACACTGGGTACCGGAGCCATCAGATCTGTGAGGAGACCAGCACGCATGTAACAGCTCGTAGGGACAGTGCCAACCGAACCCATCTACAGTGGGAATGTTGCATGCGAATCCTCGTGTAGCCAGAGACACAGAAGCATGAATAATTGAGGGCTTGTGATTTTTCCTAGCTAAGGGGGAGGAAGGAGAAGGTAGTTGCTCGGGTTTTGAGGACTGTGCGGTGTGCTTTGTGATTGGCGCAGGCTTCATTGCTAAGATATCGGTTGTCATCGGGGAACCTTTGACCCCTATCTAGTCAGTGAGAAACTGACCCGTGAACTTGGGCTTCTGAAACTACACCAGAGTTGAGATTTCTCATTAGGGAGTCAGCCACAGGGAGGTCTGGTGAAGGCAGATGCCAGGGAGTCCAGACTATAGGGAGGAAACCCAACCCTTGTCAAATACACCATGTCTCTCCTATACCTGCCTGACATCGTATTTTAGAAGCGGAACTAGTGTGGTTTATTCAAAGGTTAACAGATAGAGAGAAATGTCGCCTCAGGTTGAACTTCAACTGCATTTGATTTACTTGATCTGGGTGACAATCTAGATTTGGGTTGATGTTCTTTAGGTTAATATCTTAGGGTTGCTGGTATGGGATGGATATAGGGAGATCATGAAGGGATTGGCCTATAGGACAGCGTTTTAGATTAGCTTGTAGCCACCTACTCAAGTATGCCTGCTGCAGTCTTAGTCCCAGAACCACAGAGTTTGACCCCAGGGTCTTAAGAGAGGTAAGTTAAAGTCATTAGTGGCCATAACCCAATGACACCATCTTCCTTATAGATGGATAGCCATCTGTGAATGGGGATCAGTGTGGTGGGGAGATAGTAAGCAAAGGTGGGGTTGAACCACGTATCAAACATCAACAGCCAACAAACCCAGAGGCTGGAAGAGGACCGTGGGATGGAAGATCCTTCCCAACCTGGCAGAGGACAGGTCTGTGTGACTGCCACCATGAATACATTCAGTCTTTCTGATTGTAGATGCTAAGCAGAGCTGTGCATGAATGGAAGAAGGCATCAGTCCTATGAATGCCTTGATCCCACCCTTCCAGCTTCTAGAGTTGGCAGGATGCGTTCCTGTAGTTTAAGCCCCTCAGCATGTAACACTTTATTAATGCCTTCCGTGTGCCCTCACAGAGACCACTCCACTAGCTGAGGGATGACTCTTACCAAGTGAAATGGGACAGGAATCCATAAAAGAGCTATGTGAAGTGGGGTTTAAGAGGCTGAGGACTTGCCTGCCTTGCTCTCTTCTCTCTAGAACGGCCCTGGAGAGGCTCTCTGGGAGCCTTCAGACCACAGTCTGGAAACTACTGAGGAAAGGCTGGTATTAAGGACAATTCTGCCATAATATGACAGCAGCAGTCAGTTAGTGGGTCCACATCAGCCTCCAGAAATGTATGAAGGAGTATCTGAAGGGCTGGCCAGAAGAAAGCGTGCAGGGATTGATTAGTAATGTCTGTCACGGGCCTGATGCTGGGGAAGTGATACCCTTCTCGGACCAGTTCAGCATTCTCATTTCACAGAGTCAAGGCCTCTAGCTAAGAAACGTCAGGAGACTGGCTTGACCACACACTGCTCTGTCATCGGAGGTTCTGAGTGGCATTCGGACACGGAGAGATGTATTCCTTTGTCTGTGGAGCTGTACTGAGCATGGCGTGTGAGCATGGCTGTTCCGTGGCGCTTTCCTCCTGCCTTCTGACTTGAGGACCAGGCTTGTTCTCATTCTGCTCACACTGTCCGTTGTGTGTTAACGTCTCCGGACTTGCCCCCAAGCCTCCGCATTGGGCTTTCTCTCCAGGACGTGCTGGATTTAGACCGGCGTTCTTCCTCGGGGATAGTTTTGTCACACTGGGTGATAAAGATGTTGAGCCCTCATAATTGGGGAGGTTGTGTGTGACAGTGGCATCTTGTGGGTGAGGGTACAGGATACTTCTCAGCATCTGTAGTGTACAAGACTCCCCCCACCATGATGAAGAACAGTGTGTCTGTGGTACGGATGGAGTCAGTGTAATCATTACACTGCCCCCCAACACACAAGGTTCCTAAGGTGATCTTCTTTCCTGGAGCCTGGACCCAGACTGCCTGCTTCAGACACTCAGTTCCCTCAAACTCTGCAACTCACCCAACAGGAAGTGCTAGGGGTAGGAGGGTCTGCCCACCCCTGTCCAGAGGGCTTTGGCAGAGCCCAGAGGGACCACGAGGGCGCGACTGTGATAAGGAATTCTGATGGGCTGTGGAAAAACTGAGTCTCTCGAAAGCTGTTCTCCGCCTCCCCTGTGGTATCGGTACTGGAGGTCAGCTTAGGCTTGGGTTCAGGTGCTCCCCACTGGGGGCAAAGATGCAGGATGGGTGCTGAGTGTCTCTCAGTGGGGCCTGGGGTTGATCCTGGTCCATGGGACTTTTGTTATTGCTTGCAAACAACATTCCCCCCACCACACACACATAGTATTTTAGTAACAAAAGGCTCATAGGAGCTCTAACCATAGGTATGGCACGGCAGATGTCTGACAGTTTTCACATCTGCTACCTAGCTCCCTCCATGGGTACAGGGTCTTTGAGATCAGGGGTCACATCTTGTTCACGACTGTCCTGGTGAGGCAATACCAAATTGAGTTTGCTGAGTTAATCCAGTGGCTGACAGCTGAGCTTTACCTGCCTGCCTGCCTCCCTCCCTCCCCCTTCTGTGTGTGTATGTGTATGTGTGTGTGTGTGCATGTTTGTGCTTGTGTGTGCATGGGGGGAGGGTGCAGTGCCAAGCGGCTCCCTGGCAGGTGTATGGGATCACCTGCTGAATTGCTCGTCAGCTGCTGCTGCAGGTTTCGTCTCTGCTTAGCATCTAACATTAGGAAAGCATCTGTTTCTCCCCACAGGCATACAAAGTTGATAGTCTTCTCTCCCTTTTGACACACGAGGCTGCTGGAGTCAGAGAGACTCCGTAACCTCCTCCGAGTCACGTGGCCACGCCGCGGCAGATGAGATTTAAATTCTGGTCTGCCAGTAAAATCCAGGCTTGCAGCTACCGCATTCCCATTGTGGAAGTAAGACAAGGACAAACGGGGCCTCACAGAGCTGGGCCGGGATGGATGGGTATTTGGGGAGGAGCATGGCTGTATGTGTGTGGATACAGGACTGGCTCCCTGTCTGTAAGGAGGGTTATCTAATCAGAGTAGAGAGAACAGCAAGAGACGTAGGGACATAGGCTTCGAGGATATGCAGGGGCTGAGGAGTCAGGGGTATGGGAGAGATTTAGGAGCTGTGGTCACAGGGCCAAAGGGGCAGCTTTTTCCTAGGAGTTACTTTAGAGGCTACTGATAAGCCTCAGTGGTTCTCAACTGTCTTTAATATAGTTCCTCCTGTTGTGGTGACCCCAACCATAAAATGACTGCTTTGCTGCTTTGTAACTAATTTTGCTGCTGTTGTGAATCTTAAAAATTTGACATTCAAGAGATCAGATATGCAAACCCCAAAGGGGATGCAACCCACAGGTTGCGAACTATTGCTCTTGAGGGAGACACAAAAGCGACCAGAAGATAGGTTCAGCACTGCACACTAATCTAGATAGGGCCCGCCCACATGACTGACACTTAAAGGAGCTCACATTGGCTCATGTAACCGTTTAACCAAGGAAACTAAAATACTGCCTGCAGTCAAGGCTAGACCCAGGGTCACTTCTGAGCAGGTGGCTAACGTGGCCAGTTCTGCGTTGCCAACCCGAAAGCCTAGAGACTCGTGAGAACAAGGAGAACGGGAGACGGAAGAAAAAGACAGGGTTAAGATAAAAAGGGGGTGGATGGAAGGAAGTCAGATGGGGGTGGGGGTGGGCATGGATGTTGATTGGGTGGCCTTGACAATGGCTTTCTCTGTGGCTCATAACCCATAAACAAAGGGGATGAGATATCTACTTATCGATAGTCCTCTTGACCCAGAATCACATGAGTGACAAGGTGGCCCTTCCTGATGACAAGAACCATCACTCTGAAGGAGAGAGTCATGTTCTTCACCTGTCCTGTGACTACGCAACCCAAACAGAGCCCGAGCAGAGAAGGGCTGAGTGGTGACTTGGGTTTTTAGATAGGGACTTCTTAAAACCGCTGTACCCCTGTCCACATCCTCTTGACCTCTGTGGGTGTCTCCAGGTTGCAGGTACCACTTGGTGAGTCAGGGAAGGGCCCAGAGGGTCTGCTGCCATCAGCCCAGCTAACTGGGAGTCCGCGCGCGTGGGAGGCGGCAGCCCTTTGCAGTTTTATTGCTAGTGTTGTTCACAGTTACCTGCAATATGGCATGGCTGCAGATGGCTAGAAATATGCTTCTGCGTCACATACTCGCAGCGGGAGGAGAAACGCCCCTCCAAACGCCAAGTGTTCAGTGCCATGATCAGGCATCGTGGTTCCTAGTCTGAGCTGCTTCTGCATACAGAGAGACCAGTAATTAGAGCAATAATGGGCAATTGAGCTGTGGTCAGACACTCAAGATGTATTTCAAACAGTTGGTCACAAATATAAAATCAGAATGTTAGGGTTTATGGGAAAGGAAGACAAAAGGCAATCCAGTTATTTAGTGTAACATAGAGCCTGGGGTGGAACCAGAGCTGGCCAAAGAGCCCCAGTAGAGGGAGCGAAGGTCTGAGCCAGGGTAGGCATGAGATTCCCAGGGACACACAATGGCTGCATTCCCATGTCTGTCTTCAGGAAGGATCTATGTCCTTGGCCAGGAGACTAAAAGGCAACCAACAAATGTTCACCTCCCGCCTTCAGGGACCACCTCAGAGAAGAACCACATGAATGACTGAGGTGCTGTGCAGCAGGCGAAGTGAGGGACCCCACAATGCCCACAGTCGAATCTCTGGATCCCGTGAATATGTTACTTTGTGGAGCACCATTCTCTCTTCAGATGCAACTAAGTTAAGACTGAGAGTGAGATGACCATGGATTATCCAGGCAGCTCGGCTCACCTTGAGAATCCTAATAAAGGGACACAGGAGGTCTAGGGAAATGGCTCAGTCAATCAAGTGTCTGCTTTCCAGGCATGAGAGCCCGAGTTCAGATCCCTAGTGCCCATATCAAAGCCTGGACTAACGACGCCTGTGGAATCACCTGAGAACAGCACACGTGCATTCACCCTTATGCACACGTACATACACTCACACATGCTAAGCAACATGGGAGCTGACTCTTGGGTTTCTTCTGAGTGTGACATCTAGCCTCTCACTTTCCAGTAACAAGATGTAGCCTCTGGGACTCTTCCCATTTCCTAGGCAGGCAGACAGACAGACAGACAGCTCAGGGCATTGTAAATCATGTCACACCTGCCCTAGGAGCACACAGCCCCTGCATCTGAAGCTGGGAACAGGGGTCATATGAGGACCATAGTCAGAAGATAGGGGACAATTTCTAAATAGCTAACGGAGCTCTTAAGACACATTCTCTAACTTGATAAGACATGTGGACATTATTCATGTGTCTTGACTATAAGTCCCCCACCCAATATAATCTCCCCTTTGAAGAATCAGAGCAGGGTTTCTCCTGCTTTTCCTGGTGGACATTGTCAGGAAACGGCCGTGTGCTGGGGAGCCACAGAGGACACTTGGAACCAGGACTGCCGCAAAAACGTCAGAAGTCTCAAACTTGGACCTAATTCACAGTTTGCAAGTCTCCAACATGGAATGGTGGCCGAGCCATTCCAACTACATTAAACTCTCAGCACAGTTCTGGGCCTGGGCCTGTGGGTGCCGAGCCCCAGCTGTCAGCCCAGCTTCCCGAACGAAGATGAATCGCCGAGGAAAATGGGCTGTAATGAAAACACTGACAGACCCTTCAAAGCAATGGCGCTCCAGGGCTTCCCTTTGTTATGGTTCATATTTGATGCAATCCCTGCCTTGGAAATAGCCTTTTCTCCACTCCAGAGAGGGGCTTCATGTCCTGGCCACGGGAGCCATGCTTGTCATAAGATGCCTTCATTCTGAGAATGTATTGTAGGTTGGAGTCTGCTGGCCTAGACCTGTCCCTGAGAATAGTTACAATTTTTTTTTTCTTTTGGGGAGGCTAGATTGGCCGTGGTGTCTGGTACTGAGCACCTGAAGCTGTAGAGTACAGCCAGCCAGGCCTCTGGTCTGCAGAGGCACTCTTGACACCCCTAAAATGATTTCATGCCTCTTTTCTATTCTGTAGGAGGGGGTTGTGCTGGGGAAAATTCCCCAGATTGACCAGGTCGGGACCAGGCTGTTCAAGGATCAGTCAGCATCCCAGTCACTGGGATGGCCAGCGTCACTATCCCCATGTTCAGGGTTTTACCTCAGACACATATGTCGTGTGGTTAGTTACAGGTTGTGGAGATTCAGATGCGGGCACCCTTAGGACCACTAGTCGCCTGGCTCAGGTCTGCGATGGCTCTGATTCTCCGGCCTCTTCAGCACCACGCTGCACAGTAAACTTTTCTGCAGGCTTCCTTCCTTCCTTTTGACCCTCGCTCTTATATTCCAGGCTCACACATCCCCACAGACTCTTCTGTCCTTAATTTTTACTCTAAGTTACACCTGAAGAAACAGGGTGAAGGAAATCTCTTGAGTCTGCCCACATCTTGGATGTCCCTGTCTTGAACTGAGCAGTCTTCTCCCTGACCACTTGCCGTGTACACATCTGGCCAATGATACAAATACAAGAGGAAATATTACTCATAAACAACTTCAGCTCGGGGAGGGCATGTAACGATTGTTGGCTCCTGAATGGGACTGAGTCCTTTCTAGGGCTAACTCGGAATTCTAGAGTGTACTTGCTCTGGAAATGAGATCATAGGCTAAAACATTTCACAATGTGTTGGGGTGGTGTCTATTTGTGGTCTCTCTCTCTCTCTCTGTGTGTGTGTGTGTGTGTGTGTACATGACTGGAGTCCACAGAGCATCCTCAGTTACCTCAAGTGGTAGTTTGAATGTAATTGACCCCCATAAGCTCTTAGGGAGAGGCGCTATTAAGAGGTCTGGCCTTATTGGAGTAGATGTGACCTTGTTGGAGGAACTATGTCTTTGAGACGGCAGGCTTTAAGGGCTCCTATGCACAAGATAAACCCAGTGTGGCACACAGTCTCCTACTGCCTGCAGATCAAGATGCAGAACTCTTAATTCTTTCTCCCTCCAGTACCGTGTCTGCCAGCATGCCAGCATGTCCCACTCTGATGATAATGGATTAAACCTCTGAACTGTAAGCCACCCCAATTAGATATTTCCTTCTAAGAGTTTCTGTGATCATGCTGTCTCTTCACAGCAATG